>NC_136061.1:886368900-887568900 GCF_964261635.1 Lissotriton helveticus | reverse complement strand
ATTCCCAAAATAACCCCAAGGACAGTGGATGACCTTGTCTGAACAGAACCCTCCAAGCAGTGAGAGCGTTCACTGCAATTGATAATATCCTGACACTACACTGTGCAGAACAACAGAATGCTATTGATACTCTGGGCCAGCGTGGACAAGGTGGAGAGCTGTTGTCAGTAGGCCGTAGCTTATCCACTCCTTGATAGTCTCACCCCAGACTAGTAGAGAATTTCCGATGAAAGTGTTGGTCTGCTTGCAGTTTGGGTGGCTGGTCATTGCCAGGATGCTCTTGGGATGGGATGTTTATCATTATGGGTGTTTTTACCTGTTTTATATGGTTTTGCTTGCAGAGGTGGCTCTGAATGTCTTGGATATGAGATAATGGACTGGTGGGGTGGTGGGGAGACTGTAAGGCTTGATTCCATATGGCATCTGCACCATTCATGTTAAAATTCATTTCTTGAAATATCAGGGGGATGGGATCGACTATTAAGCATCACAACATTCACAAATATTTGCAGAGGCTTAAGTGCAGATAACCATGCTGCAGGAGAATGCATCTTACACAGGGTGAGGTGGAGAAGATGTGCTGTAGATGGAGAGGGCAGTTATTTGCTACCTCCTTTTCGGCCTATGTAAGAGGTGTGCTGATATGGATATGGGAGTACGTTCCCATCGAACCCTTGCACGCATCCATAGATAAGGAGGGCCAATACTTGAAATTGAACGTGAAGACTTCTGGGTCGTGATATCACCCCAGTGTTTACGCCCCAAATATGGACCAGATACTATTCTTACACAGACTTTTAACCTCAATGGCCTTAAGACCACTGATGACCTGCTCATTTGGGGTGAGAGGACTTTATTTGTTTGCCAGACGTTGCCATGGCCGGTCCTTTCCCTCGCTACCTAGAGCTCAGACCCACAGTATCGCTGCAGGGTTTCATAACTGGATGGGACACTGGGAACTAGCGGGCATTGGGCAAGCACAACACACAGAGGTTAGGGGCTATTCATTCTATTCCCCCATATACCAGCTACATACACGCTTAGACACTTTGTTGTGTTCCCGTAGGCTCGCCACTCTATAATGCATACTGAATTCCTGGGGCGCACTTTTTCAGATCACAGTCCATAGCTACTGCATTTTAAACTTCTGGAGAGTGCCCTTTAATCAATTTGTGGAGACTCAACCCATTGTTCCTGGAAGATACTTGTTTTTGGGATACTCTAGGATACACCATGAATAATTTCTTTGCAGATACCACTCAGTCAGCATCGACAGGGCTAGCGGAATGGGAGGCATTTAAGGCTGCGGTGCGAGGGCACTGCTTGGGGCAATCAATGAGTATACAGCGAGAAATACATCAGGAGCTGGGTGAGCTTCAAGGCCGATTGCACAGCCTTGACAATGCACAGGGCACAGAGGCCACAGATCATGAAAGTCTTCAGGAAGTGCATTGGCTTTATAATGCTGCACTTGTACGGCTACGCTATCATGATTATAAAGGGTATCTCGCAAGAGTACAGGAGGAAGAGGGGTGCCCTGGTATACTGTTGCTGTGGCTTATTAGGCCGGAGATTCGTGGATCTCTAATCACACATGTCAAATTGGGAACTAGGGAGTCCATTTATGCACCAGGGTCAATCAATGCTCTGTTCCAAGATTACTACAAAGGCTTATAAAATGCCCCGCCACATGTTCAGCCAGAAGCCCAGGCTGCTTTTTCGGGTATACTAGAGATCCAGGTCTTGGATCGGCAGGCTGGGAAGGCATTGGGAGGACCGGTGATGATGCAGGAGATCTGCACAGCTATTAAAGGCATGGCAATGGGTAAATCCCCGGATCTGGACTGCCTCCCTGCAGAATTCTATTTAGTATATGCCTCGAAATTGGCCCCCCTAGTTGGAAGCCTCATATACAGAATCTCTGAGACTAACGAGGCTTCCCAAGTCTACGTGCGGAGCAGTTGTAAAACTGTTCCCCAAGTCGAATGCCCAGAGGGCCCACACCACAGCCTTCCGCTCACTTTCTTTGCTTAACATGGATTTTAAACTTCTTATCAAAATCTTGGCTCTTCGTTTACTCCTGCATATGCCTATTCTAATTCATAAGGATCAAAATGGTTTTATCCTGTCACGGAACACTTAATTTAACCCGCGAAGGTTAGACTCCATACTGTACTATCCTGAGGTGTAATCCTCTTCATGGGCAGCCTTTTTGTTGATAGTCCTGGAAAAGGCTTTCAACACTACACTGTAGGACTATCTGTTTGTGGTTATGGAGAGAATGGGCCTTGGAGACAGTTAGATACGGTCGGTGAAACTATTCTATGACAGCCCAACGGTGCGAGTTAAGACTGAGAGAATAGTGCTCCCACAGTATGGGATTTTTCGAAGCACCAGGCAGGGATGTCCTCTACCCCGGCTTTTGTTTCTCCTGACTATTGAGCCCTTGGCTGAGTTGTTTAGACAGCGAGGAATGGGTATGGAACTGACTGTGGGAGGACTTGAACATATTATTTCCCTATATGCTGACGATCTCCTGCTTTACCTGACAGATGCCACGGCAGGTTTTCCTAAGGCACTTAGCCTCATGGAGGAATTTGAACACCTTTTGGGCTTGAAAGTTAACAAAACCAAGACTCACCTGTTTCCTATGTTCCCGAATCTCTGCCACCCCCTGGAGCTATCTGCGGCTCTCAACTGGGCCCAGACCACATTCCCATACATGGAGACACAGATCTTCCACTCACTTGAAGACCTAAGGGATGGTAACTGTGGGAAGATGCTCAGATCTCTCAGATCCTGCGGTACTTTCTGGTGCTCTCTACAGCTGCCGATTATGGCCTGAATCTCCCTGTCTAAAATGGTCATGTTATCACATCTGCTGTATTTTTTATCAACCTCCCAGTGACCAAGCCTTCCTGAATAGCTAGATACCTTGTTACAAGAATTGATCTGGGATAGGGGCTGACAGAGGATTTCCAAAGAAAGACTGTATCACCCAGTGGCAGAGGGTGGCCTAGGAACGCCAAATTTCAAGTTATATTTCCTGGCCTCCCAAATACAGTGGGTTGCGCAGTGGTTGGATGGGTTGAGGCTGGAGGAGTTGGGACAGGCAGAGTCTGCAGCCCACACCAGCATTTTTGTTGTCCAAACTGCTCAACCAGCGGTTGCGATACCACGCCGACTTTATTGTTGACTACGGCATTGCACTGCTGGGAGAGCTGTGTAGTAAGGACAAAAGGGACTCCCTTGTATGTGCCGGACTTACTCTTAGTGGGCCTGCCACAAGGGGACCCATTAACGGTTTTCACAGCGGAACAACTGTCAGCCTGGGCAGATGTAGGTCTGGAGACAGTAGGGGCGGTTACCCTCAAAACACCCGTGTCCCTTTCGGTGAACTAGTTTCTGGCTCTGGCCTACTAGCTAGCCAATTCCTCCAGATTGAGGCCCTCATTCACACTTTCAAAGGACCTTGTGGAGGAGGCCGTGAGGAACCCAAGACACATATAGTACTGTAAATCTTGCTCTCCGTGGGCACGGCGAAGCACTTACTGAAGTGGTTCTATATCTTGTTTTCAGAGGTGACTCTTGAACCTATGTCAAAGTTGCGCCTTGGATTCGGAACTCTCAGACTGGAATAAGGATCTTGCCAACACTAAGAAGGTCTCAAGAAGCACAAGATTAAAGTACACAGAGTTTAACTATTTACATATGACCTATATGACAACCCACAAATATCCAAGTAGTCTATGGTGGAGACCCACGCTGCTGCCTGAGGTGCAACTATTTCAATGCAGATTTTGTACACATGACCTGGGAATACACCGCATTGCGTCAGTTCTGGGGCGCTGTATTGGCAGCACTGAGTGACACACTAGGATGCACACTTGACTCCACTGCTGAGGTCTGTCTACTGGGTCTTTTTCCTCGACCACCCAAATGGAAGTTGGAAATAGGTTTCTTGATTTGGCCTTGGTCCTGGCCAGAAGGAGGATAGCAATGGCCTGGAAGTCCAGTGGTGGGCGGGGTTAGGTGTGCCCCCTAGACAAATGTGATGTTTACATGTTTCATTCTCAAGTAATGAAGAATGTTCTTCTGCTTGGTAAATTGTGAAAGGCTGTTAACATTCAATGAGGCATCATAAGAGTCATGGGCATCAGACAGAAGGTGTAGGGAGGAGTAGCGGCGGCAGATGCTTGGCTCCCTGGCGTGGGTAGTGCAAGGAGGATTGGGGTCTAGGACTCCTTTAATGTATAGGACTGGGAACAGTAAGAGGGAGAGGGTTAATAGAGGAGATAGAGGAAAGTGAAAAACACTTCAGAGTCTGGAGCTGGGATTTGAATATGGTGGTGCAGTATAATCCATGGGAGTCAGCCGCACTGCCCGGTAGGAGGGACAAGAGGAAGCAAGGAGAGGGCAATGAAGGTGACCTTGAGTGAGCAAAGTGGTGTGTACAACCACAGGGCTGAACGCTGAGAAATGGGAGAAACATGAGAAAAGTGCAAGCATTGGAGGACCATGGTAGAGAAAGGGGTCCATGAGGCACTCAAGTGGGGGTGCTGTATTTGGGGGCCAGCGCTCGGCCACATGGATTCTCCAGGTCATAGATATCCGTGAGAAGACTGCACTGGTGGTGGGAGGGTGGGTAGAGTTATCGCAGGCCAGGAGGGCATTCTTATGTGGATAAACAAGGGGGACGCAGCCCACTAACAGGGGAGCAAAATGTGTAATATTCCTTGGGTGGGACCCAGCGGGGTCAGGCTGACAAAGCCAAGGGTGCCTCTTCAATGGCCTGGTATGTCGATTGTTTGAGGGGGAGCGAGACTTGTCCCTATCTAGGCCCCTAGTCAGTGGCACAACCACCTGGTTGAGGCCTTGTCGATCTGACTCCCATGTCCTGGAGCTGAGGGTTGGTGACATTGGTGTCCGGGGTGGGAAGGGGGCCAGTCAGCATTGTCCAGTGGCTTGTCAGCTGAAGCATCCCTAGAGACTCTGGTATCCATTCTATTCTATTCTGCAGATTTTGTATAGCACGTGACTACTCGCAGGCCTCCCAGAGCTATCACAGCTAACGTAGAACATCCCAGGTATGACATTATTCCTTAAATAACCAAGTCTTCAATGCTTTGTGGAAAGGAAATTCTTGCTCCAGAAGGTGTAGTTCAAGAGGGAGAGAATTCCAGAGCTTGGATGCCAAAAAAGATATAGAGGGCCCACCCCTGCGTGATCTATGAATCTTGGGGACCTTGAGTAGATGGGAAGAGACTTTTCTAAGAGGCCTACTGGGGGCAAATAGAGAGAGGCTAGTGATTGTAGCAATGGGAGACCTCTACTGTTTATCGCCCTGTGTATAATACATAATGACCTCAACTGGACCCTGTGCTCCACCAGAAGCCAGTGGAGATACTTAATGCCCTTAGTGTCTGACTTACATCAAGCTGTGCCTGCGAAAAGTCGATCCGCTGCTTTCTGCACAGTTTGCAATCTTTTAACAACATAATGGGGAGTTCTCAAAATCATCCAGGAAGCCTTCGGGTCTTTCCATCCATCATGATGTTCATGCTTGTCAAGTCCACGAGTCCATATTTGGGGTTCCAGCAGCAGGGCTGGGGCCACAGCGCCAGGAACTTTTTCTGTTCGACAGTGGTGGCTTGAAAGCAATTGGCTGTGAGGGTAATGCGGTGTCCCTCAAAGAGCAACGCTTTGGTGTCTGCCTTTTCGCCTGAAGGATGGCACATGCAGGCTGATAGCACAGGAGGCAAGCAATAATCAGGAGAGAGGGCGCATTGGAAGCTGCAAATTTAGAGTGGGCCAGGTGCACCCGTTGGAACTCTGGTGGCTCAGAAAAGTAGACATCCATCAGTTTAGTGATGAAGTTCACCAAGAAGATCAGCACGTGGTCCCCCCGATCTCTCCGGGACTCCGATGACCCTGATATTGTCCCCTAAGTCCCTAACTTTATGGAGGAGGAGCTCAATGTGCTTGCCCTAGTCAGGTAGAGCATTGTATTGAGTATCCAAGTGGTCTACCCAAGCATCTAGGTTGTCTAGGTGCATGTGGAAAGTGGTGGCCTTTGCTCATAGAGACTTTACCTCCATAGTGAGATCCACCATTTTGCCGTTCAATGCAGTGAGGGTGGATCCATTAGCCGATTTTCTTTCAGAAGTGTGTCAATTCATACTGCAAGTGGGGAGCCCAGGTTAGAGGGAGAGGTGTGGACGGCTTGAGATTCAGGGATTGCTACCACCTCCAAGAAAAGTAATTCCCAGACTGCCACTTTGGACTGTGGCACGAGTGGTAGAGAAGCCATCCAATTAACTCTCTCTGGTTGGTTTCAGATTCTCCAGAGGGGGATACCAACAGCACGGCAGCCCCAGTTTGAGAGGAGTATAGGTGCTAGCCCTGGTGCGAGGGTCAAGGCAGTCCACAGAGGGAAGAGAAGTCCCTGGGCCTACTGGCCTGTGTAATGCATGGCCCTCCCGGCGCCTCCATGCAGTTTAGTAGAATGTATCAGGGCAGTTGGGGGCAGTTATAGAAAGTAAGCTTTGTGGAATGCATCACAGCAAAGGCAGATGAGTAAGTTGACACCCCAGATGGCTGTGTCTGCAAAAACTGTGTCTCTCCTGGGGCGGTGTCCAAAGGGTGGGAGTGCGGATGAGGATGAGTCCTACTCATACACTGTGTGTGTGTGTGATTTCCAGGAAGTCGGAGGGTTTAAAGGGAGGGGGCCATGCCCATTCCACATCATCGCACCAGGCCATTAGTGGAATAAGGCCAGAGAGGAGCCCATCACAGCCCCATTTGCAAGGATCACCCAGCCAGGTGCAGTAGTCACCTCGTCTCAGACCTGGGACTACAGGCAGTAGGATGATGGCAGCAGTGCAGCCAGTGAGGGCGGGCCGGCTCCGCATCTAGTAGGAGGCCCAGGCAGCACATTTCGAGAGATGCCACTGCAATGGGCAAGCCACTACTGCCATAGCAGTAGGCCCAAGTCGAGTCACCTCCATGCCGGCACAGAGCCCTGGCTCAGATCTGTGACTCTCTTGGGGTGGCCCTGGGGCAGAGTGGTCCCCTAGTCTATGTTAGAAATCTGGATACCCCCAGAATGTGGCAACAGGGAACAGCGCAGGAGCCACGTTGGGACAGAACATTAGCAGTGTGCGGCCATCTTGGTCGAAATCAAACTCCGCCTCCTAATGAACTCCCACCAAATGAAACCGTATGGATGTTTTTGCCATATGCACTGACTGTCAGTACTTTTTTGAGTTAATGACAGAATGCCAACGACACTTAACAAATGTTTATTTAGCAGACATGCACTCCAATGGAAGCAATGATCATGAATGACTTGCAAGGGTATTTGGGTGCCCAGTTACAAAGCACCTGGACTGTGGAGTTGCCTAGTTAATTAATGATTTTTTGGTGTCAAGACTGCAGGCAGCGATCACAGCCTACTGATGAACAATGGACGGGGGTCACTATCCAGATTATGTTGATTTTTTAAAATAAGGTTTGTTAGATGGTATTAGACATCCTAGTAGGTGCTTTTTGTTCCACTCCTTGAGGATATGAGCAGCACAGCAACTTCAGCAGTAAGAATGAGGGTAAAGCTGGAACAGAAAAAGGCGGTGAGGAGGTGGCAGTCTGACTGTTTTGAGAGATATATTATGGGCACACGTGATATGGTGGTGACCACAATCTTTGAATTTTTTGCTGGGTTAATACTCACCCGGTCGTATGTCAAAATATTACCTACAGAAACATTGTGCGGCCAACATATTGTGGCCATAATATCAAGGACAAAACTATTGATAGATATAGGTAAGCATAAATGTAATATTCTTCAATCCATTTCTACGTACCTTGAAGAGATATTGATATTCAAGGTACATATATGTGGAGTTAATTAAAGTAAACCTGTAAATATACAGGCGTGGACCGTGAATATTTGGGTATACCATATTCTGGTAGCATGACGTTCTGAGGTCAATATTAAGGAGCAATACCATTCACCCCTTTCTCCTGCTGTGGGAAGAGTCATAACAAGAGTGTGTTGGTGCAGTCACTGATTCATTCATGTGGCCAGCGAGAGAGTTCAGAATCCAAAATGGCATGATTGGCTGCAGACTCTGGCTTCGAGCGTCGCTGGTTGTAGGTCGTTGGTTTGATTTATAGAAAAGAGCCATTACATTTGAAAAAGCAATGGGGGCCAGAGAATTCCAATAGTTTAGCAACTTGACCCTACATACTGGGATCAATGACATGGCATGTCTTGGGATGAGGGTACTTAAGGAATCTTTGTTGTCGCTGCTGGACTGGCTACCAACAAAAATAGGAAACTCTTTATCCGTATGCAAGAACTGCTTTATAAAAGGGCTTTTGATGTGGTTTGGAGCTTCCCTGCCTGCCTATCGGTCTGCACCGATGTAGCCCAAATTGAGGTGTGTATATTGCTGTGAAAAAAGTGTTCGGGCTCGTTCTAGGTTCACTTCCCCGGCGTTTGGACTTGGAGACTTGGGGGCATATTACCAACAAACGGAGAAAAATATCGCTAAGTGCGCTTAGCGCTATTTCAGTTATCGCCGGCTATCTCTGAAATGTATTGCCTGGATAGCACGTTATTAACAATGCGTTTCTGCAAGGCGATATAAATTCCAGCAATAGCGGCAAAATGCAGGAATAACGCTGGAAATCCAGCGATATTCCTGCAGCCTTATGGAAAACCTTGTAAATATCCCCTGGTGGTTGTAGCACAACAATCCACCCCCCTTAATAAAGATAGCTAAGTTTGAAAATTATCAGACGTTAGCTTACGGTGATAACCGCAGTTAGGGGCATATTATCAAGGGGGTTTATCTCTGCTTTTTTGGCTTTAAAAGCCAAGAAAGCGGAGATAAAATTATCTCCCTATTACCTAGCTGTCGCTAACACCAGTTAGCGACAGCTAGTAGGAGATAGCGACCATCTTGGGCCCCACTTTGCATGTCAGTGATATTTATCACTAATGACATGCAAAGTGGGCGTGCCAAGATGTTAGCGACTCTATTACCAACTTTTGGAGATATTCGCGCTAAGCGCGAATATCTCCAAAAGCTAACACCTGCCCTGAGCAGTTCTTAGCCATGTTATCCAATGGGAGGTGGATAACATGACTAAGAGCATTAGCTCGGTAATGCATGAATATCGCTGACTTTTCAGCGATATTCATGCATTGCGGCCGTTTTTTATCGCATTTGCGATAAACCTTGGTAATACCAAGGTTTATCTGCAGTAAAAATCGCCGCAGCTCAGCGGTAAAATTTTGTCTCTAACCAAGCAATAGCGATAATTATCGCTATTGCTTGGTAATATGCCCCTTGGTGCGGATTCTATTATTACTATGTGTCTCAGGGCAATGCTTGTAAATATTGCGATGTGAAGTCAGCGATATTTTACATGTTGTTATGTGTGGAAACGCCCACTTTGCATCTCATTAGAAATGCGAAGCGAGGCATCGGTAAAAAGGCTGCAAACATGCGCTAATGCATGTTAGCACAGCCTGGTAAATAGGGCAAAAACATTATCTCCTCTTTTTTGGCTTTTAAAGCCAAAAAAGCGGAGATAAAGCCCTTGATAATATGTTCCTGAATTCATCCAGTTGCCGCTAAAACTAGTATGATGGAAAACTGTACAGAATCTACGATACTTGTTTTGGCTTAATCATTGCACCCGAGTGTTTTTTTATAAATATGCCCATGTAGTTTTGTGAAATAAACCGCAAAAAGTCACACTTGTCATTACTTATGTATTTATTATTCTAAGGCCATGTTATACATTTGTCCTTCTCCTTTTCTTTTGACTAACTATCGCTTGTGTGTAGTCTGGCGACATACCCTTCTGTTCAGATTATTGCAGTGAGCTGGTATCCAAAAGCCAAATGTGAAATGTGTGAAAAGTGGGTTTTCTTGGATTGAGTTCTTAGTCCAAAACAAAAAGAATTTTAGTAAAATGAAAAGAGTAAAGAATAAATAAACAGGTAGTAAAGAGATGTCAAGTGAGTATGTAATTATCAGATTTCCTGTAATTATGTTTAGATTAATTAGAAAGAAAAAACTGAAACTCCTACATGGATTCATCCGTCATGACGCCTCTGATTTAAGCAATTCACTACAGTTTTGCGTGGATTCGTGTGAAGCACGATGGGACACAAAAGGAAAGGTCTATCTACTTGCCACTTTAAGGTACAGCACGCGCAGAGTTGAAATGCATTGCATTATGCGAGCGTCTACATACTCTGTGCTAAATGTGAGCATAATTCCGTATTCTTCAGTAGCTGTCAAATTCATAACACGAGCTCGAGTTTGCACCAGGGGCACACGGAATGCTCTTTTCGCGTTGCACGAACATACTCCAGGTTGTTCCAAGGCAATTGGCTACATGAAATGGCATTCAATTGCATTCATTATAGAAATCAATTACGACCCTTAATGGAACATAACGGAAAAATGAAGCCCGCGATAATACACCCCCGTAAGTACTTTTTTAATGAAGCAATCATCCATGATGGACAGAGCAATTTCTGTCGCGATTCGATCTGGAGGGATATTTTGGGCGCCAGACCATGCGCAACCCCCAAAAGCAACACCAATGGTGGACTCATAAGATTTGCAACCAAATGTAGGTGAATATATTCTTTAGTATACTTAAAGTATTTTCAATTATAGAGGACACAGAATATAATTACAGTGAAATTTAAGCAAATATTGAAAGATTGTCTATGGAAGCTCCAAAAAATGAGGTGGAAATTTAAAAAAAAGGTGAGCACTGTTGAGTAGGACCCAGAAAATTGCATTTATGCAGGCAAAACATGTAAAATACGTGAATTTTGTAGGATTCCCTGTTATGCAATTCTGCATAAATGCTTCCAATAGGAGACTGGTTTGACAATGTCACAAAGAAACATGATTCACTAAGGGTTGAGGGCTTAGCACATGTGTGCACCAGTCACTGTTCTTGGATCTTTATTTCAATTTTAATGTCCATGCTCAACTCCCAGTGGTCCACCGCTACCAGGCCACAGTCCTCAATGAAACAACACACATTTTTTAGGAATTGAAAATTGACCTGTGGACTGAACTTTTTTTGAGAAAATTCAATAAATGACTGATGACATTGAAATACGGAGAAACGCTCCTTTCCAATTAATGTTGTCACAAAGAAACATTTTCGGCTTGTACCAGTCTCCTTCTTCCCATGCACTGCCCATAGAACACCCCCTTGACGCAGTGTAACGCAAAGCGGAGCATTGCCCATCTTCGTGTTACTTTGGAAAACTTTCTAAAGCAAATCCTGAATTGCATTGGAAACCCAACATAATATTTTGCATTGGGTTTGCATTACAAAAGTAGTGCAAGCTGGAGCAAAGCGTTAGCAAATCTGGGCCTTGGTCTTCCGTCGGGTGGTGGCAAGGAAACCTACATCTGGAGGATTAAACACTGCAGGGGACCAGCTCTGCACCTTCTCCAAAGGTATCCTGGGGGGGGGACAGAGAGTACAAAAAGTGAGCAACTTCTCTGCCTGTGAGTAGGATCTAGCTATATGAGGACGTGTATCGGAATAAATAGTGCCTCCTTTGTGTGGGACTAGGCGCAAATGCAAATGAATGAACACGCCCATATTTGAATAAATCTCAGAAGTGTATTGCATATTAAAATGTGATCCCAAGTCCCCTAATCTAAACAAAACCTAAGCTGCCTGCAAGGCAACAGGCCTAGAAAACCAATTGTACAAAACCAGTAAAGTAAAACTTGTGCTGTAAATCCCAGTGTCAGACATAAACAAAATATATATCAATCTGAGCAAATAATGTTACATTATTGTCTCTCAAACCGTAAATATGTGAAATGTATCAACAGTACAGAAGTGTGCTAACAGAATGACAACCCTCACTCTCATCTCGCATGCGCGTGCGCGTGTGCGTGTGCACACACACAAACACACATTCTGATTCAAGAAAGTTGTCATCATGCGGTTCTTTTCTCACTGTAATCACTTTATAGGTTGGAATGCACTAATGCCGCTTATTTTGGATTAATTGTTTAAACTGTCATCATCAAATGTTCAGACCTAGTGCTCTTGATTATCTGTCATGCATTGTTGCATCACTGTATATATTTGTTGACATCCTTCAGTGATGTAACCAAATCGAGCTGTCTGCTGGAACAAACATATGAGGGGGGTGGAAGAGAAGAGATGCTCATGTCCTTCACTACAAATCACCTTCATAATTTGAAACTTTTACAAGATAACTTTTTTTTTGAAGTGGCTTAAAGGAAAGAAGTGTATCATTTCACCCAAGAGAAGTCAAAACCTCCTAAACGACAAGAACTAGAGAGCATAGTGTAGGTTACTATATTCAATGACTCAAATTAATTAATTATTTACAATTAAACATGATAACCGTTAGAACTTTGGGAGAAAAAAAACAGAGAAGAAACGTGTAATGATTAAAAATTTGTAAAATGTTAGCAGCAGCAATCTCACAGAGCAGGCATTTAAGAACCACGGACTTATTGAGAGATTACATAAGGTTCCTGCAAAACTGCCTGACCAATAAAAATGTAAGAGAAGGAAAGGTATTTGCGTCGGAGGAAGGACAAGGAATGAACCTTTACAATCATTTACATTGGTATTCCAAGGCTCTGTTTGATCTGAAACTGCATGGACTCTCCATAAGGGGACATTGACTGACTATGAGAATAAAACAGAAGTGACTGAAGCCTTGCTATATGAGATGGCATTAGGGATAGGCAGCAATTAGAATCAATGGTTCATGTGTGAACGCAGATGTAACCCAAAGTAAACTAGAAGGGCACTCAAGGATGTCAGGGATGGCGAGATAAAGGGGGATTTGGAGCATTATAGGGTGTTATGTGCCAAAGGGGAAGAAACAATGTTGTTGAGATTGGTGAGGTTATATCAAAGAAGATCACCAAGAGGTTTTGGATAGTGGTGACCAATGGATTTCTGACCATGGGAACAAAAGGAACCCCAATAACAATGCATTTGGGGCAATTGTATGTATCATCGTTTGCCCTGTAAATGGGGATATCTTTGAGAACTGCTAGTGAGATTGTGAAAATCATAAATGAATTAAAGCGGAGAAGGGCCTACGGCTCAATGGCATCGCAAACATTATTTATAAGAAAGCCCCAAAGGTCTGGGCATATATCTCCTGCCCATGTTACTATGGTATAAAGAATGCGAGTGACATATCTGATAGTGGTGCCGGTTCACTGATAAAACCTGTTTTGAAGAAGAGCAATGCCAGTGACCCAGGCCTATCACTTAATGTCCCTCGTCGGTGTCTGCTCAAAGATTTTTTGCGGTTCAGGAGCGGGCCTACTATAATGGAGGAACAAGACAGAGATAGGCTATTACAGTCAACATTGCACCATAGTTTCTTGTTAAATTATATTATTTGAAAAACAATTTGCACAAGAGGCCTAAATATTGATTTTAGTGATTTTCTTCCTACTTTTGTTGACTTCTCTGATGTGAAATGTCAGAAAACGGTTTGCCAAATGGGCTACTGAAACTCTTAGTGGCCCTTCATTCAAACACATAGGCACAGGTCAATGTAGGACATGACAGGGAACGGACAGCGAGGATACAAGTTATTATTATTATTATTATTATTATTATGCGGTCTTATAAAGCACTCGATTACCCGTAGGCATCTCAGCGCTTGCCTTGGGAACCCGTCCTGGCTTCCCCAAGGTGAAAGCCAGGCATCCCGCCGCGGGGGGCCGTAGTTGAGATTAAGCAGGCTAATGCCCAGAGCTGCAGAGTGTGAGCCCGTGATTCGAGTAGGCACCGAAGTGAGAATTATCGAGTCCGTGGATATTTGGGATCAAGACTCTGCCGCGTCAGGAATTGAACACTGGTCCCGGGTCTGACCTCTGCTTCAGGGTCTGCCTCCTCTAACCAGTGAGCCACACTTCTCCACAGTTCTCCACAAGTGCACATTCACTGTAAGCATGAGGTACTCCTGGCTCCCTCGTTTTATCTATTCATACAAGATACACTTGTCTGAAGGGCAAAAGCAAATTCTTCTATAAATGGGCCAGATTTATCAAACCTTGATGCAGAGCAACACATCAAGACAACTTTCTGCGCTGTGTCGATGGAGAGGGGCCGGAATGTGCCATGTCTATCAAACAAGGGCACATTCCTGCTCTCTCCTTGTGCTGGTGCAATCGGTCCAGCCTAGCGCCAATGCAGGAATCCTTGCGTCATCGTGCAAGGGTGACTGCGCTGCTAGCAGGATTTGCTTTGTGCAGGAAGGGACAAAAACAAACCGTAGAGGCATTTTCTACCTGCAGCACACTTACAAAGAGGAAGCAACAAGGAGAAATGAAGATATTTCTCCTTTTTACGCCTCTATCAGGAAGGTGTAGCATTTTGGCTCATTCCCAGGTTTACCAGTCTTGGTAAATCTGGGAATGGACCAACACTCCACCCATGGAACGCCTTCCCAGTTGCGCTGTCTTACGTTACTCCAGATCTACCGAGCAACGTAGGGTCACACAAGGTGGCCTTGCGTTGCATGGTAAATCTGACTTAAGGATTGTGCTGCCATTGCAACACTATTCGTGATGAAAGAGCAATGCCATCCAGTGATAAATCTTATGTGCAGACGATCTCCCAATTTGTGGTTACACCCCTATGCTGTTGATGAGGAAGCTGTAGACATTAAAATGTCACTAACATGCATGTAAGACAGATTGGCCATTAATTACTGCTATTTTTATGGAAAGGTCAAGGCCTAATATTGGAGAATGCTATAACATACAAATATCTGGGAGTAATCTTTAACCATACATCAGCAATGGCTGATAATGCCAAATAGGAAGTATCATTTTAAAGACTGACCAAAAAGGAAGCAATTGAAAAAATGCCAGAGAGCATGGAAAATCGTGATTATAGTAATCAATATAAAATATTGCTCTTTAGCAAATTATCTACATATGATGGGCACAATAGACTTTTTGAGAAGTGAAAGGCAAGATCCAGAAAAATAGATTGGCAGATTTATTTCTTGAAGAGGATTATAGATAAAGGAAAGGAAAATAGCGCATTTATTTCGTGACCATATAAAAAGTTATCATTTTAAATACATTTACAGAAATAGACTAATATTAAATTTTTCACAATCTATTTGTGTGCTGTTATGCAAAGGGTGTTTTATTATATATTATTGGTATGTATTGGTAAGGGTAATGAAGATAGTCAGGCATCCTTTTGCATCTGTATGTGTGTGCGTGCATGTGTGTGTTTGTGTGCGTGTGTTAGTTATACATAATAAAATAAGGGTCTGTTATGGGATAGGTACTCTTTCATAGATATTGGTGTTGCAAAGATATATTACTCAATCATTATTCAGAACTTGTATTTTAATTGTATCCCTATATTCGATAATTGACATATAGGGGCATATTTACAAGCCCCTAGCGCCACCACCATGTCACTTTCACTGACGTTGTGATGGCGATAGGGGCCTCGCCTTATTTTTAAGGCAGCGTTAAGCCACTTGGCTTAATGCTGCCTTGTAAATAAAGCACCCTTTCACACTGTATTTAGTGTGAAAGGGGAAGGCAATGATCCACATAAACACCCATTGATTTTGACGCTGCCTCCTATTTATAAGGGCAGCGTAGATAGGAGGCAGCGACAACATTAAGACCAGGGAAAACCTGTTCCTGAACATGAGAAAAGAGGAGAAATGTTTTAATTCTCCTCGTTTTTGTTGTTTCCATTTGTGCTGCCTTGTGCAGCACACATAGAAACAACAAATTGCCTATGATTGTTTATGTGCAAGAAGGCCCCTATCCTGCACATAAACACTCATTAAAAAAATTCAGTTTTGCAACTTCTATGTGTGTTTCTTAATGCAGCACACATAGAAGTTACAAAACAGCATTTAAAGATTGTGTATGTGCGGGTGAGGGGACCTTCCTGCACATAAACGTTCTTCCCCTCAACACAGACTCCCTTGCACTATGGTGCAAGGGTGCCTGCATTGGTGCTATGCAGCTAACTTTATCGTCAGTGCAGGGGGAAACGCAGGGCTGCACCATATTCTAGTAAATTGTGTGCAGCCCTGCGTTTCTAAAGTGATGAAGCGTGTTGCTAGCCTTCTTGCCTTCAGAACACACTTCACCACTTTATTGTAAATATGCCTCATAGTAGGAGTGGAGTGGTGTGGCTCACTGGTTAGAGGCGGCAGACCCGTAAGCAGAGAACGGCCCAGGACCAGGGTTCCATTCCCGACGCGGCATTGTCGTGGACCAGGGTAAAAACGGACTCGATAATTCTCGCCTCGGTGCATACTCTAACCAGGGAACACACTCGGCAATTCTGGGCATTAAGCTTGCCTCATCTCTACAATGGCCCCCCACAGACACCAAGGATGCCTGGTTTCACCTTGGAGATACCCAGAAAGGAACCATCTCACAGGGAAAACCAGGACGGGTTCCCCAGCGGTCTTCAGCGCCAGGATACTCCATGGAGTCGCAGTGCGCTTTACAAGTACACCCACATTTACATAGTTTTACAACATCAGATTAAATTAATGCAGGATTGGATCTTTCCTAGTGAATGAGTGGCCTATGAAATGAATTTAGGTTTCACAAAACCAGTGAACTTATAAATACATACAAATAAGAAAACATTGAGTTGAAAAAGAGCTTGGAAAAAACACGTTGGTCACATTTATATATGTAACAAGAGTTAATAAGTGGTCTCTCTGTGATCCAGATCTTAATCTCTAGGTAGTCCCCAAAGAAATCCTGAGGTCAATCTCACTAAAGCCAATTAGTAAAATAAGCTATCTCAATGCATTCACACATGTTACATTTGTTGTGGTGCCTGTGTTATGTCGTTTGTGTCGCCATCACCGAAAGATGGTCCCGGGTCCATTGCCTCTTCAATGGATAGCGCTACAGTGTGAGGTGACTGGAAGCCCCAGGGAACCAACAGCAATCGCTCACTTACACATTCACTTTGTCCACTCAAAGGGAACTTTCTCTCCTATGATCCTTCAGTTTGTCTATGGAGGCAAACTGTGTTCAACCAGCACTTCCTAGTTTCTTGAGCTGACATGTTTGTATAGTGTGATTTCATTTCACTGCAGTAACATATCCAATGTGCCAAGGTGCTACTTCTTAAAAACCAGCCAACCACGGAATATAGCATTTCTTTGTAAAGTGGGCATGAGGGGATATATATTTAGAATACTTCAGAGGGGTCTTTATTTCTGTTAATATAGAGAAGTTAATTTTACACCATTCCTTACTCCTCGTTGGAAGCAAATGATCTGAAAATATTATGTTTCCTGATCGATTTACCCGTGAATAGGAAAACATTAGCACATTTTCAAACATCGCCCTAAATCTGAAGGGTTCACCATGTTAATTAAATATATAATGTAACCTTGAGAAAAGTTTTACACATGTCATTACAATGTCACCATTATCCAACCATGGTGTGTTTTCAAAAGTGTAGTCTCACAGGTCTCCTAAATACTCAATATTGCAAAATGAGGCACTGTAGCAGAGTACATCACGTGGGATGTCCTAGGTATGGGCTCCCTGATCTCTCATTGACTTCATCATGGCTCTTAAAAATGGTGCCTGGAAACCTTCAACTCTTATGCATCACCTTTCCAGCTAAATCTTTTGCAGGTCCTAAATACCGCCAACCCGAAAGCTATGTCCGGCAGTTTATAGGCTGGGGTCTTGACATCAAACATTTCTGGACTTTTCTTTTTGGAGCAGGTTCGACTGGTTGTGACTATGCCTAATTGGAGGAAACTTATCTATTTAATTTTATGTTTTTTGAGTGCCCTACATGCCACATTTGTCAGCCTCAGAGAACAGACTGTACAGTCTGGAGAAGATTGTAGAGGTCATTTGGTGGGTGATGGACCAATACATATAAAAACCCAAGCTGACATTATCAAACAAAGCAACATTCTATAATGCCTATTATTGGTGTTATCAGCGATGCATAGCTGAGTAAAGAGAACTGTTTTATTTCCCTTCACTGGATGGCACCTTTAATGAGCGTTTTGGCGAGTTTTGCTGAGAATCCAACCCTTAAATTTGTGCTGTTGCTATGGAAAGTAATGTTGATGGAAGAATATTTGATAAGAATATAGTATAAAGTCAACTTTAAGGAGATCAAATACAGCTTTATTCAGAAAAGTTAACGTAATTGACTGCTGTAGCACTGTGATTCCATAACCCTTGTATCCAGGTCTAATAGCTACATCGAATAATACATCACTGCACTGATCTTGGTTTGAACCCATGGTCCAAAGTTCCATTTCCACGGATCGCTGACAGGATATCAGAAACTCAAAATATTGTGTCAAAAATATCGAGGACTAAAATATTGAGAAGGCAAGTGCAAATAGGTAAGTATAGAATTATTTTAGTCTTAACTCTACATCCATGTGCCTTGAAGATATATATATCTCCAATGTGCATATATCTGGAGTTATATTTAGTAAAACTTTGCTTACCTATGGAAAATTACCGTCAAGATATTTTTGCCCTGGACATTCTTGACACAATAGTTTCTCCACACAAGTCTGATATTTTGTCTCTACACAATTTCCGTTGGGTTGACACAGCCGTTCCCCCCCCCCCCAAGGTTAACAAAATGAATTCCATTGAGATGGGTAACAAAAAATATATTTTTCAGCTATAAAATACTTATGGTTGAATGGATGTTTTACAAATGCATGTTCTGTTATGAGTCTGACAGAGTGACTTATTTATTTATTTATTTATTTTGCATCCGTTTGAGTGAGGACGCATCGTCATTTGACTTTGAGCTGCCCGCATTCTGCTGTTGTCAATCGATATATAGCAAGAACCATATACGCATATAGAATCAGCAGCTCATCCTTTTTTTCTGCTGAGCGAATATCAAGCACTCCTTTAGACCATCTTATGATGACAAAACAGTGATGATCCTGGCTTTTCAAGTCCTTGCCTCAAGTTTTCGAGAATCAAGTTTATATCACCCAATGCCAGTTTTGGACACCTTTTGCTGGGTCATCTTTATCTCATTTTTGACCCACCATGATCAATATATAGGATTGATGACATTTGTTGCTCCAGGAAGCGTCCCTACATCATCGTCATAGACTAAACTTAGGGGCATATTACCAAGCAATAGCGATAATTATCTCTATGCATGGTTAGCGGCTAAAATTATATCGCCGCGCTCCGACGATTTTTACCGCTGAGATACCTTAATAATATCAAGGTTTATCTCAAAAGCGGTAAAAATCGGCCGAAATGCATGAATATCGCTGTAAAGTCAGCGATATCCATGCATTACCGAGCAAATGCTCTTAGCCATGTTATCCACCTACGATTGGATAACATGGCTAAGAGCTGCTCTGGGCAGGCGTTAGCTTTTGGATAAAATCGCGCTTAGCGCGATTATTTCCAAAAGTAGGTAATAGGAGATAGCGATGTTAGCGACTGTTTCCAGTCGCTAACATCTTGGCACGCCCACTTTATATGTCATTAGCGATAAATACCGCTGACATGCAAAGTGGGCCCCAAGATGATCGCTATCTCCTACTAGCTGTCACTAACTGGTGTTAGCGACAGCTAGGTAACAGGGCGATAAAATGATCGCCGCTTTAGCGGGAAAAATCCCCGCTAAAGCTGCAATAAGGCCCTTGGTAATACGCCCCTTAGTCCCCTATATAATTGGGCTCCTTACATCCTTAGAATATTCTTTTTTGGAGGTGGAACTCCTGAGGAAGGCAGCGTGGGCTGCCAAAATGCGCGTTGAGTCAACACTTGGAAACCACCCGATAAACTGTTTGTTCTATGCACATAGTTCACAATTACTTGAACTATAGATTTATGAATTGTATTTTATGAATAATCATGTCTAATAGACTTAAGAAATGACTGAAGGTTACAATATTGCTCATGTCATTTTTCCATCTAGAGATGCACAATTAGCATACTACCTCTCTTTTTTAATGACTACCATGTATTAATAAAATCATTTTCGTATTTTTCTATATATTAGTGTCACTATTCTCTATTTGATTATTTTTGTGTATTGTTGCGCTACTGTTGAGCTGTTTATTTGATTGAAGTTGCCCTAGTCTACTTACAATATGCATAACCCTTGAAGCCAGGTCTAATAGCTACATCGAATAATGCATCACTGCACTGATCTTGGTTTGACCCCAGGGTCAAAGGTTGGATTTCCACGGATCGCTGACAGTATATCAGAAACACAAATATTGTGTCAAAAATATCGAGGACTAAAATATCGAGAAGGCAAGTGCAAATAGGTAAGTATAGAATTATTTGAGTCTTAACTACATCAATGTGCCTTGAAGATATATATATTTCCAATGTGCATATATCTGGAGTTATATTTAGTAGAACTTTGCTTGCCTATGGAAAATTACCATCAGGATATTTTTGCCCTGGACATTCTTGACACAATATTTTCTCCACACAACTCTGATATTTTGTCTGAACACAATTTCCATTGGGTTGACACAGCCTTTCATCCCCCCAAGGTTAACAAAATGAATTCCATCGAGATGGGTAACAAAAAATATATATTTCAGCTATAAAATACTTATGGTTGAATGGATGTTTTAGAAAATGCATGTTCTGTTATGAGACTGACAGAGTGACTTATTTATTTATTTATTTATGTGTTTTATAGAGCGCAAACTTGATCCGTGAGGGTATCAAAGCGCTTTACATGGTATACAGTGGTTAACAAACAAAAAGTCTAAAGTGCAGAAATTAGACTTAGTCTTAGCTATTATATATGATCACTCTTCACAATTTTTTAGCACAACAATGTATGTATAGTGATTGAATACACTTCATAGTAAGTGTAAATTGAGAAAATAATTTTTCCACATGGTTGTTGCCTCCAAGTTGGCTTTTGGGTATGTTCAATGACACGTGTGAACCCACTTCTAGGACAGGGCATGCCAGGCAGTAGGTATCAAACATTCGATCCTTTTAGCCTTACTAACATTTTCTGTGTTAGTCAATTGGTTATATTTTCAGGTTAACTCATGCGGAATGCACCAGCAGATTTGTTTCTCATTAGCAGGCTTTATCAGTCTTCTTGCTCAGTCTTGGCGAATGAAATCAGATTACAACACAAAACAAATACTGAAAGAAAAATAGCATGAAATCCAAAAAGCAATAAAACTCTCCCCATAAATAATCCTGTAATTGCTATACTGATTTATAATGGCTTTTGAGAGGATTATCACTTGATGCCATTTAACTGGCAAAATGTGAGGTTTTAAAATGATTTAAAGGATATTTCTTTAGCTGGACCAAAGAAATTGACAGATAATTCAACAAGATGTATCTTCACGTCTTCTCTTGGAATATCAGTTTAAATATCTTTGGGGAAATCTTTTCGCAGAAACAGCCATCCTAAGAGATTGGAAGGCAGACCCTCGATGCCCTTTAAAAATACAATAGAGCTGCGCAGAATCAGGTAAACAATGTGGGGCCTGAAGGGGGGCAAGTCAGAGAGCTCATGGGCACAGTGGAACCAGAGCAGAGGCAAAGGTCCTGCTTGGCTCTAAGAGCCTAAATACGAGCCGGGCACGATATACAGTGTGCTCAATAGGTGTACAAATAAGCCAAGGTTCCTTAACATGTACGTAATAAATGTCAAATTGTGTTAACATCCTTCAACAACTGCTATAGCTAGCTTGTAACAAGATAAGCATTTGAACTTGTGACAGTTTTAGGCATAGTGTCTGCTCTGCCTGCAAACACTTACATTCAGTCCAAGTTAACAATAATAAACCACATTACATTCGTAGCACTCCTGCCCACTCACCTCTTATTCTGTGTGTGATGTTGCCCATTTGCGGTTTTCCCTGTGTAGTCTGGGTTGCAAAAAAAAAAAAAAAAAAAAAAATATATATATATATATATATATATATATATATATATATATATATATATACTAGCAGCCCGTCCCGACCTTGTTCGGGAGCAATCAGGCTTCCCCGACCCCCCGCCTGCCCCGACATGACCCCCGCCTGCTCCGACATTGCCCAGCAGCCCGGGCCCCCAGCCGCTCTGTCCCCCGCCTGCCCCGACCCCCGCCTGCCCCGATATTGTCCCCCGGATGTCACAAAGGCCCAGTGTTGAGGCGCTCTGCATAAATCTCCATGGCAGATGCTGTAAGTCCCCGTCACCCGCCTGTCCCGACATTGTCCCCTGGAGCCTTTCCTCAGCCGATGTAAATTGTACCCTTCTGTTTTGTTGTAATTCCCCGTCCCCCGCCTGCCCAAACCCCTGCCTGGCCCGACATTGTCCCCTGGAGCCTTACCTCAGCCGCCGCTCCTCAGTTCACCGCTCCTCCTCCTGTTTTGGTGTAAGTCCCCGTTCCCCGCCTGCCCTGACCCCTGCATGCCTGACATTGTCCCCCGGAGCCTTACCTTAGCCGCCGCTCCTCATTTCACCGCTCCTCGCCGCTGGTCACCGCTTCTCCCACCGGTCCGCTGCTCGTCACCTCCTCCCCCGTGCCATGCCCGCCGCTCGTCACCGCTCCTCCCCCACGCCATGTCCGCCGCTCCTCCTCGCGCTCCTGGACGCCGCACCTCCCCGCGTTCCTGACATCAGCACGCAGGTCGCGGTCGGCGCTACTTCGAGGGGACTACTTTTTTTATAATGTTAATTTTTTAAATATAACGTATTTTTTAAATTTATATAGCCTATGTCCATCTGCACACCCTGAGGATTACAACGATGTATCGGGTGTGTGGATTGGTGCGGTGGTTCCCGAGTTTACCCGCCTCAAAGCCTCAAAGTTCTTCCTTTATAATAGTAGTATAGATATATACATATACATATACATATGTGTGTGTATATTTATATATATTCACTGAAAAAACCATAGGTTTCACACCAGTTATAGTTAGCTGGAAATTTTACTCGCATAAAACCATTGAAATTCCCACGTTATAGTTAGTTGGACTCACTATAACTTGCGCGTGCAATGCACTGCTGATGACGTCACATATTACATCACTCATGACATGGTCAGTGACATCACTCATGACATCACTGATGACACCATCCTTGTGACAGAGTGACAGACCTCCTTTCACTGTAATGTAACCCTTGAAACACATATTCAAAAATAGAAACTAAAATTTTCAAAAAAATGGAGATACCCAAACCAGTTACAACAACCAATTCAGTAATTCCACCATCTATATACACATCCACTCATTCACCAACAATTCTATGTAGTCACTCATACATATACTCACTCATCATATGTAGTGATACACCTATACATCCTGTTACACACCGACAGTCATCCAAAAGATACTGTCACACATACTCACACATGCAAATAAACTATTAAACATCCATTTATTTGCATATACAGTTATACACACACAACCACTTTACTTTTAAGGAAACTTACACATACTTACTCTCTTAAACAATCACTTATAGAAACACATACTAATTTAAACAGGAACTCTTACAATCACTCACTCTCACATATACTCACTTATATACATCAATATTCACATATACTACATTAAAACATATGTAGTTACTGATAAAGACACTAGTGAGACAGTCATTCACTCACTAACACACACATATACACACTCATCCACCCATACCGTCCTGCACATATGCTGTCTTCAAAACACATACAAAGAGAGAGTCAGTCATTCATGCACTAAACCATACAAACACTCATACTTATACCAAGAAAAACATCTAATAACCCATATGCATACACATGTACCTACTCACCAACCCATGCAGCCACTTATACAGAAAGTGAAACAATAATACATATATTTAAATATTTAAACATTACTCACTAATATTTATGTTTCAGAAAGACACACATTCACTGGATGGTGTCATCAGTGATGTCATGAGTGATGTAATATGTGACGTCATCAGCAGTGCATTGCACGCGCAAGTTATAGTGAGTCCAACTAACTATAACGTGGGAATTTCAATGGTTTTATGCGAGTAAAATTTCCAGCTAACTATAACTGGTGTGAAACCTATGGTTTTTTCAGTGAATTTAATAGTTTTTTTTAATGCTAATTCCTAACTATAACTGATGTGAAACCTATGGTTTTTTCAGTGAATATATATATATATATATATATATATATATATATATATATATATATATATATATATATATATATATATATATATATATCAAAAAAGCATCTCCATTTTACCGGGGCCCCCGGACCTGCAGGGCGAGCTCTCAAAGCCAGGAATGGAGATCCTGGCAGCACGAACTTTCATTCCACCAAAAACAGAGCCCAACACCGACTGATAGACAGGCTTGACTTTTATTTCGTCATGGCAAGCGGAGAGAAAACACCCATTCCTTACGCGTTTCAGCCGTGAGGCCTTGGTCACAGGTGAGTGTAATGTTGATTTGTAATCCCCAGTGGTCACGTGGCTTGTATTATACTGCAAGTCCCAAAATGCAATGTTCATTTCATTTGAGACATGGCATATTGTCCATACTGCATATTATTGCGTGTATTCACAATGTCCCAATCATTGCACAAAATCATGTCAGCATAGTGCAGGTTTCTCCGCTGACCCAAAATGTTTGCTAGTCCTGCGGTGCCATCAGAGAAAGAGAATCTTTCCCTTCTCCCTTTCTCGAGCGGAAAGCTGGCAAATAGCACTGGAAGTCCTTTTGCTGGCGCATCCACGAGGGGTCCATGCCCCTCAATAAACATCAAAAAAGCATCTCCATTTTACCGGGGCCCCCGGACCTGCAGGGCGAGCTCTCAAAGCCAGGAATGGAGATCCTGGCAGCACGAACTTTCATTCCACCAAAAACAGAGCCCAACACCGACTGATAGACAGGCTTGACTTTTATTTCGTATATATATATATATTCACATATATAAAAACTACCTGCCTATATAAAAGACACAGGAGATTTCCTATCCAAAGTATATGATGTTGAATGGAAGAAGGAATATGTGTTCATGACATTGGATGTCCAAGCTTTATATACAAGCATCAGACATAAGGATGGCCTTAACGCCATCAAACATTACTTGGGAAAAAGACCTATACGTTTGTTTGAACACACTCAAATGCTGTTGGCAATGACAGAATGGTGTCTCACGAATAACACATTCATGTTTGATAGGTTGTTTTACAAACAGGTACAAGGTTCGGCCATGGGTACTTGCTTCTCCCCCAGCTATGCGAATCTACACATGGGCTGGTGGGAGGAGCAGGTACTATGGGTACAGCACAGAGAGACTATGGAAAACAATGTGGTTGTGTACAACAGATTCATTGACGACATATTTATTTTGTGGGAGGGCAATGTGGAGAGTGCTGTGAAATTCACAGAAGAACTGAATGAGAATGGTTTAAATTTAAAGTTTACCTGTAACACTAGCACAGAAACTATACAATTTCTAGATATAGAGTTGTTTGTGGAACAGAATAGAATCCAAACGCGCACATACCGGAAACCAACTGCAGGTAATGGGATTCTGCATGCCCACAGTTTCCACCCCACCTCTCTCAAACAATCGATTCCCTATGCAGAATGCCTCAGGATGACACGCAATTGTAGCACTACTGAGGGTCTTGCCAATGCCAAAACTAATCTATTCTCGCGACTCCAAAAAAGAGGGTACACCCCAGAAACATGCAGGAAAGCAGAAGTGAAGTGTAACACCAAGAATAGAAAAGATCTAATATTTCCAGTGGCGAATGAAGCAGTTACACAAAGCCAGGCTAGACAACCCCCTAGACTCATAACAGGCTACAACCGGTACCACTCGAACCTCCGTAAAATCTTGAAAAGGCACTGGCCATTGATACACAACGACCCTACTATAGGGAGTGAAGTAGGCGAGAGTCCACTGATATCCTTCAGAAAAGCAAAATCAATGCGCAATGCCCTGGTGGTTAATGCACCGGTTCTAAAAAAGAAGAAAAATTGGCTACAGTCCCAAAAGGGGTTCAAAAAGTGCATGAAATGCAAGGCCTGCATGCATGGCATCAATACCACTGAGGTCCAATTACCCTTCAGGAGGAAGAAATACACTTTAAGGGAACACTTCACATGCAAAACTGAGTTTGCTGTGTACGTATTGACGTGCCAGTGTGGCAAAAGATATGTAGGATCTACTATTCATCCCGTCCACGTGAGAGTTCTGCAACACCTGAGGGCGGTTGCAAACCTGGACCAGGCATACCCAGTGGCGCGACACATTCATGAGTCCCATGGGGGCAATGCGGATGGTCTAACATACTTTGTTATAGACAGCATCCCCAAGAACCCAAGAGGTGGTAATCGAAAACTTGCGTTACGCCGCCTGGAGTCTAGATACATAATTCTATTGAACTCCAAGATCCCTTCAGGTTTGAATGCGGATGAGGCCCTTAGTGTCCACATTTGAACAAACACATCACAGCGTCCCGTCTGCTTCCATTTTCCCGAGTACCCGTGAACAACTGCATTTTTAAATTCACTGTAAATACACTGTGCACATGAATATCACTATAGGGAGAAGACATGCAACATGACAGCGAACATCTCACACCATGCCACACATTAGGCAACCCCCGCCAGTCAGTGAACAGCACTTGTAATGTAACATAACAGTGACAGGTCCCGCTCGCTATCCCCTATTCAGCAGGAGCATTAATCCACAAACATTAGTTTAACTGCACTAGGTTTAAGGGCCAGACAGGGCGCGCGCGCCGCTTTACTCTAGAACTCACCGAGTCAGGATAATAAAAGGTGTTGTCAACCCCTCAGAGCGCGCCAAGGGATCTGGCAAATTTGAGATTACAGCGCCAGCCCAATCAGCATGCTTATATGAACAGACATGTCCACCCTGTATGCAGGAATACATGGGATTCGCTGAAACATGGGCTTGACATACGTAAACCACATTCGGTGGAAAGTGGGGGTTTGAAATGTTCGTTTTCACAGTAATGTTAAGCGCTATGGATCACATTGTATAATTTAAGCACGAAGTTTGTTGGTGAATATATGCTGCAATTTTCTGTTATATGTGATTCAACAGTAACAGTAGAAAGACTTCCATGATGGCTCAAATGTGCAAGTCATATGTCAAGCAGCGTCATCACCTAGGGTGTAACCATGTAACTATAGCAACTGCCATTAGCATCAACTGAGATTACCCAATCAGTGACAATGTGCTTTTCTGTATATATAAGCTTGAATGTCAGTATGCATTTGTTAGTGAACAAGGCAGCAGGAGTCCGTCGAAACGCGTCAGGAATAAATACGTTTGAATTGAAACTCACGGAGTCAGCGCCTTCTTTCATCAGAAGTTTGGTATGGTAAAGAATATATATATATATATATACATTTTATAAAAGATAAAGGGTTTAATGGGCAACAGCTCGAAGACTGACTGACGCGTTTCAGCAACAACGCCTTTTTCATTGTTGCCAAAACACGTCTGTCAGTCTTCAAGCTGTTGCCCATTAAACCATTAATCATTTATTACCCTATGGAGTGCCTCCGTAAATTTTTGCACAAGTGCGGATTGTTGAAGGAAATGTGACACAACCATCACGTAGGAGAGCACCCGTGGGGTGTGTTGCGGCATCCGGTGAACTTTGTTGTCTGCCCAGCCGGGGGATACACTTCTGCGAACTACGGCGGATCCGCTGCTGGCGTGAAAATCAGTGGAGCGGACCAATTCTGGCACATATTTGAACGGGTGAGAACTTGGCAGATACACCCGTGATGTTTTTATTATTTTACTGGATGCCTGCCACCAGCCCACTGGGGTGTCATGGAAAAAGACTACTGGTCCCAAAATGCAATTGGTTTATTGTCTCACCAGAGTGTAATTGTTTGAACAATAAAATGGGAGGATCACTGGAGTCTCATGGTTGGCAGACAACCAGTATGCAGAGTAGCCTCAGATGAATGGCGTAGTCCCGAAACGCATCAGGCTCTGCTGGCGTTGGGTGATGTCTGCCTCTTGCCTAAATTAGAACATGCAGAAACGGTGGGCATGTATGTATGTAAATATATATATATATATATATTCACTGAAAAACCATAGGTTTCACACCAGTTATAGTTAGGTGGAAATTTTACTGTCATTTGAGATGTCATCAGTGATGTCATGAGTGATGTCACTGACAATGTCATGAGTGATGTAATATGTGACGTCATCAGCAGTGCATAGCATGCGCAAGTTATAGTGAGTCCAACTAACTATAACGTGGGAATTTCAATGTTTTTATGCGAGTAAAATTTCCACCTGGCTATAACTGGTGTGAAACCTATGGTTTTTTCAGTGAATTTAATAGGTTTTTTAAATGCTAATTCCTAACTATAACTGGTGTGAAACCTATGGTTTTTTCAGTGAATATATATATATATATATATATATATATATATATATATATATATATATATGTATATATATATGTATATATAAATATATTACCTACTGGCGGTCGCCAGTAGGTATATATAGTTAGGATTTTTTCTCTATGGGTTTTTTGAAAATTCTATGTCTAATAACTTTGGCGTTTGTGGACGGAATTGGCTGAAATTTTCAGGAAAATGGCACATTTTGTTTCTGAGCAGCCCTTGAAAATTTGGGGGGGGTTCGTCCAGTGGGGGCCGAGAAAAAAGGGGGGTCCCAAAACGTGTTTTTAACATTGAGTTTTCCATAGGGCGGTTGGCCTCACTTTTAGCCCGAACGGCTGAATGGATTTGCACGAAACTTGGCAAAATTGTAGGGACTGGTAGCCCGATGTGCCTTTTGTAGGTCTCAATATATGTGCTCCAGTGGATTTTGAGAAATTAACGTTTAAAAAAAGATATATATCTGTAACAGCGGACCGGTTAGCGCTCTGGTTCGCGGACTTTTCGCGCAACGGAGCTTTGTGAAGCGAAGCTGATTGGTTCTCCGGCGTCTGTCAACATTCCAAACAGTCCGTAGCGGCCGCCATCTTGTCTCTCGGTAGGATCGAGAGACAAGAGGAGGTCAAAACAAAGGGGGAAATAACTATAAGGGGGCATAGTAGATCCTCGCTGACCCCCTAGGTTTGATGTGGAGGTTTTAAAAGGGCCCCGCGGGGCAAAAAAAAATAATAAAAATAATAATTGAACGGCTGAATGGATTTGCACGAAACTTGGCAAAATATTAGGGACTGGTAGCCCGATGTGCCTTTGCTAGGTCTCAATATATGTGCTCCAGTGGATTTTGAGAAATTAACGTTCAAAAAAAGATATATATCTGTAACAGCGCTCCGCTTCGCGTAACGGAGGTTTGCGAAGCTGATTGGTCATTCTGTCACTGGGCTATAGTTGGGCTACATCTGGCTGATATTTGGGCTACATTTGTTTTTTTGTGTGTCTGGCGGCCATCTTTGGGCTACATTGGGCTACATTGGGCTTCATTGGGCTACATTCGGCTAATTAGCAAATAGCTCATCGCAAACTAGGAATGGTAAAGAATCGCTATTTATTCCTTAAAGTTCGCTATTTAGGAAATGCAAATAACTTTGATGATACATATGGCGGTTCATCTCTAACAAGATAAGAAGCATAGGGATAGATTTATGATGACTGGCGCATCACCAGGGATGTGTTAGTCATTCTGTGCCGCTGTTCCGTCACCTATGGTGTGCTGCATTTACAATGCGGCGCATCACGGGGCAAAAACAGCACAGATGCGTGATGTATCTGTGCCGTAAAGGTGGCGCATTGCTGGAGTTGTATCGCAAGTGTGATGAAGGTCCAGCAAGGGTCGGGGGTGCCCCTGTCGCAGGGTTTCTGTTCTCACACAGAACTGTGGACAGAGGATTGGAACCTCGGCGAATTAGGGTGTCCCAAAACTCACGTTAGTAATCAAAAACTATTTAGCAAGCTAGGTACAGTGTCACATTGGATATAACAAACTCTCAATGTTTAGACAATCCATAATATGAACTTATAGTACCTCAGGATACGTGGAACTCATGAACAGTCGGTCGTTATATATTTCTTAGAAACCAGAACATGGAGTTAAGAAGAACACATGTGTATTTGAAATGTTTATTTACTAATGCCGTCTTCTCAGGCGTAGTACCTTAGATAATAAAAGTACACATATTATCAGTAGCAAAATTACCAGCATAGTTACTAGTACATAAAAAGTGAATGGTGATAGTATGTTAACATGCTGTAAATGAATAAGAGTTAGCAACACTTATAAGCAGCCGCGGGCCGTGGAGGGAGTTACGGTGAGGCAGGGAGGCGGGGAGGGGGAGAAGCAGGGTGGAGAATACAAGTACACATATTATCAGTAGCAAAATTACCAGCATAGTTACTAGTACATAAAAAGCGAATGGTGACAGTATGTTAACATGCTGTAAATGAATAAGAGTTAGCAACACTTATAAGCAGCCGCGGGCCGTGGAGGGAGTTACGGTGGGGCAGGGAGGCGGGGAGGGGGAGGGGCAAGGTAGAGAGGGCTCCACCCTGCTTCTCCCCCTCCCCGCCTCCCTGCCTCACCGTAACTCCCTCCACGGCCCGCGGCTGCTTATATCTCACCCTCCCTAATACACATATTATATTATTTGCTAAGAAGGTCTCTTTGTGTTGGTTTAGGGCGTGCCCATACTTTAGTGTCTTAGATTTGAAGGAATCACATCAGCATACACCAGCTCTCTCTTCATGTGAACCGCATCAACTGTTGTGTATGTGTGTTCGGCAAAGCAATATAAAACCCGCCTCATGCCCAGAATTGGCAGAAGTTGCACTTATGTTATGAGTATGAAGTCGTGGAGATCAGACCTCATAACAATTCTGTATCGTGTTGTTCTTGAAACTTTAGCACTCGCTGTACAGATATAGTTTAACAAGTAAAGCAGATAGTAGACCAATAACATATTATTCTCATGTAAACCACGATGAACTACTAGGTGGAAAGCTAAAGCAACAACTAAATGTCGTGTGCAGAAGTTGCAAAAAAGGAAAAATGGCGTTTAAACCGGTAATGAGCCCATGCTAACTTAACACGGTGTAAAGATATCCAGGACCTAGATGACACCTCCTCATGATCCGGAAACGAACTGAATAAGATAATAGAAGTGCCATCTCATGAGAGCAGATTGCAAGTTTATATGTGGACGGTCCGCAAGGTAAAGCATTAAAAACTAGGAAAATTCAATGCTAAAGAAAAATAAAACAGCCAAGTACTTTATCGAGTCTTAAGCCAATAGGCAAGGTAAATAATAAAAACTTGACAATTAAGTCAATGAATTGTCAATGAAATGCTAGTACTCAGCATATGAAACATGAAAAAGGTCTATGACATAACTGTGTATGCAAAATAAGCTGCAACAGCCTCCAACAGGAAGTCACCGTCTTCATCCGAAAACAGTTCAGCCATCCAATTTAAAAGCGGAAAAGAACATACGTGCTCTCCCAGCACCGGATCCTCTATCACCATCAGAGGACAGCTCGGTGGGTTTTCAAGAAAGCTGTGTTCCAAGAAAGACTGTGCTGCCGCCAGTAAATTCCAGGGACCAAGTAGTCCATGCATCAATGCCACAGCCATAATCCTTTCGCCAGGACAAATCAACTCGTGAGTAATGATAGGAGTCATCAGCTGATTAAAGTCGACGTCAGGAGAAACCGGTCCGCAGAGACACAAATCAATGGCCCAATCGAAATCACAGGTCAGGCAGTGAAATACAGGCTGGACACAGGTGAAGTAGGAGAACCGAAAAGATAATCCATATGCCGTGCTTAATATCGCCAACGGCATTGTGCCATAATATTCTAGCATGCGATTGCGGAACAGTGTCAGCAGCTGCAGGGTCGGAGGTTGCATAGGAGGGACATCCATATTTAAAAATGTAAAAAAGCACAAGAGCGTCCGCTGGTAATGCAAGTAAAAATGCAATCCACGAACCAGAGTGGAGAAAATGGAATGAAAGGGAGCAGGGATGACTCCAAAGATTTTCTCAAATGAAGTCACGAGACCACTGGTAACAACTTTAAAAAAGTGTGCCAGGGATTTTGTGGAGGATGCGTTAAAGATAGTCGGAAACATGTTGCTGAAATTGAAAGGCAAACCTGTGTACGGGTGTTCGCTATGTGAAGTACGAAAGTTTCACGGGCCGAACTCAAGGCCACCTCTCTCTGAGACAAAAGAGCTCTTATTCTTGTCATGCCGTTGAAACGTGTCCCAAGGTTGGTATTTGTGGCCAGATTGAAAACTCCCTATGTTCATGTGTGGGAGGAAATAGAACATTTCTGCAGCAAATAACCCGTTCACTTACTGTTACGATAAAAGGAATACTTTTAATTAACTCAGAACAATCTTCATTATTGAGCATCAAATAACTACCATTTTCCAACAACTTGAACGTGGGGATGATAGCAGGAACTGGCGTGCCTTGCAACACGCAAGCCATATTTGGTCGGTGTTTGTTGCATGAATCGTGTAACTGTATGTGCCTACACATTAGTGAATGATCTGGCGTCTCAGTGCATTCCTCTCCATTCAGATAAACTTCTTGATCATCTTTGAAACATCTGTATGTGTATGGAAGCGACCAGACCTCATGAACAAAAGCACTACCTAAAGGTTCATAAAGACCTATTGGTATATATTTCATACAATTTGAAAACTTATATAAAGCAAAAGGCAGCGTTATTAAACCGTGGATAAGGCATGTTGCCAAAAAACCCGCAATCCTCTGCTGATGATGTCACTGAGCATGTCATGAATGATGTAATATGTGACATCATCAGTAGTGGATTATGGGTAATAGTATCTCTAGTTTACTCCCCTATAGCTGTCTTTCTTTTAACATAAGTGTGTGTTTCCTTCCCTTATACTTACTGTTTTTGGTTCGCTTCCAGTTCGCGTACCAGCGAGCGAACTAGGAAGCGAACTAAGAGAAATAGAGGTTGGCACAGTTCCAAATATTGTACCAATTTTTTAATAACGGGGAGGTAGTTCTGAAAAGAACTTTTTTTTTTATTTTTCTGAACATTTTTTTAATGTTTTTGAATTTTTCGGAACAGTTTTATATTTTTTTGGGTTTTTCTTGGAGGGGGCAATGAAAACGATTCATTGTAAAGGGCTCAACAGGAGCAACAAAACAAAAAAAAGAAGTATTTATTATTTTGGGCGTTTCGGACAAACTTGCATATGATAGTCAATAGCTCTGTTGATCAGAGTGATGCTTCTTTCTCCGTAGGAAATGAATCCATCGCAAAATACGCAGGTGTGTTTTACTTCACCAAATCTCATTTGTATATTTGGCACCATCTCCCTGCCCTCTGGTCCCGTTACTTCCGGTACAACAGATCTTCTGGCCATAATAGGGAGATTATCTAGGTCGTTCCGAAACTGTGCAGCACTGTAGTTGTTAGGATGCCACCTAGTCATATGGCGATGCATTGTGTAGTTTCCGAAACTGTATTTTTTGTCGGTCCCTCTGGACAGTCTATCTTGACATATAAGGCAAGTTACGTATCTTGCATTTACTTTTTTCTGACCTTTGGGAATTTTAAAAAATTGCCAAATGAAGTTTTCTTTCCGGTGAGACGTCTTGGGCTGCTCAGGCAAAAACTGCCTCTCTTCGTGCTCGTCCTCCTGTTCCTCTTCTTCTTCTTCTTGTTGAATTACAACTTGAGCAGGTGGTCCACTCTTCCTTGGATGTGGTGGAGGTGGTGGGGAAGCACCAGCTGAAGCTACTAAAGAAGCCATTGCTCAGTGATCACAAAGGGTCTTTCTCTCACAATGATGAAAGTCAGAGTGAGGAAAGAAGGAGGGATTTTCATCATTTGGGAAAAACAAGAGTTCTCAACCAATCAAAAGTGTTCATTTTAGATTATATGACCTAGTCTTACATCATTAGGAAACCAAAAGTGAAATGAACCAATGAAAAGTGTTATTACCAAGTCACATGACTTGCTGTGTTTACGTTAAGCGCTTTGCAGGGCCTCCCGGTTTGCTTCCAGAAACCTGCGCTTTGGCACTCGCTTCGCGTACCAGTTCGCTAACGTAGCACGTCATATGACGTATCACGCGACAACGTGGAACGTCATGCGGACGGGAGGCGTCACGATGTTGTTTTCTAACGCGGCACTTGCGGTAAAGAAACGTTTACCGGCTCGCGGTCTATTTCGCGGCATCAAGGTCAGCTAACGGGAAGCTTCCCGATTCGCGAAGCGGGAACGAAGAAAAAAAAATATTTTAAAAAAAAATTATTCATAAACATATAAAATATATTTTTGGATTTAAAGAAGAATACATTTTACAGCTACAGATATTAGCTGTTAAAAAAACAATGAAATTCACAGAAAAAACCATAGGTTATAGACCATATATAGTTAGGAATTAGCATTTACAAAACCTTGAAAATTCACTGAAAAAACCATAGGTTATAGACCATATATAGTTAGGAATTAGCATTTAGAAAACCTTATTTCACTCACACAAAACCATTGAAATTCCATATATAGTTAGTTGCACTAACTATATATCGCGCACCCGCAATCCACTGCTGATGATGTCACATATTACATCATTCATGACATGGTCAGTGACATCACTGATGACATCACTGATGACAACATCCAGTGATTATGTGTTTCTGTAAAGTTTAAATATGTTTTACATATTGAAGAATGAGTGGATGTATAAGTGTCTGAATGAAGGTTTTAGTAGGTGCGTGATTGACTGTATGAGTGAGTGATTAAATGCGTCTTACTAAATGCACGGGTTAGTGACTAAACTGTCTGAAAGTGTGCATCAGTATGTCTGTTGTTGTGCAAGCTGCTGCATGTGTTGATCAGTAGCTATATAAGTAGCTATATGGGTTATTGATTGGTTGCACAAGTATTTGTATGGGAGACTGAGTGTGTGTATGGCTGGCTGGGAGGTGTGTGACTCTGTGCAGATCAATGTGTACTTGTATCAGTGATTCTATAAGAGAGTAAGTATGTGTTAGTATATGTTTGAAAATGTAAGGTACTCTATGTTTAACTGTGTAGATTAGAAAATGGAAGTGTGATTGATTCTTTACAGGACTGACTAGGTGTGTGAGTAACTCCATGGATGAGTGGCAGAGTGTGAGTGTCTGTATAGGTGTATGAGTGCATATGATAGTGTTGTAAAGATGAGTGATTGTATGTATGAATGATTGTATGGGTGAATGAGTGAATGTGTGTGTAGACGTAGGAATCAGTGAATGCGTATGTAGTAACTAGTATTGGTGTGTCAATGGTTTCAAAAATTATACTCTGTATTTAACACTGGGTGTAACAGAGGTTATATTAAAGTTGAGGAGATGCATTGTATTGTCACATTAATGATATCATCATTGATGTGACCATTGATGTCAAAAGAGATATCATCAGTGATGTCATTTGAGATGTCATCAGTGATGTCATCAGTGATGTCACTGACCATGTCATGAATGATGTAATATGTGACATCATCAGCAGTGGATTGCGGGTGCGCGATATATAGTTAGTGCAACTAACTATATATGGAATTTCAATGGTTTTGTGTGAGTGAAATAAGGTTTTCTAAATGCTAATTCCTAACTATATATGGTCTATAACCTATGGTTTTTTCAGTGAATTTTCAAGGTTTTGTAAATGCTAATTCCTAACTATATATGGTCTATAACCTATGGTTTTTTCTGTGAATATATATATATATATAAAATTTCTATGGCAAAATGAAACCCCTCATTTTGTTCCTTTTCAAATTAAATGTATTAAGTGTTACCACTTTATTCCTATCAAGATGACTTCAGGTGTGCCATACTTTTGTCATAAGTAAGATTGTTAGCGTTCTAGTTGTTCTTTAGAACACTCTGAGACATTCTGTCATTGGGCTATAGTTGGGCTACATCTGGCTGATATTTGGGCTACATTTGGGCTCTTTTGTCTCTGGTGGCCATCTTGGGAGACTGCATATCAGAATTTTTTTAATGAAATATAAGAGGATTTGAGAAGCCACTCAAAATGTGCCCTAATTTTTCTTTCTTCAGCACTAATCATAATTTCTATGGCAAAATGAACCCCCTCATTTTGTTCCTTTGCAAATTAAATGTTTTAAGTGTTAACACTTTATTCCAATCAAGATGACTTCAGGTGTGCCATACTTTTGTCATAAGTAAGACTGTTAGCGCTCTAGTTGTTCTTTAGAACACTCTGGGACATTCTGTCATTGGGCTATAGTTGAGCTACATCTGGCTGATATTTGGGCTACATTTGTTTTTTTGTCTCTGGTGGCCATCTTTGGGCTACATTGGGCTACATTGGGCTACATTTGGGCTCTAACATATATATAGCCCAATGTAGCCCAATATATATTTTTTCAAAGTTAATTTTCGTAAAAACCACTGGAGCATATATCTTGAGACATAGCAAAGGCACATCGGGGTACCAGTCCCTACAATTTTGCCAAGTTTGGTGGAAATCCATTCAGCCGTTCGGGCTAAAAGTGAGTCCAACCGCCCCATGGAAATTAACATGGGGAAAACACGTTTTGGGACCCCCCTTTTATCTCGGCCCCCGCTTGACGGATCCCCCCGAAAACTTTCTGGGAAGGAGCGGAGCGCAGCGAGGCAAAGTTAAAGAAAATTACAGGTAGATCCCTCATTCGGTGCCAAAGTTATTCCCAATAGAATGTTGCGGATTTCCTATGGAAAACGATCCTAACTATAACTACCTACTGGCGACCGCCAGTAGGTAATACATATATTTATACATATATATATATATATATATATATATATATATATATATATATATATATATATACAAAAAAACAATGGACATGTTTGGGGGCAGAGCTGATTGAATATTTGGGTTGAGCCACCTATAAATGTTTTAAGTGCTTGGAATAATTGTAGTTCTAATGGATATTACACCTTAGTTCACAGGGCATCACAGTGCTCTATCTGAGCACCACTGGGGGGGGTATATATGAGCATACAACATTTACTCAATGCTGCTGCTAGGATAGTCTTGTGAGCTAGAGGCTTTGACCACATCACTCCTCCTCTGATCACGCTCAAGAGACTTCAGATTGCAGCACATTGCATCCTCAAGGTAGTCTGTGTACTTCACTTTGGGACCTCTAAATACCTAGCCCGGAAACTCACCATATCTGGACATTGCCGCTCCCTGCACAGCTTAGACTCGCTATGTTTAGGGCCGCCTAGATTGAAGAAAGAGCATTCCCACTTGTGCTCCTTCACTGGAAATGCTGACAGGAAATGTTACTTACTACCCTTCTCAGTATCATTCAAGAAGAGCATTAAATCTCTTTGAAGAATGATGCCTAATTTACTGATACGCTATGTTTATGTACTGAGGGCAGTTCTAGAGTCAACCATGGTGCACATTTGTGAACTCCTCTTTCTTTTTTTCTTGTACTATGACCTTATGTCATTTATTACGGTATGTCTCAACCGATTCTTTTTCTCAGAGACTGGGTCTTGTCCTAACCACACATGCTCTGCTATACTCTATTTCTTGTAACCTGTCATTGCTTTCTTTACACTGTACACTGCTCTACGACCCCTGGGTCATGTACATGCTTTATAAGACTCTCATTAAACAAATAAATAATAAACCTGTAGGACTGTCCATATTGGCAAATGGAACAACCCTTTCTGAGCACTAATGCAGGGGCTCACATCTTCTGCTTTAGTATTTATTGACTCTCAGGAATCATGAGGGAGAAGGGGAGGGGGGCTAACTAATAGGATGTATGTCTCGGACAGTGCACTGAACCTGGCGCAACGTTCTTTTGTTGAGAGATGTACTAGGCCAGTGGTACTCAAAGTACAGCCCACAGAGCAACCTCTTGGATCCCTGGTTGCAGCAGAGAAAATTGCTTGAGGTCGTTTTTTTGGTTAATTGCTCCAATGCAAGCAGCATCATTTTGTGATTCTGGGCTTTGTTTCTAAAGTTAGTTCACCTTGTTTTACAAGCAAGCAAGCCCTGATTATAAAGCAAGTTAAAATGACACTAGAAACAAAGCCCTGAATCGGAAAAGCTATAAAAGAGATGGTGCAAAGGCATGTTGTTCATGCTTTTCTGGTTTTGGGCTTTGTTTTAACAGCAAGTTCAGTGTCTACGAACAGCAAGGCATCCCTGCTCATAGGCATGCCTGGCTTAGCTGAGAGGACAGTAGAGGTGCATAAAAAATGGCAAGGAAACCGTGATCATGAGTACAGTGGAACAGGGTCTGTGAGTGTGGGTGGGGGAGATGCAGTTAAAATGAACATCATATTCTGTATCTATTTTTGGTTTTATAGCCTACCGGTAACAGAATGTAAAATGTACAAAATGATTTGAAAGAAATCATTTTCTAGAAATCTTTGGAAAAGGTGTGTTTTTTTCCCATCCCCATTATCCCACACAGGGCTGGACTGGCTTCCGGGCGTTTTGGAATGCTGCTGAGCTGGGGGCTGATTTTGTTGATGGGTACCTGCGTGAACTGAATGACATTTGTTTTGCTGTAATTATTTCGCAGCACACACAGGTCTCTATCAACGAAATCAGCCCCCACCACAGTGAAATCAGCCCCCAGCCCGACAGCATTCCAAAACGCCCGGTAGTCAGTCCGGCCCTGATCCCACACCCTACTCTGTCTCCTGTGGAATGCCATGGCTTCGATGCGGTCCTCGGCAACACATCAGACTGTGCTGTGTGGCCCCAGGTAAATATTTGTGAGTAGCCATGTTCGAGGCTCTACGTCACAACCTCAAGGTCCCTGCCACAAATACAGAACTAGGACTTGTCTCCTGTGCTTGCGGAAAGTCATTTTTAGCATTCAGCCGTATTCGTTTAATGAAAGCGGCCAGGTGCCAATGCGCTTTCTTTCGCTCTGCAAAATTGATTTTTGCACTGCTGATGATGAAAACCCTATAGGTTCAGAAATTTCTTCAGGTGTTGCTTGCATAGATTGGCTGAGGAGTCGGTCAGTAGTACTTGTAATATGTATTTTGTAATAATTACAAATATACTAGTGAGAATTTACCAAAAGTACACCTTGTACTACATTTTTAGGTCGAGCCTAGAGTGACCTGCTCTGGGAGACTTGTTTTTGAGGAGTATGTAATAGAAGCTCCGTGCACTCTCCACCCATGTTTTTCGTTGGCTTGTGTCATTGTCCTTTGTAAATGCTGGCTTCTGATTCGTAAATTGGCTTGTTCGTCCCTCCTTAGTACACGCCTTGTCTTCATTTGTAATCTCCAATGGTGACTGGCCCTTTCACTTTGGTTTTTACACGTGATGGTTTATTTAGTCTGTAAGAACTCTTTTCTTTATTCAGTTTCTTACTTGCAGGCACAATGTGCTTTGCTACATTCATTCTTCTATGCCCACTTTCTGCTGCGTTTGCCCTCCCCACCACCGTTCAGAGATTGCTGGTTTTGATGTACTTTTTTGCTTGCGGCCGCCACCATTTCCTTTCGTTTTCATTACTTTTTTTACAATCACGGCACAGGGGCAATTGCCACAATTGGAGCAAAAGTGAGAAACAGAAAAAAATTTGCTTTTCTATTTTCTTTACTTTTCATGCAATCGTGGCACCGCGCCAGTAACTCTGGGGCATATTACCAAGCCCCAGCGATAATTATCGGTAAGCGCACTTAGCGCTAGGATAATTATCGCCGGGTAGCGTGGATTTTTATCACTGAGATAGCGTGCTATCAGCAACGCGTATCTCAGAAGTGATAAAAATCCTCGCGCTAACTGCCAAATGAGAGATTATCGCTGAAAAACCAACGATAATCTCTTGAAGTTTGGCGTTAGCTTGATGATAGGGGCTCACAAACTTAGCCATGATATCCACCTTCCATAGGATATCAGGGCTAAGTCAGGAAAATACCAGGTGTAAAAAAAGCAGCGCTAACCGCGGTTAGAGCTGCTTTTTTTAATCACTAACAGTGTTAGCGATATCCTTGATAATAGGAGAAATGTCGCTTAACAACATTTCTCCTATTATTTTTCTCTGGAACGCCCCCTTTGCATCTCATTAGCGATGCAAGGGGAAGCGTAGAGAAAAAGGGTGCTAACATGCGAATTTGCGTGTTAGCACCCTGTTGCTGATAGGGAGATCATTTTATCTCCGCTTTCTTGGCTTTTAAAGCCAAAAAAGCAGAGATAAATCCCTTGATAATATGCCCCAATGTTATTAAAGTGAAAGGAAATGGTGGGCGGCCACTTTCAGCTTGTAAGGAAATAGGAAACACGTATTTGAAATGCAATATAATAGGTCTCACATTTATGCCAGTTTAAGCTATTGGCCTTGTAAATGACAAATAGCTTTTATTTATGTTTTAAAAACCAAAACATAAATAAAAGGCATTGTCATTTACAATGCCAATAACTCAAAGACGCGTAAATGTGAGACCTATTGCATTGCAAATGCTTGTTTACTTAGTTTTGTGTCCATGATGGGACGAAGCCATTTTTGTCATTTTTACACGTTTTTGCTTTAGACCACCCTGTGCTAAATATCTACTTAAAACTTGGTACAGATGTTATATCCACTGTGATACTGTACTAGTCTGAACTGTTCGGAATACAGACAAAGCATAACCTGTCCACTGGACAAACTTTTGAAGTGGGTACTTTTTCGAATTTCCTGTTTTTTGGTATTTGTGAAAATTCTGACGTTTATCTAGTTGCCATAGCACTCGCTCAAGCTCCATTTTCTGTGCATAGCGACATAACTTTCACAGCATTTCGAGGTATTTTACCCTCTTATCTAACCAAGTCATAGTGAAAAACTTTGCAAAGTTTTTCCTTGCTAAATCCCTTTTTGTGGAGCCTTTCTATATCCAGTGGCATTGACCAATAAGAGAACACTAAGGACCTTATTACAAGTTGTCTTGCGAAATGAAGTGGTAATTCCTGTCTGTTATTACTTCTGCCTGGGAGTATTCCCACTCCAGTAACCAGCCAGTAAAAGATTAAGGCTACGACTTGGGACTAACAGGTGGATCCCAGAATTACAGGCCTTTTTACATGTTAAAAAAGTTTAAAATGTTAGGTCCTATTACCCTCTGCCGTTCGACAGAAAACCTGTTGAATTACAGCTCCAACAAAACATAATGGAGTCCTAATTGTTTTCTGCAATGTCTGTGTTATGTAGGTTCAATTTGTAAGGTATACTCAAGGGTAGGCACAGCTTAAATTGTCGTAAAAGTCAAGATTTTAGAGCAAATGAAGCGAAATAAAACACTTTGCAACCGTTGCAAAATTGCACTTTCTTCCATAGACTGCAACTGTTTAAAAAAAATGAAAAACGTTATGAATTTGCATTCCTCTACTTAAAAACCTTTGTTGACAAGTGCCTCATAGGAATCAGCGCTTGCACATAGCTAAAGTTATGAAGAATGAGTTCAGGACCAGGAGATGTGTAAACACCGAGGCTGTCTGGAGAATGGTGCACATACTTTCAAAATGCATACCTGAAAAGCGCATATCAACTTTAAGGAAAAAAAACTGAGGACTGGCTGAGTTGACTTCAACGAGGAAGCTGCAGATTTAAAAATACTTTCAAGCTCATTATTGCTCTTTTAATGTGCATTATTTTCACCCATGTTCTCCTGTGAGGCCCACCTGTGAGCACAGCTCAACAGGGGAAAAGCCTCACAAGCAATCCTTTTCTTTTCTATTGTAGAATGTCTCAGTGATCCAACATGTTTTGTATAATGGCCAACCATGTGTTTTTCAGGGGAGTTTGGCGAAGTTTGTCGAGGCTGCCTGAAGCTACCCAGCAAGCGGGAGCTACCAGTTGCCATCCAAACCCTTCGTGCCGGCTGTTCGGAGAAGCAGAAGCGCACGTTCCTGGCAGAAGCGAGCATCATTGGACAGTTTGATCACCCCAACATCATCCGCCTGGAAGGAGTTATAACAAGGGGTAAGTATTCTACGATGCCTTATAGTATAATTTCCTGATTTTGGGTAGAGTTTTGCTTATGATGATATTTTTGTAATTAGAAGATACTTAGCACCTTGGCCCAATTCTTTGCCTGCTGTCAAAATCATGAATATCTATTTGATACAATTGAATCAGTGTATCTGGTCCATTAACCTCAGATTTTCACCATAAAGATACATTTCTAGTCGTGATGCAGGATTTTTGCCCCTGTACCTATGACCTGATTCTGCTCCCAAACTCGGGTCCAATGTGACAAGCGGACCAGGACACCTTCATGTACTAGATAGTGCAGTGCTACTCCAACCACTAGAGTGGCCCAAGATGGCCATTGGAAGCCCTCCTAGCAGTCTGCCCAAGTCTTCATCAGACTATGGGTGGATATATAGTATAGACCACCTCCTGGATGGTCTAGATATTGCAACTCCCGTGAGTGGGGTCTTGGACCAGTGCATGCTTTATAACTTGCCCTTGAAGGCTTTGCTAGGGGTAAGCCCCTGGGTTATTCCCCACAAATACTTTCCAGGCTTTTCCTCGTCCTGACTGTACGCCTCATTCTGTTATATTGGATTAAAGCCCATTAACACAACCAGAACAAAGGGTTGTAAGCAAAGAACCAACGGCAGATTCCAATTTCCTCACTTTCCTCAATGTGATCCCCAAGTAATACTTTATGTATATGTTGATAATCAGTGTGCACATTCAGCTCCTGCACCAGCCGTTGTGGGATGCCACCTGCCGGGCAGGAAGACAGAACTGTAAGAACAATGGAGCGGTGCACTCCGGGGTCAATAATTTGTCAAAAAGAAGCTTGATCAGTATCTTCGTTGCATCAATCTTTATTTTTAGCAATCCATACTGTTTGTAAAACACATCAACTAACGCGTTTCGTTCAAGGATTCAACCGCGTCAGGTTGGGCCCATTGAACCCACGTTTCTTATGCAATAGTCGCTTACCAATCCTTCCACCATTTTGCCCTGACGAAGTTCAATCCTTGAATGAAACACGTTGGCTGATGTGTTTTACAAACCGTATGGATTGTTAAAAATAAAGATTGATGCAACGAAGATACTGATCAAGCTTCTTTATTGATGCAATATTGACATGGGAGTGCACCGCTCCATTGTTCTTTCAGAACAAAGGGTTGTTGAAGCCCTGGCCATTGTGTTTGTAAGAACAGCCTTCATTTAAATTGCATTCCTAAGCAAGCACATTTCCGTAATCCTTCTAACCCAAAACAGCAAGAGACATACAGAGGTTCCTCTGCACTTATGCCCAAGTCACCACAAGGCACGAGGAAAAAAAAACCACAAGGTTAATGGATTTCTGATAGGATGTCAGAATTAGTTGCGTACAGTCGCTGAGAGACAAATGGAATGTCACTATATATCAATATTGCTGTCAGTGCATGGATATCCAAACTTGAGAACAAGGAAAAGAAATATGCACCAGCAATGCACTGAAGTCAGAGGTTCCAGGCAATTTTGTATTTGAGGAGTTTATAAAATGTTAAATAAATAATAAATAAAACATAGGACAATTTATGATAAATAACTCCGATTGTGTCAAATTACACATGAAGCCAGCACTAGAGTTTAGTGATTTGTGGGAGTGAGACATTCATACATATGTATAGTGGTTAATGTGAAGAGCTATGTTAATATGTAAACATAATTGGTGTTTTCTGCATGCGCCCCCATTCATTACAGGTAGAACATTCTGAGTCACTTTGCTACTACCTTTCAAGTTGAAAATATTAAATATAACCCTTTACTTCAAAACACGAATGAATCACATCCAGTCACTTGCCAGGAGCACACTGCGATATCTAAAATTAATAAACTGTAGATCAGAATATGTATCCATAGCAAATCTGAAAGTTAATTCAGAAATTAAAACATTCAATCAATGCAACAGTTAATCTGATAGCCTCATCTGCATTATGGTGATGATGGTGGAAAGTGTTGCCAACCAGAGTAAAAATTGGTTAAAATGGCCTTTTTGTAATGTGAGGGTGATAGAGGTGGTAAAACTGCTGCTCTACAGCATGATTGGATTTAGGGAATTCGTTTCTGTTGGTCATTGTTCACGAATCCACATTCAGCAAAGGATCAGTATAAGGTGCGTTTGAATATTTTGGTTTTAAGGAGTTTCCTGAAGCACATGTAGTTTGAGTCTGCCCTGCAGCTTGTCCTAGGGGCATGTGTAACTGTGGAATGACACCAAAATATTTTAGTCAGAATATTGGCTCACATAATTATTGTAAGAAACCGGGTTATTGGGTGACTTAACTGTGAGCCCTGGTTAAGCAGCAACCACAATCTTTGCACAAGCCAACCCTAAATTAAGTTGTGCTCAACCCTCTGTTAGCTTGGCACGTAGCAGTCAAGTTTAATATAGAAGCACTCTGTTAAGTATCTGTACAATGCTTCAAACAGTAATAAAATGAAAAAAAACAGTACACAAAAATAATCCCATACCAAGTGAGAATAATAGAACTTTCTTCAACAAATAAATAAATAAAACACGTCCAAAACAATGAAAAGAAATCCAATCTGTAGACCCGGACATATGTAATTTTAATAGTTTTGGTGACAATAGCGTGAAGAAGCACATTCTGCCAACTCTGGATTTCTGGTCGCGCCGGACTGGGACAAAGTCACACGTTCAGGCATACCATGATGGGGCATGGGCCTGCTTCAGTGCTATAGTGACCAAGTTAGGCCAGCTGAACAGAGTACCTTACGTCCTGGGTTGCGGAGAGTTGAAAGGATCCGCATTGAAGTTGCCTAATGCTGCCAATGAGATGCATTGGTTCCAAGATGTGGTGAGGTTGTGGTGCGAGGTCCTGCGTCGGCATCAAGGATCCCTTTGATGAGGGCTCCTGATCTGAAGTCTGGCATCAAGGATACATCGTGCAGTCGAGGTGAGGCATCCGTTCTGAGGGGCTGTGAGGCTGTGATGCGGATTCTAGTGTCATCGCTGAGACTGCCGTGGACGAGGGATGCAAGGGCTTGTGCTGAGGATCCGTATTGCAGTGGTGGTTCCGATGGGCTGTTATGTCTCTGGGCTTTTAAATGGTCTCTCATGAGTGGCATATTACATGCAGCAGCCCATGGGAGACCTCTGTGGTACCTATGCCCTGGGTACATGAGTACCCTATACTAAGGACTGACAAGTATCCAATCGGGGATGTACCTATGTACTGATCACAGCACTTTAGTGAGAAAGCAGATAGACTAGGGTCATGATTAGCAGGATCCCAGTCAGACTAGTCAAAAACAGCAATACATGAAGCAAAAAAGTGGGGGTAGCCATAAGAAGCAAATCCTACTTTCCTACACAACCCCCCAAACGTAAGGAGATGAGACTAATCTTGCCCAGTTGATTCTTCATTTTCTAACTGGAAATATCTGGAGAGTCCATATGCATTGGTATGGTTACTCCCAGGTCTATTTTACACTGAATAGACCATCCTTTGTAGGGAAATTGACTACCACAAAAGTTTGGGGTTTTCACCCATCATCTGTGTGAGCCAAAAGAGGGGCTTGTGGTTTGTCTGAACAAAGAAGTGAGTGGCAAACAAGTATGGCCTTAACCCCTTCGCCACACGGCTAATTCCCCCTGGCGCTGGGGGGAGGGGGGCCGCGCACAGTATCACGGTGCTTGTGACGAGCTCAGCTCGTCACGCTGCACAGTGGCGCTGTGCTCATGACGAGCTGAGCTCGTCATGACCACGCCCATTTCCATGGAACGCTCAGCACAGCAGGGGAATTATCCCCGCATGTGAGCGCCGCGGTGGTCATGACGAGCTCAGCTCATCATGAGCACAGTGCCACCGTGCCTCATGACGATCTGAGCTTGTCATGAGCACGGAAGGTGTTGACTTCTTCAGGTCCCAGACCACAGCAAAGGCTTACCTCTGTATAGCTGACCAATATTTCTCTCTGGGGTCAACCTTCTGCTAATAAAAGCTTCTGGTTGATCCTGGCCTTCTGCATTAAGCTGTAACAACACAGCCGGTACCCCCAACTCATATTCATCTGTTTAGACAATAAATTGCTTGGAGTAGTCAGGACTGAATGAGAGCAGTACACATGGCCTGCTTGAGATCATCAAATGCCTTCTGACAGCTAACTGTCCACTGAACTTTCTTGGGCATTTTCTTGGCGGTGAGATCATTCAAGGGAGTCACAATGGAACTATATCCTTTTACAAATCTCCTGTAATACCCAGTCAGACCCAGTCAGGCCCAATAAAGCTCTGCCCCGAGTCTGGGTAGTTGGAGAATCCCCGTCCATGATGGTCTGGAGTTTGCTCTCAAGTGGTGGCCCAAGTACACAACCTTGCACTGCCCTATATGGCACTTAGTAGCCTTGATAGTGAGGCCTGCTTTCTGCAGAGGCTCTAAAACATTCTTCAGGTGGACCAAGTGTTCCTCCCAGGTGGAGATAAAGACAGCTAAGTCATCAAGATATGCTGCACTATAGGCTTCCAGATCTGTGAGAACTATATTCACCAGCCTTTGGAATGGGGCAGGTGCATTCCTCAAACCAAAGGCCATTACAATAAATTGATAATGCCCACTCAGGGTTGGCAATGCTGTTTTTGGGTTGGCATCCTCAGCCAGTCTGATGTGCCAATAACCAACAGTAACGTCAAATGTGCTCAAGAACTTGGCTGAGGCCAAAGTGTCTATAAGCTCCTCTGCCCTAGGAATTGGATAAGCATTGGTCCTAGTGACTACATTGTGTCCCCTGTGGTCAACACAACACCTCATCTCTCTCTTACCACCCTGCGTGTGATCCTTTGGTACCAAGACCACTGGACTAGTCCAAGGGCTATCTGAGGGCTCAACCACTCCCAACTCCAGCATCTTTTGGACCTCTGTCCTGATGCAATCTATGACATGGCCAGGCTACCTGTAGATCTTATTCTTGACAGGTGGACTCTCACCTGTGTCCTATTCATAGGAACACCAGGTGGTTTGACTGGGTGTCAAAGAAAACATATGCCTATATTGATTGAGCACCTACCTGCAATCAATCTGGTTATAGTTAACGAGGCTGCCTGCCAAGGCTACCCCATCAACTGACCCATCATCAGGATTTTTAGAGAGGAAATCAGAAGAGGGTCACTCTCTTCCTCCTGTCCCTCATCAGTGGCCATGAGCAATCCATTGTCAGCCCTGTCAACAAAAGGTTTGAGCCTGTTCACATGGAGCACCCTATGGGGGCTTCTGGGAGTGCCAAGGTCCACCAGGTAGGTGACCTCACCTTTTTTCTCAATGATAGTTTTGGGTCCACTGCCTTTATCTTGGAGAGCTGCTGGGGCCACAGGCTCCAACGCCCACACCTTCTGGCCTGGCTGGTAAACAATCAGGCCAGCCTTTTGTTCATGCCAAGCTTTTTGCAATTCTTGACTGGCCTCGAGGTTTATACTTACCTCCTTCATGTACTCAGCCATCCTGGAGCAGAGACCAAGTACATAGTCTACTATGTCTTGTTTGGGAGGTTGGAGAGGTAACTCCCATCCCTCCTTCACCAAGCACAAGGGACTCCTAACTGTATGCCCAAACAGAATTTCAAAAGGGCTGTAGCCAACCCCCTTCTGAGGGACCTCTCTGTAGGCACAGAGAAGTTAGGACAGAAGGACATCCCATTTTCGCCTAAGCTTTTCTGGAAGGCCCTTGATCATGCCCTTCAGGGTTCTGTGAATCTCTAAACTAACCAATTGCATTGGGGATGATATTGTGTGGTGAATTTAAAATTCACTCCACACTCCTTCCACATTGCAGTGATGTAACTTGACATGATGTTTGTACCCCTGTCAGTTAAAACCTCCTTAGGGAAGCCCACTCTGGAAAAAACTCCAAAGAGGGCCCTGGCCACCACAGGAGCTGTGGTGGATCTAAGGGGAATGGCTTAAGGGTACCTAGTGGCATGCTCCACCACCACTAATATGTAACTTTGACCAGATGCTGTAAGAGGATTCATGGGACCATTGGTATCAATCCCAACCCTCTCTAAGGAAACCCCCACCACTGGAAGTGGTATCAGTGGGGCCTTTGTGGTGCCATCTGCCTTACCAATGGCTTGGCAAGTGGCAAAAGAGTGACAAAACTCCTTTGTGTCATCAGACATGAGAGGCCAGTGAAAGTGAGGGACAAGGCTGTCCCAAGTTTTACTTTGGCCTAAGTGTCCTGCCAGGGGAATGTCATGTGCTAGGGTGAATAGGAAGCCCCTAAACTTCAGAGGTATAACCAACCTCCTGGTGGCACCAAGCTTGGGGTCTCTACCTTCTGAATAAAGGAGTCCCTCAACCCAGTAGATCCTGTGGGACCCACGGAAATTCCCAGCAGCCTCAGTAGCAGCTTGATGTCTGAGGGCTTCAAGAGGGGCAGGTGTGCTGCTCCAAACTCAAGTCTGCCCTGGAAGGGCACCCTGTCTCCAAACACTCAACCTGGTCAGGCTCAAGCTCATCTGGGACAGTTCCTTCATAGGGACTGAGCTCATCTCCCTCAAGAGACCGATCCTCACCCTGAGTCTCGGGGGAAGACACAGCCTTACCCCTCCTGCTTCTTCTCTTTGAACACTGCTCCCGGTCCATTGTTCCAGGATCAGTGGATGTCAGTTTGGTGTATGAGCCACTCACAGCAAACACATCTTCAGAAATGCCTGACAATGCTGCATGAGTCCTAAATTTAACCTCAGCTCAGGCTGAAGTTTTCAAATAATTGACCAACAAACAATCTACGGGTAGATCTAGATTTACCACAACCTTCTTAGGGCCAGTTACCTCCCCCCCCCCACAGCTGAAATTAACAACTACCAAGGAATGGTCAGTCCTGACATTGTTTGCATTGGTCTCTTGGTACATTTCACCAGGTATGATCTGTCCAGACACAAGTTTTCCTATCCCCATAGTGACACTGGCCCCTGTGTCCCTGTAGGCACTTGCACCTGTTCCATTGGTCAAAGGCTGTTGCCTGTACTTGCCCAGGTTACTGGGACTGACAAGTAAGGTGGCAATATCCATGCCACCATCACAGACTAGCGGTACAAAAGGGGGTGGTGATGGATGGAGCATCTGAATCAATCAAACACTCACACCCAGTCAAAAGATCTGGGTTGAATCCATCACCGTTCTTTAGCCCACTCTGCCACCCCAGTTCAGACATGGCTATATGCAAATCAGTCTGACCCTGTGCCTCATGGGAACAGTCCAGCCCGAACTGCGAAGCCATGTCTTCCCTGGACCAGAAACAAGTTTCAGAGGACCGGTTTCTGGCATTCCAGCCGTCTTCAGCCCGGCTTGCTTGAATCCAGTGGCAAAGTGAGCAAGTGACTCACGTCTGAGCATACCCTGCCACACTTACGGCGGCCAAAAGCGGTACAAAAGGGGGTGGTGATGGACGGAGCATCTGAATCAATCAAACCATCACAGACTAGAACAGCCTGAGCTGGAGTTCTGACTAAGCCGGAACTCACTTCCGATCCCAAGGTTAACCCCACTATTCCCTAGTTCCCTGTACCTCCACTTGTACTTGTGCTAGGTGGAGCAGTTGCCTTATGGGTCAGCATCTCTTGTTCAATTAGTATTCTGTTTACAGAGATAACACCAAGGTTTCCTTTTGGCTTTTCCCTTGTTGGATTGTTGCTCCCCCCCAGATGCAGGTTTTTGGGGCCCAAAAGAAGACTCTTTTTTGTCTTTACCCTTGTCCCCACTCTTATCCTCAGTTTTTGAAGAATCCTGCTTCTTCTGGTCACCACTATTCTTCAGTTTTTTTCTGATTCAGCCTGGTCCTGACCCACTTATCTGCCTTCTTTCCCAATTCTTGGGGAGAAGTCAATTCTGAGTCCCCCAGGAATTGATGCAATAGCTGGTTTTGGCAATTATTAAGGGCCTGCTCCCTCATAATCAAATTGTACAATCCTTCAAAATCATGCACTTTGCTCCCAAGCAACCAACCTTCCAGAGCCTTAATAGCACTATCCTCAAAGTCTACCTAGTCTTGATTCTGTACCTTCTGGATGTCTCTGAACGTAATCCTGTATTGTTCAGTGGTTAAGCCAAACCCATCAATGAGACTGCTCTTCAAAACTGAGTCATTGTCAACATCCTCTTCTCTAACAGTGAGGTGCTTATCTCTACATTTGTCCTCAAGGAAGAGCCACAAGATAGCTGCCCACTGCTCTTGAGGGACCCTCTGCACTTTACAGTCCCTCTCTAGAACAGTTATCCATTTGTGGATGTCATCCCAAAATGGTAGGGAGGGACAATATTGCTCAGGTTCCTATGGTCAAAGGAATGTTCCTTACTTCAAGGGACACTGTTGCTGCCACCATTGGACTCTAGTCCCAATTTCTTCCTAGGCTTGTTAACTTCAAGGGACTCTCTGTCAAGGGCCAACTGCTCCTGCCTGAACCTAAGCCTAACTTTCTCAAGCTCAAGAAGTTGGTATTCCTTTTCTAAAGAGTTCCCTCCCTTACCAGGAATGGCGGTCCCTACTGAATGTCCCAAGGCATTGGATTCTCTTGCAGAGGATCTAAACCTCCTCTGTCTAATCTGCACTCTCCCAGGAGGGGAAGGGAGCATCTTCTGGGTCACCTGTGGTATCCTCTGGGAGGTCTGAGTTGTCCAGGTGTGAGTCACCAGGCTCCACCTGGTCAGGGTTAGATTCTAGGTCAAAGAGCTGTTCCTCTCCTGCCCTATCTTCATTCCCTGGCCCACCCACTCTGTGCTGTTCATCTGACCCAGAGGCTTTCCTCAGTTCATCCAACAGTAACGCCTCTACAAGGCGTTGAGTGTTGGCACTTCTTCCTGTCTTCAGTTTTCTAGATGCACACAGTGCTTTCAATTCTTGGAATGAAAGTTCACTGTATCTAGTAGGCAGATAGCAACTGACATTTCCTTTAGTAGACATACTGAGTGAGGTGTGGTGTTGCACCTACCTAACCTAATGGGAACTAACCTGTCTGAGGTTGGAGAAAGGGTGTGCTATACCCTTGACTTACCAAACCCTAAGTTCAGTAGAATGTACTTATTCAAAGTTTGTATTTATATGTGCCTAGAACTAGTGGTTTTTCAGTTAATCAATACAAAGATTTATATGGTAAAGCAAGTGAGGCTTGAATCCCAACCACTGTACACCAATGTGAGAAGCTGGACTGGTATATGATGTCAACTAATGTAAATGATTTACAACAAGGGGTGGTGATGGACAGAGTCTCTGAATTAAGCAGAGTACTCTCACCCAGTCAAGAGATCAGGGCTGGATCCAACACCGTTTTTTAGCTCATTGCACCATCCCAGTTTAAGAACCTGGCTGTATGCAAATTAGTCTGTCCCTGGCCCAGTGCATCATGGGAACAGGGCAGACCAGACTACAAAAGCCAATTCTTACACTGGGAAGGAAACAAGCTTCCGGGGACCGGTTTCTGCCATTTCAGGCGTCTTCGGCCCGGCTTGCTTGAATCCTGATGGTGCAATGAGCAAGGGACTCACATCTGAGTATACCCTTCCACGCTTAGGGTGGACAAAATTATTTACAACAAGGGGTGGTGATGGACAGAGTCTCTGAATTAAGCAGAAAACTCTCACCCAGTCAAGAGATCAGGGCTGGATCCAACACCGTTTTTTAGCTCATTGCACCATCCCAGTTTCAGAACCTGGCTGTATGCAAATTAGTCTGTCCCTGGCCCAGTGCATCATGGGAACAGGGCAGACCAGACTACAAAAGCCAATTCTTACACTGGGAAGGAAACAAGCTTCCGGGGACCGGTTTCTGCCATTTCAGGCGTCTTCGGCCCGGCTTGCTTGAATCCTGATGGTGCAATGAGCAAGGGACTCACATCTGAGTATACCCTTCCACGCTTAGGGTGGACAAAATTATTTACAACAAGGGGTGGTGATGGACAGAGTCTCTGAATTAAGCAGAGTACTCTCACCCAGTCAAGAGATCAGGGCTGCATCCAACACCGTTTTTTAGCTCATTGCACCATCCCAGTTTCAGAACCTGGCTGTATGCAAATTAGTCTGTCCCTGGCCCAGTGCATCATGGGAACAGGGCAGACCAGACTACAAAAGCCAATTCTTACACTGGGAAGGAAACAAGCTTCCGGGGACCGGTTTCTGCCATTTCAGGCGTCTTCGGCCCGGCTTGCTTGAATCCTGATGGTGCAATGAGCAAGGGACTCACATCTGAGTATACCCTTCCACGCTTAGGGTGGACAAAATTATTTACAACAAGGGGTGGTGATGGACAGAGTCTCTGAATTAAGCAGAGTACTCTCACCCAGTCAAGAGATCAGGGCTGGATCCAACACCGTTTTTTAGCTCATTGCACCATCCCAGTTTCAGAACCTGGCTGTATGCAAATTAGTCTGTCCCACTACAAAAGCCAATTCTTACACTGGGAAGGAAACAAGCTTCCGGGGACCGGTTTCTGCCATTTCAGGCGTCTTCGGCCCGGCTTGCTTGAATCCTGATGGTGCAATGAGCAAGGGACTCACATCTGAGTATACCCTTCCACGCTTAGGGTGGACAAAATTATTTACAACAAGGGGTGGTGATGGACAGAGTCTCTGAATTAAGCAGAGTACTCTCACCCAGTCAAGAGATCAGGGCTGGATCCAACACCGTTTTTTAGCACATTGCACCATCCCAGTTTCAGAGCACTGGGACAGGAACAGACTAATTTGCATACAGCCAGGTTCTGAAACTGGGATGGTGCAATGAGCTAAAAAACGGTGTTGGATCTAGCCCTGATCTTTTGACTGGGTGAGAGTATTCTGCTTAATTCAGAGACTCTGTCCCTCACCACCCCTTGTTGTAAATATTTTTGTCCACCCTAAGCGTGGAAGGGTATACTCAGACATGAGTCCCTTGCTCATTGCACCATCAGGATTCAAGCAAGCCGGGCCGAAGACGGCTGTAATGCCAGAAACCGGTCCCCGGAAGCTTGTTTCCTTCCCAGTGTAAGAATTGGCTTTTGTAGTTTGGTTTGCCCTGTTCCCATCATGCACTGGGACAGGAACAGACTAATTTGCATACAGCCAGGTTCTGAAACTGGGATGGTGCAATGAGCTAAAAAACGGTGTTGGATCTAGCCCTGATCTTTTGACTGGGTGAGAGTATTCTGCTTAATTCAGAGACTCTGTCCCTCACCACCCCTTGTAAATATTTTTGTCCACCCTAAGCGTGGAAGGGTATACTCAGACATGAGTCCCTTGCTCATTGCACCATCAGGATTCAAGCAAGCCGGGCCGAAGACGGCTGTAATGCCAGAAACCTGTCCCCGGAAGCTTGTTTCCTTCCCAGTGTAAGAATTGGCTTTTGTAGTTTGGTTTGCCCTGTTCCCATCATGCACTGGGACAGGAACAGACTAATTTGCATACAGCCAGGTTCTGAAACTGGGATGGTGCAATGAGCTAAAAAACGGTGTTGGATCTAGCCCTGATCTTTTGACTGGGGGAGAGTATTCTGCTTAATTCAGAGACTCTGTCCCTCACCACCCCTTGTTGTAAATATTTTTGTCCACCCTAAGCGTGGAAGGGTATACTCAGACATGAGTCCCTTGCTTATTGCACCATCAGGATTCAAGCAACCCGGGCCGAAGACGGCTGTAATGCCAGAAACCGGTCCCCAGAAGCTTGTTTCCTTCCCAGTGTAAGAATTGGCTTTTGTAGTTTGGTTTGCCCTGTTCCCATCATGCACTGGGACAGGAACAGACTAATTTGCATACAGCCAGGTTCTGAAACTGGGATGGTGCAATGAGCTAAAAAACGGTGTTGGATCTAGCCCTGATCTTTTGACTGGGTGAGAGTATTCTGCTTAATTCAGAGACTCTGTCCCTCACCACCCCTTGTTGTAAACTAATGTAAATGGGCACCTTGCACCAGTCCAGACAACCCTTATGGTGATTTAGGAGGTCTCAGACAACCTTAGAAAGCTATCCAAGTGGTAGCTGTCGAGAGCAGCCTTCAGACTTAGTCTTGAAGGAGTGTAAAGCACTATCTAGTATGTTCCAGTAACTCCCACATGGAGATAGACACAAAGCACAAAGACATAGACGCAAAGCACACAATGCCTTAGCAAGGAAACCACAGTAAATAGCACTAATAGACAGTGGGACCCAGGAGGGGAGCAAACCATATACTAAGAAAGTGGTATAAGAACCACGACTCAAGTCAGGACAATGTCGAGAGGACATAGAATTGCTGGGGACACACAGAACCACCCAGGTTAAGTAGATAGGGACCCCAAGGAGAGCGTGAGCAGTGTGTGAACACAACCCCGTGGTTCGTACAAGTCTATTTGCAAGTCGCAGTTGGATTTTTAAAGATTAGGGACCCTTCCAAGTGGACCCTGAAGAAACCCAGTGAAAGACAGAAGGTTGGAGAGCCACCACACCCGTGGATACCATGGTACCCAAGATACCTATCCCAGGAAATCCGGGTGCATAGGTGTAAATTGGAATCGGACCCAATGGAGGACTTCAGGAAAGTGCCACTGCTGGGAGAGGAGAAGATGTCCGGAGGAATCCAATTGTTGATTGTTGAAGAATAGTACCTGAAAGCAGAGAGGACAGAGTCACTCAGGGGTGACCAGGCGACTTGGAAGATGAATGCCCTCCGATGTCGGGGTCTTTGGAAAGATGATGGTGACCTTGACTCTGCAGCTGAGAGGACCCGATGATGCTGAGTAAGACCAGGACCTGGACCCGAGCTGTTGCAAAAAGGATGTCGAGTGCTGAGGGGTCGGTGTTTGGCGGGAGCACCAACAAGCCTTGGCAAATGCAACCAATGCAGGAAGACAAGAAGGTGCACGGTTGAGACCAGCAAGGTCCAGGAGACTCACCACAAGGAGGGGAGTAAGGGCAGGCCCCGAGCAATCAGAGGAGAGCAAGGAAAATAAAGGTGACCCTCAAATGGACCCATAGGCAGCAGGCACAGGAGTCGCGAGAGGACCTCAAACAGCTAATCAAAAGATGCATGCCACAATGCACACAATGGTGTGTAGCTGAAGATTCTGGTCACTCGAGGTGTTTGAGGTTGGAGCTACTTGGAGCCCGAAGATCTTCTTGCAAAGATTACAACAAGCCTTTGCAACTGCAAAGGGGACCCTGTACTCAGATGTTCGGTTATTTCAACCCCCACAAGGACTACTGGCCCCGAACTTGGGGAGAGGGTAGAGCAGGCCTCGGAGCTGTGAAAAAATCACCACCTGTGATGCAGAGTCCGGAGGAGTTCAGGATCTGCAGACTGGTTGACTTAGTTGTGGTGCTTGTGAATGCAGGGGAGTGACTTCTTCACTCCAAGGAAGGTAACTTTAGTTGTCCTTGATGCTTCACAGGCCTTGGAAGGTTCCTATATGATGCACAGGCACAGGCAATGCAGCAGACTAGAAGGGAGACAAAGTCAGGCCCAAACAAAGTCCAGCGAAGTCCAGAGTGCCCAGACGATAGAAGTGCAGTGGTTTCAGTTCTGAATCTTATCCCAAGACCCACACCCAGGTAAGCCCTTAAGTACCATAGGGAAAGGGTTGGGATGATTCAGGGGACCCTCCCAGGAGAGGGCCTGGACAGCGAGGAGTTTACTCCCATGTCCTTTGTCCATTTTCGTGACAGAGCAGGAGCCAACGGCTCCCAGGACAGGTTTGAACTGGAATATGCACAGGGACACCAAATGTGCCCCTCATGCAGACTTTCTGGCGCTGGCAAATGCACCCACCCAGGCCAAATACAGGAAATCCGGTCTGGAAGGTGGTAATACTTCCATGTGACAGGATGCCTATTGTTCTACCTTCCCCTGTTCGAGATTGGCTCAGCAGCGGGAGGGCAGAAATTAGTCTCTAGTCGGCTGCAATCATTTTGTGCTGTCTGGGTCGTGAAGGCTGGTACCGGGAACACTTAGAGCTTAACAGAGGGCTATTCCAGTGCTTGGAATCATACCTCCCACACCATTTATGATGTGGAGGTATGATTCCAACATGTTCCAGGGGGGAATCACTAAAGATGCAACTACAGATGCAACATCTTCTGTGTGTCACAGAGTTTAAAGGTGTTGTACCTATCTGTATCTATGCAACAGCACTGGTGCTTGGGTAAAATGATATGTTATATTATGTGTATTTGTATAGTGCACAATCACCCGGGTAAGGTATCCTGGAGCTGAAACCGGAGCTGTGCAAGGCGATAAAGGGTTGTGGCTAGGTGACGAGGCAGGTCTTCTGTTTCTTTAGAAATTGAAGAATTGAGGAGGAGGCTCTGATGTTCAGGGCTAGGATTTTCCAGGCTTTATGACTGAGTTAGCGGAAGGCATAACCACTGTATCTGGTTCTGCATCTGTGGGGAGTGTGTGTGAGTAGGAGTCCAGTTGACCAGAGGTGTCTGGTTGCTTTGTGGAAGTTTATGCTGTTACGGAGGTACTTGGGGCCGGTTTTGTGTGAGGCTGTGTATGTGTATGAGGAGTTTGAAGGGTAATCATTTGTGACTTTTAAAACAGTGGAGCTCTTTGAGGTGCAGGTGTTATGAGTGTTGTATTCTGGTTAGTTGAGCGTTGATTCGAGCTTAGAGTTCATTGTCATGGTCGCACCCGGTGATGATGAGGTCTTGGATGACAGTTCTGCGAGTGTTGGTGGTGAGTCTAGAATGCATTCTGCCACACCCTCTGCAAATGAGCCATTACATAAAGGGATTACATAAAGAATGTCAGAAAGGTCTGCAGTCACTTCTGTAATAATAACATGCCCTGCTACTACCATGAAGCACAGACGCCCACTGCACTCCAAGGGAACCTTGATAATATAGCCCAAGGAGTGGAAACGCATGCACGTGAGGTCATCTGGAAATCATGCAGCAGCTGCCCTTGATCACAATCCAAAAGCCACTATAGCCAACAAACACATTTTAGTGTACATCTAGAACCAGGAGGGCTTGCTTTGGGAGTCCTTGCACTCGCTGTTAACCAAGCCGTTCAGTATTTTTCCATCTTCAAAGAATGCCAGCCTTGGGCGCTACATACATAGCTATAAATGGTATTCCCTCTCCAACCAAGTGTTGATAATGTTCCTCTGAATTTGAACATCACAGTAGTGAATTTCAAGTACATTGGCCGCATTTCCACACTAGCAGCGCCTCCTAATTAACATAGTAATTCAAAAGCGATAGAAACAAATTATCAGGCGCAAAAGCTGAAATATAGCAGCTCATTTCTTAATCACCAACTTGAAGTTCGTCATTACTATGAATGAGCTTTGAAAGGCTTGTTACTCTTGACCTCATTAGGAAATTAACACTTATTTGAACTGCAGTATTTCTAAAATGAGGAAAGGAAACAAAAAACAACAACACAATATACATAGGATTGCAGAAAAAAAGAGTGGGTTTGTTGAAATTATGAGACTTTTGCTTTACACTGAACAATATAACTTTGCTGCTCAACTCAACCTACTTAAGGATCATCATGTAAATGTATGGAATATAAACGAATGATATGCACAAAACAGTAACATATTTCATGTTAATGTCATTTTCAGTTCTGCGTGAGGGTTTTAACTATCAAGGAAGAGTGCCTCACATCAGTAAGGCAAACCTTCCCTCCCACTAATCTTGCAAAATGGAATATTTACAAAGTCTCCCCAGAGACCTATATCGTTTTACAAAACGTAGAAATATAGGATTCATTAAAGTTTTCATATCAAGTTATACCTTATTTCCAAGGCATAAACTAGGCTATTTCATTTCTCTCTTTTCGCACACCCACACCTCCCAGGTTCAGCTGTGTAGATAACACACTGGTCGACTGACAACAGCCCTTCATTCACAGGTTCCTTGCGCAGTGCGCTCTTGAGGTCTCATTTATGAGGTTTTGGAGTAGGGCACCTTGCTTCGCTGCCCTGTGTCAAAAAAAAGGGGAGGAATGCGTCATATCTATGAGGTACAGCACATCCTTGTCCTTTTCCCCTGCGCTTGTGCACAATGGTCTGCCATGCACCAACAGAGGTACCCTTGCGCCAAAGGTTTCTGTCTTGTAGGGGTGATTGTTTTTGTGTACGAAGGGACCTTCCTGCACAAAACCAACCACAAGAGGTGTTTTCTACTTTCTATGTGTGCTGCACAGAAAGACGAAATAATGCAGAGAAATAAGGATATTTCTCCTCGTTGCGCCTGCCCAACGCCACCCCTGGGGTGCAGTTAGAATCTGACGCATTCTCAGGTTTACTATTCCTCTTAAATCTCGAATGCTTCAGATTTTGTGGATGTTGCGTGGGAGGACCCAGAGTAATACCCATGGAACGCATGTATTTACAAGGCTATAAAAAGCCACGCAAAGTGGCTTCACATGTCCTTGCAAATATGCTCCGGTACATCGCGTCACCAGAGCATCCAAAAAGTGACGCTTCGGCAGTACAAAAGTGCCACTAGCAGCGTTGTAAATGAGGCCCTAGGTATTTTGTTAGTAATGTGAAATTCATCCGGACACCAACGACCCTGAAAGTTACAGAATTTTGCAACATGAAACATTTTACTTTGAAGCACTGTTGCCTTCTCTGTGGCATTTCTTCATCAAAACATTGTGATATTTAAATAAAGGGCATTGCTCTTGACAAATGATGGCGCTAACTAAGGATTTGAGGTTGTGCCCCAAACCACTATTTGACTTTGCTCTGGTCAATGGCTAAATGTTACACCTGGGTAATGACTGACCCCTCCTGTTCCATTATTGGCAGTGGTCCCAGCCTATCATAGATACACGAATATCTATTGCTGCCTACACAACTGTTGTTCTGACACCCACCTGATATAATCATGTACCTGGAGTTCTGCCTCCTATACACTCTCAAAAACACACACTCACTATCCAAAACATACCCATCCCTGGTTTCTTTCCTTGAAGAATCTCCAGAAAATTCCCCACCTGGGTTTCTACCTCCCATAACCATTTCTTTCTCCTCTACCAGCAATACGCATCCCACCATGGTTGCCATTATGAGATGCACAGTACCGGTGGGGTAAAAACTCTGCACTCCTAAACCCTGTTACTGGTACTGTGTGGTAACAACCCACCAGTACCATGCAATTGCACATCACTCTCCACAAAATGCTAACTGTGTGGACCTGTATATTCCAGGTCACATTCTTCAGGGGGTAAATAGGAGCGGCATACTGGTGTGTGCACTGGTACTAAACTGCACCTGACTGAAAATTTCCAAATTGGACAAAAACTGTCTTTGGTTGCTTGTGCTCCGGTTCAGAAAAGAGCTAGCTTGGCAGTTCGGGTAGAACTGTTTCCGTTGGATCAGGATCAAGGCTAATTTGCATATTGCTGGATCTAATCTGAGGGGCCATTATGGGCATCTAAAATGATGGACTGCAATGGGCCCCAAGTAATTATCAGTGGCTGAGATTAATGTAAGTGTTCCTTACATTGTTTTTAAAATATTTTGGTATGTGATGTAGTAGTGGGACTTGAGGGTTTCAGTGTGGGACTCCGTAGAGTTGGAGTTGGAGGTAAAGAGGCCACATACCTCTTGGTCTAAAGCAGGGGAAACATTGCATGTTTCCCGTGTTCTGCAGGAGAGGATGAGTCGGGCCCGGACTAGTCTGTGGTTGCAGCCTGTGCCTCAAGCAATTTAAACTGTTGGATTTTGTGTCTGATATAATTGGATCCATTGTTCCTTATCTATGTGCTGGTATGCCAGGCCACCCAGGGTTATTGCTCTGCCCAATTTGTTATTGGGCCCCTGGTGTCCTGCGTTCCTCCTCCCCCAAAGCCACACCACCCTCCAAATCACAAGTGGCGGCTCTTCTGTTAAGGCAGAGGAGCGTTGCCCCACTGCTTTTAAGCAGTGTGACTAAAGGAAAAATAAAATGATAATAACTCAATGCTATTATCATTTTATTGTTCCAGCTGCTTTGCGGTGGGCGCTGCTCTTGTGACCCTTGACCCTGCTTCAGGGCCGGTCGCTCCACACACCGCGTGACTCCCCGTGAGTGTGCCAGGCTCCCCGCTGCTGCCTCAAGTTCGCCGCTGCTATGCAGCTGTGCTTCAGGTTTTCCTTTGGCGGTTTCCGCCCGTGTTTTCGCCGCCCCTGCTAATCATTGTATTTTGTTTGTAATTTGTATACTGTTGCTGTATCTTGTATCTTGCCTTGTCTCTGTGCTTGTACTGCCCGTTTTTTCTGTCCTCTGTACCGGCCCCCTCGCCCGTTTTTCCCGCTCCTCTCCCTCCGCTCTCCCCTGCGGCCCCGCCCCTTTTTCATTCTCTACCCCCATTCGCCGCCCCGCTCCCGTCTCCCAGCTGCTCCTCCCTCCCACTTCACCATTTATGGCGGAGTCAGCGCGTACGCGCAGTGAGCACGCGCAGCGGGCGCGCCGATTGCACGCCAAAGGCAAGCCCGTCTGCGCCTGTCCGCGCCTGGACCGCGCCCAGCACCAGACTCCCTGGCCCCCGCGGATGCCAGCCCACACGACGGACCTACGACGCCGCCACCCTCAAAGCAGCCCTCAATGCCGCCCAGAACCCCGCATGCTACCGAGCCACCCCGAAACACACCCATGGACCCTTCACCTGCAGAGCCTGCAAGTTCACCTGCCTTTGAACCTGCACCGCACCTGCCAAGCCGAGCACCAACAACAATCACCTCCAGTGCATCCTGCTCAACACCCGCTCCATCCACAGACACGCCGTGGAACTCTGGAACCTCCTCGACACTACTTCACCAGATGTCGCCTTCCTCACGGAAACCTGGATGAACGCCTCCTCAGCCCCCGACATCGCCATCGCCATCCCGAACGGGTACAAGATCACCAGGAGGGACCGCATCAACCAGACCAGAGGAGGCATCGCCATCGTACACAAGAACACCATCCGCATCACGACCAACTCCGACGACACCGTCACCGCCGCCGAACACCTCCACTTCCAGATACACACCGACCCCAAGACGACCCTCAGAGTCACCATCATCTACAGACCCCCGGGACCATGCACACGATTCAGCGAAGACATCGCAGACTTCATCAGCCCGCACACCCTCCCCTCCGCTGACTACATCCTCCTAGGGGACCTCAACTTCCACCTGGAGAACAACAACGACACCAACACCACCACCCTGCTGGATAACCTTGCCAACCTCGGACTCAAGCACCTGGTGAACACCCCCACCCACTACGCCGGCTACACGCTTGACCCCGTCTTCACCTCCAGCAAGCACATCACCTTCAGCCACTCCACCGGACTCCATTGGACGGACTACAGCTGCGTCCACTTCAGTTTCAGAAGAACCACGACCCACCACCACCCGCAACAGGTGCCCTGCAGGAACTGGAGCAAGATCACCGCCATCCAGCTCACCACCTCCCTCAGCCAGAACCCTCCCGCCAGCACAACGGACCCCAACGAAGCAGCCAGCAACCTCACACAGTGGATCACCATCTGCGCAGACAACCTCGCACCACTGAAGACCCCCCCAGCAGACCCAGCAGCAAGAAAGCCTCCTGGTTCACCGGCGAACTCAAGAACTCCAAGAAGAACTGCCGTACCCTCGAGAAAGTCTGGAGCAAGAACCAGACCACAGACAACATGACTGCCCTCAAGCACGCCACCCGCAAACACTACCAGCTGATCCGCACCACCAAGAAGACAGCATTCCAGTGCCGGAAACAACGACATCACCCCCTCACAGGACCTCTGCGACTCACTCGCCTCGTTCTTTCACAGCAAGATCGCCGACATACACAACAGCTTCGGCGCACAGACCACGCACCCAACCACCGAACCAACGCCCCCCACCACCACCCTCCACGCCTGGACACCGGTCAGCACCGAAGACACCACCCGCATGATGATCACCATCCACTCCGGATCACCTACCGACCCCTGCCCCCACCACGTCTTCAACAAAGCCGACTCCATCATCGCACCCCAACTCCGGGACATCATCAACACCTCCTTCAACACCGCCACCTTCCCGGAGAGCTGGAAGCACGCCGAGCTCAGCGCCCTCCTGCAGAAACCAACGGCGGACCCCACCGACCTCAAGAACGACCGTCCCATCTCGCTCCTTCCTTTTCCTGCCAAGGTCATCGAGAAGTCCGTCAACAGACAGCTTGCCGCCTTCCTCGAGACGAACGGATCCCTCGACCACTCGCAGTCCGGCTTCCGAGCCAACCACAGCACCGAGACCGCCCTCATCGCAGCCACAGATGACATCAGATCCCTGCTCAACAACGGGGAAACTGCGGCCCTCATCCTCCTGGACCTCTCCGCAGCATTCAACACTGTCTGCCACCGCATCCTAATACAGCGCCTCAGCAACATCGGAATCCAAGAGAAGGCACTGGAATGGATCATCTCGTACCTCTCGGGAAGAACGCAGAGAGTCCGCCTCCCCCGTTCAGTTCCAAGGCCTCCGAAGTCATCTGCGGCATACCACAAGGATCATCACTCAGCCCCACCCTCTTCAATGTCTACATGAGCCCCCTCGCAGCCATCGCACGCCAACACAACCTCAGCATCATCTCCTACGCCGACGACACCCAGCTGATCCTCTCCCTCACAAACGACCCCGCCACCGCCAGAGCCAGCCTACACGAAGAGATGAAAGACGTCACCGAGTGGATGAAGAACAGCCGCCTGAAACTGAACTCAGACAAGACGGAAGTCCTCATCCTAGGATCATCGGCCTGCGCCTGGGACGAATCCTGGTGGCCCCCTGCCCTGGGCACCGCTCCCAAGCCAACGGACCACGCACGCAACCTGGGCTTCATCCTGGACTCCTCCCTCTCGATGACCAGACAAGTCAACGCCGTCTCGTCATCGTGCTTCAACACCCTGCGCATGCTCCGAAAGATCTTCCGGTGGATCCCCACCGAAACCAGGAAGACGGTCACCCAGGCACTCATCACCAGCCGACTGGACTACGGAAACACCCTCTACGCCGGAACCACAGCCAAACTTCAGAAAAGACTCCAACGTATCCAGAATGCCTCCGCACGGACATCCCCCGACACAGCCACATCTCCGGACACCTGAGAGACCTGCACTGGCTCCCCGTCAGCAAGAGGATCACGTTCAGACTCCTGACCCACGCTCACAAGGCCCTCCACGACCTGCGACCCAGCAGACTCTCCCCCCACCCCCCCAGCACCTTGAGACCCCTCCGGGTGAGTAGCGCGCTATACAAATGCTATGATTGATTGATTGATTGATTGCTCTGCTCTCACAGCAGGGCAGGGGAGGAGTGGTTTGTCAACTCCAAGTGTGCATGAATGCCAGGCCGGCCCTCTGGGTCCTGCCAAACAGTCATGCACACTCTGCATGTTCTCTACACACACTGTATTACAGCCTGCATGGAGAACATGCTCAGGCCACCAGTCCCCATCTGAGCGCTGAACCATGGCGCTCAGACCAATCATAATGCTACATTGCAGTGTTGTGATTGGTCAGGGGAGTCAGGCTGTGCTTCCTGGTTCCTGTTCCTGGCCCGAGTCTGACAGAGGAGAAATGGAGCAGAGAAGTGGAATTCAGGGATAATGGGGTTTTATAAGTTGTTTTTTTTACATTGCCCTTCCTCCACCTACCCCCTGCCCCAGCTCACGACTGCCGATCCGTGCTGGCCGCCACTGACCTGACATCCAGCATACCCCAACCTGCAAGCACACTTACTTGGTTCCATGTTACCTCATCCACAAACAATTCTAGCTAGTCTCACACCAAAAGAAACCACACTTGGCTTCCTGAATTTTAACCAATAGAAGCACCTGTCATTGGGACATCCTGTCCGTCATAACCCACCTGACCAGGCATCCTCCTAGCTAGTGACAGCTGCCTTGCCCTAAATTTTAGGGATAATTTTCAAATGATGGCCCTGCAGTGGATGGGCTGTTGGTTCAGAGGTTTCCAGTGGTTAAGTCAGCTGAGGCTCAATTACTGGAAACCTGGTGCTTTAACCAACCTTAAAAAATAAGACGGTTGAATCAAGAGTTTGGTGGTGAGGTTCTTACTCCACCAACTCTACATGAGTCCCTCAGTCTGAAGGTAGCACACCTGACGTGAACCCACTTAGCAGCTCTGTAACTTGTCTTACATGATGCCAATACGTTCAGGTGAAAGACATGATTTTGCAAGGAAAAATGAATTCACAGCTATTTACCTTAGCTAAAGTTCCATACCGGCTGAACTCGCAGCATTCAAAAGCCAATTCTAGGGAGGGTACTTTCTCAGCTCAGAAACTTTAGGTAACAAATCCAATGGCATTTCATGTTAACTGGCATGTCACAAGACATATACCGATTGTCAGTTGAGGTGATGGTATATGGTGTGATAATGAAACTTAACCGCTTAACCGCCGCGGCAATTCCGCCGCAGTGCAGCGGTTTAGCGCAGTGGGCAGGGCCGCGACGGCCAACGGACGTGCGCAGCACTACGGGGGTAGTGTGCACGACGGCTGTTGGCCATCAGAAGCAGCGTAGGGGTTAATGGGGAAAGGTTAGGAACGATTTGTTTTTACTGACATTGTACTAATTGCACGAAACATCTTTCCATCATTGGGATGAAAGAGGAAATGACATTGAAATGTAGTAGAAGCCTGGAAAAGATAAAGAAACTGGTTGATAGAGGTCCGGAGAAGGGCACACACCCAGAAAATTCCAATTTTGCAGACATCAGATTTATTAGGTGTGATAAATAGCATCTCGTATGAGATTTTCCTAACAAGTTAACATTTACACAGGGATTTTAGTGCTTACCGCACCAAAATCATATTTATTATTTATTACTAGGTTGTGCGAAATGCACATAATTGGCTTCAGCATAATTACATAACATTTTGGGAATGTGTGAAATTATTTCAAATGCAAATCCAATGTCTAGTGCGCTATATTAGTGCATTTTGTGGTAAGAAAAATAGCGCAAATTTACACATGGTTGCAGCAACAGCAGCTAGCATTCTGGCTGTTCGCGTTATTCCTGCATGCTCATGGTAACATTTTGCAGACAAAGGCAAGTAGTCATGCTATGTTGTGTACTGGTGTAATTAAAGGAAATCTGGGGCAGATTTACAAGCACCTATCGCCACGCAACATCACTTTTCAGAATGTTGTAGTGGCAATGGGAGCTTCGCCTTATTTGTGTAAATAAATCGCACTGTCATGCTATACTTAGTGTGAAAGGGGAGGGCAATTGGTGTTTCACCGCAACACCCACTGATTTGACGCTGCCCCGTATTTACAAGGGTGGCGTAAATAGGAGGCAGTGCCAAAATTAAGCTCAGGGAAAACCTGGTCTTAACCTGGTGAAACAAAGATAAATGCAGCCACCTTTCTGTGCTGCCACTGACCCTCGAGGAAGGAGGATGGGCTCATCACTAGCTGCCTCCTGTGATTGGCGTTGATGAGCTATTAAAGCGCCTAATCATCTCCTGCGGGATGTGCCCGGGCCAAGGGTGGGCCCGACCTGGTCCTGTCAGCAACGGGAAGAGACAGGGCAGGGCCACCCCACTTGGTTCTGGCTGCCTCACAGTTTTCTGCCAGTTCGTTCATCCTGAGTCCTTCGTGTGACATTAAACTGCATTGAATTTGACAAGAGTGCATCGACAGGGGGGCCCATTTCTTTCTTGGTGCCAGCAGGGGGGAGACCACAACCCCCAGGATCACTCGCGGCTGGCGTCCCGCACCTGATGCTGCCAGTTCCCGCCCGGAGGTGCGCTTAAACAACAGGGGGGCTTCCTGCAGCGCGGGAACCTGTTTTGCTTTCTTGATGCCAGCAGGGGGGAGACCACAACCCCCAGGTTCACTTGCGGTTGGCATGCCGCACCTGTCACTGCCATTTTGTGCCCGGATGCGCTCTTAACCAACAGGGGGCTTCCCGCAGTACGAGCCACGCCCGGGCAAAGCACAGGCCAAGGGCAGGCCCATTCATGCCCGCCTGAGCCCAGAAGGGGCTGGGCCCCCCCCTAAGGCTAGTATTTCAATTCCTTAGAGTGAAGGTCTTAGAATATGTATCAATTTATTTTTATTCCATAGAGCTCCTGCGTCAGGGAAGTACCTTTAAGCTCCTTTTTGTCCTCTGGGAGTTGCTGCCACCCCTGTCCAATCATGTTCACTACAGGCTTTTTTTCCATTTAGTAAGTGGGTCAATTGTGGCCAAAAGTCTGTAAGATCACCCTAATGTCCCACTTGTAAACATGGGTAAGTGCACTGGCGCGAGGACAAAGCAGCCACAACCCACACTAACTGCAATGCCTGATCAACAAACCACCATTGACAGGATGCTTAAGAGGGCATTAGGAGCTGTGGCCATGGAAATTGAACTGGCAGAAAGTTGCTTATCTCTGAGCACAGATATACCTGTACCCCTTTTCAGCCAGAATGCCTCAACCTCTCCATCAGTTCTGGTTCCGGACTCTCCTATACTCCATCCAAGCACATGCGCAATGGATCACGAGCCACCCAGCACCAAGCAGCATTTTGAAGCTGCCCATCCTGGTCCATCTCATAAAAGCAAACGCAAATCAATAGCAAGCGCGGGGACCAAATGTAAGAAGTGTCCCGCAGAACATTCGATGACTGATGACTCAGGAGAGGTCGAGATGGGAGCTTCCTTGCATGGAGACATGGTGCAGTCACCCTGGGTACATACATTGGTGAAGGATCTGCAGGCCCAAATGAGGGTTACTGTAAAGGACGAACTTCATAATCTGAATGAGCGGGTAGACAACCTTGCATTACTGGTTGAATGCTGGGTTTGTAAGACTGAGGCAATCTTAAGGGGGGCTGAGCCTGTATATCACGCGAAATCACAGACAGCCTCTTCTATCACCAGGTTGGAACCCACAGTGACAAGCAATACACCCCCCATCTTAATCCAAAAACATACTAGCCAGGAGGGAGTAAGTAAATGGCTGAGTAGCCTAGCTAGGCTAAGGATAGATGATACCACTAACTGTCAGGGGCAATCTCAGGGGCGAAAGGCAGGGAGAAATAGTAGGTTCCATACAGCAAGATCACCTGTTCGTGAATATCTCTCACAAGGGATTAGTCATAGTGGTGGTGCGAGGTGCACCCCACGAGAAGAAAGCTACGAAGCAAGACCATTCTTTCCAGTCATCAATCTTCCCCTCGGCCTCAGCCCATAAGTAATCATTCTAACTGGCGTCCCAGAGCTGAACGAAGGCTCTAGGGAATCCAACTCAGCACTTACAAATAAATGTATATTTTGATTAGCCAAGCGTTGACAATTTTCATACATTAACGCACACAAAATACTCATGACACGCAGGGTGGGATGGGTGGGCTGGAGGCCGAAAGACGTCCCAGGGGACTGTGTTGTGATCAGTTTCAGGACCCCAAGGGTCGTAAAAGCACTGCTAGATGGGAACTTTCGAAGGGTGGATGGGGGCATAGGGTCTCCCCCATTGGGCTATTTCTATCCCCCCGGCATTAACCCATTTAATAGAAGTCAGGATGGCTATGAGAGGGGGGCGTGGAACCAGACCAAGCTACACACTACTCTGGGACAGAACTAACCCTGTATATTACTCTATAATCTACCACTCTATAATAAATAATAGGATGATGATCAAATTCTGGTACACAGGAAGGAGTCGGTCCAAGTAAGTACAGTGCTTTCAGATTGATAGTATTGTTCAGTAAGTTTACATGATTTACATTAAAACCTTTCCCCTTTGTTTCTCCTGTTTCTTATGGTTACCTGCTTCACCATCATATACTGACCAGCACCATTGTTGCAATGTGCTTTAATACATTCTGCTTGGTCAAAGCTGAAAAAAAATGAGAAGCTTCTTTGGGAGGGGAAAACTTGAGGGACTCCTTTGTTCTTGGGGCTACTGATGTAAATCTGGTGTTAGCCAAGGTCTCCCTGTCACAACATTCTGACCACACCCCATCCCACCTTTACATAATTTTGAATTCTTTCTAAACACCTGATCTGCATTTCAAAAAGGACGAGACAGTGTTCATGCAGTGTATGTGCACATTACCAAAGAACACATTGATTAAACTGTTTAAAAAAAATAATTAATTTGCATCTTTCTTTGAAAATGACATTGCTTTTTATGCCTTTTAACAGGGAATACAATGATGAATGTGATGGAATTCATGTCGAATGGTGTTTTGGATTCGTTTCTTAGGGTAAGTCCATTTTCATTTTCAAATCTGTAATCGGTCAGCCACATCAAGAGTATTAACAGTGACACCTTTTAGTGGAACTCATTTATTAATAATATATATTTGAAATTAGAGAAAGACAAAATGGTTTTAAACAAATTGAGTCCTGCCAAGTTCTAATGGAGACTAAATCGGACTAAAAAGCCATTATAAAAAGGAACACATTCAAAACATATAACATAAAATGAAATAGATCTGAACATATTCATTAGTCTCTAATTAAAGAGAGAAGAGAGAGAGTAATGAGTTTCGACACCTGTATTACCTGAGTTCGAAATCTTTTAAAAATCAGAAGACAAGACCTGTTTGGCAAAACAGGAACGGTTTGTTTAATTAAACATTAGGGCTGGGAGAACAGTAAGGTCTGAGGACTGTCTCAATTTACAATTGGTTTGTGTTCTTCTTTATTACAAAACATGATGGGTTATAAAAGTTTCCGGCGTACCATATATGGTGAGGAATGTTGGTTACTGCCTTTGGATTCCTAAATTACTTGTCTGATGGTTACCACAGGTGGGTCTCGACCTTGTTTGGACATAATGTGGCCAGTGGATAATGTGTCCAGGTATGTGGCATGAGGAAAGCATTATCACTGCGTGTGCTAGGTTCGGATTGGCTGTGGGTTCCTAACTCATGTGGCATCTGACTTTTTATGGTGTTTTTAGGAGTGTACATACCCCCTCCGGCCATGTGCGCTTTATTAGTGCAATCTCCCTTGATCAATGTAATGTTGTTGTGCCTATCTGTGGGAAGAGTTTCCTGCCTAAGAGTTTGCCTGCCTGCTATACCGCACCTTGGTCTCGGGCCTGCTTGACTACATATTTGAGAGTTGAGGTTGAGTAGAGTTCACAATGTGTAACTCTAATAATAAGGATGAGATTTCATTTTTATCGATGAATGCATCAATTTTCATATTAATATTTCCCTCTCTATGTGATTCTTCAACTATATTACCCAACTCATGAATTTTAACAGTCATTTTATTTGGTGCCTGTTGTTCCTTATGCTCGCTTTTGACAACAACTACCTTCCTAATGACTGGCATTCTTCCCAGTTTCAGAACTGGCGTTTTTACAGTAGGAAATCTCAAATTGCATAACCTCACATATCAATAGCAGCAGAATCATACCTGGCAACAGTAATTTACATTAACCGGATACCCATCATGGGAGCCAGGGGAACCAATTTGAAAACCACTCAAAGTAAGGGGCACCTCCCTCTTCGTGCATGTCTCTTATAGATTTTGCAATTCTGGAATTGCATGCGTCAGTGTCCCATTGTCCATGTCATTCCCTGGGATGAACATGTAGCAGGCTGCTTCGATCTTGACACACACTCCTCCCTCCATTGCAGTCATTAAGTTCAGTACATATTGGTGCTGCATTGCCCTGAGGAGGAATGCTCACATTTATTCTTTGATAGAATGAGACCAATCTCAGTGCTGTTCATCATTTTGAGCATCTCCCACTGGGCTATTATTAACCTGCGGATATTAACTTTTGCTTGCAGGGTGTAGAAGGGTATTGACCCCCCTGCTCCAGCTGTGCTTCCATGAACAGTTTAAATCATCTGGAATATCTTTGCATTGTGCCCAGCCAAAATCGTCCCCAGCTCCCCTTTCACAAGCTTGGTGCAGCAGGCTTGTCTTTTTCCTTAAGAGGTGCTTGTATGAGTCTGATAGCACTTCTGCAGGAATGCCCAGGGTCGGGTGTGCATGATGACCAGGGAACACAGTCCCCTCCCTCCAGAACTAAACTGTGCTCGCCGTACTTCCATTGCTAATCCATCAGCGTGGAGGTGTCCCATTACATATACAGAATTTATAATATCACTCTGCAGTTAGCATTCATGTCCATCGGAAGCCTTCCTTTTCCTCTGAAATATAAGGAATACAGTGTAAGTTTCAGTACAATCAAGGGTTGTCCTTTCCCTTCTAACCAAGTGTATCCCCCATCTTGGTGTCCCAAATATCCTGACATGGGGTAGTTATACTTTCATTCAATCCTCCCCCCCTGTAACCCATTTTCCTTTTTATCCCCAAGTTGGATGGCTCTACTTAGGAAGTCAATGCCGGGAGCCAATTTGCTGTTTAAGAAGACTGCCCCAGTTGGAATGAGCCACTCTGGGTCCACAAATGGATGCTGGACCAGACGTGTTTGTGCACCGAGGTGGGGTTTTTGCCGCCTCCAAAAGACTTTTCTCCATGAAATTACGGGCCATAAGATATCTTCCCCGGTTGTATGACGTATTCATGCATGCTTTTACAATGCATGCCTTTACAACGCGGGCAATACAACAAACGCGTTGTTACCACGCGCTCCATTACAACACAAGTTGTTACAACAGAATATCATAGGTGCTAATTAAACTGATTTCTGAAAAGACTGGTACCAATTTATGCACCAAAATTCATAAAGGCTAGTACAGTGGAGCTTCACCAAAAACTCAGGGTGAGTGCCTAATTTGCTGATATATGCTGGGACAGATAACCCAAAAAACTGGCAGATCCGGGACGTCTGGTCACCCTATGCTGGGGCCTCTTAGCTTACTGACTGTCGCATGTGGGGATGTGGATTTGTAGGGTCCTATCATCCTAGGCACAAAAAGAACGTTCTTCATATCACCAAAGATGGCTTCATTTATAACTGAAATGGGGGCTTCCATTGACTTTGAGGCTTTAGAGCATTTGGGAGCACTGTCGGGACTGCATGCCATGAAGGAAATGTTACCGAAAAAAAACAGGGAATGATTCTGATAAGGAGTACAGAAGTGGGAATCCTAAACTATATTCAAAACATGATACCTCTGACACCATTGATAACATCTTCTTTTGTACCAGTTGGATTTTTTATTTATTCCTGGATTGCAATTAAATACACATCAAATTATTTTTTGTTTTCACCAAGACATGTTGTCCCTGTGCAGGACTTGCTAAAAAATTTGCCTGTTACTTTGAATGGTGTATAAAATATGTACAAGAAAAAAAATCAATACTCTAGACATATAAACCATAATTACATTAAACTTACATCTGAACACTTCTCAAGACAAATGACTATACAATTTACACAAAACACATGACTATACAATTTACAAACATAAAACTGTGCAGTTTTTCAGGCAGAAAGTAGTCCTACTCATTTCTTAGATAGTGGTACAGGGACTCCTCTCATTAAGGTCCTCACAGTACACTAATGTTTTGTAAGGCAATGGAAGGTTGTCTCAAAGTTTGAACCCAGATTAGAGCCATACAGAATGGGGTCTAAGCTGTCAAAAATTCTGAACGCGAATTTGTCCTGGGTTCTTTAGGTTCACCTCTCAAAAGAGTATAACCAACGCATTTCGACCTTCTGCGTGGCGCTTCTTATACCAGATGTCTTTATCAGAGTGGGTATTTGACAAGGAGGACTGGTGGTACCAATTCTGGTCTTTAGGTGGTGTAAAACTATTTGGCTCTACGCTCGATAGTGGTCTTGGACTGTAATTGCTGGCATGTGGCTTCAATCTCGGCCTCTGGGAGAATCACCCCATTCAAAAGCTTCCGCTCGTCCCCAGACTGTGGTCGGGTGGGACGCTGCAGACCAGTGTACTTCCTTCGGGCACTCGTATGTCAAAGCAATGGGGAGCAAGCAATAAATCTCGATATTCCTCACGCTGCCAGTCTCTCGCTGTGGTTCTGCTGAAGGAAATGTTAAGCGTTGGCATGATGCCCAGTAATAGGTTCCTTCCGGCTTTGCAATTGGAAAGCGCCCCATTGACTTTGGCTACGGGACCCAAGTGTTTGCTTTCTAAACAGTTTTCTAGATGCAGTCCTCCCACTCATCAGACTGCCATGCCCCTGGGGTGTGATCAGTGAACCCTGCCCTGGGGGATCAGTGGCATATTGGGGCCAAAGTTAGGCAAACTGATTATTTTGAGCTCCTGTAGGATGACTATGCCGTTAGTGTAGATGCCGAATCGACACAGCCCCCATCTACCCTGAATTCCTGGACACAAGTAAACATTTTTGGACCCCAATCATGTTTGTTCGTCCTTTCTGATCTGATACAATTTTTAGGGAAAGGAGGTATCAAGATGCTGTCATCGGAGGTGAACTCCAGGCGGTTAAGTCACTGGGATTATTATTACCTGTCTTCCTTTTCTAGGGGGTCTTTTTTATATTTTCTCTCCGTGGTGGCATGAAGGCACTACCTCCACACTGTCACCCCTCCGGTGCCTGTGTGTATTAAACATGGCCCATCATGCTGGGTATTTGTTGCTGTGCTTGCTGGATTTCGAGCTTGGGTGAACACCATGTTTATCTGCGCTGCAATTAGGCTGCTTAGCAGGCTCTTAAAATCACCTAGTGCTAGGTTGATCCCTGCTGTTTTTTCTCGAACCATGTTATCCATTTCCATGTCCCATACGGCAAGTTTGTTCTCAACCCCACTTTGTCCATTTGTGCCCATTGCACTTATACAATCCCTGCCATGCCCTTCTGCAGTAATGGCTATATTCTCATTCTAGGTGACTCTATGGGTTTCTCCTCAGCATAGCGCTCCCATCTTGTGAGGCATTGCGACATGTAGAGGAAGTCCCAACTGGGGATTCATCTTTCATGCCTGATGCAATCCTTTGCTGCTGTCATGTCACTTGCTCAAACAGTCCTTCCCTCGGCCAAGGCCTGTCATATTGGTCCTTTGCCTCAGTCTAATCTGGTAATAAGTCACAAAACGAGTATGTAAAAGTCTTGCATTCCTTTTTGGCTATTATCTCCCTCTGGGTTAGTTTATTTTGGTTGTGCACCCGTGCGTATCAGCGCGTATCCTCGTCACTGCTTCCCTCATGTGGATGCACAGGCGTCATTTTGTTTTTATTGCGTCGTGGGTGAGTAGATACTTGGCTGCCTTGTTCCTTTATTTCTTTGTCAGCCCCTCTCCTTTTACGCCTGGATGGTGGGGCTCTGAGAGCTGCTAGTAGCCTTTCATGTACCTCCGACTCTTTCCTGTTCTGCGCACTGTACCTGGCCTTACTTTCCTCATGTAAAGAGTGTGCTGTCTTGTACTCTCGATCTAACTTCCGGTTGCATTCCCTTTCTCTCTTGAGCATCATCTAATGTTTCTATTCCTTTCCCAATCTGGCCTGTCTCTTTTGTTCTAAGCTATGTGCTGCCTTTGTTAACCTGTCCTGCAAAAATACATTCCCTCCTTGGCTACCGGGCATATCCTGTAGCGCCACCCTCGCCATCCGTTTCTAGGGACTGGAGCTCCCTTCCTCTCTTGATCTTGACAGTTAATGACTTATGCTCTGACCATATCTTTTTACTTGCCGAGTCATTCACTACCCTTGTTAAAAAACTTTCCCTTACGATTAACCTGGAGAGGGAAGGGACTCATGGGATATGGTGCATCGTGTAATGATTGTGTTTTTGTTTTTTTCCCAAGAACAGGATCATTGCATTTTTTTATTTTAAAATTTGTGGGATTCTTCAAAGTATTGTTTCTGATCCCGCTGAAATATTGAGGTAAATAGTTAACACTTTTCTAAGGGGCATACACATTATCATCCAAAGGCCGTGTGGGAACAACTACAATTCGCTGGTCGACGCCGTGACGTAGACACGTGTTAACGCGGGGTTTCTGGTTTCTAGTTACCTTACCAGATCCCAAATCAAGTCGACTGGATCGTTGGTACCTGTCATTGAGTAAAAGATAATCTACTACTAGGTTAGTCAATTAAGAACTTACACCACTCTAAATAACCACTGACCAGTGATAAAGTTTAAAGATTTAATATAAAGCCAAAGATAACTGAAGATACAAACTTCTCAAGATAAGGTTTAAAAGGTATACTGGTATCACTATAAACATAAATTCTTTGAATAATCTGAGTCTACAAAACAGAATAATAAGTACAAGTTCGAAAATCATTAGAGTTGCCAAAATGGATACAAGTTGCAACTTAAGAGTCATTACAGAAAAGAAAATTCAGGTTGGTCTGTCCCTGCACTAGACTAAGTGACATCCCTACTTAACAAGATCTTTACCCCAAAAGGTGTCAGCTGTGGTGACTTCCTAAGAAGATCACTCACTTCTCCTTGTCTCTTCTGTAAATCGGTCTCTTGTGATCAGCCTATCTGCCTACCCAACCGCTCTCTTAGGCTTCCAATATCATCTGCTCTACACTCCTCCCGGGTCGCTTTCCCTAATACAAAATCACATTTCCAATAGGAACGCCCCTCGGGACGCCCCTCACGTGGTATCAAATTTGGCGGTAGACTCCATGATGGTACTCTTCAAGACCCTCGTTAAAGTTGACCTTGGTTCCCAGGCTTCTTCTCCAGCGCGCCGGTACCCCCTGAAATTCCTGGAGACTCCTACAGGCCTGCGCCAAGCGCCACTGAACAAAGCCCCATTCATTTCAACTGATTAAGACCCCTTGCACCTGCACACAGGCCATCCTACAGTGGGCCTCAAATTCCAGGCTCCACCATATCTATAGGTCGTAAAACATATGTAAAGCACAGTACTTGGCGCCTCTCGACTTCTTCTCTAACGAGCACATTGCAGATCAAAGGAACGACATTATCTGTTCGGGCCTACTTGATTTACATGAAGCGGGTCCCTGCACTCTGAAAACATTTAACTTGATTTAAACAGTATTCTTAACTAACACACGTTTCTATAATGCCTCACATCTATAAAACATATATTTCAGTACTAAATGCAATAATACCTTTAAATGAACAATGTCAACCCCACCTCACATTATTTTAGCAGCACGTTTAGATTTACTGTGAGTTGCCATAAGGCCTACACATTTCAACTGGTTTGCAAGGCTCTATTTTCCTCTTACATGATCACTTTAACATGAGAACGTGAGGTTTTCATATTCATTACAGCATTTCTACATTAGTCTTCACATTGCTATGATTATTGTTACCCTACTTGAACACTCTATACATTTCACTACTGGGTATAAGACACTCTTGTGCAAAGTATATTTAAACTAACTACATGCTTGTAAATATGGTGCACTTATACATTTTTCAGATTTGTGCTCTCTCAGTCCCCCCTTTGATGACTTTCAGGAGTCATCACCATCAAGACACCATCTCTAAAATGTAGGACCCTTCAAAGGGAAGTCATGGCAGTACCACTTCTTTTCATCGTCTCCAATGCCTTCAGACTCTTATATTGCGTATCTTGCATCGCTGTCAACCTTTTCTCCTGTTCTCTCATAGATCTCTGCAACCTGTTTGCTTTATACCATTGATACAAACGCACCAATCCCCACAAAGTGATTACACAAATCACAATTATGATGATGGGTTTCAGTATGTACCAAACAATGCCCTTTCCTAGGTTGGCAAACCAACCTCCAACTTTACCCATTCCATGACCTACTTTTTCCCACACGTTTATTTTTGTCAGATCCTCAATTTCGTGGTGAATTGCAGTGATGTTTCGTATATACTTTTCTAGAGGTTTTGAATTGTCCGGAATGTAAGTGCAGCATTCCTGGACCTTCAAAGCCTTGCAAACTCCTCCCTCTTTGGCTAACAGAACGTCTAGAGCAAGTCGGTTCTGAAGAACCATTGCCCTTATCGATTGCATCTCACCCTCCACCAGCATTAATGATCTAGCAGTACTGGCAGATAACCTATCTACGACTGTAGCCAATCTTCTAATTTTGATGTCATTCAGTATCACTCCCAAGATAGGGAATGCAGCACCAAATACATCCCCAATTACTTCTTCAGCACCTAACCCTCTCTTCCCTCTTGTTGGTATTCCTCTCTTTGTCGTTTCTAAATTCTCAACATGATATATTTTGGGGAAGACAATTGCTAGATAGCATGATCCGTACCAATTATCTGGTAGCTTCACATATGCATTTCTTCCACATACAAAATATACATTTGGAATTGCTTGCATCTCTTTCAAAAAATCTTTGGAGTAGTACTCCAATTGGAAAGCATGTTCACAACTGACTTGACCTACATACAGATTCTCATAATAGGAGTAACTCCTGTGAATGCACAGTTTCCCCCGTTTCTCCTTGTCTAAAGCAATTGGACCAAAGCTACCCTTTCTTTGCTGTATCCTTTCTTCCTTGGTCCAATCTGTTTCCCATTGTCCTGAAGCCTTTAGAATCTTCTGCCTCCTGTATCTAGTATCCACCTGCCCTATAAACTTTTTCTCAATTTCTGACACTTGACAAGTCAGATTATTTCTTCGGGCATGTGAAGTATCTAGCGTTTTCCATGGAATGAACCATTTGTGTAGTCTGTCTTCGCTCTTGTAATAGTCCCACTTGTTCAGATGCTTGTAATTTGGGACCTCCGGCAATGTCGAGTCAAAATTCGAGAAATAATACTCGAACCCATCTCGTCCATAGAATATGCTTAACAACAAACTACATGTGATTCCATATGTCAATGGAAGATGATGGTATCTGATACCCTCCTCCACTGAAGCTGGTAATTGCATACAAACGTAGCAATTCTTCGCCTCCATGACATCAATGTATTCGTAAAGCAATTTGGCATAAGCATTTGACCTGAAGTTCCCCTGTGATTCATCCGTATGTAACCTTTTAATTTCCGCCTCTAACAAAGCTTTGTCTTTATCATTGATGTTTCCCTTATGATTAACAGTGATTGTTCTCTGTGTTGACACTCCCTTGACTTCCTTGACTGCAGTTGCATCTCTCTCATGTCCCACTATGTATGAGACAGTAACCACTAAAACTATAAGTGAAATCACCACCCCTAAAAGTGTGCCAACTATACATTTTGCCCTGCGGTTCGGGTTGCCAGCCTCCATGATCTCAAACAGGGTAGTTTTGGCGTTCCTCTATCTCCAACGTCTCCTCCTCTCCGAACAAAGTCTCTCTTTTGAACACCTGGAAGTTGACAATTTACTCCGCAAAACAGTTCTGGAGTCCTGTAGAAATAGACAACCCTAGCCCTTCTCCATCCTCTAAAAGAAAGACCCTACCATTTTTCTTCTTCCACTCGGCGCTAGGTTATCTTGTAGCAATATTTACAAAAGTTCTTTTCAAAAGTCTTCTATCAATCTAAAACTATGAGTGTTCCAAGAAGTTCCACTACTCGCTCAAGCATTTCCAGTCGAAGAAGAGTTCCCTCCAATACTGGATATCAAGAACAGCAAACCGGAAAATCAACTGTCTCTAAAATCAATTTTCTTATTCCGCTCAGGAGAGGAGGATAGACGATGTTGAGTGTCAGCAACCTTTCGGTCTCCGCTCCTGGTAGCAGGAACCTTATTTGCACTGTGATGATCGGATCAGTTCTGATCAGGTTCACTTCCCTGACCCTCCCGGTTCTGTGTCCCACGGACATCTGCAACGAGGTAGGTCCAATCAGGAGTAGAGTACCTTCTGCTAGGCACTCGCACCCTCCTTGATCTTCTGGGACCCTCTTGGGCTTGATCCTGCGTATCGTCTTCCGGATCTGAGTCTTCGGATATAGGAGCAAGCGTTTCTTCTTGAGCAGACCTCAAGCTCAACCTCCTCTTTCTTTCCGGCCAGGTGGCTGCTCCACGCCTTGTTCTCCTATTTCTCGTCCTCACACTCGATTCCTGTTCGCTCTGATACTGATCTGTGTCTGAGTCGTATTCACTGCAGCTCTCCCCTTCAGTTGCGTCTTCGGTCTCACTGCCGTCCTGCCTTCCTTCCTCTTCTGGATCAGATGCGTTCCCAACTTCTTCCGACACCCCCACAGCTTGACTGGTCCCCCTTTGGGATTCTTCTTCCACTGCTGGACTTTCGTCTGGGAGAGGAGCTGTTTCTTCTAGAGGTGCTGGAACTCTTCGAGTATGGGATGCATGGATCCAATTGGGCAGCCCTCCGCACTTCACCGCGGTATTCGTGATCAGGATTACCTGAAAGGGCCCACGCCAACGTACATCTAGGCAGTTCTTCCGGACGTGCTTCTTGACCAGCACCCAATCCCCTGGGCTCAGATCATGACACAGATTCCTTGATGATGGAACTTCAGCCGCCTGCACCTGAAGGGACACAGAATGGATGGCGTCAGACAGTCCCTTACAATAATCCAAGATCAGATCATCTGTGATATTCAATAGGGCAGCAGTTGGAACTGTAGGAAGTCTCATGGCCCTCCCCATCAGAATCTCATGTGGAGAGAGACCTGTCCTCCTGTCAGGTGTGCTGCGCATACTCATGAGCACTAAAGGAAGAGCATCTGGCCAACTCAAAGATGTGGATGAACAGACTTTAGCTATTCGACTCTTCAGAGTGCCATTTACTTGTTCCACAATCCCTGAGGCTTCTGGTCGATAACTACAATGCAGTTTTTGATCGATCTTTAATGCAGAGCACAACATCTTCACAATTTCGCTGTTAAAATGTTTTCCTCTGTCCGATTCCAGAGAGGCAGGCACCCCGAAGCGTGGTATCAACTCCCTGAGCAACAGTTTGGCTACTGTGAGTGTATCGCACCTGCGTGTAGGGTATGCTTCAACCCACCTGGAAAATATGCATACAACCACCAAAACATACCTAAGGCGGTTGATTTTTGGCATTTCAATAAAGTCTAATTGCATTCTATTGAAAGGCCCCCCAGACCTCCCAATGTGACTCAGTGTAACTGGTGTTCTTTTCCCTATGTTTAATTGTTGGCAGGTAACACATCGCTTACACACTGATTCTGCTGCTATCCTAAATTTAGGGCAATACCAAGTCTGCCTAAACACTCTCAGCATAGCATCTCTTCCTAGGTGTACTGGACCATGTATCTGCCTTGCCATGGGATTCGCTAATTCCTCAGGTAACACAGCCCTCCCATCTGCTGAAATCCAAAAATCCATCTCGCTTCTCACGCAACCTGCTATTTCCCATGCCTTTTTCTCTGCTTCAGGTGCGTTCTCCTGCATCACTCTTAAATCCTCCCAAGTGTCTACTGTTTCCAACATCATGCTCAATTCTGTCTTCTCTTCCGCCCCATCTATTTCTACCTTTGTGAAGGAATAGTCCTGCTCTGCACAATAGCGGGCGACTTCATCAGCGTATCGGTTACCTTGTGACACAAAATCTGTATTTTTAGTATGAGCTATACACTTTACAATCGCAATGGCAGCTGGGCCTTGTAATGCTTCCAGCAATAGCCGTACAAATTCTCCATTTCGAATGGGCGAACCAGAAGAGGTCATGTAACCTCTCTGAGACCACAATTACCCGAAATCATTAACCACACCGAAACCATATTGGCTGTCAGTGTATATGGTGACTCTCTTTCCATTTCCTGCTATGCAGGCACGAGTTAGGGCAATGATTTCTGCTACCTGTGCGGAATGTACTCCTTCCAGGCAAGCGGCTTCCACAACTCCAGTAATGGTGCAAACAGCATAAGCTGCTCTCAACCGACCAGTATCATCTCTTAAACATGAGCCATCGACAAAGTAAATCTCATCAGGGTCAGACAACGGCTCATCCACAATATCTGGTCTGGGTTTCGTGCATAGTTCAGTCACATCAAGGCAATCGTGGTCTTCACATTCTTCGCCTTCTATTACAGTAGGTAGTGGCATCAATGTAGCAGGATTCAAAACAGAGCATCTCTTAAGGGTCACGTTCTCCGCAGCAAGGATAACTTGCTTGTAGCGCGTGAGCCTGCTATTGGTCAGATGCTGCGTCTTGGTCCTGGTCATTAACAATTCTACAGAATGTGGTACATACACCACTAACTGGTGTCCCATCACAATACTCTCACACCTCTCAATGCTGACACCCGTTGCAGCAACGGATTTGAGACATCCGGGCAACGCTGCGGCTACCGGATCTAATGTAGCCAAAAAGTAGGCAACTGGTCTACGGGCATTTCCATGGGTCTGTGCCAAGACTGACAAAGCACATCCCTCTCTCTCACAGCAGTAAAGTGAAAAAGACTTCTCGTAATCGGGCATCCCCAGAGCCGGAGCACGACACAAATCGTCTCTCAGCTGCAGGAATGCCACTAGGCATTCATCGTCCCATGGTACCGGATCACTCACCTCCTTGTGCGTCAGTTTCTGTAAGGGTTTTGCTTTCAGTGAAAAGTTAACTATCCACTGTCGACAATAACCAACCATTCCTAGAAACATCCTAACTTCTCTCTGAGTCGTAGGCGCATTCATTTTCATTATCGCCTCAATCCTATCTGGAGACACCTTACGTTTTCCCTTTTCTAACCGGTGTCCCAAATACTGAACTTCGGTCAGACAGTACTGCAACTTGCTCGGAGATACCTTATGTCCATTTTCAGCTAAGTGGTTCAATAAGGCAATGGAATCTGTTTTACAAGCTTCCTCAGTTTCTGACGCAACAAGTAGGTCATCTATGTACTGAACCAGAACCGAATTCTGCGGCAGTACTAGATTTTCGAGATTCTTTAACAACTGGTTGAAGATTGATGGACTGTCTGTGAATCCTTGTGGGATTCGACACCATGTTAAGACGCGATCTTCCATTTTAAAAGCGAAAAGGTACCTGCTCTCTTCATCCAATGGGATTGAAAAGAAGGCCTGGCAAAGATCTATCACTGTGAACCATTCTGCTTGGCATGGTATCTGAAACAGTAACACTGATGGATTCGGTACCACTGGACAACATGAAACAACTATATTGTTAATTTTCCGGAGGTCCTGAACTATTCTAAATTTCCCACTAGGTTTCTGCAAACCCATAATCGGGGAGTTACAAGGACTTCCCATGATTTCTTTTAGTATTCCCTGCTGAATCATTGACTCGATCACAGGCTTTATTCCTGCAATCGTTTCCTGGGACAATTTGTATTGCGGTGTTCTGGGAAACTCGGCACTTGGCTTTACCATGATTTTTACTGGTTCTACCCCTTTAATCAATCCTATTTCCTCACCCGTGAAATCCCATACTTCTGACGCCACTGCATCTCGCAGGTCCTGGGGAAGATCTTCTACAGTCAGAGTAGGATATAGTTCTATGCAAGATTTGGAATGGGCTACCTTAAAGGTAGCGTCATCATCTGTAGTCTGTACCTCCACCCCTTGCGGGGTGCAGTATATTGTGCAGTTCAATTTGCACAACAGATCCCTCCCTAACAGACATACCGGACTCGAATCACATACCACAAACTGATGTTCATTCATATGGTTTCCTATTTTCACAGACACTGGTTCAGTCAGAGGACTAGTCATCCTTTTGTTTGCAACTCCTACCACTTGAATTGTTTCCCCTGACATCGGTAAATCTGGAACCACCACTGATCTCAACGTTGATCGAGTAGCTCCAGTATCCACCAAGAACGTTGTAGGACATCCTGCCACTTCAGCCTCAACAAATGGCCCCCTTTGATCCACCTCTAGGACTGCCCCGAGGGTACAGTCCTCTTCCCTACTCACACGCTGTCCTGTCAATGGGTCAACATAATAACACTTTTCTTCCTCGATAAAGAGAGGCATTTGTTTGAAGACCTTTCCCCCTGTCGCTATTTTCGGGGGCTGTGGGAACTGAGCTCTCGGAGCCGAAGTCCCCCCTTTGACCCCCTTGCTTCCTGGGACTGTTGCCTTTTGAGCTGGAACCTCTTGAACTTGCTCCTCTAATTCCAGCTCTCCATTTTCAGGGTTAAATGGACACTCGCGTCGCCAATGTCCCACCTGGTGACACAAATGGCACTTCGTCGTTTTCTTTAAAGTGGCAAAGTCTACCCTAGGTCTCTGGCCTTCTTCATTATCCTTGTTCTGACCATTTGGCTTTCGTCCCATCCCCTGCTTCTGTTGTCCACCCTTCCCTGCTGACTGCATCTGCACTACCATCAACTTCTCCTTTAGATTCTTTGCTTTAGAATCTATTTCGTCACTGCAGTATCTCGCATATCGCAGAATCTCATCTAGTGGTTTGTTTTGCCAACAGATTAAATGTTGTTGAATCATCAAACAAATATCTGGTCTCAGCCCCAAAACGAACTTTGACACAAACTGCCCTATGTCTTTGGGATCCATTACATCGAGTCCACTATACTGTTTGAATATTTTCAGTAATCTCTCATAAAACTCGTGAACTGTCTCTTTGGGTTCCTGCCTTGTTCGGTCTATTTTTACCCAATCTATATCTTGTGGAGGCACTTTATCCTTTAACCAGGCTATTACCCTTTCGTACTTCTCCATGACACTGTCCGATGGTCCATTAGTTCTAGCATTCCTCTCAGGCTCTGCATTTGGCCACTGGACACTAATCTTGCACGTTACCCACAAATCCCCTGGAACCACAATGTCGAACAAGGTGTTCAAATCAATCCACAATACTTTGGAGATCTTTACAAACCTTTCTACCTGCTTATACCACTCAACTGGGTTTTCCCTCAGTTTCGGAAACGAGTTGGTAAATGCAGCCAAATCTCCCCTACTCCATGGTACATGTACATAGTTCCCATTTGATATCTCTCGCAAAGGGAATGCCTCCATCTGCATTACCCTTCCCTCGGGGGTCATCACATTTGTACTTCGTCTAACTGTGCCCTTTTTCGACCACCTTTCCTCCCATTTGTCCAGTTCTCTCCACACTCTTATTCCTGATACCAACTCTCTTATGTGTGTTTTTAATCCAGTAGTTCTCTTCTCATCTAGGTCTTGGTCTGAGTACTGCAATCTGTGGTTACTCTGCAATGCCCTTGTCCTAGATAAATCTACGGCATACCTGTCTGCCAAATTAGTCAGTTTCTCATGAATCGCTCTAGCCTTCCTAGTAGTATCCTTGGCTATGAACAGCAGCTCATCTTGTTCGTACAAATCAATCCTTTCTAAAGGCACCGTCCCTTCTATAATCTCGTCTAGATCGGATTTTAGACTGGAGACATCAAGCCTTTTAACCTTTATTGCAGCTTTTAGTACTTCGGCTCCAGGTGCTCCTTCCGCATCTCTCCCATCCCAGCTCCTAGTCCTGCGCCTAAGCACTGGTGAGTTATGGGGAGTTCTCCCATGCTCCCATCTCTCTAGGTCCCATGCCCTTCCATCTTCTCGGGGTGGATGGTGAAACACTCCTTCGCGCCTCATAGCCCCGCGTTCCCCATCCTGTCTAGTTTCACGGGATACATGGTAAGATATTCCGTTATTCCCTCCTTCTTCCTCATGCATCTGTGACCTCAGATCACTCGATGTATGACGTGACCTTTCACTGTTCCCTCTTTGCCAGTGCTGTACACTTTCCCCAGGTGCGTGATGAGTGCACCTAAACCTATCCCTGTACTCTTGTGTTCTTCGGTCTCCCTCGGTTTGCATGAGACGAGACATCTCCTCACACTCCATACTCCTACCATTCTGCTCCTGCTGTTCCCTCTCATTCATAGGACATGTAACTCCTCTATTCTCCTGACTTTGACCTTCTCGGCCCTGACTGCTTTCGCTAGCCCCGCAATGAGATACAGTCCCGTTACCTCGGCTTTCCCACTCGGGTTCTGTTCTTACCCTATTACTCGGGGTTACTGCGGACCCATCCCATTCTCTCAAGTCAGCCCTTAATTCCGTATAGGGTTTCGGCCGTGGTCCCCTCAGGTCCATCGGTCCTCTCTGACCTCCCTGTCCTGTGATGGGACCCACAGTCGTATCGAATGGGGTGTTCCACGTTACCGATCCTGGCAATTGCTTCCATGCATTTGTCGTGTTATTCCTCCTTTCCATCTCAATCCTTTCTCTATCTAACCGTGCCTGCTCTTCTCCTTTCCCATGATCTGGATTGTAAATCGACACTATAGGTCCTATGGTAACAGGTACTTGAAGAGCATCCGGTAATCCAAAAGACTCAACCTTTTCGGTGTTTGGCGTCTTTTGTACCACAAACCTTCCCACTACACTCTGTACTGTGTTATTTTGAGGTGTCTCCTCGCCTTTGATAGGTGTCCATTCCGATATAGGGAGTGGTGTAAACCCCTCTATGGCAGTCCCATCTTCCCTTGCGAGCCCTCTATCTTCAATTTCCCCAACTCTCGGAGGTGGTCTGTCTATCAACAATCTGTTTATCACATTGTCCTCCGACTCGCTCTCCTCATCCTCTTCCATGAGGTTCTTCCCACCTACCACCTCCCTCATTGGATACAACTTCTCTACCTCGATAGCCTGTACCCTCCATCTCTTTGCTTCTTCATCCCATTTAGAATCTCGCACTGCTCTTACCGATCGAGTCAATCTTTGTTGACGCCTGTTCAAATTTCTATCGTGTGCCGCCCTAATCCATGCATTAAGGGCCTCGAACTGGGTTGGTCTAGGTGAGGGTTTCAATGAGGACATGGTTGCTTTTAGCCGATGTAACACCTCTAACTTAAACGTCCCGTACTTCGGGAACTGCATTTCCTCATTTCCTTACGTAAGCTTATTCCAAGCCCCAATCCATAATATCGTATGCAGCCCCACATTCGCTGCCATATAATGAGCTGGTGTACCCTCCGGCGGTGCCTCTTCCCCGTAATAATGTTCACTTCTTTTTCTTTTAAAAATCCCTTTCAAACACTTAAAGCACTTCATGATTTCTCTTTTCTCCGCGTTTGTTTACTTCCTGATGACAATCTACCAATCACTGCGCTGTTCTCGCCAACTGGCCTATCCGATCACGACTTCTCACTGACGTCGCACCAGCCGCCCAATCGCGTCGCGGCTCTTGCCGACGTCACACCAACCGTCCTATCGCGTCGCGGCTCTTCACTCGCCACCCTATCTCAGCGCGGCTCTTTCTGACGTCACTCGTCCCCCTTCGCAGCAGTTCCCCTCCTTTTTCAGCTCGTCTCCTCGGTCATGCGTGCATCCCATTCATACTCTGAAAAATGATTACTTCTGTCCAAGCGATCACCTTTCTTGACTGTACGCCCAAGTCTTTCTGTAGTTGTCCCCTTAACTTGACGAAATGTCTTTCCGTTTACTTCCAGACAATCGCCTTCTCTGATAGGTTACTCACACACAGTAACTTCCGACCAGCGTCCGTTACTCATACGCTCACTCTTACACTCCCCCTATCTCGGTCCCACGGCGGTCAATGGTACCTCATGACTTCCGTACTATGGTCGACAACTACTCTGGATGTTCGATACACCCAAAACCACTTAAGCTCTGGCCTGAACTTAAGATTCGCCAGTTCACCCGTTTGCCAGGTAACCAGTTCACCAGGTTGCGCGCGCTCACAACCTTCTCGCAATCACGCTACAGGCATTCAACTCCGCAAGACATTACACTACAAATACAACACAAATCACCGCAATCTGTTCACGCATGACCCTTGTTATACTCACTCTCCTCCGATACTGCTGCTTTCCTCGCCCCGTCTGCACCTTCGGCGCACGATTCTTCCGCTGCTCGTCTCTCGATGTCTAGGGGCCTTGGGGTAAACTAATCTCTCTAGATTACCTTCCTCAAGAAGATAACCATCCTAACTGCTACCAACTGTTAACGTGGGGTTTCTGGTTTCTAGTTACCTTACCAGATCCCAAATCAAGTCGACTGGATCGTTGGTACCTGTCATTGAGTAAAAGATAATCTACTACTAGGTTAGTCAATTAAGAACTTACACCACTCTAAATAACCACTGACCAGTGATAAAGTTTAAAGATTTAATATAAAGCCAAAGATAACTGAAGATACAAACTTCTCAAGATAAGGTTTAAAAGGTATACTGGTATCACTATAAACATAAATTCTTTGAATAATCTGAGTCTACAAAACAGAATAATAAGTACAAGTTCGAAAATCATTAGAGTTGCCAAAATGGATACAAGTTGCAACTTAAGAGTCATTACAGAAAAGAAAATTCAGGTTGGTCTGTCCCTGCACTAGACTAAGTGACATCCCTACTTAACAAGATCTTTACCCCAAAAGGTGTCAGCTGTGGTGACTTCCTAAGAAGATCACTCACTTCTCCTTGTCTCTTCTGTAAATCGGTCTCTTGTGATCAGCCTATCTGCCTACCCAACCGCTCTCTTAGGCTTCCAATATCATCTGCTCTACACTCCTCCCGGGTCGCTTTCCCTAATACAAAATCACATTTCCAATAGGAACGCCCCTCGGGACGCCCCTCACGTGGTATCAAATTTGGCGGTAGACTCCATGATGGTACTCTTCAAGACCCTCGTTAAAGTTGACCTTGGTTCCCAGGCTTCTTCTCAGCGCGCCGGTACCCCCTGAAATTCCTGGAGACTCCTACAGGCCTGCGCCAAGCGCCACTGAACAAAGCCCCATTCATTTCAACTGATTAAGACCCCTTGCACCTGCATACAGGCCATCCTACAGTGGGCCTCAAATTCCAGGCTCCACCATATCTATAGGTCGTAAAACATATGTAAAGCACAGTACTTGGCGCCTCTCGACTTCTTCTCTAACGAGCACATTGCAGATCAAAGGAACGACATTATCTGTTCGGGCCTACTTGATTTACATGAAGCGGGTCCCTGCACTCTGAAAACATTTAACTTGATTTAAACAGTATTCTTAACTAACACACGTTTCTATAATGCCTCACATCTATAAAACATATATTTCAGTACTAAATTCAATAATACCTTTAAATGAACAATGTCAACCCCACCTCACATTATTTTAGCAGCACGTTTAGATTTACTGTGAGTTGCCATAAGGCCTACACATTTCAACTGGTTTGCAAGGCTCTATTTTCCTCTTACATGATCACTTTAACATGAGAACGTGAGGTTTTCATATTCATTACAGCATTTCTACATTAGTCTTCACATTGCTATGATTATTGTTACCCTACTTGAACACTCTATACATTTCACTACTGGGTATAAGACACTCTTGTGCAAAGTATATTTAAACTAACTACGTGCTTGTAAATATGGTGCACTTATACATTTTTCAGATTTGTGCTCTCTCACACGCGTTACGTAGGCTTGCCTGCGACGGCATGTCGGCCGACTGCTAATGGAAACAGGCCTATAATGGAGAGGCCGGCGTCTCGTAATCACCTCCGCGGCGCAACAGAAACAGGCACGAGAGGTGCTGGAGACTTCATCGGAACAGTAAGATACATGCCAGAAAGTAAAATGCTTAAGCAGATGGCAGAGATAATGTAGCATTTATCACTCTGCGGAGGGAGGCAACCCGTAGGAGGAAGGAAACCCTCAGGAGACTCGGGGGCCATGGCTCGAAGTCTCTTCTGCTTTACTATTTTTGGCAGGCACATGGGGAGAGATATTTTGTTATTTTGATATGTTTTAGAGGGCGCATTTATACACCATCTAAAATGTGCACCCTATGTATCCATTTTTGAACACAGGTTGTGTTATCTGAAGCTCCTCCCGCCTGGCGCCATTTCGAGTTTAATCTATCAATAAACTCGGTGAGTTATGGTTTTTTGGTGATGAGTGGTAAAGGATGCAGGCTATGATATGGACAAATGCCTTACTTTAGTTCTTTGATGTGGTATACGAAAATTAAGGCAACAGCAGTTTATATTTATGAAACACGTCTATTTTATTTTAATAATAAGAGCCACAATGTGGTGTGGGGGCATTTATATTTAAATAAGATGCTAATGGGGAGACTTGAAACATCAATTTTGTGTTATACTATCTAATAATGGAGGGATTTAAGAATTGAAATACGAGTATATTATCAATGACAAGATGCGCAAAAATATACTGCTAGAATTGTTTTATATCTCTCCACAGTATTTGTATTCTGTGATGGCGGAATTGACCTCCACATGGTTTTGATCTACTTGATTGTTCTTACCTCCTTATTGCCTGACTTAGGTAAGGGGTAGACAAGACTGGGACGGATAGATGTCCTGAAGAAGACTGACGTGACCTGTTGAATGTGGGCACTATAATATGGTCGAAACATGTTGGCTATCACAGTTTTAGGAGTTGTGTTTTAGGAACTTGATTTCCTTCATAAACACTTCCCATCCTTTACTCATTTTTAATCCTGACCGTGGAACCTATGAATACAGTTTTGACAGGTATCCATGAGCCAGTTTTATAGCACTATCTTTACTGCACCTTTTTCTACCACTTAACCCATTCTTGGGCTAACACTTTATCTGTGATCACTGTTTGTCCCTTTTGTGTTTGTCTCCCTTATTGTGTTTTGTGATTCCCCGTCCCTATGCTCCGCCCTGTGCGTGGCTACGCCCTGGCGTTTTGTAAGCAGACCCAATGATGAAGCACGTCACACACATTTGTGTGTGAGTGAGGGCAGTTTTTCAAAACACATAATTGTGCCACTGCTTGTTTATTTATTCACTCGAGGTTTGGATCTCTCCACTCCTTTATGTGTTTACATGTGATACTAGGGAGTTCGGGGTGGTAGAGTTGTTTTCGACCCTCTCCCCTTTTCTGTGAAGGATAACTGATTTAAGGCTAACAGCCCAGATCAGCCAGGCTAGCTTGAATCCAGTGGCAAAGTTAGCAAGGGACCCACGTCTGGGCATACCCTGTAAAACGTAGGGTGAATAAAGCAAACACAAGGAGATGGATGGAGCGCTGAAACTTTTCAGACACTCACCCTCAGTCACAGATCTGGGTTGAATCCATCATCGCTCTTTACTCACTTCGCCACCCCAGTTCAGACGCAGTTATATGCAAATCAGTCTTGACCCTGTGCCTCATGGGAACAGTAAAGCCGAACTGCCAAACCATGTCTTCCCTGGACCCGAAACAAGCATGCAGGGACCAGTTTTGGGCTAACAGCTTTTATCTGCCAGGAAAGCTTGAATCCAGTGACAAAGTGAGCAAGTGACCCACGTCCATCATCTCCTTGTGTTTGCTTTCATCGCTCTGAGTTAGCAGGGTATGCCCAGACGTGGGTCCCTTCCCCCACCATTCTTTCAATATACCTCTCTCCGTGCCAACACTCTCTACCTGTTTCCTACCACTCTCTATGCTTATGTCTACATCTCTATACCTCGCTACTATAGCTATATCCACCTAATCTGTCTACATGATCTGTTCTCTTTCCCATTCACCTCCCTTTATGTCTCCTTCATTTACTTCACCTCTCTCTAAACCTCATCTCTAATTATCTCATCTGCCATTTTATTGCCATCTTTCAGTTGCTCATCTCTCTTAACCTCTCTCACACTGTACCTCACCACTCACAAATGCACCTCTCTCTCTACCTTTCCCTTTCTACCTCTACATCCTCTAACTCACATCTCGCACTACCTTACTCCTTTCTCCCCACCTCTTTTACTCTACCTTTCAAAATCATTACCTCCTCTCCATGTGTTCTCTCTTCTTCACCACTCTGTTTACCATATACCCTCTCTCTCTCTCTCTCTCTCATCTCTCTCTCTCTTGCTCTCTCTACCACTATGTAAACATCACCTTTGTTTTTCTACTTCATCTCTGTCTATATATATAACCTTGTTTGTATCTCTATCTTCCCCTCATTAATCTCTTTCTCCATTTATTGTTGCTGTCCTTCTATGCTTGTTACCTGTTCTGAGTTGTTATACCTCAAGCATTATTTTACCTATCTTTATATGTCACCACTCTCTCTATACCTTGTATCCCTTTATACTTCTCTCACTAGTTCAGACCTTTACCCGTCTTTCTCTTCTTCCCTTTCTTCTCTCTTACTCACCCCTCGGCTTCACACAATCTAAATTTTCTTCTCTATATCTCTCTACCTCTCTCTGAAATCGTACCTATCTTGCTACTTATTTTTCTATCTTTTTTAGGTAAGTCTCTGTAGCTTTTTTTCTTTTTACCTCACCTTCCATCTTTATCTTATATCTTTCCCTACCTCACCATCTCTCTAAATTATCTCTACCTCCCTTTCCCCTCTACTTTACCTCTCTCGCTATATTGTTCTCTTTACCTAGCTCCTCCCTCTTGCTTTTTCCCATTTCTCATACTCAGAGAAGCCAGAAGTCGATGTCCAGCGAGAAAAATATTCACTTAGAAAGAAGTGAGTAGGACAAAGGGGAGTTAGAGGTTTATAGAATTAATCAGATTAATTCCATCCATCTTGTGGAAATCCTGGTGCAGCATTTTGATTTACCAGTAGGGAAAGACAATATCAGTTGTGAAAGGGGATGTATTTGTGACTACGGATAACTGGCTGGCAAAGCCACAATTTCAAGCCCTATGTGCATATTATTCACTTGTCTACTAAATATCCACCTAGTCTCTCTTACTGGGTATTTTGTACATCCTGGGAAAACGCTGGTTATTGATTGATTGATTGATTGATTGATTGATTATGGGATTTATATAGCGCACAAATGCCCAAGGGCATCTAGGCACTATGCAGACGGCTGTAACAGGGATTCAGATGTAGATGGTGTGGCTTAGTTTGAGAATAGACTTAAACAATGTGGACGGACCCAATATGTGCACGTTTTACAATCACTGTTTGTAGTATGAACATGGACCCATTAGGTGTTATTAAAAGACCCCTCACACAACAACTTAGTTGGTTTCATGCTTCATCATTGGGGTCCCAACCGGGCGGCCGAGTGCCCCCCGGTTGTGCTACGACGCCTGATTACAGCGGAGCTGGTGTTGTGCAAATATATAATGTCAGGTGAATAACTAAAGTTATAAATATCTCTGAGAATCCTTGCCTCAAATTTTATTATTGGCAACTCAGGATATGGTTAAAAGTAATATGTGTAGTGCAAATATTCAGGAGTTATTACCGTTAGTTAGCTATGTGTGGCAGTCTACATGTTTCAGAGTTGTTTTTGTTTGCGCAAGGCGTCACAGATCCAGGGCTCTGATTTCTTTGTGCCCGTGCTAGTGCGATTTTTTTACGGTGCTAGTACGTTTACTGCCGATTAAATCCAATTAGTAAAACTATCTGTTGCCAGATTTGCTTCAGAATTTAGATCAGGTTTACAGGCTGCTAGAGTGTATTGCATCTGTTGGGGGCCTATGCTCCTCCACTTCCGTCCTTTAATTATCTTATGTGGAATATGCCGGCTCGGAAGATTATGTGTGGTGGTTACTGTAAACAGGATAGCCCTGTGGTCTGACCAAGGGATTGGCAGAACCTTTTGTAATTTTAGGTCAGGATTGGACGTAAATATTTCATCCAGAGTGTGACCAGCTACATGTGTAGGGTACATGACCTTCTGTTCCAACGAGGCGTTGGACATCAACTCTATTAGTGATGCTGTGTAATGATCTTCCGAATTTTCTAGGTGATAGTTAAAGTCACCTAATCTGCAGTAGTCTTCTGAGTCCATGCTTGATTCTATAATTGGGCTGATAATTTCCTCAAATTTGCTTTTGGTGCCAGGGGTCTATATAACAGTGTGCCCTTGAAAGTGTAAGGTGATTCTGAAGGAAAGTAGTTCACAATCGGCGCTGCTACCTGCTGGGAACCCTTTTATAGCAAGAGAGTTATTGACTATAATCGCTTTGCCTCCTCCCCGTTTGTCTAGTCTGTCATTGTTGATGATTGTAAATCCTTGAGGTATAACTAGAGACAGGTCAAGATCAGAGGTACTGTTTGTCCAGGTTTCAGTGACAAAGGCCATGTCTACTTTGTGAGCTGTCAGCAGCTCTCCAAATTCTATGTTGTGTTTGATCAGGGAGCGCGTATTAATGAGCAAACCTGTGAGCGACTTGGGGGGGGAGTGTTTGCTCGCCTGAGTCATGCAGTGCATTAGAGCATGTCTTCGTTTTCGTGAAAAGGATATTTATGTTGCAGTGAGGACATTATCTGGCTACTTTAGATAGGTCGAGCTGATGGCAGAGAGGTTTCGAGGTAATTGTATTGATATTCAGAAGACAAGCCATGGAATAAGTTAATCTTGGCCCTGAATCTGGTGGGTGATGGACAGGGGTTAAGGCCCTGGGCCTGGTGCAGGTGTGGACAGGCGCAGACGGGCTTGCCTTCTGTGCGCCTGCATTGTGCACCCTGCACATGCCCACTGTGCGGCCACTGCTGTATCCTGTTTTATGTTGATGCGGCGGCGAATTGGTGCGCAGGCAAACGACTGCCCCCTATGGCCCGGAAGTCGACAGAAGTCTTTCCAGATCGACTAGCCCTCCACAACAAACGGCACAGGCTGCGGTGGAATGGGGCTTAGGTCTTGTTAAAGTTGGTAAGTGAATTCACGATTACATCTATTAAAATAACTTAAAAAGGAATGATTATTAGCAAGTGCCGTAATTAAAAAAAAGCTTGAGGAGCGTGTTCGGATGTCGATGCGTGCTAAAGTGCCAAGCGCAAATTTGATCAGTAAAACTTCAAAGATTTAAAAACAATTAAAATGCGGCGTTAGCCTACCACTGTAGACACGGAATTCTATGTAAAATATTATCACTGCAAGACAAAAAAAATCTAGATCTTCTCACAAAAAGAAATGGCTTCACCACTGCTTGATCAGGTAGTGGATGTTAGGCAGCATGATCATTGACTACTTTTGCTTGCCCTATTTAATTTAATATTATTTGGCATTTCAAAGGCTTGAATTATCTCCAAATGGGTAATACAGTTAAAGTTGTTCAAAAAAGGAGAGTCAAAAATATTTTTTGTTGGATGCCCAAAAATCCTTAAAATGGTGGTTTTCGAAGGTATTTGTTTTAGCACAGAATATAATTGTTGGATTTTTTCAGAATTGGGTACTGATTAAATTAAGATACAAGTAATAATAATTCAGTCTGGTTTGAGGCAGATTGTTCCAGATCTAATTTAAGGAATATCTCTTTACAACATGAAAGTGTCCATAGCAGTAAGTGCGGAGGGTGCAAGGGCCGGGGGCGACTCTGCAGGATAGTACAATGTTAGGAAATCCTTATGGGTTGTTCTTGTAATGGACGTTGCAAGTCGACAGTGTTCTAATAGTTCTGGTGAAGGCAGACAAATTGATAGTCTGTGGTCTTCGTGTCCTGCTTTTTAAAAAGTGTTACCTGTCATTGTCCCACATTCTGACTATTAGATAAGCATATGGAGACATCATTGTCCATTTACATTACTCCAAAATCATGGTCACCCTTTGTTGTGGTTCTTTGGTATTTTTGTAGTACCTTATTTTATCACTAGGGTCATCAGCATTGACCCTCTCATCTTGTGACTGCAGTGTTTTTGCCCAAAAGGTGCCACTACTATTCCCCACCTCCTTCAGTCATTTTATATGGTTCAGTCAGTATTGGCAAACCACAGCAGTTAACAACTGCATTCGTGAAAGAAATCTAGACTCAGGGGAGATAGTGCCCAAAGACTTTGATATGTTGTATGGAATGGCTCTACCTCTATTTGTCAGCTGACACCACGGAGGCATCTAGGATTTTTCAAAGGGTATTTCTTAGCTTCTGTTTGGTAACTTGTTCAAGCTCAAAACTTGTGTACTTCTGGATGAAATTTCAAGTCTAAATAACTTTAAAACCAGCATTTTTATGTCGGAGTGTGTGTAATGTGCAAAATGTAGGCAACTGTTTTTTGCAATTACTTTGTTAGCAGTTTACCTTGAAGGCTCATTTTGCTTTTTCTTCAACCAGTGAACCAAAATAGAATTCCCAGTCTGAATGTGAGATCAGAAAAGAACACTGCCAAGTCAAAAGAACATTGCTTATTTGGCAGTGCACCTACAGAAACTTGTTTGGGGCTGTTCAGACCCACGACACCCAGTGGCCAGAGATACTGCCAGTTCCTGCTTCCTTTAAGAGATTCTCTTGGACAGAAAAGCTGACTGTTGATTTCTTTACGATGTGATACTGAGGGTTTGATTCAGGACAATCCTACCTTTTTATGTGCCGAGACTCTGCACTCGTAAATATACTACTCGTATATTCCTTTATGAATATTAAGCAGTCATAAACTTACACAAAACAATAAGTTTACCTTTATGAATTAGGTGCTGAGTGTGTCTTACAGTAAGTGCAATAAATCACTCCAAAGAAGTGGCAGGGACTAACAACATTCCATTACGGAATACAGTATGTCCACAAGCTCAGAATCCAACCTATAGTGGCATTAGTAGCCAACAAATGGCTTCTTTTTGGGTTTTTTGCCCTTAGTACCGTGTAGTTCACTAATCAGTTTCTGAATCTTGTCAGAGAACCTAATACCCTGAAAGAATTAATTTGATAAAGAATTTTTGGGCACTCAGGCCATCATTATGATTTTCCCAACCTGCGGTGTTACTGGTACAGGGGGTAGCGGTAATTCTGGAGTAGGTACATTTACGCTAATTACTAGTTGGACCCTGGGAGCCCAATGATAAATTACCACTGGAATTGTTAATTCCAGGTCCAATTCCCCTAACAATTCATTATTTTGGGTGAGAAGTTCACCTGCTTTTAGCAGCTGAAATCTCCTGGAACTAGTAACAGATCTGTGATGTTTCCGCAGATCTCCTAAATCTGTGAGACCATTCACTACTGTCACTAACCCACCTGGATTTAAGAGACCATTCATAATGAGGGTCTAAGGAGTTTAAATAAAAGTCAACACATTGCAGGACTATCTTCAACAGCCTAATTATATGGGGAAATTGAGTTCTTCAATTGCAAAATCGCCTACTGAAATGGTGACACTGGACAGTCATCAGTCAGGCTATGCTCACATCATGGAACCAAGATAGTTCTGATGCCGTTTTGCTCAACATCTTGGCAACAGCAGATGAGGGGAAAATGCGCGTCCTTAAGTTCCTCGGTCTGTTGGCATCCATGAAAAGTGTTCTTACCTACCCTACCAACAAGCCTCAAAGAACCTTAGGTGTTTATACTCAGAGGTAAACCAATGCTGAAAACAGGACTCATTTCAGTCTGCAGAGGTTGAGCTGGACTACAGTATACCATAATGGTCTCTACTTTTATGACTCCTATTTAACTTCTCTATCCCACCACTCAAGTTTGTATTTCTATTGATCAACTGATCCCTTACAATCCCATCCTCTACGTCAGTGAAGAAGTAAGGCCTCTCCGTTCTGTTGAGACTTCTTTATTTTGTAGGTAAAATGCAATCAGGAAGACCTAGACCAAGTCCTATCCCCCTCAGCCCTGCTTAATCCTCTCAACCTCTCTACCATCTCATATCCACACATTCTGGAATTCCTTTACCACATCACATCAAGACAGTAAAATAATCCACATTAGAATACAACACTAAGACCATCCAATGGCAATCTAGTTGAAACATGCAGATACCTACAGAAATGTAAGAGTGGCAGGAGCTTATCTGTTTGGCACCGAACGTCTGTAATTTCCTTCCTGATTATTTGCATTCAGAAACTGTGTTCAAAACATTCAGGAAAAATCTTAAAACATAACTGTTAAGAAAGGCATATTGCTGCTAGTTTTGGCTCTTTCAATTGCACCTCAATATTATCCTCAGTTACTAAGCACCAAGAGGACTTTTGGTGAACATGCACTTTATCAAGTGTGTCTAACATTTAGCATGTAGACATGCACATGCTTCTGTGTTAGCTGGCCTGCATAATATTGCCTTAATTCTCCTTTTTAAAGTCTGATGTTTTCTTCAATACTGATTCATTGTAAACTGTTTAGTAGTGGCACACTCAAACAATGTCTATTTGTGTCACATCCAGATTGGCTGTATATCATGTGAATTGGGTCAGGGTGAAATTTAAATTACGCCAGCATAATTCATGTAATCTTGGGATGTTTATAATACTAAATTGCCTAAATAACTCTGTGAGAAATTGGGTTGTTGGTTGAATGTGGTGTTAACCCTAGTCAAGCAACAGCCACAATACCTGTCAAGGTGAACCTCTAAAGTAACTAAATTAACCTGTGCTCTGGAAATCCTGGGTTAAAAAAACAGGAACAGGCATCAAGCAGCAGTGCAGGCATCTGAAGGTTCCAGGCAGTAAAGCAGTTCTTTAAGGTGCAGGAAAGAAGTCTTCTGGAAAACGCAGCAGGCCACAGCTTCAAGCAGCTCTCTTTGAGTTCTATAGAAGGTCAAGGAAGTGAAATGAACAGTTGGTCTGAGCGTTTTATTCTTATAACTGGTGCCTTCTTTGAAGTAGGAGAAGTTTCTAGAGAATTCTCTTAGCAGTGCTTGAAATGTCCTACTTCCCCTGCCCTGGCTTCAAGCAGTCTGCATGAACAATGCAGTGGTGACAGGTCCTTTGTGCGAGGTCAGGGTAAAACCTATTGATTTGCAAGTGGGGCTGTGCCCAGATCCAATCCCCCTAACCTCGCAGTGATGGTCCCTCCAGCCACACCTAATCCCTCTTATGAGTGATTGAGTGGGAGGAATAAACAAGTTCCAACTGCCAACCACTCCCAGTCATGTGACCCAGGTAATTGGCTGCAGGCCCCAAACAGGGCAGGAAAATGTCAACTTCCTAAAAGTGACATTTTCAAAATTGTAACTTGAAATCCAACTTTACCGTTAAAGAGGGGTTTAAATAGTAATTTCTCAGATACTAAACATGAAATGCTTACCTGTTCCCAATCAAACTTTAGAACTTATTAAATGTAATTAACCCCTTTAGAGCTTGTAAATAAACCTCCCCAGTGCTGCGCTGTCCATTGGAACTAGTGCTGAATGGACGTCCAACGGTCGTGCGCAGCACTGGGGAGGTAGTGGCCGTGACGACCGTTGGCCGACGGCAGCAATTAAGGGGTTAAGCAATCCAATTTTATCCTATAGGAGAATTAGTCCTCACAGTAGTGAAAAATTAATTTGAGAGTTTTTCTCTACCAGGAAATGTAAAACTTAAATGTATATGTCCAACCTTTTAATTAAAATGCATCCTGCTTTTTCGCCTGCCTATGCCTATCTTAGGGGTGGCATCTGTAATAAATGGGGAGTTTAAGGCTTGGCAAGGGGTTACTTTTGCCAGGTCAATTTCAGCCACGGCCGGCAGTGGGAGTACCTGCAGGGTGGTGACGTGGGGAAGGGGAGGGGCAGGGTGGGGGGTAGTAACATATGGATAACGGAGTTTTACAGGTAAGTAAACATTTAAATAAATAAAACGAATTTCGTTGCGCGCACTGCATCGCATTTGGGGATGCAATGCACTCAATGAAATTCATTTTATTTATTTAAATGTTTACTTACCTGGGAAGCTCCGTAATCCATACATTACTACCCCCCACCCTGCCCTTCCCCCTCCCCACATCACCGCCCTACAGGTACTCCCACTGCCGGCCACTGCTGGTCAATTTGGCAGTTTAAAACTGCATTCAAGATGCATAGTCAGACTTGGGACATGTGGTAAGGGGATACTTTAAGTGCTACAGGCCCAGTAGTAGCATTTCATTGACAGGCCATGGTATATGTTATAACACTTTACAAAGGATGTATAAGTAATTAAATATGTAAATCAGGAGTAAATCAATGTTACTATGTGTTAGGGCGTGAGCACAAGCACTTTAGCACTGGCTAGCGGTAGTAGAGTGCACACAGTCCTAAGGCCCAAAAAAAAATTCAGCAAAAATAAGTGGGGTGAAGGCAAAACGTTTTAGGGCGGCCTTGCAGTGAGGGCCTATTCCAACATACTCCATTATGCCACTACATGCAATTATGTGCCATTCACACACAGAAACAACAGAACACGAGTGGTTATTTTTATCAGACTGTTTTTATTTTTTTACTTTTTGCGTTTTTTTTTAGGGCAATATGCATTCTTGCAATAATAATTATTGTAAGGATGCCTTTCAAGTTAAGATACAGCACTAAGGGCCAGAAGTAGGTAATCTCAATTTACCTATTCTTAAATACCGAATCATACCGATTCAGTATTTAAGAATAGGTAAATGGGATGTAGGTAATTTTTCGTTAAAAATTACCGAATCGGTAAGTTTCGGTAATTACCAAATCGGTACTTACCGATTTGGCAATTGACATTCATTCCTATGGGCCTGTAGGCCCATAGGAATGAATGGCAATTACCGAATCGGTAAATACTGATTCGGTAAAAGGGGGAAAACATTGAAGGGCGGCAGGGTGTCACTTTGACACCCTGTTGCACCCCTCAATTGTGTATGGGTGCACATGTGGCACACATACATGCCCTAAGGGCATGTATGTCTGCCACATTGCACTGTTGAAAAAAAAAAATGCTTTTTCAAAGGTTTTCATTATTTACCACCAACTTGTAGTTGGTGGTAAATAACGAATCTTTAACTGAGGAATGCACCAACTTGAGTTCTCCCTACGTCCTGGATTCGGTAATTTACCGAATCGGTATGTTAAGAATTCAGTATTTTACCGAATCCTTGAATTACCGATTCAGTAAAATGCCGAATCCTAACAAAATGCCACCTACGTCTAAAAAGCCCAATACCGGTCGGTAACGGCCAAAATTCGGTAATTTCGGCCGTTACCGACCGTTATTGGGCGACCTACATCTGGCCATAAATGATGTATTCCCATTTCATGAATTTATGCATAACTTTGTGTAATATTCACAAAAGTGTGCGTAATCACGCAAAAGGAAATTTGAGCAATATGATAGTACCTCTGGCATACAACATGAACATATTGACCTCTAGGGGTTGATTTTCAAATAAGACTAGAGAAACATCTTAAAACAAGCCATTTGCACTGAGCTTTCATGAAAACAGTTTCTTTTTCTTCCTCTGACTTTACAAATGATTCCTCCGTCAAATTAATTGCAACGAAAGTATGAAGTAGAATGTTAATTTTAAAATCAGTGTACTCCTGTATAGAACTTTACAATGTTGAGAATTATGCAGCAGACATTGTCTTATGGAGGAGAAGAGGTGATGGGAAAGACCTGGGGGCATATTACCAATGATTAGCGATATTTATTGCTAACTAGGCTTAGCAACAAATTTTTTATCGCTAAGCATCGCCGGAAATTATCGCTGAGATAACGTGCTATTAGCAAAGTTTATCTCCAAAGCGATACATTTTCCGGCGATAGCGTGAACATCGCTGAGAATACAGTGATATTCACGCATTAGCGACAAAATGCTCTTAGCCATGTTATCCACCTCCCATTGGATAACATGGCTAAGAACTGGTCAGAGCAGGCGTTAGTTTTTGGCGATAGCGGGAATATTTCCATCTCTACGCCTGCCTTACTAATAGGCGATAGCGACGTTAGCGACTGCTTTCAGTCGCTAACAGGTTGGGTACGCTCACTTTGCATGTCATTAGCGATAAATATCGCTGACATGCAAAGCGGGACCCAAACCGCTCGCTATCGCCTAAAGCTGTCGCTAACTGCTGTTAGCGACAGCTTGCTAATAGAGCAATAGAATTATCACCGCTTAGCGGCCGAAAACGGCTGCTAAAGCGGCGATAATTGCCTATCGCCCTGCTTGGTAATATGCCCCCTGATTTGTTGGCTAAGAGATTCAGGGATTGTTCATTTTGATGGTTTATTCAACGTTTCAATCTTACTTGAATACAAAAATGCCTATTTTCCTACGTACTGCTTCCAAATGTTCATTTAGTCTACTGAATTTCAGTGGAAAGTTCGACAAGGGCAACGATTTAGAAAAGGTGTCCCTCACTAAACCATTGAGGCCAAAACTTAGCAACGCTTTACGCCAGGTTTGCATCATGTTTGTGACTCAAACCCAGCGCAATGTTGCAGGGGCATTTACTATTCAACACAAACCAGGATTTGCATAGGAAAGCATCCCAAAGTGAAGCAAAGTGGGGTATGCGTTACTTTTCATCAATTGTGCTTTCCATGGGTGGTACTAGGGTGTTGCAATTCAAACACCCCTGGGTTTTGACCCAAGTGCTACCAACTAACATTCGCAGAGAGCGATTTGCACTAAAACCTTATGCCTTCTCGAGACAGGCGTAATGATAAGACATTTTTAACTTATCCTTATTTTTCCAACTTTCCATCTGTGCTGTACTGTGCAGTACATGTACAAAGTGGGAAAATATTGAAACATAGTTTTTGTACTGGAAGGGTGTCCTTCCAGTAAAAAACCTATGCTTTAGAAAATGCACACTTGCGCTACTGCACAAGGGTGTGTTCTTTGGCACATGTCAGCCAAATGTGCGACAGAGCTGGGGGACAGAAAATACATTATATCTTAATAGATATGGGGCATTTTTTCTCTTTCCCTTTGATATAAGGTCATGCAGAATAGCTGAGCCTGCGACAGGAATTAAGATGAGTGAGATGTGGTTGATGGTTATTCGATGTGATACATTGGCCTCGAAGAAATGTGATGGGGCACTGATGAGGGAGTGGTGGCTATCTTATCATCTGACGTATGTTTATTTATAAAGCGCTAGGTATTCTCCCTCTTCTTTGCCACTTGAATGTTTACTCATGGCCTTCTTCGAGACTGTAAAATAAAAAAAATATACACATCAACCGATATACCGATTGGCTACCCTCTGAATGGGAAGCTTACGTTTGGTGGGACATTTATAATGCCCAATAGGGCTGAAACCAGTCTCAGGTTGCATGTCTAAAACGTTCATTGTGGACAAGACCTAGAAGTTTGAACTGAACTATCCCTTGTGGTGTGGGTCAAAGACTGATATGCAATAGTTGGTTCCTGTCTTTAATGGTATAAACAAGCTAAAAAACAATAGACTATAATGCAGTTTATAGTAAATACCAGTGACAGAGATGAAGTTCAAGCATTCCATCCATCCCTTTGCATGCTGTCTACAGCCACTCAGTTACACTAGCCACGCCTCTTTAAAGATTTAGTTCTGCTCCTCCAACACTACATAGGCCTGCTCTCAAATAAATATTGTCTTGCCTATGCCAATGTCTTTATTTTTCACTATTGATATGGGATAGAAAACGTTTTCCACTTGCCTCTTCCTGGCTCGCCTTCTTTTGTAAAGGTGTTTAGTTGATTTACAGGGAACAGCAGCTCTGCATCACACATTTTTAGGCACCTGATTTTATTGCACCAGTTAGGTGTAGCATATGCCCTTCGAAGCATCAAATGTGACATTAATTCCAGGCAGGAGTTTCCCTGCAGTCCCCCTGGGGCGCCAAAAATCTCCGCCCAGCTCTGGGCGTGGGCTTGCCAGTTTAGATAAAGAGTGTATTTCTGTGGGAATTCTTTAGTGCTGCCTCTATTAGCTTTAAATATAACTTGATTTGCAATAGTAACTTTCTCTCCCAGCCTTTACATTGCAAACCCACCATACACCATTTTACTGCGCAGGTGCACATTGCCAGTAGTCCCACGAGGCAAACCTTTTGTGTTTCTATAAAACCTGTAATCGCACGCGCAGCCCAAACAGCAGCAGCCGTATAGCTTGATTATTCCCTGCCACAGCTCTAATAAATGATCACGGCTAATTGTTCTGTTTTCCCAACTAATGCCACCTCCAAAAAGCGAGGCAGTAATAGTATTACTTGTGATTGCTGTGTGCTCGCATTAAGACGGCTGCCGAGCAGTTGAAGTGTTTTCTTCTTGGTGCATGCAATTTGCAAAGAGACTATTTTTTCAGTTTTTCCTTTCCGTATTACCTCTTAATCCTATTGCCACAGGCCATACGTGGGAAACGATGGAAGGGAGGACCTTATTATATATACAGTTCCACGTCATGCCCTAAAATGACTTAAAAATCTACAAATAGATTGGTGCAGAGTAAATAACAGGTAGATTTTTTTTCAGGTATTGTTACCGCTGGAAAAAAGTTAAATTGGTCCCGCTGCACAAGAATTTTCTGAAGAACTGTGTGTGTATGATATTTGTCTATTGCCACCTACTACATAGGGACGTTTAGACCCATCAATCTGTGCCAAAGTGGACGCACGCAGCTTTTTTACTGGTATAAGTACTTTCTCTTATTATAACAGCTATGGGGAACGATAGGTAACACTAGCTTAAAGTTTGTGCCAATTGCCTACTCAAAATAGTGAAACATGTGGATAAAACAGGCACAAACATTTTTTGATTATGTTTTGATATATTGTTATTCTTGGATCGACTTCTGAAATGGGCTGATGTCACTGGCACTGGCACTGCCACCAACCTCACGAAATGGATCAGCGACTGCGCAGACGACCTCGCCCCTCTGAAGACCCCGCCGAGCAGACCCGGCAGCAAGAAAGCCCCATGGTTTAACGACGAACTCAAGAGCTCCAAGAAGAACTGCAGAGCACTCGAGAAAACCTGGCGCAGAGACCCAACACCGGACAACATGACTGCCCTCAAGCTCGCCACCCGAAAACACCACCAACTGATCCACGCCACCAAGAAAACCGCATTCAAGGAACGACTGGACACCAACGCACACAACAGCAAGGAACTCTTCAACATTGTGAAAGAGCTCTCCAACCCCAACGCCGGAAACAACGACATCACCCCTTCGCAAGACCTCTGCAACTCCCTCGCCTCCTACTTCCACAACAAGAACGCGGACATACACAACAGCTTCAGCACTCAACCGACGCACGCCACGACCGAACCACCGCCCCCCACCACCACCCTCCGCGCCTGGACCCCGATCAGCACCGAAGACACCATCCGCACGATGAACTCCATCCACTCCGGATCTCCGACAGACCCCTGCCCTCACCAAGTCTTCAACAAGGCCGACGCTGTCATCGCACCCCACCTGCGGAACATCATCAACACCTCCTTCGACACCGCCACTTTCCCGGAGAGCTGGAAGCACGCCGAACTCAGCGCTCTACTTAAGAAACCATCAGCCGACCCCACCGACCTCAAGAACTACCGCCCCATCTCGCTGCTCCCATTTCCGGCAAAAGTCATCGAGAAGACCGTCAACAAGCAACTGGCCGCCTTCCTCGAGACGAACGGTTCCCTCAACCTCTCGCAGTCTGGCTTCCGGGCCAACCACAGCACCGAGACCACCCTGATCGCAGCTACCGATGACATCCGAGCCCTGCTCGACAACGGAGAAACAGCGGCCCTCATCCTCCTGGACCTCTCCGGGGCCTTCGACACTGTCTGCCACCGTACCCTAGTACAGCGCCTCAGCAACGTCGGAATCCAGGAGAAGGCACTGGAGTGGATCATCTCCTTCCTCGCCGGAAGGACACAGAGAGTCCGCCTCCCCCCGTTCAGATCGGAGGCCACCGAAGTCATCTGCGGCGTTCCTCAAGGCTCCTCGCTCAGCCCAACACTCTTCAACGTCTACATGAGCCCCCTCGCAGCCATCGCACGCCAGCACAACCTCAACATCATCTCCTACGCCGACGACACCCAGCTGATCCTCTCCCTCACCAACGACCCCGCCACCGCCAGAGCCAACCTGCACGAAGGGATGACAGACGTAGCCAAATGGATGTCGAACAGCCGCCTGAAACTGAACTCGGACAAGACGGAAGTCCTCATTCTGGGATCATCACCCTCCGCCTGGGACGACTCCTGGTGGCCCCCCGCCCTGGGCAGCGCACCCAAACCCACAGACCACGCACGCAACCTGGGCTTCATCCTGGACTCCTCCCTCTCCATGACCAAACAAGTCAACGCCGTCTCCTCGTCGTGCTTCAACATCCTGCGCATGCTACGTAAGATCTTCCGATGGATCCCTACCGAGACCAGGAAGACGGTCACCCAGGCCCTCGTCACCAGCCGTCTGGACTACGGCAACTCCCTATACGCCGGAACCACCGCCAAACTCCAGAAGAGACTCCAGCGGATCCAGAACACATCAGCACGACTCATCCTGGACATCCCCCGCCGCAGCCACATCTCCGGACACCTGAGAGACCTGCACTGGCTCCCGGTCAACAAGAGAATCACCTTCCGGCTCCTCACCCACGCACACAAAGCCCTACACAACCAAGGCCCAGGATACCTCAACAGCCGCCTCAACTTCTACGCTCCCAAACGCCAGCTTCGATCGACCAGCCACGCCCTTGCCGCCGTCCCCCGCATCCGAAGAGCCACCACAGGAGGAAGGTCCTTCTCCTACCTGGCCGCCAAGACTTGGAACTCCCTTCCGACCCACCTCCGCCTGACCCAAGACCACCTCGCCTTCAGGAAGCAGCTCAAGACCTGGCTGTTCGAGCAGTAACGGACCCCCTCCCCCCAGCGCCTTGAGACCCTCCGGGTGAGTAGTGCGCTATATAAATGCTTTGATTGATTGATTGGCACGGCAGAGGCTGTCCTGTCAGATCAAACCCATCAAACAAGGATCAGCATATTATCCCCAGCCCAGTAAAGCCTCCCATGCGAGGCATTCCAAGTTTTTTCACTGTTGCCATGGCTTTTCAACATTTGAATTTGTACCCTTTATTGTCATTAACTCAATCTCAATTTTATCCCTATCTGAATGACACCCAAATACTTATCCCGCCAGATCATAAAGCTCTCCTTACTACGCGATGAACTATAGCAATGTTCATCTGAGTGAATCTAAGACCGATGTTTTGGTCATCAGCAATCTCATCTCTGATACAATCGCAGTCCAATGGCCAGAGGAGATGGGTACAACAACAAAAAACTAGTTTAATACTAAGGTCTCTGTCACAGGCCAAATTGCAGCTACTCCAGATGAATCACCAGATTCGGGTGATAGGTCCTTCTTCTGTATAGACCTCTTATATCAATATAATCTATGCTGAGGAATGTAAGAAATGAATGTAGATGCTAAAGAGATTTCAAAATCAGTTGACTGACTTTCTCAACCTTAAGAAATCTGACCACATTCACCTTGCCCATTAAATGTAAATGTAAAAGTCAAGGTATTTGTAGAGCGCACTGCCACCAAGCGGTTTCCTGGCGCTATTACTCATACCGCCAGGAACCCTTCCTGGCTTTCCCTTGAAGTGTCCACTCCTGGGCACCCCCAGGGTGAAGCCAGGCATCCTAGCGCTGTTGGGGCCGGTGTGGAGGGTTAAGCAAGCTATTGCCCAGAGTTGCACCGTGGGGCCCATGATTAGAATAGGCACCGAGGCGAGAATTGTCAGGTCCGAGGAAATTGAGCCCTAGACCCGCTGAGGCGGGAATTGAACCCTGGTCCCGGCCCAGAACTCTGCATCAGGGTCTGCCGCTCTAACCATTGAGCCACACTCCTCCTTAAAGAACTCCACTGGCTCCTAGCATTTCAGAGGATGACATTCTATCTGCTGAGCAACATCTTCAAATCTTCCAGTGGTAAAGGCCCTCAGGCCTACAGAAGCTAGCATCGCCATATGCACCTGACCATAATATCCTTTCCAAAAAGGTTAAAGAAATATCCCAATTTATTTTCGATCTCCAAAAATATAAGCATCAAAGTGCAGGATTTACATTTCTAGAATAACCTATGCCCTGGAGTGAGAAACTAGTCCAGCCTTCCTCTCTTCCAAAAAGTTCTCAAGCTATTTTAGCAAGCTGTCTTTCAATTGAGACTAGTTTAGTTCCATAATAACCATCTCCCTCCTGAAAGAACGGCAGACCCCAACACTGCTCACCTCAGTTCCAGTTCCACCAGGATCGGTCTTCAAATACAGCCCCAACAAAGCATCACTACACAAAGGATATTGGCAAAGGCTTTTTCAAGCTATGTGAAGTTTTCCAAAGACTGAGTTTTGTTGCTTTACAAAACTTTAATAAATAAAGCATCAATCAGTAAAGCGCAAATACAACCCAGGATGAATGCTGGTAGTTGAATAATGATTGTGTATTCTTCCCAAATAAGTCCTGCTAGTTTTATCAACTTCAGAAGGATGAAAGGCAGAGGACATTGTATGTATCTGAGCTGCTGACCATGAGGTTAAACTCAAATTCCTGCAGTGGATGCATTGGTCCATTGAGACCCCAGCCCCACAATATACCTAAGGGCAATGGTGTTTGTACCAGGTGGTTTTTGCCCCTGGTGTTTATTGTTATAATTGGCCCTGTTAGTGTTCTGAAACATCCGTATCTGTTTTTCGGTTTGGAAGAGCGGTGCGGTTTGGATGAGGGTTGAGTAGGAGTGAGTCATCTTGGTGCTACATGTGCCCATTGACCATCATCTACATATCCAGCAAATAGGGGAAATGTGTTGTGCTATTATGCTATTCACCCTTCCAATTTTTTAAAATGTTTTATTTGAGTATCATATGACTCAGGATTTTTCTTGATGGATAATTCACAGAGCTGGGATGAACTACAGAAATCGGCGACATCACTGTCTTAAAGGTGAGGGGTTTAATTGAATGCACACTGAAACAGTTCAGTTTTCAGGCCCTTCTGAAAAGATTGTAGTTGGGTTCTGCATTGAACCAAAATCTGTGTCTCTTGACTCCAAGGGCTCATCCTTCATGTTCCTTCCTTTTGAAGCCTTGTTGAGAGATAAGAGTTGCTATTGTTGATTGTGAGATTCTGTTGAGCACATTGTTGGCTGACAGACTCTGCAGGTATCTTGAACCTCTACACTAAAAAGCCTAAACACAGGCAAATTACTTTTAGTTTTATTCTTGCTTTTAATGGTAACCAGTGGAGTGTTTTCAATGGGGTGGAAGATGATACCTAAGTTAGTTGGTCTACCAGAATTAAGGATTTGTGTCTTCACTCTGTTTCACAAAGGAAACTTTCTTTCATCCAAGAAAATATATGATCTAGAAATTTGGAGATTATGACCTGATTCACTGGCCAACATCTAAATGAAGTTCTACGTGCCTGTCATCAGTGTACAAATGGACATTCACTGGGTACTTCTGTAGGAGCTGTGTCAACATGTGCAAGAAGATATTGAACAGCAGGCACGAATAGGATGACCTTTTGGGTAGACACACATTACACCTTCTGGGGCGAATATCCAATACATACTTTTTGGCTGCAGTTGGAGAGAAAGGACTAGATCTTGAGCCGGTTACCCCAGTGCATTCCACAAGTCTTGGTAGCAGTAGGTTGCTGAGTGGTCATGGAGTGCATGAGCTGTTTTAGCTGGTCCAAGAACAACAGCACTTCTCTGTGCTTACCTTGTGAGGCTGTTGTGCCCTTAAGCCTGAGCCAGATTGGCAAGCATGAAGGATGATTTTTTTCATAACCGTAACAAGCATGAAGGATGATTTTTAGTTCAATATTGTATTGACTTTTTTGTTTAAAGAAACACAACTGTCATTACCAGACTTAAATATGGCATCCCTGGATCTTCTAATGTACCCCAGCAGATATATGTTTGATTGAAGGAGGTTATTTTAATTAAAGACACTACTATCTTCCATAAAATGCAGTAGAAATGTAGATCCTTAAACTAAAGCTATGTCTCAGGGCTCCTGCTACCTTGTAATACTATTTATTTTGTTATATATGTTGTTTTTATTTAGTGACCCTTGACCCGGTCACTCCACTACCACACGGCCCCCGTGTGCCCGGACTCTGCTGCCGCTGCCTGCTTGGCCCTCTTGCTGTGCCTCTCCTTAGGGCCCCTGCTCTCCAGGCTTTCCCTCGCTCTCCAGGCTTGCCCAGGCTTGCCCTCGCTCTCCCCCGCTCCGCTTTCCCGCTCTTTCCACCCCCTCTGCTCCCCACCGCTGCTCTCCTGCGGCCCGCCCCCTTCTCCTGTCTCCCGCTCCCCATTCGCCGCCCCGCTCCCGCCTCCCAGCTGCTCCTCCCTCCCACTTCGCCATAAATGGCAGGGACCGCGCGTACGCGCTGCGGCCACGCGCAGCGGGCCTGCCGATTATGCGCCAAAGGCAAGCTCGTCGACGCCCATCCACGCCTGGACCGCGCCCAGCGCCAGAACCCCTGGACCCCGCCAGAGCCAGCCAACCCGACTGAGCTACGACGACGCCACCCTCCACGCACTCAACACCGGCCGACATCCAGCCTGCTACCAAGCCACCCCAAAACGCACCCACGGAGTCTTCACCTGCCACGCCTGCTCCTTCACCTGCACTCGGTCCTGCACCGCGCCAGCCAAAACAGCCGCCAACAACAACCACCTCAAGTGCATCCTGCTCAACACCCGTTCCATCCACAGGCATGCCGTCGAACTATGGGACCTCCTGGACAAAACGGCACCAGACCTCGCCTTCATCGCGGAAACTTGGATGAACGCCTCCTAAGCCCCCAACATCGCCATTGCCATCCCGGACGGCTACAAGATCATCCGGAGGGACCGCGTCAACCAGACCGGAGGAGGCATCGCCATCGCCCACAGAAACACTATCAGCACCACGACCAACACCGACGACACCCTCGCCACCGCAGAGCACCTGCACTTCCAGATTCACACAGAGCCCAAGACCACCCTCAGAGGAACCCTCATCTACAGACCCCCGGGACCACGCTCACACTTCAGCGAGGCCATCGCAGATTTCATCAGCCCGCTCGCCCTCGCCTCCCCCGACTACATCCTCCTAGGAGACCTCAACTTCCACCTGGAGAACAACCAGGACAACAACACAACCGCCCTACTAGACGACCTCGACAACCTCGGATTCAAGCAACTGGTCAACACCCCCACCCATTACGCCGGCCACACGCTCGACCCCGTCTTCTCCTCCAGCAACCACATCTCCTTCAGCCACACCACCGAGCTCCACTGGACCGACCACAGCTGCGTACACTTCAACTTCAGGAAAACAACGACCCACCACTGCCCTCAACAAACCCCCCGAAGATGATGGAGAAAGATCACCACCGACCGACTCACCACCTCCTTGAGCCTAAACCCTCCCACCAACACCACGGACCCCAACGAAGGAGCCCGCAACCTCACACAGTGGATCACCGACTGCGCCGATACCCTTGCTCCACTGAAAAACCCTTCCAGCAACCTCAACAGGAAGAATGCTGCGTGGTTCATCAACGATCTCAAAGACTCCAAGAAATCCTGCCGTGACCTCGAGCAAGCCTTGCGCCACAACTAGTCAATGGAAAACATAACAGCCCTCAAGAACGCCACCCGCAAACACCACCAGCTGATCCGCACCACCAAAAGGTCATCCTTCAGAGAACAACTGGACAACAACACCCACAACAGCAAGGCACTCTTCAACGTCGCGAAAGAGCTCTCCAACCCCAACGCCAGCAACAACGACATCACGCCTTCTCAAGATCTCTGCAACTCTCTAGCCGCCTTTTTTCACCGTAAGATCGTCGAAATACACAACAGCTTCGGTGCTCAGAACTCGTACCCCACCACCAAACCTACACCCCCCACCACCACCCTGTGCGCCTGAACTCAGGTCAGCACGGAAGATACCACCCACACGATGAACACCATCCACTCGGGCTCCCCAGCCGATCCCTGCCCACACCACATCTTCAACAAGGCTGACTCCATCATCGCACCCAAACTTTGGGACATCATCAACAACACCTTCATATCCGCCACCTTCCCGGAGAGCTGGAAGCACGCAGAGATCAGCGCCCTCCTGAAGAAACCCACCGCAGACCCCTCAGACCTCAAGAACTTCCGCCCCATCTCGCTCCTCCCATTCCCTGCAAAAGTCATCGAGCAAACCGTCAACAAACAGCTGACAGCCTTCCTGGAGATGAACGGCTCCCTCGACCCATCGCAGTCCGGAGTCCGAGCGAACCACAGCACCGAGACCGCCCTCATCACGGCCACCGACGACATCCGGACCCTGCTGGACAACGGAGAAAGCGCCACCCTCATCCTGCTCGACCTTTCGGCCGCGTACGTCACGGTCTGCCACCGCACCCTGACAACCCGCCTCCGCCACGCCGGGATCCAAGGAAAGGCCCTGGAATGGATCACCTCCTTCCTCTCCGAAAGAACCCAAAGAGTCCGTCTCCCGCCCTCCCTCGCAGAAGCCATCAAGATCATCTGCGGCCTACCTCAAGGCTCCTCGCTCAGCCCCACCCTTTTCAACGTCTACATGAGCCCCCTCGCAGCCATCGCAACCAAGCACAACCTCAACATCATCTCCTACGCCGATGATACCCAACTGATCCTCTCCCTCACCAATGACCCCACCTCCGCCAGAGCCAGCTTCCAGGACGGAATGAAAGACATTGCAGACTGGATGAAGCTCAGCCGCCTGAAACTGAACTCAGACAAGACGGAAGTCCTCATCCTCGGCCCATCCATCTCCGCCTAAGACGACTCCTGGTGGCCCCCTGCTCGGGGCCCCCCACCCAAGCCTACGGACCATGCACACAACCTGGGCTTCATCCTTGATTCCTCCCTCACGATGGCCAGGCAAGTTAACGCCGTTACCTCCTCCTGCTTCAACACACTCCGTATGCTCCGTAAGATCTTCTGCTGGATCCCCACTGGAACCAGGAAAACGGTCACCCAGGCCCTCGTCACCAGCCGTCTGGACTACGGGAATGCCCTCTACGCTGGGACCACCGCCAAACTACAGAAAAAACTCCAGCGCATCCAGAATGCCTCAGCACGACTCGTCTTGGACATCCCCCGACACAGCCACATCTCCGCCCACCTGAGAGACCTGCACTGGCTCCCCGTCAGCAAGAGGATCACGTTCAGACTCCTCACCCACGCACACAAGGCTCTCCATGACTTGGGCCCCGAATACCTCAACAACCGCCTCACGTTCTACACGCCAACCCGCCAGCTCCACTCTGCCAGCCTCGCCCTCGCCACCGTCCCACAGATCCGCAGAACCACCACCGGAGGAAGATCCTTCACCTACATGGCGGCCAAGACCTGGAACACCCTCCCCACCCACCTACGACTCACCCAGGACCATCTCTCCTTCAGGAAGCAACTCAAGACCTGGCTTTTCGAGCAGTAGCAGCCCCCCCCCCCCAGCGCCTTGAGACCCTAGCGGGTGAGTAACGCACTTTACAAATGTTCTTGATTGATTGATTGATTGATTGATTGATTGATTTAGTGCTGATAACTCATGGCCGAGATCCGGGGCTCCTTGGGATGAGAAAAGAGGATTGTTACAGAGGACCAGGTCTACAATAATCAAATCTTCTGGAAATTGAATTTTCTCAAAATGGTTACAACTATAAGGACAGTTTTCATTAAAAATATTTCAAAGTTGGGAAGAACAGATGTATTTTGGTGGTGTTTCAGAATTATTTATCAGCTTCACTGCATAGGAGAAAAGAAAGTAAGTTCCAACGGGTGACATTTTGTATGCAGACATTCCTACCCCAAAATGTTTGCCTCCATGTGGCTAGATGGAGAGAGGGACTTAGGAGACTGAGGTCAGACTTTCGGGCAGCCTACTTGGTGTCAAATAGTTAGAGAGGTAATATGATGGATGGACCTTGGAAGGTCTTGTGAACAAAACAGAAAGTATTGAATTTAACCTGTTTTTATCAGCAGTCAATGAAATTACATTAATGCAGATATCTGTGGTTCTTGTGCTTCAGGCCAAAAATATGTCTAGTGGCATAGTTTTGCTCTCTTTGGGGCTTCCAACTGTTTTAGAAGGAAGGCCTTTATAGATTCTGTGGCAGTAATCAATGCAAGAAGTGACCACTAATAGGACAGGGCTAAGTTGGCAGTAACAGAGATGGAAGTAAGTGACAGAGGAAGAAGATGCTTCAGTGATGTTTTTACTTCTAGAGTGTGGACTGTTTTGAGAAGGAATGATTGGGAGGTCCATGCCATCAGACAGAACAAATGGTCTAGTTGCAATGAGCCACTAGTCTTTAAAGCATTCATTCTTAATCAATTTTAAAGCATCCAACTTTGGACATGAGTTTAATAAACCATGACCTGTCAATAACGGTCACATTTGTTTGGAATTCTTCAGAGGATCTGGGTACCAATGATATGTATGCAACAGTTGAGGTTGCAACCTTTGAAGATGTTTGCCAGTGGAGTCATGTAGGTATTGAAGAGAGTCTGACCCAGCACTGAGCCCCACAGGTGATGATAGGTGATGTTAATGTGTATGATGTAATTTCTACCTGGTGAGATTGGCCTGATAGAAATGATGTGGACCACAGAAGGGATTTTCCAGCAACATTGTAGGATGTCATGCTTGGGTGCTTTAGTGTGGGGTTTCTTGTGGTTGACTGTGCTGAAAGCTTTGCAAAATTGTTGGGTCACAGACATCTTAAATATTGCTTTTCGGTTGGATGCCACTTGATTTTATATGTAAAAGAGGTCTTTGCAGTGCTGTCTGCATTTGTTAGAAGTGGATTAATTCAGTTCAGCAAATACATTTTTAAAATCCACAATAGTGTATCAGACATGCAATGAGGGGTTAAGAGAGTTTTGAATTACTTCTTTCAATGATTTTAGTTGACATTTCAAGAAGCAGTGTTCTTCCAAATAGCTTTTGTTTTTAAATGTACTGATTCTGCTTTACAATATTTTGTGGAATAACTTGGTATAGTGGGATGTGTATCGTCTTGTCAACTGATAGGATTCATTCATTCATTCATTTGTTTATTATGTTTTGGAACTCCAAAGAGGTCCACATAAAAAGATACATAATACAAAGTACTCGTTCACATGCAAAAGACATATACAAATTTTACCAAGGTACAGAATAATCAGGACAACACAATTAATAAAAAACCCTCTAATAAATATCTAAAAAACATTTAAAAAAGTTTAAAACACTAAAACAGAACATTTCATTGGGAGGATTATATAAAGCTTGTAAGAAGGAATTGGCAGTAAGAATATTTAATTTCAAACATATTTGTTTTAGCCACTTATGACTGATATGACAATATAGCTCATGAGGGAGTTAAAAACTGGAACTGTATGAGAGATGGCATCAGCTCTATTTTGACTCATGTTTCTAGACCCTGAGGTGTCAGGATTAGTTAAAAGGGGGGACATCTTGCAAGTAAATGTGTCATGTTTGGAAAGGACAATGAACTAAGCATGGGCTGAAAATTCGTTCCGCTCGCGGATTTTGCGGATTTTCCGCGATTTCGCGATCCACGAATCTCGCGAAATCGCGGTAAAATCCGCGAATCAGCGGGGACGAATTTTCAGCCAAGCACTTACAGGGTTACAGCAGCAGGTGCAAAAGTTGAAGCTAATTTTTTGTAACCTTTTACAAAAGGGTTAAAAAGAAATTAACTTCAACTTGGGCACCTGCTGCTGTAAACCTGTCAGTGCTTCCTGGCGCCTCGTTACCTACTTGCAACTATTCTCTGACCCTGCTCTGACCTGCTCTGACCCTTGAAGCAGGGTCAGAGAATAGTTACAAGTAGGCAATGAGGCGCCTGTCACGAAAATTAAACCTCAACAGGAAGCACTGACAGATATTAAAACAAGCATTTGCAATGCAATAGGTCTCGCATTAGGAAAGTTTGAGCTATTCGTCTTGTAAATGACAATTTTTTAAATTTATGTGTTGGTTTTGAAAATAGTTAAATTAATAGCTTTGTCATTTACAAACAATGCCAATAGATATAACTTTCGCAAATGTGACACCTATAGCATTTGTAATGCAACATGTTTTGTATTTACGTGACTTAGCTGTATTGATATTACAAATTACAATGGCTTTTATTTTTTTTAAATAATTAATACTTAAATAAAAGTGATTTTAATTTATAATGGCAATAGCTTAAACTTTTGTAAATATCTTTTGTGAAGATTATGTTCAGTGTATTTTATTGTGACGAAAATCCAAGAACAGAAGTGAAATATTAACATCTTTTTGTGACATTTGTAATAAAGTTTGAAACATTGAGAGAACATATTTGAACCAGTTGTTGTTAAATGGTTGTGCAGATTGATGCTGGGGTGGCGCTGAGTGGTGCTGTGGTGGTGCTGAGTGGTGCTGTGGTGATGCTGAGTGGTGCTGTGGTGGTGCTGAGTGGTGCTGTGCTGGTGCTGAGTGATAATGTGGTGGTGCTGAATGATGCTGTGGTGGCGCTGAGTGGTGCTGTGGTGGTGCTGATTGGTGCTGTGGTGGTGCTGAGTGATGCTGTGGTGGTGCTGAGTGATGCTGTGGTGGTGCTGAGTGGTGCTGTGGTGGTGCTGAGTGATAATGTGGTGGCACTGAGTGATGCTGTGGTAGCGCTGAGTGATGCTGTGTTGGCGCTGAGTGGTGCTGTGGTGGTGCTGAGTGGTGCTGTGGTGGTGCTGAGTGATGCTGTGGTGGTGCTGAGTGATGCTGTGGTGGTGCTGAGTGATGCTGTGGTGGTGCTGAGTGATGCTGTGGTGGTGCTGAGTGATGCTGTGGTGGTGCTGAGTGGTGCTGTGGTGGTGCTGAGTGATGCTGTGGTGGCGCTGAGTGATGCTGTGGTGGCGCTGAGTGGTGCTGTGGTGGTGCTGAGTGGTGCTGTGGTGGTGCTGAGTGGTGCTGTGGTGGTGCTGAGTGATAATGTGGTGGTGCTGAGTGATGCTGGGGTAGCGCTGAGTGATGATGTGGTGATGCAGAGGGCAGAAAGGCACAAAAAGCAGTCTAACAAAGGGCAGAAGGGCAGAAAAACAAGGGAAAAACAAGTATACCAGAGGGCAGAAGGGCAGAAAAAACGAGTCTAACAGGGGGCAGAAGGGCAGAAAAACTACGGAAAAACGAGTCTAACAGAGGGCAGAAGGGCAAAAAAACAAGCTGAGTGGTGCTGTGGTGGTGCTGTGGTGGTGCTGAGTGGTGCTGTGGTGGTGCTGAGTGATGCTGTGGTGGTGCTGAGTGATGCTGTGGTGGTGCTGAGTGGTGCTGTGGTGGTGCTGAGTGATGCTGTGGTGGCGCTGAGTGATGCTGTGGTGGCGCTGAGTGGTGCTGTGGTGGTGCTGAGTGGTGCTGTGGTTGTGCTGAGTGATGCTGTGGTGGTGCTGAGTGATGCTGTGGTGGTGCTGAGTGATGCTGTGGTGGTGCTGAGTGATGCTGTGGTGGTGCTGAGTGGTGCTGTGGTGGTGCTGAGTGATAATGTGGTGGTGCTGAGTGATGCTGGGGTAGCGCTGAGTGATGATGTGGTGATGCAGAGGGCAGAAAGGCACAAAAAGCAGTCTAACAAAGGGCAGAAGGGCAGAAAAACAAGGGAAAAACAAGTATACCAGAGGGCAGAAGGGCAGAAAAAACGAGTCTAACAGGGGGCAGAAGGGCAGAAAAACTACGGAAAAACGAGTCTAACAGAGGGCAGAAGGGCAAAGAAACAAGCTGAGTGGTGCTGTGGTGGTGCTGAGTGATGCTGTGGTGGTGCTGAGTGATGCTGTGGTGGTGCTGAGTGATGCTGTGGTGGTGCTGAGTGGTGCTGTGGTGGTGCTGAGTGATGCTGTGGTGGTGCTGAGTGATGCTGTGTTGGCGCTGAGTGGTGCTGTGGTGGTGCTGAGTGGTGCTGTGGTGGTGCTGAGTGATGCTGTGGTGGTGCTGAGTGATAATGTGGTGGTGCTGAGTGATGCTGGCGTAGCGCTGAGTGATGATGTGGTGATGCAGAGGGCAGAAAGGCACAAAAAGCAGTCTAACAAAGGGCAGAAGGGCAGAAAAACAAGGGAAAAACAAGTATAACAGAGGGCAGAAGGGCAGAAAAAACGAGTCTAACAGGGGGCAGAAGGGCAGAAAAACTACAGAAAAACGAGTCTAACAGAGGGCAGAAGGGCAAAAAAACAAGGGAAAAACGAGTTTAACAGAGGGCAGAAGGGCACAAAAAACGAGTCTAACAGAATGAAACCGGCCCTGCGTGTTTGTCCACGAAGATGCCACCTTTTTGTGCAATACCTCTACTCAACTGAAGTACTTTCTACTGTCTAATAAGTAAGTGCTCCCTCGTTGGCTAAATGTATAGGGGCGGATTTACAATAACTGGCACATCCCCAGGGATGCGCCAGTTATTGTGCGCCGCAGCTCCGCCACCCATGGTGTGCCGCATTTACAATGCGGCGCACCATGTGGCAAAAACGGCACAGATGCGTCACGCATCTGTGCCATAAATGCAGCGCTTTGCTGGAGCTGCGTCGCGTTTCTCCAGCAATGCTCTGGGGGGCCCTATCTCCCCAATGCTGCATCAAGCCTTGCGCCTGCTTCAAGCAGGGGCAGGGTTTTGACGCAGTATTGGCCTAAAAGTGACTGAGTGAAATCTTGTAGATTTCACTCAGCCACTTTTAGGAGGCGTTCCTGCGCAGGAACACCCTCCCCTGCGCCGGAACGCCTCCTGATGGCGCAGGGCTTTACAACGTGACGCATCTCTCAGATGCGTCACGTTGGTAATACCCAGCACCATGGCACATCTTTTGTGCTGCCGCTGCGTCACAAAAGGTCTCGGTAGAGGGTGGCAGTGGTGAACCAGAGGGTGGCAGTGATGAACCAGAGGGTGATAGTGATGAACCAGAGGATGGCAGGGGTGAACCAGAGGGGGACAGTGCTGAACCAGAGGGTGGCCGTGCTGAACCAGAGGGTGGCAGGGGTGAACCAGAGGGTGGCAGTGATGAACCAGATGGTGGCAGGGATGAACCAGAGGGTGGCAGTGGTGAACCAGAGGGTGGCATGGGTGAACCAGAGGGTGGCAGTGGGTAACTTCGCAATGCAAGCGGCCCGCGAACACGCAAAAAACCAAAATCGAATTCGCAATCCGCAAAATCTGCAAATTCATGCGAATTTGCGGATTTTGCGGATTGCGAATTCGATTTCGCATGAATTCGCGGAACGCGAATTCGCAAATTTCACCCATACTTACAATGAACGCACACACAGGCCAGGATAAGTGGTGGAAGTCTAATACAGTGCGGTTTAAAATCTCTAAGAAGATATTTTGAGGCTGGGTCTCTCTACATAAGTGTGGTTTTTGACCTGTTGTTAGAAGCTGTGTTTGTTCATATCTTTGATCACCCCTATAGCATATAAATAAGATAGATCATCAGTTCAGATGTTGTCAGATGTACATGGTAAGCATGTACTTAGCAAAGTCGAACAACACTGTGACAAACAGACCAAGAGACTTCTTTGGAAGGTAGTAGATGCCTACTTAGGTTTGGGAGGATATCCATGCAGTGATCCATTTACAAGTATGTTCTGGACGGTCCTCTAACTTGGACCAGGACACTCCTTTCTGTGACTTGAATTATAGGAGGTCATGGCATATCCTTCACCATGACTATAAGTGATGTTGTGCAAGATAATGGTGTAGTCACACTGTAAGTAGTTCTTGGATAGGAATTATTGAAGTATCAATGATTCACATTTCAGTCAAGGCCAGTTGATTATCAGATTTTAGTTTTTAGATTTTTACAATATGTCTATTTGATGGTGTGACATTTAGTAATGCTGCTTCAAAAGATAGTCATGCAGGAGTCTCTGAGAGTAATCGAAGCAGGCAGACAATGGTGGCACCCATTAATGAGCAGCAGAATGCTTATTGTTTGAGAGAGGCCGGTTTTGGTGTAGGAGGGGGTTGTACATTGAGCGATGGGTGACTGGATTTTCGGAGGTATAAAGAAGTCAATATTTGAGATGGAGATTGTTGGAAAGTCATCCTTTTTTGCCCTGAGGATCCCCATTTTTTTTCTTATGCAGGTGATCACTGACTCTGAAAGTTCCCTGGGCTCTGCTAACCAGGCCCAATGTCAGAGCTCTGTCCTCTAAAGATATTCGGTAATTGGTATAATTGTAATTTGCAAAGACAACTTACTTTTAAGCCCCTTGTGTATGGTAGGGCATGGAGTCTTAGAGACCCCAGTGGACCTAATGCACTTAAGTGTGCACTGCTGTGGTGTCTGGTGTAATTTTAAAGCCAGGCCTGCCTTGGAGGCTGGATTTAAAATAAAACCATGTCCAAGTTCGACTTTGGAATTAAAAGTACTTCCAAAGTCCAATACTTCCTTTTTTATTACTTATACGTCACCCCTATCGTCTGCCCTAAGTGCAACAACAGTAGGTAGGGTGCATGTTATAAAATGCAGGGACAATATAAAGTATGTATTATATGCCATGGTATGGAAAAACAGCCAAATAATTTGTTCCTATTGTGGTGCTACTAGACTCATAGGCTTTATTAAATTTAATAAAGTCTATTTTTGGATTGGAGCTAGCTAGAGCTAGAAACTGGGTTGGTGTTTGGCTTGAGTATGAGCCCTAATCATCAGCAGCCGCAATCCTTTTCAGGTTAAGAATCAGGCAAAGCCAATATTAAACCGTGCTCACCCTCGGGAAACTTGGCACAGAGCAGTCAGCCATAAAGTTAGAGGCAATGTGTAAAGCATTTGTGTAATTCTTTAAACACTAAAACAGTGAAAACACTACAAAAGGTTAGAAATAGGAGCTTCAATTAATAAATAAAACAAGACCAAAATGACAAAAATCCAATAAGTAAAACTTGAAATATTGAATTTCAAAGAATTTATGAAAGATAGTGCTAAGAAGAAAAAAACACTACTTGGGACATATGGTCACATTGGCACAAACTCAAAAGTTCAGCCCGACTGTAATGGAGTGCGAGCCAGCTATAGGCCAGCTGAATCAAAGTACCTTAATCCTAGTTGCAGAGTGCTTGCATGGATTCGTGTCGAAGATGCAATGTGTAGCCAAGGCGATGCACCAGTTCTGAGATGTGATGAGACTGTGATACGAGGTCCTGATGTAACAATGCTAAATATCCTGTCGATGTGGCTTCCCGGTGTTGAGAATGCGAAGCGCAGACAAGGCGATGCAACAGTTCCGATGAGTGGTGAAGCTCTGACCTCGTCATCGAAGACTACAGTTGTTGACTAGGGATGCAAAGAGCTTGAGCTGGGTAAAAATTTGTGCTGCAGAGGTTCTGAAGATGATGAGTCAGTCCCAGATGCGGGGGGCTGTGGTAATGCAAGTTTTTTCTGACGGGTCCAAACCATACAACAGCAGTGATGCATTGGTTCTGCTCAAAGATGAGCCACTCAGCTGAGGTAATGCATTGGTTCTGTACCGGAATGCGTCACTCAGCGGAGGATGCATCAGTTCCACTGGAGATACATCTTAGGGTCACATCCAAGGGTCCAGGACTGGAGGGGCACCAATGTTTCAGGGCAGCCTCACAGATGGCAGAGTCTACGTTCAGAAGCAGGTTGGTTTGGAAGTATTTTATACCCCTGAGGTTTCAGATCAGGAGACCAGCAGGCTACCCCTTGAAGTCGCCTTGGGCTCTGGGGACAAGTGATGCAGATTCAGTCCTTCTCGCCCAGGCAGCAGGTCAGCACAGCAAAGCAAGAGTCCAACAAGGCAGCAGTCCAGCAGACTGGCAGTCCTTCAGCAGTACAGCAGTCCTTCTTCCTGGAAGAGTATCCACAGGTCCAGTAGCGTACTGAAAGGGTGGTGTCTGAGATCCAGTACTTATACCCAGTGGTGCCTTTGAAGTGGGGGAGACTTCAAAAACAGGGCCTTGAAGTGCACAGAGGTCCTCACTTCCTGCCCTGGCTCCAGGCTCACTATTGGGGGGCATGCAGCCATTTGTGTGGGGATAGGACACAACCTATTCAGGTGTAAGTAGGCTGGGTCCACCTCCTCCATCCCATCCTGCTAGGATGGCCCATGAAGACATACCAAAGCACCCACTGTGTGTCGCTGTCTAGGGGGAATACCCATAGGTCAGCTGTCACCCACTCCAGACATGTGATCAGGGACAGACAGCAGTCACCAAATGGCTAAAGTAAGAAAATTTCAACTTTCTAAAAGTGGCATATTCAGAATTGCAATCTAAAATCCGACTTCACCAAAAGTTTGGATTTTAAATTGTGATTCCAGAGACAGCAGACCTTAACAGTTTCTCAACTGTGAATGACACTCATAAAATGTAATCAGGTAATCTCAATGCTATACAATGGGAGAGATAGGCCTTGCATTACTACCAGGACATGCAAAACTTCAGTTGGGGTGAATCCCACCCTAAGGCTGTCAGGTCTAACAGCTAGCAATATTATTCAAAGTGTCAAATTAATAGTCACAATGAATCCAACAACTTGCAAAAGTTGGATTTAATGTAACTATTAAAGGAAAGTATTTCTTAGAACTTACTACTCTGAAGTTACTTAAAGCAGCCTTTTAGCAGCCTCTTCTTATTGATCAACCTTTGACAGCCTGTGCCAAGCTGCTTCCTGAGTAGGTGTGAAGAGGCATGAGGCTAAAAAAATACAACCATAAGGTGGACTTCAAAAGCAGGGGGATAGATTTAATAGGAACCAGGCCGGCCCCCACTTTCTTGATCTCCAGCCAGATAGGAACCCTTTTGATTAAATGAGGAGAGGGACTGGAATGTGAGTTTATTGAGTAGTTAGCTACACCGTTGGGATAGCTTACGCATATACACACACATATTTATTCCATTTTGATTTTTTGGAGAACAATGCTGTCAGGGCAAAAAGTATGTCACACTTCACATGAAATGGTCATAGCAGATGGAGGTAACTTTACCCCTATTGGTTAGGGTGTGCCCCCTCCTGCTATCCTTGAATGGAGGATAAAAATGGGATAGCTGGAGGAGCTCCTCAAAACACTTCCTCACTGGAACACCAGAAGAAGAAAGACTGTCCTGTTGGACCCTTGGACTGAATCACAGAAGGCTTGCTCTCAGAAAGACTTCACCTGCTGCACTCATAAGACTTCACAAATAAAGACTGTGCCTGACTCAAAGGAAGAGTAGTGGACCCCAAGATCAGCAACAGGTACAACAGAGCTGGAAGAAGTCACCTGCAAAGCCAACTGGCTCACCCCAGCGGACCAGTTGCAACTTGTTTTTTTCTGGACTGTGCAGGTGCATTGTTGGAAATTCAGCCCTAGCCCCTAATAGGCGTTCTGGAATCTCTGAACCCTTAGCTTGTGCTACTGTACCCTCATGTTCCCCAATAGATCAAGAAACTGCAAGAACTCAAAGTATGTATGTATGTATGTATGTATGTATGTATGTATGTATGTATAGGCATTTATATAGCGCACTACTTACCCGTAGGGTCCCAAGGCGCTTCGACCGCTGCGAAACCCTTCCTGGCTTCCCTGAGAGATGGTCCCTTAATGGGTATCTCCAGGGTGAGACCAGGCATCCCCGGCGGTCTGGTGGGGCCGTTAGTGAAGATGAGGCAAGCTAATGCCCAGAGTTGCCGAGTGTGAACGCTGATCAGAGTGGGCACCGAGGCGAGAGAATTATCGAGTCCGCTGACCCTGGTCCAGAAACCTGCCGCGCCGGGAATCGAACCCTGGTCCCGGGCCGTCCTCTGCTCTCGGGTCTGCCGCCTCTAACCAGTGAGCCACACTACTTCACTTTGGAAACTTTCTACAAAGTGTTGCAGAAAAATTCTGGGAGGAGACTGGCTCATCGTCGAGAGTGAAGCCACCATTGTCGACACGTGATTCAGCCTGAACATGCCGGTTCCCAGCTCTGAAAGCTCCAAAGGTCATCACCTTCGACGTCAAGGGCAAAGACTTCTAGAGGCTCAATGAGGTATCCTGCTGCAGCAGGCCTCCTTCCTCAAAATGAGAATCTAGAGGGCCAACTAATGAGTCCATTGATGAGAGAAAAGATCCAAGAAATAGACTATCTCCTTCTGCAAACTTTTGACCGGGACTTAGCCCTCAGCCTGTCCGACCCATGCTTCATTGTGATCTCCTTAAAACATTGACGTTGACATGGTCCATCGTGACCAGATACTACAGGTAGGAGTTAAGCTTTTTGGTGCTAGAATGTACCATTTTTTATTTAATCTTTAAAAATTCATATATCCAATTACCTGCATTGGAAGTTTGTCATTTTGGTGTTGTTTAAAGAAAACCATATTCTCTACTTTTAAAAATTGGTGTTGGATTTTTATTGTGTCTTTTACTTATTTACTGTTTTGGTGAAATTAAATGTTTCTCGCATACCTGTCTCCTAAATTAAGCCTGACTGCTCATTTGCCAAGCTACCAAGGGTTGAATAAGGAAAACTGTATTGAGACTTGACTGAGTTTCATGCTGCGGAATTCCATGGAATTCCATTAATATGCCACAGAATTCCACAATGTGCAGTACATATATCCCACGGTGGTCCCTACGACTGCAACAGAGATATTGTACAAGCAATAGTAGACTCCCGGGAGCTAAAGAGATCCTTTTGCGTGGTCAGTGGCCCTATGCACACAGGTGTCTACATCACTGACAGTAGTACCTCCTCTTTCCCCTCACCAGGTGGCCTGCATGTGGCAAGAGACATCCTCAGTTCCAAAGTTCACAGCAGCTAGTCACAGTTTCACCTCAGAAGAGAGTGCTACCGCAGTCATGTCCCTCCTGCTCACCTCCCGTTCAGCAGTGATTAATAGTCCACTGCTACTGATTTGCCAACTCTTCTGCTCCCAAGGTCGCTGGCATTTTCACAATCTCTGACCATCCATTACCAGCCTGCAGCACTGGTCCTTCCTGAAGAACAAGCATTCCTAGCCAACGAAATAAGACCAAAATACGACCCACCCACACACAAACAATGATAGGCTTCACTTGCTATCTCCTCAACCTGCACGCCCCCCTTTAGCTCAGCTCTGGGCTGACTTGCTCTCCCCCTCCTCCCCCAGTCCTCACTCTACCCAGAGCCTCAAACCATAGCCAAGCAAAGGTAGCAGTGAGAAACGCCCATACCAGCGCTGACCACATGTTGTTCACCGCCTCTGCTAGAGCGCCCCTGCCCCTAAATAAAGAGCTTGGTGACTGCACATGGGGGACCTCCTGATGTGCTGAGTTCTGCACTGAGAAATGCATATTAAAAGTGCGAGTTAAAATATTTGCCAAGGATCACAAACTTTGGTGAAGCAGGGAAGCCAGGAATGATTGTAGGTTTCCTGTTTCAGACTACAGTTCAGTGTGGATATCTATCTCTGGTTGACCTGAAATTGTTAATTTATTTAATGAATTCTTAGACCATGAAATTGGATAAGGTAACAGGCAGAATGTACATTTATTTTGGAAGGTGTACACAGCATGGACCTTTCCCGCAGACATAAGAGTGCTTTACAAGAGACAACAGGCATCTATTCCTCCATGAATGGAAGTTAGAGGCAGATTGTAAATGGGGTTTCTCCCATGTGGATGGCAGATGCGCCAGTTCGATGCTCTGAATTTCTTTAAGTGGACCAGAGTGAGTGTTACAAGTATTTATGGTATGGTACAATAATTCATATAGTGCTGGCTACCCTTAACAAGGCAAGGAAGTGTTTTGCTGGCCACCACCAGAACAGTCTTCTACATTGTCTGAACGTTTTTCTCGTTATCTGTCTCAAACCAGGGTTCTGTTTTATTATTGTTGCTCTGGGTGATAGTAGGGTTCGTTGTTTTCCTAACGTGCCGCTGGGAGGTGTGTCTCTACGTGTGTGGGTTTGTAGGTGTGTTGGTGTACGTGCAAGGTGAGAAGTATGTCTGCGAGTGCAGTATAAAAGTAGCGTAGCCTAAGGTTGACTTTCGGCCCTCACGTACCCCGTCTGGGGCCAAATGCAATTACAAAGTGGAGGGGGCTATGTGCCCCTTCCTTGCCAATCCTTATTAGGCCCTGGAGTCCCATCCACTGGGGGCGATACAAATAAAAAAGATAAGGGGGCTGTGTGCCCCCCACCCCTCTTGGATCCTCATTAGACTCTGGGGACGCTATCCCACGGGCCATATGCATTTTAGGCGGTTGTGTCTGTGAGTACAACATGTCAGTTGTGTCTATGATTGCAAGGTAACAAGGGTGTCTAAGAGTGCAAATAGGTAGTGCCTGAGTGCACAGTGAGAGATGTCAGTGAGTGCAGAGTGAGAGGTGTGAACTCTAAACATGCACGGTGAGAGTCGTATCTGTGAGAGTGCTGTGTGACGGGTGTCAGTGAGTGCACGATGAGAGTTGTGATTGTTACTTCAAGGTGAGTGCAGGGTAACAGAGTGAGGGAAGTCTATATATATATGGTCCTCCTACCATTACCTCTCTGGGTAACCTTGGTGGAGTCACTGAGTCAGGACTCAGGATCACCTTCAAAGCAGCAGCAGAGTCGTTCTCTGCCTGCACTGTAATATCTTCTTAGTCTGGGCAGGCTGTCTGATGTCACTCCTCGGCTTCCCCTCATATGCTATCCACTGATAGTCCTGCGTGGATTGCAGGGCTACTGATTTTTAATTTTGCTGGCAGGCAAGCTGAATTAATTATTAATTCTTCATTACATTAGTAACATGGAATTATTAAATTACTCCAATTCCACTGGCGGAATTAAACGTTCTGCCCACCTCTAATTATTGCTAGCTGAAGGTAAGTACTTCCGCATACTAATAATCCACTTTCCGACAAGAGTTCTGTAACATCTCTCGCGGATAGGGAGGGTTGGGCCATCGGGCAGGATAGAAGGCTGGGCAGCAAGTCTAAAGATGCAAGAGATGTACTAAAGAGGCAGTAATTATATCCTGAGATTAACATCAAGGGTTTGATTTGACTTCTTGTTTGAAAGATGTTCATTTGTGTTCTCATTCGTGAGGGCGAAGCATACGGACAGCTGCTTGCTTTGATAGTTGGGGCTTGAGGAGTCTTGGGGATATTGTAGGATCAGACAAACATTGAAAGTCTGTCGAAATGGCCACCAGCCAAACTTTAAGGCCATAAATCACATTCGGAGGTCTCTCCATTAAGTGGGGCTATTTTTATATTTACATTGATTCCAATTTTTGAGCCTTACACTTTAAAATACACTGCAAAAGGCCAATATAGTGACATCTCTGTTTTTCTGTTATTTTCATTCAGTCGAGATTCTTTCAATAGAAATATGAAAGTCACAGAAATATATTTAGGTTTTTGATCTAAATGGTATTTATTACCAGTTCATTATTTGCACTGCTTACATTTGTTGCATGACTTCTAAATAGTAGATGTTTCATTTATTTCCGCGTTTTGACCAAAAATGTGTTTGTTCCACAATACAATTTAGAACTGATGGAAACATTCATCTGTCACAATGTCTCAAAATATTTTCATGTGATAAAAAATCCTAAAGAAAGTTATATGCATGCCATTAATACGTGATTTCATTGTGAAGTCACAGATATGTTTCCCCTAAAGAAGCAGCTATTTTGTCACAAAACACATTAAAAGATCTAGGAGAGTATGAACTCTGTATCTCTCTGCCTGCATTGCTATAAATTAATCTACAATTTATGCACCCATTTTATCGTTAGCCGTTTTTTGTCGAGTGCACTGTAACCCATTGGGTGTTTTGGTTCTAGGTAGGGAACCTGCTAAATCAAAAGTTAAGCTACATTTTTCATGAACAGCCAAATTGTTTTGCTGTATGAAAAGTCATTGGATTGGAACTATGTCTGATCTCTACTGGGAAGGAATTTCATAAAATGGGGCCCAGGATATCAAAAGATCTGCCCAATAGACATTGTTCTGATTAGTGGCCGAGTCAGTAGCAGAAGATCTAAAGGATCTTTACAGGTTACATTGTCTCGCACATTATTTCAAGAAAGAAGGTCCAAAATGGATGATAGAATCTTAGAATGAACTCTAACTACTATGAAAGGATTTGAGGAAAGGTTTGGCGTGCTAAATCTTGTGTACTTACTAGAAAAATCTTGTGGTGTTATGTGGTGTGGTATCAAGTTTCTTAAACAAAAAAAGCTGGGAGCCTCGGATACCAGATTCCTGCATTTGCAGAAAAAAATACTTTGCTGAGTGGACACCAAACTTTCTGCCGTAGCAACAAAGAAGCTGCACCTTATAGGGCAGCGGCTGCAGCAGCTCCACTGAAGGCACAAAGACCATGCCAGGCTGGGGCTGAGGGTCAGTAAATCTGATAGGTGGCCCTGTCCAGAAGAGCTGGGGCCATGGGTCCTCTCCTGGCAGGACATTTACAATCTGGCCAAGGATCCACATTCCAGACCTTAATCGAGGCACAAAATCACAATGACCGGTCATTCCATGAAGTAAATTCAGTATCCGAGAAATGGTATCTAACCTACACTGAACACAATTGTTGAACATTCCAGTTACAAAAAAAACACTGCCATTTTCACTCTGTAGATGTTCCCCTCAATAGAAACGAGAAGAACACATTGAAACATTTTAGTTGTTTTAGCAAAATGTTTTTTATCTGTTCTATGAAAAGCATGTTTGTTGCGTGATTTCTGAAATTTATCTCAGAATATCATAGGCAGTAATGAAACGAGAAGACATAACTTAATTCGACATGGGGCTTTTGAAGTATGATGCACTGTATAAAAATCCCAAAAATAATCACTAAACCAATAATTAAATGAACTGTACTTTGACATTGTGTCTCGCTTTTGTTCACATAATTCTCCCTACTTTATGAACCATGTTAACAACTCTCTGGCGTGAGGTACTGTGACTGCCAAAAACAGTCAGTTCTCCATTCTGTTAAGAATTCAAAAGTGGGGCACTAGGACCTGAATAGTTTCGACCTGGTCTCCAACATATCCATTTTGGCCAAGGCCATGAAAAGCTGCTTGGAGACCCAACTCATACTTTTCGCAGATTAATAAGACCTCTTAGATGAGGTTCAGTAATTCTGCTTTCCAAAAGACCTACATACCAAAAATAGCTGACAATGCATTTTGAATCGTTTACAAAGGAGACTATTGCTTCCTCATACTGATACTTTTGGTGGCCTCTGACATAGTGATTTTCTTGAAAACTCTCAGGGTCAGAAAGGGGCTGAATGGCGTGTATACTACTGGTTCTCTCAGCATGTTAAACACCGTTGTCAGTGCATGAAAATGGTAAACTGTGTTGCCAACCCCCTTAGCTCCTGCAGAAATATATTTGGAACATATCCCAGTGAATGTTTTTTGTTGACAATTTGTTTTTGTAGTTTCTCACATTATGTACTTTATCTATATCTTGCAGAAACACGAAGGTCAGTTTACATCAATGCAGCTGATGGATATGTTGCTTGGCATTGCATCAGGAATGAAGTACCTGACAGAAATGGGTTACATACATAAATGTCTCGCAGCCCACAAGGTCCTAGTCAATAACAACCTGCTTTGCAAAATATCTGGCTTCCGTCAGTCACATGAAGATAAAATGGACACCATATTTACGACAATGGTAAGATCAACATATGTACACAACACGCGTATGGAGCCATTTATCATGACTTCCTTCTTTAATGATGTTGCCAGGTAATGTGTTTTTCATGCTTCAGTCTCCTATTTTTCTTTTTGTCTTCAGCTGCGTTTGAATTCTCAGTGAGGAGCTGGGGTTGCTTTATTGATTTGAGTCACTGTTTTTTTTGTTTGTTTTTTAAATGTTGGTTTGTTTTTCCCCCCATAAATAACTTTTTTGTATTGCCTCAATACTGCTCTGAAGTGAGAACGGACCAAGCAGATTTCTTCTCATTCTACTGTGAAATTGTGGTTGCAGCTCTCGCTTTACTATGATAACACTGTGGCTTGCAGTACCAGCCCACGTGAAGCAGAAAACAATGAGACAAAGATATAGGCACGTGTTAGACCTGACATCATTGCCGTGAGTCTCCCTTCCATTTTTGACAGATTGCCTCCTCTGTTTTTATATGTGTTTGCTGGATTCATGCTTTGGGCACTGTGCCACTGCTAATCAGTGCCACAGGGCAAGTGCTCCCTATGTTAAATTAATGCATTGATTGGATTCCATGATTGGGTTATTTGATTTATCTCTCAGCCCCTAGTACAGTGCACCATGTGTGCCCAGGGCTTGTAAATCAAATGCTGCTGGTGGGCTTGCAGCACTGGTTGTGCTACCCACAGAAGCAGCTTGTAAAGTGTGTATCAGGCCAGCCATTGCAAGGCCTGTGTGCAGTCTAGCACTGCCATGTCGACTTGGCCAAGTGCACCCACTTCCCAGTCCCTAAACTTTGTTAGACACCCCTATGGTAGGCCCAAGGGCAGGGTGCATTGTCAGTATAAGGTAGGACATGCTCTATTGTCTCTAGCATGTTCTAATAGTGAATTAAAGCCATTTCCGTTTTTCACTATTGAAGGCTACCTGTTCTCATAGGCCAGAATGGGCAGTTAGACTATTACATTCTTATAATTCTAACTGACTCAGGGAACATGGTAGAAATTCGAATTTAGTATGCCTGAACTCAGCATAATAAAATACATCTTTTAGTAAAATTTATTTTAATATTCTGTGTTTGCAAATACCACTTTTAGAAAGTAGGTATTTGCTTGCCTAACCATTTGAGCCTGCCTCTGCTAGATTGTGTATTCCTTGTCTGGGTTTGTGTGTGACAGGGCTGGTCACACACAAGCCCAGTGGTGAATAGAGAGATCTGCATCTAGATGGGAGGGAGGAGTTGCACCTGGGACCTGAATATGGCTGGGCCTTCCCTCTACAATGCTGGCTCCACCCCCTGTGGCTTGTCTGATGTCTCTGCCCTGCACTGTGAAAGGAGAGGAGGAATCATGTCAACAGAGTGCTCCAAAGCTGTATCTTCCCTCCCCCGTGCTAGCTCCACCTCCTGTAGGGCGGCTGATGTCTCTGTCTTGCACAGTGGAAGGAAGAGTAGAGTCATGTAAACCAAGTGCTCAGGAACTGGTTTGAACTAAGCAGAGGCCTCTCTGCCTTCAGAGAACAAAGGATTTAGGGGTATAAATATTGGGACCCTGATCTCAAGAAATTAGATCACTTCTGGAACAAGAAACCTTTCTGCCAAGGAGAAGAACGAAGGAAGCTGCAGGATTTTGGACAGCCCCACTGGCAGTGTGCTGTTTGCTGGGTTGGCCTGCAGTGGTTGCTTCATTGCCAAGGGAAAGGAGAAGGAACTTTGTAAGGACTTTCATCTCATCTTTCATATTCCCCATGGGCTTGATCTGTGCTTGCCTCCTGCTGAAGTCTAAGGGACACAAGACTTCACCTCCAGCTCCCTGCTGAATTTCCTTGCTGGGAATTCTGACTCTAGTCACTTGCGTGCAGCTGGGAGCTGGAAGAGCGACGCATCGAGAAGAAGCGGGTCGCCGCCGCAGCTGAAATCGTCGCGTCACCGGAGAAGCGAGCCTACGCCACATCTCCCTGGAACCGTGTGTTCATCGAAGCTGCCTGCTGTCGCATCACCGGAGAAGCGTGACGCCATCGTGAGAGTCGCCATCGCATTACTGGAGAAGCGTGTCGCAGGGCCTGTCACGACTCCAAAGTACAGAGTTGTCGCAAGGCTGCCAGAGCGGCATCGCATCGTCATTGCATCGCCGCATCAAGGGCGCCATCTTCTCGCATCGCAAGCGGATCATCGCATCGCATCAAGGCGCCGTCTTGCGCATCGCTACGGGCCCGCAGGCCGAGAATCTACGCATCACCTCCGCACCAGTAAGGCTCATGATGAGTCCCCTACTCTGCGCAAGCATTGAGGAAGGACGCAAACGTTCCCCGGGGTCACGGAACCGACGCATCTCCCCTTTTGCGAGCCCTTTTGTTCACTTTGCCTTACGCATCCAGGTACTTTGTTGAGAACTTTGTTGCATTTACCAACAACTTGAATTAAGAGACTTTAATCCTCTTTTAAGTAACCTTAAGTGTAGTATTGTGGATTTTTGTCATTCGTGGTCTTGTGTTTAAGTCTATATAAAGAATACTTATTTTTATAAAACCTATGTTGTGTCCATCTGTAGTGTTTTCACTTTATTACTGTGTATATCCACAAATGCCTAACACACTGCCTCTGAGATAAGACTGTCTGCTCGTGCCAAGCTACCAAGGGGGTGAGCAGGGCTTATTAAGGAGTGTAATCCCCTTATCCTGACTTAGAAGTAAGGGTCCCTATTTGGACAAAGGTGATAACTATTGCCAACTAGAGACCCCCAGATCTAACAGCACGCATTAGAGATTTAGAGCTTGATTTAGACTTGGGAGGATGAAGTAGTGTCCGTTGGTATGGCAGAGGACATTACATTCAACATTCCAAGAGTACTCCATCTGCAATATTTAGTGATGATTGTCGGCCCTGTGTTCACCTTTGTACATTAAAAGGAACCTATGCAATGGCAGTTCCTTTGACAGTGCAATACGGTTTGGTGGAAGGCTCCCATCAGTTTTGATGGCCTTCCTCCAAACTTTCATAAAATATTTGTTTCTCTGATACAAACTCCAAAGTGAGAGCTTGTTCCTGAAAAACAAAATAATAATTACCCCCCTGCTTAGCAGTACTCTCCCAGAGAATGGGGGTTATTATTGTTTTTCCTGTCCCTCACCACCATGTCATAAGTGATGTTATCAGTGATGTCATCAATGATGTAATTTGAGAAGTCATCAGTGATGTAATAAATGATGTCATAGAACGTGTGACAAGTGATGTAATGTGTAAATTCATAAGCAGTGCATAGCAAGCACACATGTTATAGTTAGCGCTGCGAACTATAATTGGTGAATTTCATTTTTTTTTAAGTTCAAAGAATTATTGTTGTCCACTGACGTATTCACTTAACTATAGCATTACTTTCAATCAATCAATCACTAAATTTGTAAAGTGCTTCTTGTCACCCATGAGGGTATCCAGTCACTGGCTGGGTCCAGTTGATTAGTCAAATAGCCAGGTCAGCTGGTGCCTTGTCTTCTCTGCTAGATAGGAGAAGGAGCGATCCCACTTCTGCTACATCAGATGGGGTTGAGGATTTGAGAAAGGGATGTGGAGCAGAGGTGTCCGGTGGATTGATGGAATTTCAGGCGATGGTTGAAATAGGTGGGTCTGCAGCTGGTTAGTGCCTTGTATGCATTGGTCAGCACTGGCATCTTTTCTGTACAGTGAGCCAGTGGAATTCCCTGAGTTAGGGGGTTTTGTGGGTTAGTCTAGGGAAATCCAGGGCAAGTCTATCTTAGGTATACTGTACGGTCTGTTAAACTATAATGGTAGTTTAACCTTTAGTTTTTTCTGTGAATTTCTAGTTTTATTGTAAAGTACAATTTTATACCAAACATAAAGCCACCCCCCTCCTCCGCACTAGGACTTTGGCTGTGCTCAGTAGGGGGTTGGCCGAATCCCCAGCAGGCAATCAACCCCATACTGCACAGGTCTTTGCCGTACACAGCTGCTGGTTGGCTTTTAGGCCTGGGGACTCCTTCTGGAGCCAAATGCAAGAGAAAAGGAGAGGGGGCCCGTGCGACTCTTTCTCCCCAACTGTTATTAGTCCCCGGAATCCCACCCCGGGGTGATACCAATAAAAAAGAGTAGGGGGCGCTGGGGCCTTCTTTTGGAGTCTCATTAGGCCCTGAGAACCCTACCCCCTAGGGCCTTATGTATTTTTGAGTGGGAGCATGTGGCCCCATTCCTGAGCATTATTAGGTGCTGGGGGGCCCATCCCCAGAGCAATATTGTTCCTAAATTAGAGGAGGGCCGCGTTGCCCCTCTCCCCATGCCTTTAAAAGGACCTCATTCCCCAGGGCCATGTCTTTTTTAATAGGTAGGGGGGCACATGGATCCCTCCTTGAGCCTCATTAGGCTCTGGGGACCCTATTCCCTATGGCCATACACACTTTAAAGGTGAAGGGGACTGTGTGGCCCTTCTCCCTGAGCCTCTTTAGGCCCTGGGGACCAAATGCCCCAGGGTCATTATTTTATTTAAAGGTGGAAGGAGGCCACTTGGCCCCATCCCTGAGCCTTTTATGACCCTAGGAACCCCATACGCCAGGGTCATATTAGGCTCGGGCAGGAGAACTGCATATGTGTGTGCTAAAAGGTGAGGGAGATCCCGCCTTCCTGAGCTGTTTTTTGTCCCCATGCGCAACATCCCCCAGGGCTCAGGTAAAATAATGGTTGGTACCCTGGTGCCAATCCAGGGCAACCACCATACACTCATTGGGGGCTGCAGGGGGGAGTCCCAGGACCCTGCTGTCCCAGCAAGATCCCTGCATGCCCCAGGAGCAGGAATTGCTCCCGCCCACAGGGCCAACTGTTTTTGCTGCTCCCTCTGGACGGGAGCAATCTCTTGATCTGTTTCCCTGCTTGCATCAGTGTGAGCAGCGAAACAGATCAAAATTATGCTCCCAGCTGGCAAGAGAATTTGCAAAGCTCCTACCTGCTGGGAGCAGATTCAGTGTTTGCTCCTGTGTGATTGGAGATTTAAAAATGTTCTCACTGGTAGGAGCAAACACAAGTTTCTCTGTGAGTGCCAGTGCAGGCAGGGAAACCATGTGTCTCACGTGGGGTCCCCAAGATCATAGAAGGCCCAGGGATCGGGGCCATGGGCTTCCTTCCCTTTTTTGGTGATTTTGGTCCCAGAGGTCGGCTTTCCAGTGCCCGTAAGGAATCGGGGAGGGGGGCATGCAGCCCCCTCCCGTTTTTTGTAAATTTCAGCCCTGGGGGGGTGTACTGCCCAGCGGCTTTAATGACTCGGTGAGAGGGGACATGGGCCTCCTCCTCTTATCATGCAGCCCCGGGGATGGGCTCTCCGAGGCTTCTAATGGCCCAGTAAAGTAAGGCGACATGGTGCACCTCTGCTTATTGCTGCCCCAGGGGTGGCCTTCCAGTGGCCTATAATGGCTTGAGGGGTATGGCTGTATGACCCCTCCGCTTAATAAAAGAAAGCAGCATGGCTGCCATTTCGTTTTTTGGATCACATGGCAAAATCTACCAATTTTTTATGTTTTTGGCACTGAGCGGGGGATCACTCTGGGTCTGCCCCAAGGGGGTTAAAGAGGCAGGGTATCCCTACCTTGCCCCTTTGTATGCTATTTGAAATTTACACTTCAGAACAGGGGACTAAGTCCCTGAATCCCGTAATGGCTGTTAGCAACACTTTGCTGATGTTGCTGGCAGCCAGCTCACCCTGTTTTCTGAGAATGCAAAAAATTGTGGCCTGCAAATAGAAATCCAAACACTTGAGGCTTTAATTCCTTTTATTAGACTAAATGAAAATAAAATGCATCAGTGAGTGGTATAGTACAAATATTTTGAAGATTTACAGGCCTCTTTTTCAGATGCCATTGCGGAAACTGTTGGATAGTGTAGGGAGAATCGAAGTGCATTCTTTACATACAGAAAGAAAAGTTTGCATTGAGACCCATTGATTAGCAGAGAGGCAAAAGGTACTCATTGTTGCAAGAAATGCAATCTGATAGAGCATGGGTAAAAGTCACCCCTGCCTGCGTGTTTTTTTCATGTTGCAGGCAGGGGCGACTCCTTCGTTGAGCAGAGGAGCGTGCCTCACTAAGAAAAACCCCAGGCAGGAGCTGAAAAATAAAATGGTAATAACGTTTATTTATTATCATTTTCTTTTTCAGCAACCCATTCCTAACAAAGGGGCCGATTAGGATGGCGGATGGACCTGCGTCCGTCCGCCACCCCAGAGGTGGAGGGACCGTCTGCAGGGGCAGCGGCACCTCCGTGCGAATTAGGATGTGACCGCCAGCCTGGCGGTCACATCCTGTATGTTTAACATTGCGGCGGGTGCTGCTTGCAGTGCATTTGCATGCACAAAGCGCCGCTTTGTGCATGTATTTTCAGGGGGGTACCATAGTATCTTGCAGACACCGCCACCAAATTGCAGACATCATCCCGCGGATCAGCGGCGGACGGACTTGCCGTCCGTCGCTGATAACACCGTCATCCTAATGTGGCTGGTGGTGTTTTGGAGGTCCGCAGCGGATTCACCGCAATCCTAATAGGCCCCTAAGTGTTTGATGGAGTGGGGCCAGTGCTGCTGAGTAGAAGCAGCAGGAACGCTGTGCAGTGCACTTAAAAATGTGCATGTCCCTTTTGCCAGCTGTCTTGGGACAATCAGCCAGCCATGCACATTTTAAAGTTCTCTAACCTAGCTGTCTTAGAGAAAGCTCAGGTCTCCAGTGCTCTTAGGATCCTGGCGTTGCTCTCATGCTTTTCCACACACCCCACCCCCAACCACAGTACACAGTAGCCACCACTGGTTGTAGGAGTCAAATCAGTGCAGCTTATGTGCCATAGCATAATTTTAATTGAACATAAAAATGAGCATAATTTGTAATTTGTGTATTAAGCACAATTTCTCAAACTTTTGCATTATTTAGTTTCATTTAATTGTTGCAGATGAATGATTTGCTCATGCAGAAAATGGCCTGCCAAGACACTTTTTTTTACTCATAAGTGCCTGCCCGCTATCTCTTGAGATTTGTTTTTTACGTACACCACACTTTTGTGAAAAAGTCACAAGAGACACCAGAAATCATATTTTATTCTAAAAAGTATCATTTTTGGGAATATTTTATGGAATTTTGTAAACTCTCACAAAATAAATTACAGTTACGAAATTCAACACACACCCTACTTTTGACTTGTGACATTCTTCATAGTTAAGGGGACTCAAGAGCAGGTAAATCCTTTTGTGTGCGCACTATTAGTTCTAAAGTTGGTTAGAGAACAGACTGTGCAGTACATTCCTGCAAAAAGGAAACGTTAGCATGCTTTATCCGAATATTAGCCTGATGCTTGAATAAATAAATGCTGAGCTTTGTCGCCAACAAAGTATTTGGTTATGTACTGCTGCGGTACAATTCCTAAATGAAAAGAAGCATTTCAATGACAACACTGGGTAGAATACTGTCTGCTTGTCTTTTTTGTAGCATGCATAAGCTCAGCCTTTGCAGATATTTCCAAGTTTGATGAGAGAATCACTGGAGCAAAACAGTGTCCAGGCTAAATCAAATTTTGTGATCTAGTCTCTGATCCATGTTGTTAAGTCAGACATGGATGGGCCGATTCCGATACGGTAAAATCCCTTACAAATAGCCGTACAGAGCATATTTCCCGTACGAATCGTACCCTACGTCCCCGTACGTACGATGAAGTACGATTCGGACCCAAAGCAGATGTCCGTACGAATCGTATGAAAGACCATACGACTTAAAAATCCGTACGAATCGCATTCGGAAAACATGCAGTACGCGACGTCCGTACGGATCGAAGCAACATTTTCCGACTTAGCAAGTACGATTCGTCTCGTCAATACTCCGTACGACTCTTTTTCTACGGGAGCTCAAATCGTCAGAAAAGCAGATTTCGACTCGAACCGCATACGAAACGGACACCCCGGGTACGGTGCATACACCCCATGATTGCAGGGGTAGGGTGCTTAGGGGTACGGTGCGTACACCCCATGATTGCAGGGGTACGGTGCGTACACCCCATGATTGCAGAGGTACGGTGCGAACACCCCATGATTGCAGGGGTACGGTGCGTATGTGATTGTGTGGCTCTCCGTATGAATCGCTCATACGTGACGTTTTCCGTACGAATCGCGTTCTCATTCCCCGGTCCGGATCGTACTTGTCGGGTCGTACAGCATATTTACGATTCGTATGGTTCACTGTGGGGGTCCGTGTCGTACAGATTTCCCCTTGCTTTTTGTACGGTTCACAATGATTCGGTCGTATATTTTTCAAATGAATCATACTACGCGATTCGGACGGAATTGTACGAGTCGTACGGAAAGGGCTATGGATTCAATTCGGTCGTACGATAGTTTACCGAATCGGAATCGGCCCTGGAATGTGCTTTTTAAATACCTGTGAGTCATCCTTACTAACAGTTGACTAGTACCTGGACCATGTCATCAAAGTGTTTCTCAGGTATAATTAGTGGGTAGCAGCTACTGTAGCTACTGTAGCTTATCTTCTGTGTTAATATGGAACAACTGAATGATTAAAAAAGCTGTACTAGTGAAATGGAGGGTGCAATATATCCTAGATGAATTTGGTGGCCCTTGTAGTTAGTCACGTTTTATGGTCTCATTTATATGCCCGCAACGTTGGCATTATCTTGGACAGAAAGCTATCTATGAAGAAATGGGTAAACACAATCTCATCTGCCAGCTTCCACACCCTACGCATGCTTCACAAGATCTCCAGGTGGTTCACAGTCAACCCCAGAAGGACCGTCACACAGGCCCTCATCACCAGTAAGCTGGACTATGAGAACACATACTGCGCAGGAATCACTGCACATCTCCCAAAGACACTAAAGACTATACAGTACTCAGCTGCAAGCCTCATCCTCGACCTCCCCAGACTGACCTATGCTGCACCTAAAGAAGCTACATCGACTTCTATTCCAGAAGAAATGACAATATAAGATGTTGACCCAAGCATACAAAGAGCCCTGTACAATGAAGGGCCAGCAAATATCAACAAATGAATGACCTTCCACCAACCTACCAGACACCTAAGATCCGCCCCCCTCTTACTCGCAGACAACCCCCCAGATCCGCAACAGCGAAGAACGCTTCTTCTCACAACTTGCGGTCAATGCTTGGAACAACCTTCCCGTGCACCCCAGGGCCACCTCATCACTCTAGGAAATCAAGAAAGCAATGCAGACCTGACTGTCCAAATGAGCAGATCCCCACGAAACAGTTAGAAACTTCAGCGCCCTGAGACACTCACAGGTGATTTGCCTTGCTTTAAAAATCCTTGATTGATTGATTATTTCCTCTCACCTTATTACAAGTGCATTAGGATATAATGCACTTGTAATGAGGCAGATGTAATAACATTCACATTTGCGAGGGAGTACCCACAGCTGCAGTCGGTGCAGGTAAGATCGGGGGGGGGCAGGGTGAGGGGGGAGTCGACAGACGACAATGAGTGAAAATAAAATAAACACTTACCTTGCGCTTGCCGCACTGCCAACTTGGCGATGCGGCAAGTGCAAGATAAGTGGTTTTCTCTTTTTTTTGCTTGTTATCTGTTGATCCCCCACCTCACTCCCCTGCCTCACCGCTCTTACCTGCACCGGCGCAGCAGAGTAGTACCTATCCACCAAAATCTAATTCAGGCCCTTAGTTGTTCCATGATACTCACAATGATGATGAGTATATTTCTATGGTACAGCTTTTACACTGGAACAGGGAGTCTTGTTTCAAATTCGTGTAACTGATGAAAGTGTAGAAAACGAAATTAAGTGATAGGCTTAATAAAGACCTAAAGTATAAAACGTTTTCAGATGGAGAGATAGTTTTATGAGAACCGTGGAACGAGAGAAGGGATTTCAAAGCCTTAGCAATGAGAACTCAAATGGTGTGACCTCCCATTTAGGCTCACCTGATGTGAAGGAAGACAAGATAATGGGAGATCGAGGATCACGCGGTGCAGCTAGTGATGCATTTTTTGAATCTGTTAAACATGTGCCCGTTATGGTAGAGATGCATGTAGTTATGGTCGTCTTTTTTGTCTGCGCGCAGCTACTGAAGAGTTGTCAAATACTCAGAAACGTGAGCTTGTCTGCTGAATCCTAGAATGGGATGCACTGCAAAAATCTGCACCACTTGAATCCATATCGCTTTGATATTCCCAGAAGGAGAAAACTGCACTTGTCTTATTCATACACAATTGTGATCTGTACCACATTTTTCTGTAAGTTGAAGACTGAATAGCATGAGTATTTTTCAGAACCTAAAGAAGTGAGAACAAATGTCCATATTTTGCATTTCTTTTTTTAATTGTTCAATCGTATTTTTGTTTTATGATTTATTTTCCAAATATTTATTGCATTATTCAAATATTTCAAATAAAGGCATTATTTTCATTATTGAGGACAAGATAGCCATACGAATTTAACCAATGAACCTAGGCTGTCCCTACTGTCTTTTCAGTCTCATTGGAGCATAGCATTCTGTAGAGTAAATCATGCTGCCTTATGTATTCTCACATCGTCAAGTATATTATTCCCACCAATTACCCTACTCTCTCTCTACATTCCGAGCACGAATGACACTGCAAACAATACAACAATAAATACGTGGTTGCCTGCCCCTTATTCATTAAGTCTCTCATAGTAGCAACCAGCTAGGTCGCCAAGCAACTCCACTTCTCTCATGACAGCTGTATGTCCCCCTTAGAAACTGCAGTAAGAACACATTCGTTGCCTCTTAGATACCCTTATTCCCAGTTATTCAGCCCATGGACCTGACCTCATTGACTTTGGCCTCTACCCATCTGCTGATTATCATCGTAGGTGGCTGTTTGTGTGGAGAAAGCTTTTGTTTTTGCCACACTTCCTGGTTGATTGCCGGATTTTATAGGCCTAGCAGTCAAGTCGCTACTCACTTAGCCCAGTTAAATTGCTGATGCCTGCTCGCACACGCGGTTCATTCCAGACAAGCTCCTGATTTAAAATGTGTTACATTTTGGAGTATATTTTCATTTAATTGGTGTGTTTCTCTTTTACAAAGTTTTAGTGTTCCTTTACTTGCGCCATACGGTTTCCGGTCCGCTGCAGTCCTTTGGGGCTGTTTGTGCGGAGAAAGTTTTTGTTTTTGCAACACTTCCTGGTTGATTGCCACCATGTTTTGGGGTAGCAGTCTAGTCACTACCCAATCAGCCCAGTTAAATTGCCTATGCTGGCGCGGATGCACAGCAGACACGCGCAGCAGATGCGCAGCACCAAAGGCAATCCTGTCGGCGCCCTTCCGTGCCCAGATGGCACAAGGACCAATGCCGGTTTGGGGTCAAGTATCTGATGCTATACCTCCTTGGATTTGCTGCAATTGAGCTCTACCCCGCTGAAAGACTGTTCTCAATCACTTGTTATCCAAGAGATAGATGGTTGTGGAAAATGTGGGTTCATGTTTATGGAGCATATGTCAGCAGCTTCAGCGGGGAGTGAGACAGTGCTATCCCTCTTGGGGCCACATTGCTATTCTCTTAAGTGCCACTCATTAGCCAATCGCAAACTGGAGTTGTTGGATTTTGTGATTGACCATCAGCCAGAAACTATTTTTCTGACTGAGACATGGTTCACGGAAGGCTCGGCACCTGATTTACTTACAGCTATCTCTCAAGTCTTTGCAATAGCAAGGATAGATAGACAGACACAAAGAGGAGGTAGGATAGCTATTATTTTTAACCATACTCTCCCTCATTTATTTGTAGAGCTGACACTTGTAGGTAGTGAGGCAGGCTTGTTTACTCTTATCTAATAGTGTCACTCTTGCGGGCTACTGATTTACTGCCCTCCTGGTGCAAAAGTACATTTTGCAGCCATGCTAGCAGATATTTTGCCTTCTTTCTCTCTATGTTATGCCAGTTTTGTAGTCTTAGTTTTCACCTCGAGGATGAAACTTGCAAAACTCATGCACCACTGGTTGCCGATTTGGAAGCCATTCAGTTCACTCAGCTTGTGCGGGCTGCCGCACATAGACAGGGACATACGTTGGATGCAATGTTTCCTAATTCTACTAGAATAGTAATGGATCCACCTATTACTTTTATACGGTCTGACCATTGCACCATACCCTTTCTAGGTCCCTTCGAACTACACCAATGCAAATATCAAATATAGGCAAGCAGGTAAAGAACGGAAGTGAGATAAAGTTACCCCTGTGGCTTTTATAGAGGCATTAGCAGAAAACCACCCTAGCTTGAGTAACTGAATAGATACAGCCAAATCCCAACTTGAGGTGTGGATAACAAAGGCACTTGACCAATTGCACCCATTAAAGATTACACGGTCAAACACATGAAACCTTCAGGAGAACGGTTCAATGATGAGTTACTTATGTTGAAGCAGTCCTGTTAATGCCTACAACACGTATGGCACAGAAATTTCAGCTCTAGTGACAAAGATAATTATTATGAGGTTTTGGGAATTGTTCTCCATTGTTAAGTCGCTAGTCTCATTGGATCGGGTTTCTGCATCTGCCATCCCCTCAGTAGATGACTGCATTGCTCAGTTTTTCCATGACAAAGTATCCTTCACTTATGCTAAGTTCCCTGAGGGAGTCAGAGATGCTACGTGTCGTGAAGCCTGGTTTGAATCCTCTGCCACCAGGGTGGGATTTGCAAGTTTTAAGCCTCTGACCACATAAAAACAATGTTCCCTGCTGTCTTAGGTTAAAACAGGGTCAACGTATGATCCTGTCTCGCCTAGTATCTTGGAGCGAGGGATGGAGGCAATATTGCCGTTCTTTCATGACCTACTCAATAACTCTTTTGAGTCAGTTCTGGTACCAATTCCCAAAAAACATCAATTGGACCCCTCAAAGCCGTAAAATTGTAGTCCTATTTCACTACTCCCCTTTTTCTGTAAAGTATCTGAGAAGCATATCAATAAATAACTGTCAATCTTTACTTTGACCAGGGAATTTCTTCATGAGACTCAGTCGGGGTTTCATCCGCAGTTCAGTACAGAATTGGTGCTGCTGTTGGCCTCGGAGTCCCTTAGACTGGTTGTTGACAGGGGGAACACTACTGCATTGATAATGTTGTAACTCAAGGCAGCCTTCAATACTGAATCACACAGCCTTCTTCTTGAACAACTCTGGAATTTCATTACCAGAGCGAAGGCTCTGTGGTGGCTCAAAAGCTTTTTTAATCTGAGGTTTGTTCGCTGCGGCAGGAGGTGCCACAGGGCTCTCTGCTTAGCTCTACCTTATTCAATCTTTATTTACGGCCCCTCACCGATATCATTGAGCGTTACTGCTTTAACGTTGTGTTTTATGCCAATGATACACAACTTATTATCACTCTGTCCCAGGGTGAAGGAGACACTGTGGCTCTGTTAAGATCCTGCCTGGCTGAGTGGATTGACCACAGTTTTCGTAGGCTTAATGCTGAGAAAACAGAGATTCTGATTTATGGGAAGCAACCCCCAGTCGGGTCCTCTGCTTGGTGGCCAGACTCAGGGCCACTTCAGGACCCTAAACATAAAGTCAAAAACCTCAACATCAGGTTTGGCGCTGGACTTCTGTTTGACAGTCAGATTACCAGACTAGCGAGGAAATGTTTTGGAATTTTGAAGACCCTCAAACAAATCCTGGCTCTCCTTCCAGAGGTGGCAAGAAAGTCAGTAGTCCAGACCTTGATAATGTCCAGGCTGAATAACTGCAATGTTTTACCTGGGAGTCTCACAATCAAGATTGATGAGACTGCAGAGGGTGCAGAAAATCGGCAACTGGGCTGCTGCCTAATCTCCCGAGCCTGTCGGCTATGGGTCCAGCTCTTGACAAACTCAATTGGGGGCCTCTGGGCAAGAGAGTGTTCTTTATAGCTTTGTGTTTCTGTCATCGTATTCTGAATGGAAAAGGACCTCGTTACTTGAATCCTCTTGTTAAACCGTAGGTAACTGGCAAAAGTCTTAGGTCTGCAGGAGCATCTTTAGCTGCGATCCCTATTGTAAAAAGAGCACGCATGGGAGGCTGCTCCTTTAGCCTGTTAGCCTCCAAGATATGGAACACCCTGCCTCTAACACTTTGACAGGAATAGACTGACTGGCCTTGCCCAAGAAACTTAAGACCTAATTATTTAGACAGACTTAAATAGGCAACTGTTCTGGAAGACTGCAAGGGATTGTATCTGAGAATTAACTTTTAGCGCAGGGACACTTTGGTTGAAGTAACCAGGCACGTTACAAATTACTTAACATAACATAGCAGGTGGGTTGGAAATTTTCTAACAGTTGATGTTTAGCCAGTAACATCATAAGGTCTATAGACACCAATTATATTCTAGCCTTCTTGAACCTATGCATTTCCCTTAGTAACCATCCCAAATGGTTACATGCATTGGATCTGCATGTTACTCCGATGGGGTTTTGCAATGATTTTCCAATATCCCACCAACCTCTCACATGACCATGTGATGTGATACAAATTGCTTTGAATGATCTGCTCATGGGCAGTTACTGTGGGCTTTAATGTAAATCCAGTAAAATCTCAAAGGAGTCAAATATTTTGCTGTGAGTAGTTAAATTAGATACGCTTGACCCTGGTGTTCCTAGACACGTTCCCTGGAAGGCTCCTAGTGCTATCACATTACATGTTTATGAATGTCCCATTTAAGCTACAAATGCCTAAATTCAACCAGGATCCTCTGCGTGAGTGCCCTGTTCAAATGAGTAAAAGCTTTCACCCAGGCCTATCCAAAATATTGAGAGTCTGTGCAGTGCTGCCACTTTGTGGGTTTAGCTTACATCTGTAACCTCCTATGTAACTGATAAAGAAGAGTTTTCATGTCTCAGGTAGAAGCAGAGAGATAGTAAATTGGGTAACTGCATGAAGCCTCCCTCATCTCCAAATCACGTTTCTTCTTACTTTTCACAACATTTGCTCCATTACTCGTGCAAACATTAAAGGATTAAGAGAACATCCTTGTCAGGTTTCCCTGCCTCCCTGAGATAATAGCAAAAAACGTAACTTTGAATGTTGAGACTTAAAATTAACATGGCTTCAATGATTATTCCTAAATAATGCATGGTTTCTGAACATAAGGGAGGTGTCCCTTGAACAAGGTAGCACCAGTTCTGTGACCAAGACAAGACTTTAAGTGGAGCTAGTTACCTTTCATCAACTTGGCAAAGGCCAGGAGACCCTTCTTAAAACAGAGTTGGATGGAGTAGTTTTCTACATATGGTGTATAGCAATTTGTATGTCATTACCTAGGCTAGAAGTAAAGAAACAATATTGTTACATATACGTTAATAAGGTTGGTCTTAAAGTGAAATCCTAGGACCTCCTACAAGTATATGTTTTCAAAGGAGACCTAAGAGGTGAGATGGAGATAGTTCAAGATCAATGACTGGCAGAGGAATGCACTTAGTCCAGCAACTTTATGTGCACTAAAAGGCCATTTGGGCAGTCAAGTTGGGTGGAATGAGAAACATTGCAGAGGCAATGTCAAAACTCACAAAGAGATAAAGTAGGATGACAACGGACGTGACTTCCCCCTCTTCCAGGGAGAGGTATTGATCATGCTTGGATGAGACAATAATAGCTGGTCTTTCATCCAGAATTGAACTTTCGATGGATAGGGAGAGAGCCTGATCATGTAATGCCTGGGCAAAATTTAAAGTACGCTGGTGTAACTGGCATAATTTCAGGAATTTCACATTACTCTTGTTATGTGTAATTAGCATAAGGCCCGTTTTCTGACTTCAGTTACACCCAACATACTATTAACTTTCTCCTATTAAATCAAGTTGCAGTGCCCTTTATGTTCTTGTATGGAAACATCAAACAGAAATCGGATCATGTTAATAACTAGCCACTTATGGTTACAACACTGATTGATACTCATTCTACTCTATGGCCTTAGCCTTGATGTAGCCCAAAAAGATGAAACATGTGTCGGCTGCTCTGATTGACCTATGCAACCAGCTATTCATCTTTTACAACTGCACAATCGTGACTACTCATTAAGAAACATACAATTATATATTTGTACTGAACTTCAAGCCTATGATAAATCTTACAACTACTTTGTAAATTATTTGAAGTGTTTGCCAAACTTTCTGTTTTTCATATTTTAGTGGGGCCCTAACTCTTGATAAGCCCATACATAACACCGGGTATTTCTGTTTGTTCAGAGCACCAAATTGTTCCCCAAGAAATGTATGTTGATGTCATATTACCCACTTTTCTATTACAATGCCACATATTTGAAGAGGATGTACAACTAATATTGTCATTGCTACCAGAGAGGCTTGCAAAAGGTAGAAAGAAAGCAGAGGTACCTCCAAAATTAATTGGGAAGGGAAAAAGTAAGAGTTTACTTCATGATCGATTATTCACGCAGGATTTTAAGGAATATAGCAGGTGCAGATATTTTCCGATGGCATGCAATTTGTGGCTGTAAACCTGTGGATAGAAACAGTTTTAAATTCTGCTCTAAAAGAATGTTACTTTAACTGTCTTTCTAGACCAAGATGTGGCATATACTTGCTTTGCTGCAAAAAGCAAACCCATTGCTTGTTGAGAACCCTTCATGGGTGGCCATCTAGCAGTTTGACATTTAATCACATCCCAGTACCTGTAATTACAACTTCACACTGCCATTGCCCCACTTTATGTAATTAAAGCAATATTGCATATTGTGTACCTACTAAGTTAGTATATAGTTTATTCAATTCTATACGTTATTGCTACAGTGTATGCAAATCATTTTACACCATATATAAACTATAGATATACTATAAAAACACATCTGTATACACACTCAGCAACATATAATGTAACAAGGCAGTTGATAAACACATTGCAGCAATCGTCATGAGCTAATTTAGTGCATGTTTATCTGATTCATTCACTACCTGGTTCAGAAGGGGCTGTGCTCTGCCCCTACCTGAAGAATGAATGAATGACTGAATGCTTTATTGTATGATTATCTAAAATCATTTACAAATACAATACATGTTGCTTTCATAATTAAAACAATAGATTAGTAAAAACGCATCTAAAATGAGGTTGTGTTTAAAAGAAGAAACATCTATGAACATATACATCTGTTCATCAGTCATTGCCCTAATATTAATTCATCTTAACTGGTTGGGCTTAGTGCAAGATCACTAATGGCCATAATGTGCAGTGATATTATTGCTCAGGGAAAATAGCAATGATCTTAACCATTGGACTTTGTACAAGATCACTAATGATGATATTAATGCTCATCGACAGTCGGCATGTAGATTGTTATTATCTGTTATTTTTTGTTCATTGAGTTTTACACAAGGTCTTTCCAGCAACGGCAAAGAACTTCCCTGCACGTGCAAGCACCATTGGTACTGTCGTAGTATATATGTACGTTAAAGCCTCCTTGCATGTTCTTACTTTATTTAGGTTCAACATTGTCCTTAAGTATTTATGCCTCGGGCTTACAAAGACTGCTCTTCTGTTTCTGTGTGATATTGACACCAGGCCCTACAGAACAGACACCATGTTTTGCAGAATGGACGTATCTGAGATCACGTTGACCTACCAGCATCCATCTTGCTTCGTATTTAGGAATTTGTTTAGCTGGTGGCGAGTCTTATCCATAACCTGTCATTGTGGGCAGTTTAAATTGGGTGTGGTTCACTTTTGCTGGTCAGTGGATGCCTTGTGATATAATGCTCAAGTTTGTGTTGCGATTATGGAGGAATCTGTGCTCGTTTGCTAATGGGTTTGCTTCAATTTACAATGCCAGAGCACATTCCAATGTTCATTTTTTTCTGCTCCAATCGTAATATGTTTCTCTAGTGCAACTGTACCATTTGTTTGGCTTACCTGTTAGCATTTAACACAAAATGCCCTTCAGTCCCCATTCATTCACAGGATCAGCTGTAGTTCTCGAATGATACTCTTCACTTCTGCAAAATCCTATGTATTCTATGTGTTCTGTTCCGCTTGTTCTTTATTTATTTCTCTGTATAGTAGAAATCTCCTCAATATAATCTTAATGCACAATAAAATTCCATATAAAAGTCTTGCTGGGCCAAATGTCTGAATAAATGTTGAAAAAGGCTGTGTGGTAAGTTCTTTGCTTGTTGTCCAGAATGTAGGCAGCAGTAACTGATGACCTGGGTTAAATACTGGAAGTCGTCTTTTGTCTCTTCCATGATGAATGAACATTAAGCCTGAACCATGTAAACACATATTACTCAGCACTAGAGGAATACTTTTCTGTGCATCACACCAAAATACAAACATCAATTTCCCTTCCATTATAAGGATCTCTTCTTGCAAATCTCTGAACAGACTCAAAACAATTCTCCATCAAAAAGTTTGGAAACACCGGACTGTCATGAGGCGCACAGTGGACAGCGGATTTTCGAAGGTTGCAAATGTGTATCTTGAAGTTCTCTGAGTTTATCAACAGTGAAGACCGACGTTTGACTAAATAGTGTACTTATGCTATGCGCTGGAAGCACCTGGCGACAGGATCCCTTCCAGCAGGCAAAAATGTGTTTAGTCTTGACGCATAGATATTTTGTCCTGTCTTTTGAAACACCTTACTGATTTAAATCTACTTTCCCTGCCTGTTTTGACAATGGTTAATGATTCACTTTCCACCAATCTATTGGGCTATTATAGCAGTACACAAATCCTTTCACTTCGAGAAGCCATGCACATTCATAATACAAATCCTATAATATGATCAATATTCACGCAGCTGGGGAAATAAATTAGATTTTTCAAACACGTGGTTATTTGTTAGGTTAGAACAACACTGAAGCATGCACCGAATTTGCTCATGGTTGATTCGACTCCTGAAAAACTCAAACCTAGGGTGCAGCAAATTACAATTTTCCAGTTTTTCTTTTAGTAAAATAAACCAAAGAATTGTATAACCCTTAAAAAGGAGTAACATCATTTGCATAACATAGAATCCATCAATAAAAGTTAATCTCTCCAGTTTACTTTCCTAGCATTTGCAAGTGAGGCAAATATTTCGTGAATTTACAAGATTCCAAATTCAAAAAATCTCAAGTGTGTCATTTTTATGGCAGCTTACGTCAGTTTATCCAAATCATGCCTACTGTAATTTTTATCTATAGCCTCTAGGGAATTTAGTCAGCAGAGATGTTTTCTGTTTTAGGTTTAAGTAGATTTTAGTAGAATTTTCGCAAGTATAACTTAAGCCCCACCATGGACAGTGTTATCATCAATGATGTAATTTCCGAAGTCATTCGTGATGTTATCATTCATGTGATGAACATGTTATGATATATGTGAGGTCATAAGCAGTGTATGGCGAGGGTGTGAGTCATGGTCCCTTGAGTTAACTGCAACTCATGAGTTTCAGTGGTTTTTAAAGTTTAAATGTAAGTTTTTAATGGACATTTTCACCTAAATATAGAGTCAATTTAACCTTTGTTTTTTTCTGAGAATTTGTAAGATTTTACTAACGTAAACTAATATTGTATTACCATAACTTAGTAGGCCTGCCTCGCGCTGTGCATAGTCAAAACCAGAGTGCAGCGCATCAAATGCCCATGGGTGGCCAAACCTCTATTGCTGATCAACATCACACAGTACACAGTTACCCACAAACCCTCTCACACCAATTTTTTTTTAATCCCACTATTATCTAGTGGTAATTTTGTGGTACTAATGCAACTTTTGAGTACAGCCAGTCTGCAGCAACACAAACTATTTTTTCCCTCTCGCCCGCAGGAAGTCCCGCACACAAGGGAATGGGGGTTAGGGTACTGCTAATCTGCCATTTTTTATGTTTTTAGGTCTTGCCTGACGTTGCAGCGCTGCTCACTCTGCGAGACCTCTTGTGATCAAGGAGATTTCAGAAGGGGGCTTGATGCCCCGCCCATCATTTTCATTGGGTCACGTCAGCGTGTATGCTAAACGCTGGCTTCCTATTGAAAAGGATGCTTCTTAGTTATCGCCCTGTCTCCCTTGTAGACGGCCCAGCCGGACTGGGTCGTCAGCTTCACAGCTGTCGTGAAAGAATTTCTTATCTATAAGGGCGTGTAGTGGCAGCTCATATTTCCGAAGTCTTGTTTTGATTAGTACTAGTCGGCGGGCACCACTCCCGGGCTTGTTAAATGGGTCTAGTTTCTGTCTGTTGACAGAAGTCGTTGACGTGGATAGTCCGGTGCTGCCCAAAACCCACTCTGGAAGCCTGGCGTTGGACGTGTATAGCTGTGCACGTCACACACAGGAGGGCGCTGGATGCAATCTCAAGTGTGTTGCCGGTGAAGTTTCACATAAAAGGGTTGCTTTCTTAATCTTGTATGTTGTCAAGTGCACATTTGGGTGCAGGGGTGATCTTAGGTGTATCAATGATGCGCCCATGTACAAACGTTTTCGAGCACAGCAGCAAATCACTTTCCAACCTATCTGTGGGATGCACATGTTGATATCAGAGCACACAATTTTCTACATAGTATCGTTTTTGCTGGACGGTAGATGTATTATTTTCGCATTCACATTTCCCCTATTGTTGGATTGCGGGGTTCCAAGTGAGAGAATTTAAGTGAGTGAGGTCCGCCTTTCGTCTGTGGTCGGATCATTTCCTCTAGATAGCAATGTCGGCACTGAAACACTACAAAATTTCTCTTTAGTACTCTGGTCACTTTCTAAACATCAGCTGTCCTCAAGGCGCGAGGCAAGCGGTTCTGAAACATTTGCGTTGGTTTTGGGTAAAAGGAGGACCCCCAAACTCATGACCCTTCTTTGCCTTTGAGTCTCCCAGTGCCCTCAGTACTTCCTTTAAAACCACCAGAACCTTCATCAAAATATACATGTGGGATTTCCAGGCCTGAAAAAGCCAGTTGGTAACAATATAAGGCAGGGCCATGCGCCTTCTACACAGAAAGGCCCTGCTCAGCAAACATTCCGGACATGTCGCCCACAATATGCTCGTTGTCTCATAAGGTTTATTCAATTCAAAAACAATGCCGTCTCGTGCAACCTGCTTTCACCGTTGCAGCTGTTCCGGAGTCTACAGCTCAATTCCCGCTCTCAACTCTTAACACTACAAGAAATCTATTTATCAGATTTTTCACCGTAGCCTCCGCGTTAGAGGGATATGTGTCTATCATAGCATAGCATTATGTAAAAGTGTAATGCACACGCACGACGGGGGCACCTCGGTGCTGAACAACTGATGTTTGTCACCCAACTGAATGTTACTTTTTACCGACCTTAGGAGGATGAAAGGTTGACAATTCGCCAGGATTCTAAACTGTGGCCAAGGGGTCACCTGCAGATCTCTATAGTGGGTTCAAGAGTCATAAACAGGAGGTTGTCTAAACTCCGAGTCACACAGTTTGGCACCAACATCTCTAACTTGCAAGACAAATTCTTTCTACTTGGGGAGAAGGGTAAAAGGGGAGGTGTTTTCACCATAAACATGACACTGTAAGGGTGTTTTCTAATCTTGGACGAAAAAAGTACCAAACAAATTTAAATTTGAGTGGTTTATATAGTTCATGCTCCTAGTCTAAAAGCCTTAAGAAGGAGGGGGAATTGCACCCATGGCATTTTTGTTTCCGGGAAGTACTAGAATACCCACTTATGCAGTGTTCCAATGCAGATTGATTCTCAGAACTTGTAAGAGCATAGCATTACGTAAATGTGTTTTGCACACGCACGACGTGGGCACCATAGTGCTGAACAACAGAAGGGGTTTACATAGTTCATGATGTGGTGTTGCGGTCTAGCGGTTTATGACCATGTGACCACGCAGGGCACGTCGGGAGTTGCGGTGGACATTAGGAGAAGAGTGCGACTATCACAGCATCCCCGCACTCTCCCTCCGAGTAAAAAATAAAGTGTTTGTGACTTCAACGAGTCTCCGTCCATTATTTCAAGGAGGAGACTCGACTTCACAATTTGGCAACAAGGCTGCTGCCTCCTGGAGAAGCTACAGCAAGGTCACCTAGGGCCTACCTACGGGCTCCCAGCACCGCCCCTGTCCATAAGTCCAGCCCGCTCATTGCTCCTGCATCCACCTGAAGTGGTTCCAGCAGCACCAGTCCAGCTCCTTGCAAGCATGTGTTTGCAAACCTTCTCGCTTACCAACCCTGTTCTCTTCCTGCCAAAACCTGTTCTCTTCCTGGCGAACCGGCTATGAAATGGATTGATTGGAAGGGTATCTTACTGAACTATGTATCGGCTCTAGAAGATGAAGGGGAAGAAGCATTTTGTTGCACAACCTGGGTCCAGAAGGTTTAAGAGACTATGAGAGCATGGGTAAAAAGACTAGGGGCCCCAACAATACAGATGTTTTTCAGCATGCATTGGAAGACTTGGACAGTCATTATCAACCGGTGGTCTGTACTGCTATAGACCGGTACACTTTCATCCAATGGAAGCAGTACGAAACAGAGTCAGTGGAAGATTACTTGACCGCGCTTAAAAGATTGGCAGTGACTTGCAAATTTGGTCACCTTCATGATGATCTAGTACGGGATCAGATTATTATGCACACTGTCAATGCTAACATACAAGAGAAATTGTGGGTGAGTGGGGATACCCCCCTGAACGAGATCATAGCTATCGTGAAAAAGGCTGAGCTGTCCAAAAGATGTGCAGCTGCAGCAAAAAAAGACAGTGAAAACAAACCCACAGTGTGCAGAGTGACTGACACGAAAGCACACGTCGAAAAACCTCCATCCACAGCTGGGGCAAGATGCAGCAAGAAGCCAATGACGAAGAGTACAGGACCCAACAAATCACCCGATGACCACAAAAGCAGTTGTTACAGATGCGGGAGCCACACGCACATGGCTAATGACAGACGGTGCCTGGCATTCTGAGTTAAATGTTCCTTTTGGGGGGTGGTGGGCCAATTCAGCACAGTCTGTAGAAGGAAACCCAGCAGCGCAACTGTCAAATGTGTAATGTACGAATCTGAGGGGGTGGAAGGGGACGCTGAGGACAACAGTATTTTGTGCATTGATGACCAGATTCTAGGGATTGAGTGCCATAATAACAGGAAATCCTCGTGCTTGTTAACCATAGGGGGTGTTCAGATTTCTATGGTAGCTGGCTCAGGGTCCCCATACACCATAATTCAAAGCAACATTTGGGAAAGGGATTTCGTCACCACCTTAGGTAATCATTTACACCCCACTGATGTCCACCCAGTCACCTTCACAGGGGAGAAGATTCCCATGGTAAGCTTCCACCAACTACAGTTTGAATTCAAGGGGAGGACCTCTGTAGGCAAACAATGCATGGCAGAGAAGGGCCACTCCATCCTGGGGTTGGCTGATCAAGGGGCGTTGGGTATAAAACTCAACCCAGGCGGTGAAACAAAAGTGCTCATGACAGATGTACTGCCGGAAAATGTAAAGCTTAAAGAAGAGTTCCCAACAGTCTTCGGTGGGACCATAGGCAAGCTTTCAAAATATATGCACAAAATCTGCCTTAAACATGGAGCCACACCAGTACGTCACAAAGTCAGGAACATCCCGTTCAATTGCAAGGAGGCCATGCAGACTGATATGCCTGGAAGGCAGCAGCATATTTGAATCCATAGAAAGGGCTGAATGGCTGGCGCCCTTGGTGGTAGCCTGCAAACCAAGTGAGAAGGTGTGCCTCTACATAGATCTCAGGGAGCTGAACAAAAACACTTTAGTGGATAGATTCCCGCTCCCCAAAATCAGTGAAATGTTGGCTCTGACCAAAGTGGTCAAATGGTTCGCCACCATTGACCTTACAGTGGCTTATCACCAAATTTCACTTCAACCCTCCTGTCAGAAATTAACGTCCTTCATCACACCGTTTGGATGTTACAGATTCACGACCATGCCGTTCGGCCTAGCATCCGCGGCCGCAGTCTTTCAAAAACGTATGCACAAACTATTTAAAGACAACGGTGGAGTCCTCTACTTCCAAGATGACATACTTGTCAAGGGAAAAAACCAAACAGGACCACGACGAAAAGCTGTTGGTATTGTTACGAACACTGTTGATCAATGGCCTCAAGGCAAAATGGGACAAATGCAAATTTCGGACTACACTCCGTCACATGCTTGGGGCACGAAATAAGAGAAAGTGGAATTTCCCCAGAGAAAGCTAATGTTGAAGCTATCATGTCTGCACCTACACCCCGAAACAAGGAGGAAGCACGTTCATTCCTGGGATTGGCCGAATTCTATAGTAAATTCGTACAGAATTTCTCCACCAAAACACATCACCAACATCAAATTTTGACAGAGAAAAATGCCTTCAGCTGGTCGGCTGCCTCCAATGACAAATTTGAGCAGATCAAACGAGACGTTCGCAACGCCGTTCCCCTACATGGTTTCGACGACTATGCCTCTTCCATCTTGACCACAGATGCCAGCGACAAAGGCATTGGGGCGGTCTTATCACATATCTCTACCAATGGCACGGAAACCACCATCAGTTTTGCCTCTCGTTCCCTCGCTCCCAACGAGGAGAAGTTCAGCGTTATTGAAAAGGAGACGCTCACAGCCATCTGGGCCACGGAGACATTTCGCCTGTATCTCTGGGCTCCCAGTTCCCCCTCAGAATGGACGACAAGCCGTTGGTCAAAGTCCTCACATGTAGCGGCCATACCAGCGCGACACCGTGCATTGCCAAGATGATCCTCCAACTGTTGGACTTTGCATATGATGTCAAATACTTACCTGTAAAAAAGAACAGAGTTGCAGATTACCTCAGCTGCAATGGAAGGTGTGCCAGCACACACAGAATGGGACGAATACATGGTAGCATTCACGACTGACCAGGAAGAAGTGATAAGTGCACAAGAATGGAAGACTGCATACGACGCAGATCCCCAACTTGAGTGCGTGAAACAGTTCGTCATGCACGGAAGGCCGGAGAAGAGGCACGTGGACAACGACCTCAGGAAATTCTGGGAGGTGTGAGACGAACGACGTAATATTTTTACTACGGGGAGATAAATTTGTTCCTCCGCAACATTTACTAGACCGCCTACTCACTATCCTGCATGAAGGCCACTTCGGAATAGTGACATTGAAGAGACGAGTTAAACAATCATATTCGTGGCCAGCCATCGACAACCAGGTGGAGAAGTATGTGAGGGTGTGTGAGCAGTGCAGCAATACAGACAGATCACTGACCTTGCTATGACCGCCTCTTGGGAAGTTCATCACACCCAATGGCCATGGGAGGAGTTGTCTGTCGACATTTTGGGCCCCATTCTGGGCTCATGGGGTATACCCAAATAGGTAATCGTCCTCATTGACCGATACTCCAAATGGCCAGAGGTTGAAATATGTGAGAGAACATATACAGAGACAGTCATAGCCTTCCTTACCTTGACATTGCTGTGGGAAGGGATTCTGAAAGTCATCACAGGCGACAACGGTCCCCAGGTAATCAGGCACTTATGGGGTCCGTACAAGCTGCCATCAGTGCAGTCATGAATTGGGAACTTGAAGTCAGGTACACCATCTGGGCATACCTCATTGCACCCACCCTGACTGGCTACAGTCCATTCAAGATCCTACGTGGCCAGGAGCCGTTTACACGTGACAGTAGCGTTTGGATGACCCTCACATTACAAAGCAAATGGATCCCAGCAGTGGTCAGAAGTAACTTGGAGAAGGCTCAGAAACTCTATACGGACAACTACAAAAAGAAGCACGTAGTACGAGACGTCACCTTAGGTAAAAGGGGAATGGGTCAGGGTGAAGCTGAGCAAAATGCGCAGAAAAGGAGACAGCAAGTTCAGCGAGCCCTTACAAGTCAGAGAAACATACTCTCATTCTGCTCTGTTAAGTGATGGAAAGATATGGTCGCACTGTAGAATGGCCAAATGCAATAAAGTGATCGGATAGAACAAAGATGAATCATGTACAAGCACCAGACACGCGTATTGGTATCTGGATGATTAGGAAGACGGACGAGCTACAAGCACCCCAAGCAATGATACAATGAGAAACAGAGAAAGCATTGCTCACAACGCAAAGGAACAGAGTAATTCTGAAACTGCACAACACACTCCAAGAATGCCATGAATCCCGCGAACCACACACCACGCAGGGAACTCCCATTGCTCACAACAGGGGCCTGGGAGGGAGCACTGGGGAAGCCAGTTTACACGCAAGAGAGTTGCTGGCGACACGGGTATCCCTCACACGCACCTGTACAGGTAGAGCTGTTGTATTACCTAAGAGATACAGTGAATTTGACATGTAATCGCCATGTTATGACGCAATGTTTGCACCTTGTATGTTTCCTTCCCTCCGTTCAGGTAATCCCATCCTATGAAGCATGTAGTAAGGTATTGTTTCCGGGTGCCTCAGGGCATGGGCGCCTAGTTGCCAAGTTTTGAATAAGCATAGCCAGCGCTCTATTGTTATGTTGTTTAAGGGGGAAGATATGTGGTGTTGCAGTCTAGTGGTTTATGACCATAGTTCAAAAGTTCAAAGATTTGTATAGCGCACTACTCACCCAGAGGGTCTCAAGGCGCTTGAGGGGGGGGGGGTATTTTACTTATCGAATATCCACGTTTTTAGTTGCTTTCTGAAGGAGAGGTGGTTCTGTGTAAAGCGGAGGTGGGTGGGGAGAGAATTCCAGGTTTTGGCCGCTAAGTAGGAGAAGGATCTTCCCCCCATGGTGGATCTATGGATGCGTGGAATTGCGGCGAGGGCTTGGTTGGACGATCGTAGTTGGTGGGTGGGGGTGTAAAAGGACAGGCGAGTGTTGAGGCATTCGGGTCCTAGGTCGTAGAGGGCTTTGTGTGCGTGGGTGAGGAGACGGAACGTTATTCTCTTGTTGACGGGGAGCCAGTGGAGGTCTTTCAGGTGATCGGAAATGTGAGCTTGGCGGGGGAGGTCTAATATGAGTCTGGCTGAGGCGTTTTGGATGCGTTGGAGTTTTTTTTGTAGTTTGGCTGAGGTTCCGGCGTAAAGGGTGTTTCCGTAATCCAGTCGGCTTGTGACCAGTGCGTGGGTGACCGTCTTTCTTGTTTCGGTGGGGATCCAACGGAAGATTTTTTTGAGCATGCGTAGGATGTTGAAGCAGGATGATGAGACGTCGTTGACTTGTCTGGTCATCGAGAGGGAGGAGTCCAGGATGACGCCCAGGTTACGTGCGTGGTCCGTAGGTGTGGGTGCGGTTCCCAGGGCCGGTGGCCACCATGAGTCGTCCCAGGCAGAGGGTGATGAGCCTAAGATGAGGACTTCCGTTTTGTCTGAGTTCAGTTTCAGGCGGCTGTTCTTCATCCATTCGGCTACTTCTTTCATTCCTTCGTGTAAGTTGGTTTTGGCGGTGTTTGGGTCTTTGGAGAGGGAAAGGATCAGCTGGGTGTCTGCGTAGGAGATGATGTTGAGGTTGTGTTGGCGCGCGATGGATGCGAGGGGTCTCATGTATATGTTGAAGAGGGTGGGACTGAGTGATGATCCTTGTGGTACGCCGCAGATGACTTCGGTGGCCTCTGATTTAAAAGGGGGGAGGCGGACTCTCTGGGTTCTTCCGGCGAGGAACGAGATGATCCAGTCCAACGCTTTTCCTTGAATTCTGACGTTGCTCAGGCGTTGTATGAGGGTGCTATGGCAGACTGTGTCGAAGGCTGCGGAGAGGGCAACTGTCTTTCCGTTGTCCAGTAGTGTTCGAATGTCGTCTGTTGCAGCGATGAGGGCGGTTTCGGTGCTGTTTGGCTCGGAAGCCGGACTGTGAGGGGTCGAGGGATTTGTTGGATTCGAGGAAGGCGGCGAGCTGGTTGTTGACGGCTTTCTCAATGACTTTGGCAGGGAATGGGAGGAGCGAGATGGGGCGGTAGTTCTTGAGTTCAATGGGGTCTGCTGTGGGTTTCTTTAGAAGGGCGCTGAGTTCGGCATGTTTCCAGCTTTCCGGGAAGGTAGCGGAGTTGAGGGAGCAGGTGATGACGTCTCGGAGATGGGGTGCGGTAATGGATTCTGCTTTGTTGAAAATGTGGTGAGGACATGAGTCGGTTGGCGATCCTGAGTGGATGGAGTTCATCAGGCGGATGGTGTCTTCAGTGGTGATTGGGTTCCAGGCACAAAGGTTGTTAGAGGGGGATTTTGGTTCGGAGGTGGGTGGAGAGGACTGGTCTCCGGAGTGGTTTTCAAAGCTGTTATGTATGTCGGCGATTTTGTTGTGGAAGAATGAGGCTAGGGAGTCGCAGAGGTCTTGGGAGGGAGTGATGTCGTTGGTGCCGGCAGTGGGCTTGGTAAATTCTTTGACGATGTTGAATAGTTCCTTGCTGTTGTGGGTGTTGTTGTCAAGTCGATTCTTAAATGCTGATTTCTTGGTGGATCGGATCAGTTGGTGGTGATTGCGGGTGGCGTTCTTGAAGGTGGCCAGGTTGTGAGTGGTGGGGTTTTTTCTCCAGGCTTTCTCGAGGGTGCGATATGACTTCTTGGATTTCTTAAGGTCATCGTTGAACCAGGGAGCTTTTTTGCTACCTTGCTTGATTTGATGGTTTTTCAAGGGTGCTAGTTCGTCGGCGCTGTGGGTGATCCATTGTGTGAGGTTGGTGGTTGCTTGGTTTGGGTCCGATGATTTGGCAGGAGGGTTTTGGTGAAGCGATGTGAGTAGTTGGTCGGTGGTAATTTTGTTCCAGTTTCTATGGGGAATTGATTGTGGGAGGTTGTGGGTCATGGTCTTTTTGTAGTTGAAGTGAACGCAGCTGTGGTCCGTCCAATGGAGAGCTGTGGTGTGATTGAAGGAGATGTGCTTGCTGGAGGTGAAGATTGGGTTGAGCGTGTGCCCGGCATAGTGAGTGGGGGCATCAACAAGTTGTTCGAGTCCAAGGTTGGCGAGGTTGTCCAGAAGGGTGGTGGTGTTGCTGTTGTTTTTCTTTTCCAGGTGGAAGTTGAGGTCTCCCAGTAAAATGTAGTCCTCGGAGGGGGGGGGGCGTGTGGGCTGATGAAGTCGGTGATTTCTTCGCTGAATTGTGTGCGGGGTCCTGGTGGCCTGTAGATGAGGGTGCCTCTGAGTGTGGTCTTGGGGTCAGTGTGGATCTGGAAGTGAAGGTGTTCGGCGGTGGCGAGGTTATCGTCGGAACTGGTCGTGATGCGGATGGTGTTCTTATGGATGATGGCGATGCCTCCTCCTGTTTGGCTGGTGCGGTTCTTTCGGATGATTTTGTAGCCTTCCGGGATGGCTATGGCGATGTCGGAAGCTGATGAGGCGTTCATCCAGGTTTCTGTAAGGAAGGCGACGTCCGGCGATGTGGTGTCGAGTAGGTTCCAAAGGTCAATGGCGTGTCTGTGGACCGAGCGGGTGTTGAGCAGGATGCATTTCAGGTGGTTAGTGTCAGAGCTCTGTTTGGAGTTTGTGGATTTGCTGCGGGTCCTGATGCAGTCGAACTTGCAGGAGTGGAAGGTGAAGGGTCCATGGGTGTGTCCTGGGGCAGCTTGGTAGCAGTTTGATGGTCGCCCGGGGTTAAGGGCTGAGAGGGTTGTGGCGTCGTACGTTATGCGGGCGGAGTGGATTTAGCGGGGGCCAGGGGGTCTGGTGTTGGGCACGGTCCCGGCGCGGACGGGCGTAGACGGGCTTACCTTTGGCGCGCCTTTGGCGCGCATGGGGCGCGTCCGCTGCGCGTGAATGATGCGCGCAAATGCCTTCGACATAAGTGGATAGTGGAGGGGGGTGGGACGAGGGGCGAGGGAGGAGCAGCTTGGAGGCGGGAGCGGGGTGGAGAGACGGGCTATGAGGCACAACAACAACAAAATGGCAGCAAAAGAGAAAGCGAAACAGGGCGAGACTGGGGCACAATCTGTGGTGTCTCAGGATATGGGCAGAGGCACAATCGGGCACAATTCAATTTAAAAGCAATGCGAGCAGTGCAATAAAATCTAGGTTCACACTACCAGGCAGCTTCAGATGACAATGCAGGCAATGAGAGCAATGTAAAGGCGCTATAGTGCTACGAGATCACAAACAATAACAAACAAAAAGCGCAAATTGTAATGTCAGCAAAGCGAGCGAAGCGCAGACCAATTATCAGCAGTGGTGATGAGCTAGAAAGCGCTACGATACCAGGAGCCTTGGGAGCGTGGGGAGCGACCGCTTCTGGGCGAGTCAGGAGGGTCACGTGACTGTGCAGGACACGTCGGGAATTGCGGCGGCCATTAGGAGAAGACGCGACTATCGCAGCGGCCCGCACTCCCCTCCGAGCATGAAAAAAAGTGTGTGTGCCTTCAACGAGTCCCCGTCCATCATTTCAAGGGGGACACTCGACTTCACACATGCTCCCAGGCTAAAAGCCTTGTGAAGGAGGGGGAAGTGCACCCATGGTAGTTTTGTTTACGGGAAGTACTGGAATCCCCGCTTATGCAGTATTCCAAAGCAGATTGATTCTCGGAAATGTTAGCGAGTGCACATTGTCAGTCAGTCAAATAACTTTATTTGATTCAAATGAATCATAAAAGTTTACAGAAAATCATACATTCATTTTAAAATAACATTTCTACACATTGTTTAAAAGCAATGCACAAAATAAAAACCAGGTTAGGTAAATCCAATAAAAGCAATATACAATTCGTAATGTTTCCTAATTAGAAAAACAGTTTTGATAAAACAAAGCACAGAGCTGCAGATAGTAACAGTTTATAGCAACCTCAAATAGTTAAAACCCTCTTTCTAAGAATAGGAACAAATGTCCCTCAAAATAGGCTTAATAAATCGGGCTTTTGGGTCTTTGTAGAGTGTGCAAAAAAGTATAAGATGTGTTGTGTTCTGTTGGGCTACATTGTTACATTGACAGGGGGGAAGTCTCTCACACCAACCCCCCTGTTTCGGAAAAGCCACAAGAAAGTGCAGTGTGCCCAAACGAAATCTAGTCATTAGAAAATGTGAATGGACCTGGGTGGTAAAAGACAAATAAAATTGTTGCTGATTTAAAAATGCATGATCCACTGTGTCACTGACCTGGTTAGACGAGCTTAAAACATTATGATATGCATTTTTAATGCCCATTTTCATATTGGGTTGAATAGACTCTGGGTTATCATAAAAATCTTCAAGGCCTATCTTATAAAAAGTTTCTTTAACAGAATGTAACCAGGGGACCACCATTGTATTGTCAAGGTTCGTACAGTCTCTTAGGATATCTCTTGAAAATAATAGGTCCTCTGAGGTCCAAATTTTTCCCCATAGAAGCAAGGGGGCAATATGAATTCTGTCAGTCATGTAGTCAATACTCACCTCAGAATGACAGAATTGAGTGGGGAACTACTGGGGATATGTAAAAGTCTTTTTAAAAATGTGTTCTCTAATATATGAATCTGTGCACTCTTATGATATCCCCATACTCCTGGTCCATAGGTGGCCACTGATAGACATTTAGTTTTATACAATGTTTTCAATTCAGCTATCGGCTTATGAACAAGTTTGCTGGCAAATCTAAAAAGGCCCTCTATGGTTCTACTAGTTTGTTGAAGCCTTGTCGTAATCAAGTGGTCCCAACTTAGTTTATTATTAAAAAGGTTCCCCAAGTAAGTAACATTTGGCACTATGTCAATAGCAATATCATTTACTATACATTTACGTGTTTTGTTTGGACCGCAGACCATAATAAAAAGTTAACTAAAATGAACCTTAAGGTCCAGTCCTGTCATAAACTCAATAAATGCATTCAAAATTTTTGTAGGCTATTGGCTGTTAAAGTCATCAGTACTGTATCATCCACTTAGGACAATAAGGGTACCTGTTTGCCTCCTAATCTTGGAAAATCCAAGTGTTGTTGTAGTAAAAAATATTCTAAGCCATTAGTATATATTAAAAATAAGAAAGGAACCAATATACAACCCTGGCGCACTCCCTCCGTTGAGGCAATTGGGTTAGTCTTTTCTCCCCCTGGACCATGCAGGATAGATACAGTAGTAGATGCGTGTGATCTGCGCAACAGGGTGACAAGCGGTTCCTCAAATCCCATAGTGTCCATAAGTGACCACAGCTTTTCCCGACAAACCGTGTCGAAGGCACTGTCAAGTCCATGAAGGCCAGATGAATTGAAACACCCCTGGCCTTCATGTACTTGCCCATAATCATAGACAAGTTGAGGATCTGCTCAGTGCGCATTGTTTTTTTCAAGCAGTGAAATAAAAGGTAAATTACTTTGAAAAGACTAACCCTGGGCAAAGCACTCCGCTACGCTCTCGTAGTTTGAGAAGTTTGCGCTACTTCGCACTAAGTAAACTGCACGTAGCACAGTCCAAACGCGCGTAGCGTAGTGCAGCTGTCATTTTTTCCTTGCTCGCGGTCTTCAACTTCAAGTTGGCGCCCGCGAGCAAGCAAAATGACATCCGGACGAAACTTTTTCCCCGTCCGCGATCAGCAACATCAAGTTGCAAATCGATAGCGTGGAAAATAAACCTCCCGGCGAGATTTTCAACGTGGGGAGGTCAGGTTTCTCATTGCGAGTGGTCGTGTATGCTGGCGACCGCTCGCGATGAGAAACTACCAGTCCGCATTGAGAAAGCTGCCGCTCGAGTAAAAATCTACTCGAGCAGCAGAAATCTACAGCTCGCACTGTGCAAGATGCCATTTTCAATGATTGCACAGTGCCGGATGCTTGTCCACACTGTGCAATCATCGAAAACGGCATCTTGCAAAGTGCGAACAGGGTACTACGCAGTTCGCGTAATGCTACGCGTAGCTCGCGTAGTCCAAAGTGCACTTTGCGTAGCTTCGCGTAGCGCTACTTCGCAAACTACGCCCAGCCCTAGAAAAGACTTTGTTTCTGATCCAAAAAATGTGAGATGATGAAAAGAATCTAAACTATCTGTTAAGCATTCAATACTCAAATACAGGTTATGTTACAACAGAAGAAAAAAACGACCAATCGCATCTACAAGGAAAAAACTGACACAAATGTTATAGTCTATTTACTTCATCTCTCCATTAATTGAGCTAAAGCCACGCTCGGAGGCTGTGCAAGCAATATATTTTGTGAGTAGCCCAGAGATATTGGCCTGTATGAAAGATCTAGGTTAAGAGGTCCACCTGACTACCAATTCTCAGCACATATATTTACAAGTTAATTCTAAAACGACACTCTCCTTAGCAAATCTGTTCTGAATACGTGCTCATAAGCAAGGCATGCCACAGATGGAAGAAACCGCTTATGAAAAGGACAGTATTGAGGTAATATGTAGCTCACTGAAACTTGGGTATCTGACACCAATTCCCCAGAAATATTGCAGAGTGTCCTTATTATTTTCTAATAACATGGATTCAGTGGGAAACCAATGGTGAGTCTGAAGCCATTTTAAAGAATTATCTTTTATGAGTAATTAAATCCACTGCTTTATCAGTGGAGTAGAGAAAATACTCTTATACATCTCACCTCCTCCTGCAGTTACTTAGTCAGTTAATTGGATTTACTGACACCCAGTCTGCACAATTGCCTTTCCAATACCATAATACAAGTTGGACAGTTCATCACTGACTTCGGTCTCCAAATTAATCATTATCGAAGACGTTAAGTGCTGGGTTGATTACCGTAATTACCACACACACACACACACACACAAAGGAACTTTACAATTTACTTAATAAACCTCAGATAAAAAAAGCTGAGCAAGCAACTCATAGAGAATGCCCCATCTTTGATCATTCATAAACAAATTAGATGGGCCCCAATAATCTTGTTAAGCCCTGTCCATGGTCAGACCCCTCCAATATCAGGTTTGAAGCTAAGTTAGTGCAAATCAAGCCCAGCTCCTCCCAGAAGTGCTAGGCCCACTGTCCTAATCCTCGTGTTACTGAGTCAAGCGGCTTTCAGTCATGGCTGGTGTTTAGGTAAAAATTGGTTATTTTTTTCAGTGCAACTGACTGTTTACCGGAGGAGCCCTAGCTGTCTGACTTCCTCCCACATCAAACGCACATCTCTGTAAGTTTACCTAGCTATAGAAAGCTCCAATCCCTGAATAATGTGATATGTTATTTATTTCACCTTTCCGTTAGTGGACACACGTATTTTTGCCATAAGTAAGAGTGGTAACAATTTAGTTTGTGGTGTGCTCTAAGCTGATACTTGGGTATTATATATGGGGATCCATATGCGAGTGAGGAAGTTATGTGAAGCGGACCGTGATCCGAAAATCAGTGTAGAAATATTGAGCTAAAGTGACTTGTCCACATTGGCACAATGTGTTCAAGGGGAAGCCGGGATGTTAGGTTTCTTGGTTACACAGTCTGCAATACTAAAACCAGGCCAGGTTCCCGCTCATCTCTAGCTCCACATCAAAAGGCAATGTTCTGTGCATCGTTTCATTTGAAGACACGTATGTTACTCTCCCTCTCTAGACCTCACCTCTTCTGCCAGCTTTACCTACTATTAGATAAGACCACTTTTTCATACCTTTCGTGTAGTGTATAGCAAAAGCAGAAAAGTGATACCCAAAAGGATCGGTTCCCCGAAAACATGTTATAGTTAATGCCACATTAGCTGGGTATTGTGCTCCTGAACCCACGTGACCTTCACATTACCAGGGGATGGGGGCTTGCACAGCGAGGGGTGGGGAGTGGGGGTTTGATGCTTTGTTAGCTGCCTGGCCCTTATCTCTGTTCATCATCTTGCTGGAACATTCTATCATGGTGAGATACTGCATGGCGGTTTTATGCTAATATGTCGATGCATTCCTTGCCTCTCGTGGGGAGGGGTGGCTGCTGGACCATAGCAACTCCTGTTTTAAGGCCTCCCCTTTACACACCTCCCCACATTAATCCGTCAAAGTTGTCCTTGGCGTTCAGGATTGCTGTCTGGCCCCAACCCCCTAATGTTATTTTTAAATATTTAGTTGGTACTTGGATAAGAAACCTCTTCCCCAGTATGTCAGACACTGAACTCGAAACTGGAACTGCCTGTGACTACTTTAAGATACAGATCATGCAATGACAGCGTGGCATATCTAAACCAGGAAAGAGCCATGGAAAAGTGAGGTAAAATGTGTACATTGAATTTTATGGGCAATTGAAGGGAAATTATCATGCCTCATTAATATTCCACGAATTCATACATTGTATCTAAAAACATTTGAATCCGCTTTCCCTAAACGTGGATACACCACATTTTGTGAACTAAGATGAATTTATTGGAAGTGCTGAGCGACGCCATCCATGTTTGGGAAAATGCAATAACTATTGAGTCGTTTGGACTACCAGTCCTGGTTGGTTCCTGTTTCCTGAGGGCTACACTCAAAACACCATCTAGTGGTTATTAGCGGTACAGTTCTTGAATAAAAGGCAGGGTGTTTACCCGCCTGGCAATGGTCAACACAAGTAAATAATAAAATAAGCAAAGCATTGCATAAGTGAGTTTATGTATACATCCACTGTTTACATATAAGAATAAACTTGTTAGGGGGTTAAAAAAAATTCTGCCACATCTTAGCAGTGTAAGAAAGTATTAAACAGATTAGCTGAGAATTGCTGGGAGCCTGAGGCCAGCAGACCAGCAGGCCGGTCTGGGGCAGTGAGACAGTAACACACTTTCTGTTGGAAAAACCAATACAGAACTCTGCAAAAATAACTTATATTTCAAATACTGCACAACTCTACAAGTAAATCTGAAACCAGGAACTTCACTACACACTACATACACTCCATAACACATGGATAAAAGACATAGTCATTTACAACGCCATTTACAACACCACTAGCTCTAACTTATGCAAATGCGAGACTGATTGCATTTCCAATGCTTGTTTTTTTTTAATTTTCAGGACTTAGGGACAGAGTGCCCGAGTCCCAACATGATGACTGCAACATTTCTCTTCATCACAATAATGTCTGGAGCACACAAGCATTAGCAATAAAATAGCATCATATTCCAGTTTGATGAAAAAGGAGAAACACATTTATTCGTAGCAGTGGTACACTTCATTTGTTCCAAATAATATGTTGTTTTTTGGAAATTTCTTTTGCAATCCTAATGTGGTACAGTCAATCCACAAAATACAATTAATTTGCATGAAACTAACACAGCCAACACTTGTTGCGTCTTAAAAAAGACTTCCTCGAGTCAGTTGGTGTGTGGCCCCAAAGTTGCTGACGGGTTTTTTACTTGAGTTAATACAGATATACATAGATTATGTGGGCTCAAAGAAATCACTAAACAGTAAATTAGCTGTTGTCACATAATAGCATAGCATTTCGAGTGTCCACAGCTGTAACTGTGTCTGTGAGTAGTCTCCTACAGTATGTAGGTAAAGAACCCCCTTGAGTTATTATCCCTGAGGTCAGGCTCCATGTCTGAGGCTCGTCGTGTGCCATAGTGAAGATGCCAAAAAGGCATCTTTACAGACATATTGTGGAATTTAAAACTAACAAAACAGCCTGTGATTTTTGAAGTACTGTGGTTAGTTCTTAATAACCTGTATATTAGCCGTTTAGCTTTGAGTTTTGTGCTCACAAGTTTCTACATTCAAAGCAAACCAAGGTTCAGGAAGCCTTGGTCTCTCCTGATATACCAGAAACGCTAATTGCTACTTTGTCCCTTGTCCTTGAACAATACCAGGACTTCAGTGATGTGTGAAAAGAAATCTAAGACTAAGATGCTACCTGTATATCGAAGTTGCGACTTTGCTATAAATCTGGAGCCAGGATCAGAAATTCCTTATGGTAGAATGTACCTACCTCAGAATCAGAAAACAAGGTGCATTGATAATAATTTGGAGAACCGCCTTATTGCTCCATCAGCATCTCCTGCCTGGGCTACTCTTTTCTTTCCAACCAGGAAATCAAATGAGTTGAGTCCTTAAGAGCACAATAAAGAATTGTTATCTTCTGCCATTAATTAAAAATATCTTGAAATCTGCACAAGGAGCTCAGATGTATTCAAAACTCGGCATTCGAGGAGCCTACCACTCGATAAGTATTAAAGGAAGAGATGAATGGAAAACGCCTTTTCAAACTCCATTTGGACAGTTTGAGTACAAGTGATACTCTTCAGCTTAAGCAATGCTCCCTCTATTTTTCACTGCTTTATGGATCATTTTTTTCTGATCTTCTGAACCAAAATACAATAGTTTACCTGGATGACATTTTGTTTTTTTCCAGGTCCCTTGAAGAACATTGTCAACATGTCCTCTAAGTTCTTCAATGATTATGGAACTTCTCCTTGAAGTAAAAAAACAGGGGAATTTTCTTTTAGCACACACTGATAGAGTATCTTGGGTTTATAATATCTACCAATGGTCTGTCTAAGGATTCATGTAAGATACATGCTGTTTTGAATTGGCCACCTTCTTCTTCAGTCAAAGAAACCCACAGGGTTTACCACTTTTTACAGGCTGTTCATCCATAGTTTCTCAGAGTATTCGTATAACATTTATCAGTAATTTAAGAAGGAAACCTAAACTCTCGGTTTTTCTGGGATTCTTGAGATGAAGCAGATTGTTAAGCTCTTAAAAAGGCGTTTACTACAAACCCTATACTTAGACAACCGGATTCTTTGAAGAAATTTATAGTGGAGACAGATGCATCCGACAAAGCCCTTGAAGCTGTATTGCTGCAACAACAAGAGGATGACGAGTTGGTACACCCTATTTGAAATCACTAAAGAACCTTGTCACCCTCTGAACAGACTGAGAAAGAGTTTTTGGCAATGATAAAGTACTGCATACAGTGGAGACACCTTCTTCAAGGTGCGCATCATTCATTTGAGATAAGGACAGATCATTGTAATCCTCTAGTCTGACAAGAATTTCAATGTTAGAATAGTAGACAGACATAATTTTTCCCTAAGTTGGACTTTGTAATCATGTATGTTCTTGGATCTAGTAATGTTTTTGCAGATACGTTCTACCCCTCGGAGGTACAACCTCAAACTATGTTGGCTCTTGGGCGAGTTTTATTTTTTTACTACTTCCCTGGAGGATGAATTTCAACATACCTATCTTTCTCTGGATCAGGAAGAATTGGAAAAATTACAAAGAAATTGTGAAATCTGAAAACAAGGTCATTTACATTTCTCTAAAAAAAGATTTGTTCATTCCTGTACCAATGTTACAAAAGACAGTTTTGAAACTGTGCCATGGCTTCTTAAGTGCAGGCCCCGTGGCAAGAGAATACTTTGTGGATTTAGTCCTGTGATCTTTTTGGTGGCCCACAGTGTTGAAGGATGATAACAATATGTGTCTTCTTGTGCCATATGTGCTCAGTTTAAAGTTTCGCATTAAACATCCTATGGTCTTCATCGTCCTCTACCTATGGCTCCTGATCCTGCATCAGATTTTATTGAGGACTTGCCTTCATCTAAAGGTTTGACTATGAACAAGTTGACTGTAGATACATACTCCAAAAATGGCTAATTTTTCTACATTTTTGCTGAGACACAGGTTATGGCCCAATGGTTTATTGAGGTTGTTTTTTGTTTGCATTATCTTCTTTGTCTGTTTTTTTGGAAAGAGAACCTCAGTTTATTTCAAAGTTTTGGAAAAGCTCTTGGAATCTCCAGAGTATTGTTGTCAGGATTCCATCTTCAGAGCAATGGCCTCACTGAACATACAGACTTTGGGCCACTATTTATGATGCTTTTGCAATGCTGCCTATGGTAACTGGACCTCTTTGTTGCCTTTTTCTGAATTTGCATACAACAATAGCATACAAAGCGCTATTGGGGTTTCTTCTCTCTTTTGTCTACATGAATCTCACCCTAGAATTGGTCTTTCATTGTGGTTGAACTTCCAGAGCAGTTCTGTTTCAGACTGGGGCATACATGTGTTACATTTGTTAAGCAGTTTCTAGTAAGCCATAAGAGTGGTTCCTCGAGCATGTGCCCCAAGTAGTACACTGACCTGGGCCCTTACAGGCAAGTCAAGAAACAGGAATTGCGCTGCCTTTTACTTTTGAAATTGAAGCAATTCTTATGAAAAAGTGGACACCTCGTCTGCTGCCTAAGCCACTGAAATGCTTCCATTTCAATTCTAAATCCTTGTTGCGAGCAATACAGTAGGTACCCTTCCTCCCCTCTATTAGTTCGACCACGCTTTGTCTTAGCTGCTGGTCGACTGGAGGCACAGAAACACAGTTAATATAAACTGCCATAGAAATATAGTGACTTTTGTCAGTAGAAGAGTCTCTTAGTTAACATTTAGCGACTCAGGAATACTAGGTTTATCATCACATTCACATTATACAATTGTGATGTTTATTTACAATTTATCTTGGATACAGTTTTTAAACATCAAATCAAACCAGAGCAATATAATCGAAGCCTACAGTTTCCAAACTACATTAATAAAAAAATCCAAAGCCAAGTCTATAAAAAAGTTAAATGAGCGCTTTATGTTTTTGCTTGCAAGAAGAATGATAGAATGTGGGGGAAGGGTGACTTTGTTTTATGATACAATGCACTAAATGTTTCCAACCTGTGAGTGAGGACCATCAAGGTGCAGTTATGTTATAGGATGCAGTGTGTAGCGGTGTGATGGATAATGAGATGTGAGAGGCAGATGAACAGTTTTATGTTTTTCAGTGTGCTGTCAAGTTTGAACAGCTCTGCATAACCCTCTATGACATTTCCGATGATTATACTCTGCTTAGTTGTTTACAGCATTAGGTTTCCCAATCTGACATTTTGTGTATAGTTGTGGTCCTGAGCTGGGATAATTGGAGTGAGAGAGAAGTGGAGAAATCTGCCAGGATGGGCCTTTTTTACTATCATCCTATATCTGAGTGACATTGTGAGATGTAAAGAAGCAGTCAGAGTATATAAATACTTTGGACCTGCAGTGGTGGACTAGATTAAAGTCCTCCAAACTGTACAGCAGTGTATGACAGATCTCTTCAGTTATTCCATGCCTGTTCATTTTGTGATATCTGTTTTTTGGCTGTTCAATACTGGAGATGGACAACTCATGTAGCAGATAGGTTTTATGTGAGTATAAGAGGTATACGTTACCACTCTGGGCCTCAGTTACAAGGAATTGACTCATATGCATAAATGCGTCAGTTTCCTTGCACCAGCATCAAATGTCCTTGCGCCACCATGGATGCGCTGTAATTACAATACAGTGCTCCATGGCGCAAGGGCTTACAGATGCACCCGAAATTTGGACACATCTGTTGGCACAAAAGTGATGCATTGCTGGAGTTGCTCATGAAAGTGATGAACTCCAGCACTGCGACACAACAGATAGGTGAGTCTTATTCGGAAAGCCCTGCATCATTCCATACGCCTGGTCTTAGCAGGCGAAGGGATTTTGACTCAGTGAAGGCGTAGAGTGATGAAGTGAAATGTAAATTTCACTGCGTCAGTTCTATATGGCTTTTTGCGTGGGAACACCCACCCTGCATATATTATACCTGACGCAGGTATAATGTAGCGCAGGACTTCACAACGTGACACATCTCCCTAGATGCGTCATGTTGTAAATGGGCCGCAACGTGGCGCATTGTTTATGCCGCCGCTGTGTCTCTATAAGTGACAGAACGGTGGCCCAAAAGTGTCGCAAGGGGCTTGTCAATCTGCCCCTGAGTATTATGGTCTTGCTATTATTTTGGGCCATAAACTTTATGAATGAAATTATAAACTATGTAATGCCATGGCAATCCTAGGTCAGCTCTTTTTAGCTTACTGGCATATCAAAAGGAGTTTGCTGGTTGGGTTGTTTTCCAGTCTGTGGGTTGTAAGCTGAAGATTGAGCTTCAGGGTGAGACAATCTATGTGGGCTCTGTTGCTGTGACATTGATTGGCGCAGTTATCTTGGAAATTGTTAAGTTTTCAACTGCTTTATAAAGTGCATGTGCTTCTGGATGCATCTAATGCTGGCTGGTAGGGAGTTGCAGAGCTTTGCAGTTGGAATGAGAAAGCAGTGCCCCATACAGATTTCCTTCAGGTGGTAAGGTGCTGTGATGGTAAGTGGTTCAAGCCTTGAGCACAAGTTTTTTTTTTTGTAGTCTATGTTGTCTAGGGAGTTAATAGTACGAGTTGTATAGACACCTGTTTGCTGTTTGTGTAAACTGAAGCTGAAATCCCTACAAATGTATTTTGTTTAAGGTTTCTCAAATTGTGGCAGTCCATCATCTAGGAGACTTTAAGCATATAACCTGTGATTTAAAAAAAAAACTTAATTTAAAGGAATATTTGTTTGTTTTTGGTTTAGGGTTTTCAGGAACTCTGCTTGGCACACATCAGAATAGAGTCGCAAGTAATTATATAATTAATTAAATGTTCTTAATACAGGATCTTTTTAAATAAGTTTGGGCTTAAAGGAACGTCTTTCCCCTCTCCAATACATAGCGAAAAGACTTGATTTTACAATCTGATCCTGCTGCACTCCAGCAGGATCAGTTTGCTGGAGTGCAAACTGACCCTGCACCAGTTTGCACTCCAAATAAAGTGAAATACAATGTGTGGATTTATTTACCAAATGAACAACTACAGTGACCATAATGCATTGGGATATGAGAATTCAGGCCAATGGAAACTGTTTAAAACATTAGCCGTGAAATATTAGCTACGCAGGTCCAGTATGCAAAGTGTTGGTGGTTTATTAATGGCAAAAGTCACGTCTCAGGGCCGTTGATGCTGGTTTAAGAGTAACCACACCTCGGTTTGTTATTATTCAACCAATATGTAGAGTAAGTTGTTAAAATGCATGAATGGTTAAGCACATTCTACCCAAAATAATTTCTGTCAATTTTTTCGAAATGTTGGGTGTTGCTAGGTTTCTCTCTATAAATGTACTCCTTTCAGTGAAGATTTCAATGTGATTTTTCGTCAGATGTCTTGTTTGAACTCCCATGTAGTAGCTCTAGCAAAAGTGCACAAAATGCCCCACAGTAGAACTGCCCTCTAATTAGTTGTAATTATTGCAATCACACATTTAAAATGATAGGTAAGTCTTTTTTAAACAACATTGTCTTCTTTTCCGAAATGCATTCTTTTCCTACGGATGCAAATTATTCTGCTGTTTGTCATGCCATCTTAAGTGGTAAAATTAGGCAATTAAAATACTAAAATGTTTTTTAGACACGTTCCAGATTTCAGATGTCCTTGTCAACAAAAGAGCCAATAAATGTACATATATATTGCTTTTACAGTTCATCACTGAAGGCACAGAATTACAGGTGGCAACACCTTACCCTATATGGGACTGATTCACAAAGAAACTTGCGACTCGTAAAGTGACAAGTGCAAAGTCTCCGCACTCATGGTGGAATTTCTGCATGGCACACTCTCTGAAGTGCGACGTGCGGAGATTCCTCCACGAGTGTAGAGACTTCACAATGAGTGTTGAGACTCCACCTCGAGTGTGGAGACGCCACACTCTTAACTTTACGAGTTGTAAGTCCCTTTGTGAATCAGGCCCTATATGTTTTTTTTATGTAAGTCAACGTTACTTTGATATTTTGTAAGCTATACATAAGATAATTTTGTGAGAAATATACAGCTTCATAACTTTATTTAGCTCTCCAAAACTGTTATCATTTTGTTATAACGTTCCCAACCGGACCCCCACGGGTCCATAAAAATAGCTAGGAATGTGTATGCTAACGCACATGAAATAACAGAACATTACATAACATTAACCTTTTCAACAAAATTACAGCTGGCAAGTGCAAACAGTCAAAAAAGAAAAACTGAGAGATTTGAATATGATAATTATGAGGCATATCAAAAGCAGCTAAATATGAGGCTGGAGCTGAAAAGTAGTCAATAGTTTTAAGTGGATCTAATAAACTTGATTAGATCAAACCCGAAAGACAAATCTCGCCAGGTTGCAACTCTGACTTGTAAGATGCATGGTCAAGCTTCAAACTTGTTGTTGTGGAAAACATTGAATTACAACCATACAGATCGGGGTTGTTTAATGAGGTCCAAGAAAGCTGAATTGAGCCGATATTTTCTGGATATGAGCATAAAATAAATTGCATAATGTAAAAACCAGTATTAACAGACTGCATCTGACACAATGATACAAGGGAAGTAAACGCAGCTACCCTGTGGGTCATATTAAAAGCCATCCTTCAAAAGTATTTTTACAGCAGATGCAGCCAGTCTGTTCAAAATGCATCCCACATAATGAACAAAGCTCACAGAGGAAATCAGTGAGCTAGAATATATCCACAAACATAACCACTCTTGCAAAACTTTGAGGAACATTCTTATGATTCGTGGCAAGATCAGAACTTTAGAAACATATCAGGAATCATATATATTGGCACTACATTCTATACATTTGGAAATAAATCTGGCACACTGCTAACTAATTTGTAAAGGGTGCGGCAAGCCAAAAGCACAATAACTAAAGTTAAACTCTTGGATGGCCACATGCACACTCATGATTCAGAAAAGGATGGTTGCTTCTATATGTCTAATCAAAAGAGACCAAAGACCCACAACCAGAGCCACAACCTGGCTGGAGTCTCATTACCTAAGTTACAGCAAAAGGATAGGGCATGCCTTACCAAACCTATAACAAAAGAGTAGATTTGTATGGTTATCTATTGCTTAAGCTCCTCCAGGGCCTGAGGTTTACAAGGCTCTACAGCCACCTTTTCCTAAATTGTTTACGTCAATGCTTCTCCCTTTACTCCATAGGATCTATCAGGAGATGATCCAAGAGGGCCCGGTGACCTCACAATGTCGGAATCGAACATCTTCCTGATTCTCATTCTAGTAAAGGAGGACCCTGGTGAGCCAAGATTGTACCGCCCAATCTCACCCTCAACCTCGACTTGAAAAATGTCACTAAAGTAGGGACTCTGAGATTTCAAACATTGATGGGGGAGGTGGTACATCCGGACCAGTCAGGCTTTATTCAGAAATGACAGGCTGGGAACATTACTTAAAAGGCCCTACATCTCTTTGCACCACTGGTCCAAACAATCAATCCTGATCTCCCTGGCTGCTGAAAAAGCATGTGACAAGGTAGGATGGGAATGTATGGTGGACACATTGAGGGTGGTTGTGGAGAGTGGAGGGAACTGGCAGGGTACTGTTGTCCCAGACCCAGGATAAAGGTTAATGGGCTCCACTCATAAGGGGTGAATATTACCAGAGGCATGAGGAAGGGGTGCTCACTCTCCCCCTTACTCTGGAGCCATTTAACCTAGCAAATTGAAGATCATCCCCATGTTAAAGGAATCATATTTGGCACCCAGGATATAAAACAAAATGTCCATGTTTGCAGACATCTTCTTTTCGGTCATGGACCCACCTTAACTCTCTCCCACACGTGTTAAAGGAATAGTGAGCTTATCAGACGGTCTCTGGATTTAGAATTAATATTTCCAAATCAGAAAACAGTTTGACTTCCAAAAGCGTGACTGAATGAGTAAGGAAGATAACCCTACAGTATCAATTACCTGTGCTTGGTTTGGCTCCCATTCTATCCATCACCAAAAAATTGATCTTCTACGACATAAGAGGGGAGTGAAGACTGAACTTAAGAGCTGCAAACATAATATGCTTTCCTTACTAAACCACAGAGCAGTATCCAGGATGCCCAGTCTTCCTAAGATTCTCTACACTTTTCAAACACTGTCTCTCCATATCCCAAAAATTGCATCAAATACTTTCAGTCAATGTGCTATTTCTTAATGTGGTTAGGCAAACATAAATGTTCACTGGGTGGCAATACGGCAGGGATGGCTGGGGGGTCCTAGACGTGACCCAAGCAGATACGCTATGAGATGTGTATGTGCATAAATACTTTTGTGTGGGCATCGAAAATTAACGGCATTACTCTCAAGTTTATTTAACACACTACATGAGCCTTTATTCCACTGCTTTAATGAAAATTACGATGATGGCGAAAGCATTGATAAACAAGCATTGACAAAGCCTTAGGTCTTGATTGCCATTTAAGTCCCTATTAAAATATAAAAGAAGCTTGCTGTCCTGGAAAAACAAAGCAGAAAAGTATTCTTTCCCATATACAATGCACCCATTAGATAATAATAATAATTTAATGTCTGATGATTCAGAGTATTTTTCAGATGTAAAATCTTTCCCCACGCCTTACAAAGCAAGTATTCTATACAAGTTGAAATGATACACCAAACAGTCACTGGCATGCTGTGAGAGATGATTACTCTTTTTGGTGGAGCCAAAGTCCACTCCATGTATATTTCAAAGAATTAGCAGTAATTGGTGTCCAGCCAGCAGCTCGGTCAAGCCAAACTTAAGCAAAAAATAGGAAGAAAGCATACCTCAACACTTCTCGCAACTTTATTTAACACATAGCAAAGCAACCCAAGACCAAAACACATGTTTTTAACCGCTTGGCTGCGGGGGTAATTCCGCCGCAGCGCTAGGGGGAGGGGGGCCGCGCGGCGCCGCCATGCTCGTGACGGAACCACTCCGTTGCGAGACTCGGGCGCGCTGTGCTTGTGACGGAGTGGTTCCGTCACGGCCCCGCCCGCTCAATAGAATGCGCCACGCAGGCGCGAAATCAACGCCGCGCAGGCGCGGCGGCCAGGCCGTGACAGAACCACTCCGTCACCAGCAGCGCGTGTCCGTTGCTGGTGACGGAGTGGTTCCGTCACAAGCATCGATGAGGTTAATACTATCAACAAAATAACATTCCATGAAGATAAAGGGCCTGATTTAGGGCTTGGTGTATGGGATATTCCTCACCGCAGTGATGGAATAACCCATCTGCCGAGATCTAAATCAGGCCCTAAGTCTGTTAAGATTCCCAAAGGTAACTAAGAGCTCAATGGGTATTACATTTTAAATTGTTCAAACTGGTTTAGTAATACTGATAACATGTGTGTTTATCTGGATTTGAAGAAGAGATCTGTGGACTGACAGTCTTTGTGAAAGTCAAGTTTTTTCACAAATTTGTTTTGCTTGGGCTACAAGACTGTCACACAATTGATTTCATTTAGATACTGGAGTAAACATTGTTTCATTTTTTGGGACCTACATTTCTTCTCTTTTTAGAAACAAATCAGCTGAGGAATGTTTTGGAACAGATGCTTTGCTTTAATTGTTGTCAGTTTGATTCTTTTGTTAGTTAGGGAATCTTACAAGATCACTGCATTGCTTTTATCTATTCTGTTGCTGAATTTCTGGTAAGAGAACCTATTGGAAATGTTAGTTTGCCTCTCAGTATAATACACTATTTAGCAAATGTGGCTATTTACCATTTTCTATAATTTCAGTACCTCATGAAATGAGCGTTCAAGTGTCTCGTGGGTGCAGACCACCTTCAGTCTGTACGGAAGGTCAGAGGCAGGCATGGCTGATACAGGTAAGAATGGTGGGGCAGGCGGGGGCAGGCTGGTGGGAGAAGTCGACATATGATGGAATAGGGAAAATAAAATAAATAAATAAATAAAACCACTTACCTTGCACCGAGTCGGCTATGCGGTAAGTGCAAGATAAGTGGTTTTATTTCTGTGTTTATTTTATTTTCTCTATCATGTCATATGTTGACTTCCTCTTCACCCCACCGCTCTTACCTGTACCAGTCACGCCTGCTCAGAGGGGTCTTCTAGGTACTGTGCCTGCATATATATATATATATATATATATATATATATATATATATATATATATATATATATATATATATATATATATATATTCCTTGGTTTGGCTGGGGCCTTCTATGCAATCAAGTCTATCAGTAGCAAACGGGCAGGCCAGCAGAGATTCAGCAGGTCCTTCAGGTCTTTTCCTAGCCATGAGGAAATGGAAAACATTTAACTACATATTCTGGTAGCATCACATAAAGGTCCTTGCAGGTCTGTTCCTTGACAATGTTCTTCTGTGAGCTGGAGTGGACTGTCCACATCTTGGAATTTGGGCAGAAATTCACTAACCAGCATACCAGTGCACCTCTTCATTTTGGAATTCCAGTCAGGCATATGGGAACAAGTTTGAATGAGGTGGGCCTGATTTGGTATAAAACCATTTGTCAAATACAGAAGAGGAAAAAACACTAAGAGTGTATTGCGACTTATATAGCGCACGTATCACCCGAAGGTATCAAGGCGCTTGCTTAGGGAACCCGTCCTGGTATTCCCCTGTGAGATACCCCAGCAGGGTATCCACAAGGTGAAAGCCAGGCATCCCGCCACGAGGGGCCGTAGTGGAGATTAAGCAAGCTATTGCCCAGAGTCGCAGAGTGTGACCCCGTGAGTCGAGTAGGCACCGGAGCGAGAATTGTCAAGTCCGTGGAATTTTTTTGAGCTCGAGACCCGCCGAGGCGGGGAATCGAACCCTGGTCCACGGCCGATGTCAGCTTCCGGGTCTGCCGCCTCTAACCACTGAGCCACGCTTCTCTTTGTTGGCTCTCTTTGTTGTTTTTCTGTCTGAGAAGTCACACTCCACCTTTCACTCAGCTTTTAGTACAAAAATATATCTGCGATCTTACAAGAGTTACCTTAATAAAAGATGATCACAAGCTATTTTCCATTTTAACATATTCAGATGTTTGTGATTAAAGTTGAAAATAAATAAGCATAATCAGCCAGATTCACTAACACAGAAGGAAAATCTGCCGCTGTAGTAGTGCCCATAGAAAAGGAAATTCTACTACTATGTTTGCAAATTCACAAATATTCCCTGTAATGCACCGGTAAAGCAGTGGCAGGCATAGGTTTCCAGGTGTATCGTTGGAAATGTCATGTTGACATGTTTCCTGGGCTCATATTTCCCAAAAGTGCATATGTTCATATGTTTGTTATAATTGTTGTAAAACCTATGAACATAAGGAACCTATTCTCAAAAAACAAGTAGTCAATGTATACCAGTAGTAGTACTACTACTATGAAAGGTGCTGATTAATTGCTCTGAAAAATTCAAAAACATTCCCAGTAGTGCCACTGTAAGGCTGTGCCACGTGCACAAGTGTACAAGTTTCCGGGCCTAACCTTTCACCAATAATTTTTCTTTACAGGAAAAAAAAATTCAATCCGGGGAATCGCTTTCCCTATATCCCTCCAAGAGAAGGTACTCCATCCTGTTGCTGGCGTAAACCTCCAACCATTTACAGGTTAGGAAAGGGTTGGAGCAGCATTTGTTAATGCTCACAAACTCACAAGTTTTTAGGCATTCACAAACTTTAAGACAAAGCATGTATCGATCTGTCCACTCCCCAACCTTTGTGTGAGGCTTACTACTTCATACCTTGACTTCATAAGCCCAACAATTGTGCAACTAAAATGCCGAAATGTTGGAGAACCACCAGGCAAGATGGAAAAGCTAGTGCTTAAAATGTTTGCCTATTTAATTAAGAAGTACATTTTGTCTTTTGAGTGGAATTGTCTTGTTAGTTTCTGACATGTTTTTGTATGTTGGTCCCAAACATAAGGGCTCATTACGATGGCGGTCGGATGAGCATCCGTCCGTCATTGAAGCAGGATTGAGACTGCCTGACAAGGAGTCAGCGGTCCCATCCACCATATTTTGATCAGACCGTTGTGCAGGCAGTCAGAAACAGCCTTTTTCTACTATATATTGTGCTGTGAACCGGAAAAGGGCAGCAGCACACGTAGAAAAAGGCATTTTTCAAACATCCATGCACTGTGTGCCAGGCACCATGCCACCTGTGGGACCGCCATGAATAGACTGTGGGAAATGGGCATCATGATCCTGATGGCCGCGCCTCAGTAAGCACTGCCTACTTTCAGGATCACGATTCCAACTGCCTCCATCGCCTCCATCAGGATCAGTAGATCCTGATGGAGGCGATGGTCCATCCCTACAGACAAGGTTCCAACTGCCTGCACCCTAATGCAGCGGTCGGCCCTATGGGCTGTCTCAGTGGGATCACCACCGACGGCCTGTCGGTGGCAGTCCCACCTGCATCGTAATGTGCCCCATAGTATTTAAATCAAATCTAAACAAGATTTTTTTTGTTTTTTTTTGAGAACCTTTATTATCACTTCACATAAATTCAAGCATGGGCCTACAACCCTTCCGGCCGGCCGCTAGTCAATTCGGAAGTTCAGCAAAACAATATAGAAAGACATAGCAACCCGTAATTCAGGGCCAGATACGTATCCAGGATATAACTCGTATTCAAGCGTACAGCGTGATAATCAGGATTCAATAGGGTTCATTTTACAGTGAAGAAAAATAAAAAATAAAAAATATCAGAATAATTGCCATACGGTCATACATGGTCCTACAATAGCAACATGAAACAGAAATCTGCAAAGAGTGCAAATACTCTTAAAGACATGGGGGCAAGGCATACGAGTCAGGATAAATGTAAACAACACATACAGGTCGTGTCGAACAGCACCCCAGCCCCTAAAACAAAACAGACTGTAGGAATCATGAAAAACGACGACACCAAGAAGAAGAAAAGACAAAGGGCCATAGAGACAAAGAAAGAACAAATAAACAACCCCCTTCCCCCTACCCCCCACCCTGCACCCCTGCAGAAGGCTACGGCCTACCCCCCCCAGCAGCGTGCCTATCGCCCTAAAGGAGAAACCCGAAATATAGAATAATAGAAAAAGGGAAAAAGAAGGAAAAAATGTGGAGAAGGGCCCTCGATCAAACCACCCGCCCCCCCCCTCACCCAGCGCGCACAATAAGCATCATAAAAGCAAGGTCAGAATAGCCACAGTAAGCAATAATTATCAATTCAATCAATAACATCCCCGTTGAGTGTCCCCCTAAACACCGTCAGCCAACAATGCGCTCCTCCATGTCCCAGACGGTCTCACCCCTGGCCTTTCCTATCAATAGTACCCACATGCAGCCAGTCATCAATCGGCATACAGAGCAGTGTGGTGGGTCCAACCGATCCGGGCGGACCGGGCAGCGCCATTACTCCATGGGACTGTAGCCCCCAAAATCCAGCCAAAGACGTATGGCGGAAATCCGTCTGTGTCAGAATCGATACCGGAAACATCCCCCAGCCTGAATACAGTCTCACCAGCCAGGAAGAGAGAGTCACACAATCCAGTAATCGTTGAAACGCCGCCGGGGCAGCCCAAACTATGGACCGATGTTGTTTCTTCAGCCGCCGTACAGATAAGGGCCCCGACGAGTCACTCACATATACAACAGAGCAATCCAAAGCGGTATCACGGACCGGGTCTATCGGCGTCTCCACGAACGCAGGCGCAGCCGGGGCATTCATCACTGACGCAGAGGCGGGCACATCGGCGCTTCCTTGAGATTGAACCATGCCCATGTGGAGCGGCGGGACAACAATGGCGACCATCCTTCTTCCCAGATCCCCGGCGTCCCGGCTCAGGGTAATATACAGGGTTGTTAACGCCGCCAATATATCTCTGGACGTGGGCTCTTTCCCGTGGCGCCAGACCCCAGGACTCTCCCTCACAACGGATTCTCTGCCCGGATGAGGTGTGCGTAAGAGGGTGCTATCCGCCATCTTAGCTGATCCGGCCTCGTCTTTCTCTACCTCACTTCGGGACCGGGCCCCACACCAGGGAGGGACAGGATTCACAACGGGAATCTCAAAAGTCAAGGCAGGTTTCTCAGCAGAGAGTCACCAAAAGGCTAAAAACTCCGCCGCTCCCTGGGGGCCGCACGCTGACTCCGGGAAAAGTCGTTAGTGTGCCCGGATACAACACCGGAGTGGGGGCCAAGTATCATGCACTCCCCTCGACCCAGCTGTATCGCACTCCCCACATGGTTCTCCGCAAGTTGGGCTGGGTCGGCACTGTCGCCATCGGCCAGCAAGTCGTCAGTTCCCTCCGGCCGACTCCTCACCATCACCAGAAGGCGCTGTTGTTGCAGTCGCGGCCGGCCACTCTACGCACTCGAGGCCCAGCTCCGTGAAGGCCGCAAAACATTCGGGGACATTTCAACGGGTCTGCAGCAAGCAGAAGCCTCAGGAGCAAACGGTAAGTGAAGGTTATCCTTCGCCTACATAAATATGCCGTTACGGCTCAGGATAGTTGCCAGGATGTATGCGCGGGGTGAGAAGGCTGACGGAGCCGAGCGTTTACGCAGCCATCTCGGTCGCCATCTTGGCTCCTCCCCCTAATCTAAACAAGATTAAAGTATAATTACTGTTTAAACCTGGACACGTTATCTATTCACCTTTGTCCACAGAGAGTGGTTCATCTATTGCTCATGACAAAACATAACTGTATACATGAATGTTCTTGACTTTTTTGGAAAGTTAAAAAGGTACTAGTTGGTGATTTTGTCAGTGAATGTATGCCAAGCAATACATTACTGTGATGAAGTTTAGTAATGCATTTTTAAAAAAAATGAAACCAATTAAAGCCAAATCTATAGCTGGATGTTTACAAATTAGATTTTATCCGACACAACAAGTGTATTTTGTGTAAGGGTACCTAACATTTATTATTGGAAAGAATTGTTGAATATGTTCATTTAAATATCAAGGTTGTTAGAACTGGGGGTCTCTAGATACCTTTGTTCAAAGAGGGACCCTTACTTCTAGGGAAACACACTGTTGATAACCCCTGCTCACCCCCTTGGAAGCTTGGCACGAGCAGACATGCTTATCCCCAAGGCAATGTGTAAGGTATTTGTACCAACACTCACAGTAATACAGTGAAACACAACAAAGGGACGCTGCACAAGTTATTTATAAAAATATAAATCTTTTTATCTGATTAGGCAAGATCAAAATGACATAGAACCAACATACATAAGGATTCTTTCTTCAGCAATGTTTCTGTGGAATGTTTTAGCAAAAACGTACTTGAAAAAGTAAAGGCACTTGTAGATTCAGTATGGCTGAAAAACTCTTGTTTCCAGCGTGGGGAAAGTAAAAAAAAAAAATAAGGTGCTTCTCAATAATGTCCCTGCTGCACTCGTAACACAGAATGGGGCTCTTCTAACCAAGGACGCGTTCCCTCAATGTTACGTGCCTCAGTAATGCCCCCGCTGTACTTGTAGCACAGAGAATGCTGCTTTTAGGATTGTTTAATCAACGAGATGCCCCAGCTTTATCAATAGTTAAGTTGCAGCTTTAATCAGCGTGTGGGGAAGTTATTTCAAAGGCAAACAGACAGTAAGATCCTCCTCAAGAACGCCCGACTGCCCTTGTAGCTGCCTGGGTATCTTAGAACAATGTGGACCTTTGTTGTTTTTTTAAATCACCCCCTTCGTCATGCGCAGCCGCGCACCAGTCACCAGCGAGTTTTAAGTAATATTGAGGCAGGCCACCAGCAGCACGTTAGCACACAGTTTCTCCCCCCCTGGTAGGCTCCGGTTACCTGGTGAGTGCGGAGGGGCTTGGGAGCCCGCCTAGATCCTCAGCGGTGCCGCGCCTTCCTCTGAGGCGCTCCTTGGCTTCCGGGATGGCTCTGCCCTTGATTACGAGTGTGGGGAGTCCCGGTTGCTAGGGGACATGTTGCGCTGCCTTCTCCGTGACGCAGCTCAGCCAGGCCGAGCCTTCCTGGTGATAGGGGGAAACCTTTGAGGCTGGAACCAATCCCAGTGCGGCGTTTCTTTTACATAGGAGTAGTCAGGGGGATCAATGCCTATGCTGCCTCCGGGCCAATGGCGGTGATTTTTCTGTGCACAGCGCTTCGCTCCGTCTCTGTACCGTGCCGGCGGCGGTGATCTCGCCCCCCTTTGTTCACAGTCTCAGGTAGCGCACAAAGCGCACTCACTCCCCCAGGCCAGCGGCGGTGAAATCTACACACACAAGACATTCTGGGACAAAGCAGACGCCCCCAACCCAGATCTTCAGCTCTGCACTAGTCTGCACAGAACTTTCAGGGCACGATCCAGGGGCAGATAACGCTTGAGGTGAAGCAGACCCCGACAGACCCCAGTTGTGTGCCGATGACCACACCGAGTCCCGAGCACAGGGGCAAGCAGGGCAAAGCTCGGGAGGTCACAGTCAGGGCAGCGGAGGCACGCACTCAGCATTGATAAAAATGTTTTCTTGTAAACTTTTGTGTAAGGGTGGGCGTAGTGTGCGTAGTGGGGCTACGCGAACTTTGTGAAGTGGGCAGGAAGCTATGCCCACCCACACACTTCGCGTAGCCCCACTACGTGCCGCCCGCCTCCCTCCCACCCTCTTCTACATGCCTAATTTCATTTAAAAAATAGTTTAAAAGTAAATTAGAAGCACTTCCCTGATATGCGGCGTCCCGGGGCTCCCTCATCTGTTTCGCGCCGACTTCTTCCATCCAAATGCGGATGCGCATCTGGATGGAAGAAGTCGGCCCCTGTCACTCACACACCAGACAGTCAATCCACAAACAGGCAAAGGCACACAGAAAGGCTGAACAAGAAAATAGCTACATTCTAAAAGTACGATTTCCAAACTTAGAATTTAAAAACCATCTTCACTAAAAGATGTGTTAATAAATTCTGAGTTCAGGGATACAAGGTTCCATATGCCTATCTTGCTGTTACGGGAAGATATGCAGGTAAGCATGTTACGCAGCATTCCCCATGTTATCCTCTGGGCAAGATAGCCTCTCAATAGTGAAAAACTAAATCGGCAGTATTACACTATCAGGACATGTTACCCACACTAGTACATGTACTATCTTTCACATACACTTCACCCTGCCCAGGGGGGTACCTTGGGCCTACCATAGGGGTGTCAATGTGTAAGAAAAGGGAAGGGTCAGGCCTGGCCAGTGTGTACACTGGCCAGGACAACATGGCAGCTCACAGACTGTGCACAGGCACTGCGGTGGCAGGTCTGAGACACCATTTTAGGGCTACTCATGTGGGTGGCACAATCAGTGCTGCTGTCCCACTCCAGCATTTGAATCACCAGCCCTGGCACACTCAGTCCAAGTTACTAGGGACCTACTGGTAAAACAAATATGCTAATCATGGATAACCAATCACAGTAATAACTTAACTAGGGAGCACTTGCACTTTGGCACTGATCAGCAGTGGCAAAGTGCCCAAAGCATCTAAACCAGCAAAACGAAATCCATCACAGTGTCAAAAACGCAGGAGGTAGAGGCAAAAAGTCAGGGGAAACCACGCCGAGGATGCCAGGTCTAACAAAGGTCTACAGGGACCTGAGGCAACCACAAGTACTCTTACCACAGTAATTCAGGAGATGACAGTAGTTTGGGGTGCCAGTTGCTGAAAGGTACTCTGGGTGGAATGGTGTCCCAAGGAGAAGAGTGGATGTCACTTGGTTCTCATCACAGAAGCTGATTAACACAAAAAAGAGGCATGGTCACAGTCTTAGATAGGAAAACCATAGTTGTATTTTAAACACAAGGAGCTTGTGCTCAAGCAGAGATACTGTCCCAAGTGTCACATACAATCCCCACACTTAGAAAGAGTCACTTGCTACCGAGCTTACCCACAGTTACACAGTTAAACTTTGATTTCGTCCATGTGGCCTTCCCAGCTTTTTCCTTTTTGCTCTATTGGTGCCACCACCTGCCCCTTGATCTCTTTCAACCCCATTGCTTATTTTGTGTTTCCATTCAGCAATTACCTTCCTCCTAGCTTGACTGAGACTACCTCGGCCATTTGCCCTGCCTTCCAAGGGCCATCCAATGTCTAAAGTACTGACCTTCATCAATTATTTTACTCTTCTAGATGCACCTGCTCCTGAGACTTCTATTTCCACATACGCCTGTAACTGAAGAGAGAGTATGAGAATCAAGGAAATGGGACACTCTGACAGAACGTTTTACTCTGAAGGCATCTCTGCCTGTCTCCCTATGCATGCAATTCCCAACTAGGACCCCCTTGTAAATAATTTACTCTTGTAAACACGTGTGCTGGGTTGCAGTACTTTGTGTTTCCTTCAATTCCATCAAGTAGGCATGCTGCCTTTCCATTATCTGCCCCATTTGCTTTTTTCTATTTTCTTTCACTAAGGAGTCTCTCCATTTATTTTGTTTGCTCGTGTGTCCCTTTCATTCTTTGGTCCTGTTGAGGCCCCATATCCTATGGAGGTTGAAACATCTTCAACAGTGTCAAATTAACCTTATAACTCGACCCTTTGATTGATAAAAGGGTTGATTGACAGCCACGGCCCGTGGAGGGAGTTTCGGTGGGGCAGAGAGGCGGGGCGGGGGAGGGGCAGGATGGGGGGTGCTAAAAACCGGAGTATGGATAATTTAAGGTAAGTAAACAATTTAATAAATAAAACGAATTTCGTAGCGCGCCCTGCATCACATTTTGCGATGTAGGGCGCGCTACGAAATTCGTTTTATTTATTAAATTGTTTACTTACCGTCAATTATCCATACTCCGGTTTTTAGCACCCCTAACCCTGCCCCTCCCCCACCCAGCCTCTCTGCCCCACTGAAACTCCCTCCACGGGCCGCGGCTGTTGATTGATATACATATGTATATGGTTTAGATCATTTGTTTATAACTTTAGAAACCTTCTTTTTTGGTCTTACTGAGATCACTGTACTATTGGTTTTGTTTGTTTGGTTCCATTTCACTTGGGGCTCATTGTACATTTTACATGTATGTTTGACACATATATATATATATTTTTATTGTTGAGTATTACAAAAATTTCTGAATATATGAGACTCCTTTGTATGGCTTTCTCTATCTACATCCTACAAAAGTTTAATATTTGTGATTGAGCCTTTGCTTTACCAAGTATATATGTATAATTTGAATGCAAACCACCATAGGGTCTCGTGGCTCAGTGAACTAATGTATTCACTGCAGGGACCTGTGTTCAACCTCATGGTCACAAGTTCAAATCCTGCTGGGTTCGCTCAGTCTTTCATCCATCTGAGGTTGATAAACTCTCCATTGATTTGGGTAACAATAAACATCTGCTATTCAGTGCCAGGATGCCAACGGATGATCATGCACTTTACAAATACTTGTTTTATGTTGTTGATAATAGAATTTAAGATCCTGGTTATTGAGTAGGGTTACCTTTGTATTGTGCTAGAATTATTTGCTTGTCGAGCTGTTAGAAACTTATGTTACCCATCACTTTTTTGCACCTTTAGAATTCAATGTATTGGGAAAGAATACCCCAAAGAAGTCTGTTTGCTAGACGGAACACCATTGGACTTTGTACTCTAGAACACTTTAAACCTATCATACCAAAGTGCTACACAGCACATCATAAAGCCATAACATTCAACATCAAAGGATCGCCCGCCATCCAGTTGATACTGAGAATCAATTGGTTTACTCTGCGCTATCATTCCATTGATTAGCAACAATAAACTATTGCATTTGAATAGCACACTACCATCAAAAGTTCTTCTTCCAGTAGATCTCAAATCAGTTAAACATTTCTCTACCATACCTACATCTTCACCTTCTGGGATAGTAGCCACAGAGATGTCCCTGGAACATAGTAACTAAGCTGATCTATTTAGTGCAAAAGAAGCATTGCAGATACCACCCAATCATCCATACCACTGACATAAGGATCCAGAGTCTGATGCGCCCATACCTCATGGGAAGATATACCCATGGTCTGGTCTACAAAAATATGTTCTACTGAAATGTGGCAAAAATAGATTGTGGTTAAGATTTATACAAGTATCAATGTCTCCTGCTGTGGGTCCCCTCTTTTGTGCGATAAATAAAGGTGCTCTGTAGTGATTACATGGAAGTCAATGCTACAACAAGGAAAACACACGTCCACACCCCTTTAATTCAAATCCTGGTAGACTACTTGAAAGGTGCATGTTTTAGATTGGAGTGGCAATAGTAAGCGTGATCCCATTTAGTGTCCATCACATTTCCCAAATTCTTTAAGACTGGAGAGCGAATAGTAAGGGTGACCCCATTAGTGTCCAGCATCTTCCCCAAAATGGTTTAAATTGGAATGAAAATGGTAACTGTGACCCCATAAGTGTTCCACATCTTCCCCAAAATAGTTTTGACTGGTGTAAAAATACCATATTACATCTAATACCTTCCCCAAATTAGTTCAGATTGGAATAGGAATAGTAAATGTAACATCTTTGGTGTCCAACACCTTCACCAAATTTGTTTAGAATGGAGTGGAAATTTTAAATGTGACCACCTTCATTTATTACACCTTCCCCAAATGAGGCTCGAGCATGGGGTCTCCAACCTTTTCCATGACAAGAGTCACTTATGTCAGTGAAAATCATCTTGAACTACTAATGTTAGTTTTGTAAAGGCTACATCATACATGATTACATTAATGGCCATCCTTTGCAAGATTAGGAGCAGCGATCACCTTAGTGCAGCAGGCAGGGTTGCCAGCAGCAATATTAAAAAAAGCTTTATGAGTTTCACATACCTGTGCATTGGAAATGTATGATGATCATAGCTGCAATGCTAGTGGCACCAAAATTACGCAATTAGTAAAACTGACAAAAACCACACGGTTAATCACTCAAATAGCTTAAAATGTATATTGAAAATTGAGCAATTTTTCTCCAAACATCAGTTTATGATTTCTGAAAATACAACACTTTTCATCTCAAATATACACTCCTAGGGGTCCATTAGGATGTCGGGCGGATTTCCTCCGCCAGCCTGGCGGAGGAAATCCGCCCGACATCCACAGCCCAAATCCCCCCCGCCATATTAGTATGGCGGGGTGGACCGCGGCGGTGAGAAACACCGCCCGCATGTTTACCGCCCCGGTCGCCTGGCGGCCGGGGCGGAAAACGAGTAACATGGTGGCGGTGTCTGTTAGACACCGCCCGCCATATTACAATGGGCTTACACCAATGCATTTCCGTGGCGGCAATGCCGCCACGGAAAGGCATGCGGAGACTCCCTGCGGGGGCCCGTTGCGGGCCCCCTGGGAGTCCCTGGCTTGGGGGGTTGCACATGGAGGGTACCTATGGTATCCCCCCGCATTTCAAAGTGCATCATGGCAGGCACCGTGCGGTGCCTGTCATGTTGCACTTAGAAATGCACAACGTGCACGTTTAACAAGGCGGCGGGCGGAGATTACTGCTCCGCCCGCCGAAATGGCAACAATACAGGATGCGCCCGCCTGTGTGGCGGGCGCATCCTAATGCACATTTCGGGACCCCCGCCCTCGAGGCGGGCGGTCCCGTTTCCCGATAGGGTGGTGGGCGGGCAAAGCCCGCCCGCCATCCTAATGCCCCCCCTAATTTTGATATCCATAAGCTAATTCAGCCAGGCAAAAGCTTCTATCTTAGAAGGCTGGCCTGCACACAGGAGAACTACTTACAGGCAGCTATAGGGCTACCAGTAGCTTACGAGCTACTTGTTGGAGAAGCCTGGTCTAGAAGGAGTGGGAATAGCAAGTGTGCCCCGATAGTGTTCAACACTTTCCCTAAAACGGTTTAGATTGGAGTGGCAATGGTAAATCTGACCCTTATAGTGTCCAACACTTTTCGGGGATTAGTTCAGATTGGAGTGGGAATAATTAGTATGACACCTTTAGTGTCGTACACATTCCCAAAAATGCTTTCGTTTGGAGTGGGACTAGTACATGACACTTTTAGTGTCCAACACCTTTCCCAAAATAGTTTAGTTTGTAGTGGTAATAGTAAATGTAACCCATTTAGTGTTCAAAACCTTTACCCTCCTACTGCTATGACCTCCAAAAAAAAAAAAGAAGAAAAAACATTCACTCTTCTATCCCTTCACTATCCTTTTCAATCAAAATAACAGACTAACATGTCCACTTCTCAAATTTCATATTTCATTATACTAATTCACCACTAATCCTTAATTGGTTCCAGAGTAATGTGCCACTCACCAAAAAAGCACTTCTACACCTCATCAGGGTTAGCAAGCACTATATAAATGCAAACCTTTTTCCCTCTCCTATCCCTCCCCTACCCTTCTCAATCCAAATAACTCACTAACATATCCACCACTCAAATTACTTTCTTATTTCACTATACTAATTTAACACTAATCCTTTATGGGTTCTGGAGTAGCATGATACTCACCAAAAAAGTGCTTCAATACCCCATTAGGAGTAACAAGCACTATATAAATGCAAACCTTTTTCCCTCTCCTATCCATCCACTATCCTTCTCAATCTAAATAACAGAATAATATCCACCACTCAAATGACTTTCAGATTTCACTATATTAATTCACCACTAATCCTTTATGGGTTCCGGAGTAGCTAGCTACTCGACAAAAAAGTACTTCAACACCCCATCAGAGGTAACAAGTGCAATATAAATGTAAACCTTTTTCCCTCTTCAATCCCTCTGCTATCCTTCTGAATCCAAATAACTGACTAACCTATGTACCACTCAAATTGCTTTTATATTTAACTATACTAATTCTACACTTATCCTTTATAGGTCCTGGAGTAGCGTGCTACTTGCCAAAAAGCACTTGGACGCCTTGTCAGGGGTAGTAAGCTCTATATAAATGCAATTATAATTCAATACAATACATTACAGTGTGAGTTGTAGATGTAAAGATTTTATACCCCACTCTAACATCATCGTGGCACCACAACTAAGATTATTAAAGGATTTGCTCAGAGATTCTATCATATGCTGACAACACCTCATGTCTATCAAGATGCAACTAGAACTAAGGGCCTTATTATGATGGCGGTTGGACTTTCATCCAACTTCCATCCTTTGGTAAATGGGACCGCCTGACTGGCTGTCAGCAGTCTCACCATAGGCATTAGGATGCGACCGCCACCACCGTGGTCGCAATGTCTATATTTTGTGTTGCGGCTGGTGCTGCTGGCTGTAGCACACGCCACAGTACAAAATGTATACATTACACATATACCTGCACTGCATGGCAGGCACAATACGGTGTCTGCCACAGAGGAGGGCTAGGGAAGAAGGGGGGCCCAGTATGGACCCCCAATGTCCTTTTCTGCCAGCCTTTTCATGGCAGGTAAACCGCCATGAAACGGCCAGCTGGGTGGGGCATCATAGTCCCTAGGTATTGAATTTCCCTTTGATGGTCTGATGGGCTCAAGGAGCCCGTCGGATCCGTGGCTGTCAGTCTCTCCGGCCACCACCCATCCTCCCGCCATCCCAAAGTGGCGGGCGAGAATCTTCATTACAATGGCAGTAGGACCGACGGGCTGTCAGTGGCAGTTCCACTGTTATCGTAATCAGGCCCTAAGTTCGGTATCTGCCTAGGTGCTGTGGCAAATTGGATGAAATAGAACTGCCTCCAGCTTCAGAGCACTGGTGGCCAGATGAGTTTTGCAGTCTCCCTCGACCCAAAAGGGTGGCAAACAATGTGGCCATTCTGTTGGACGACAAGCTGAGCATGACATATAAACTGCTGACAGTTATCGAGCTGTTGGAACCCTTTGCAGGCTCAAGAAGCTCTTGTCACAGATGCCTTTGCATTGAAGGAAGATAATTATTTAGAAATTCATAACTAGCTACCTCGACAATGGATCACCTTGATGGAAGCCACTAATAAGTACTGCTGCCCCAATTGCAGGAAGTGCAAAATGCAGCTGGCAGATTGGTGTGTTGCCTACCCCTCCGCCCCCATGCCACTGCAGATCCAATCTTGAAACGTTTGCATTGCCTTCCTGTTAGGAAGTGATGCATATTTGAAATGTTGTGTCATTCCCACTGAACTTTGTGTGGGTGTGCAAATTATTGGGTGCCAGATTCAAATTCTACCCGCCCACCCGAAACCTTAGATCAGCTAATACGACATTAGCTATCCTTCGCTGCATGCCTACCTCTCATTATGTGGGTCAGTCTTTCTCATACTTAGGACCCCATCATTGGAATAAGTTTTTGGCCATATTCCATTATGTCAACATTTTCCTCTGTTTAAAGAAATGATTAAGACCTGGCTGTTTCGAATTGTTTTAATCTACCCTTCCATTTTGGGGATCCTCTGGTTTAAAGGTATAGTGTCAAGATACTTCTTTGGGAGTGATTAGTTGCACTTATTAAAATAACATAACATTAAATAGTAGGCAGGATCTTCTGAAGTTAGATTATTCTTCTTGGTAAGTGGTTGCATGTGGGATATGTTGGTATCTGAGGGGAAGAAGCCTGATAATAGGAGTTGTTGACACTTGTCATGGCTGGGGTTGCAATATCCATTAAGAGTAGGAAGTTCTTCAAGGTTTGTGAATGGCAGCGGTATGATGGTGGACCTGCAGGTCCAGCAGCCTAGTCCAGGCGACCGAGTTTGTTTCCAAAAGTTGCCTGAACAAGGCAGGAGTCTGTTTCTGTCACATGGTGTAATATTTTAGTCTTGGTTTGGGTATTTTGATCCTGAGGTGTTTAAGCTTTCCTTTGGTAAAAATAAAAAAAAAGTGCTCAGCGATGAAGTTACAGGAAAATTTGCGACGGATGTCTTTATTGATTGCACACTGGTTGGTGTGTAGACTCTAGTAAGAATCCCATGAATAAAGAAATCATCGACATGTCAAGAACTGAGATTATTCAGTTCTGAGCCTGCCCAGATCAATAGTGTGTTGAGGAAATAAATACAAACTTGCCCAGAGGAACAAACAATTTGAGCACAAAAGGGTACTTGTAAAAAATAATATTTCTGTGCTATGTTTGTGTGTTTTCACGCACACTAACGAGGCAACCAATAATGAGGGCTGAAATAAATTACAGAACCCTCCTCCAACATTTGCCGTCGTTGTTTATGTTACTCTATTTGCTACTTAATGAACTGGGACCCACATCCGGCTCATTTGAAGTAACATAAGTGCATACCTACTCTGCACTAATTTTGTTCGGCAATATGGCCCAGCTATTTGGGCAAGTATGACTTTTTTTAGCACTGGCCAGGAGGTGAAAATATTTTTCATATTATACACTTGCCATGTATTACAAACTTTAGTGTACAATTTCAGCTCCACCAGCGCAACATGTGTACTCGAAAATTATCCCAGTGCAAAATTGCACCTGTGCAATCTATGTAATCTAGGCCCAGGGATCTTCTCCATTTAGAAACACTGAGCAAGACATTTTCCCTTGTATGTAGTGAACACTGGGCTGGTGGTGCGGCAACTTGTAAGCGCTTATTCTACTGAGCAGTTGAATAGCGTTAGAACAAAATATCTTTCAGCAGTGCTTGATTCTTTTTGTGAAAAAGAACATTGCACCGCTTTACGAAACAGGCCGTGTGTAATTTGTGCCATGCTCAAATTCCAGCTAGTACGTGAAAAGCAAAAAATATGAAACAGGCACGCGCTCCGTCAGATTTGATTGCATTGTCATAGAAACCAAATCGCGAACATTACATCCGGTAGCCTGCACGTCTCGTGCTTATGCAAAGGAACATTCCTGGCGGCATGTTTTCAACTGACCTGAATTGCTTTTTATCTGAAATAAAGCACCTGAGAAGCAAGCCACTCTAATATGTATTGTGTAGACTTGTGCAGAGCGCAGTAATTCTTTTTCCCTGGCAAATACATATATTTAACTTCAGAGTGGGTGTTTTCTGAAGCGGTAGATATGTTGTCTAAGCAGGAAGCCTTAAAAGAATATTTAAATTGGTCGTTGCGAGTCACTGCATATTCATACAGCCACCTGACGGCTAATGGGGATACTTTTAGTCCATAGTACAATATAATGTTGACCTGTGGAGGGGGCCGTGAAATGTTGGAAGTAATATAAATTGAAATAATTAACAAACACGGTTTACCTGCTGGAAATGAAAAATGAACATGGTCGGCGACTGGCTGCCGCCCCCCTCTCCCAACTCACCACACCACACCCAGGATACAGGCACATGAAAACTGGTTAACTTTTGGAAGGCAGGGGGGTCGCGAAATCCCCCCTGGCCGTATTTATTAAGATATAAGATCATAAAAAATTTTAATTGCATGATAAACGTTTTATACAAAAATCATGAAGACATTAGATACAATGTGATCAACAAATGTGAGAGCCTAACCTTAACAGAGACTCTAATACAGCTTGTTCCTAACCGAATCTAACATCCTCATCTAGATTTTTGTATATTACATTTCTGGCCATATGTCAGGTCTTACTAGCTGCGCCTTACCTAGAGATGTGCGCATGCGCAGCCGGGCCCGTTAATTACCTCGGTCCACGCCGTGAACTCCATTTACCCACTCAAGGAGGGCCCTTACTCTGCGCCATCAGGTGACGTCATAAGTATGCGCGCGCGGGGTGGCTACCAGCCTAAGGAAAGCGTGACTACTCCAACCCGCGGCCCTTTGAAGCACCAGTTACCTTGCCCCTGAAGTTCTAGGAGGGGCCAATGGCCCCTCCCCCTGGGCTGGAACCTCCATGGGATGATGCCCGCCCCCTCAGACCTTAAAATTAGCTGCTCACCGGTCATGACCTACACCTAAACTCAACTAGTACAGCATTGACCATTTTCGTTCCAGGGATGGTGGGAGGGAAAACAAGAAGCCCCCGAGCGCGGGGCACGACAGGCTGTGGGGGAGCGTCCGGGGAACAAGAGGGTCTCCCGGGCGCTCCCTGCCTCTTTATTCCTGAGGGGTCCGAGGGGGTGGCGGCTACCCCCCCCACCCGGCCCCTCCTGCGGCCCGCCCCCCTGACCCGAAAGTCGTAAGGTGACATCCGGGTCAGGGAGGGCGCCACCCAATCAACGGTGAGGCGCGGCCAAGAGGGCACGCCCCACCACCGAGAGGCCCGGAGAAGGAGGCGGTCGCCGCGCCGCCATGCGGGCGGGGGGGCCAAGAGCCCCCCCTTTTCATTTTCACGTAGGAGGGCTAAACTGAGTCTAAGCCCTGCAGAATGGCCCTGCGGTCCAATGTATGTTATCAAATAGTGTTCTAGTTTTATTTGAATGGGTATATTTTCAACCTCTTTGAGCTGTCCCTTAGTGTTCTGCATATTTTCCATTGAAAAACTACAGATAAAATGCACTTTTAGGCACGCCACTTCCTCGCTGTCTTTTACAGCCATGAGTAATGAAAGACTTTGGGCTCGATTACGAGTTTGGTTGTCAGACCGCCACCTCAGCGGTCTCCCACCCGCTTTATTATGAGTTGCCCAAAGGGTAGGCGGCAGTATTTCTGATGGTTGTGTCTATTTATTCATATGTGTCGATGCATGTGTGTGGGCCGGACTGACTAACGCAAAACAAAGGTTTATACAAGTACGCTTTAACGTTATTTGTTTTGTATTATTAATTTAGAAGCGCCGGCATCTCCCCAGCAATAAAATCAGCCCCCTCAGCAATGAACATGGACCCCACCCTGCCACCCCAGCGAAATACCCGGTAGCCAGTCTGGCCCTGGACTGCAGTAGTGTGCGATGTACACATATGCATGACACGTTGTAAAATACAAACAGCCAATACTTTCCCATTGCTGGGATCTGGACCATATGTGCTTAGTCCAGTCAATTGAAAAATGGTACAAAATGGACTTACCTGGATTTTGGCAGCAACAGGGTCGTTTTCTTCATGGTCAAGATGCTGCTTGTTAGAATTGGGGGTCTCTAGTTGGCACAAGTAGGTACTGGCGACAAATAGGGACCCTCTCCTCTAGTCAGGATAAGGGGATTACACTCCTAAAATAACCCCTGCTCACCCCCCTGGTAGCTTGGCAGCTTGCGGTGCGGTGACAGAGCCGGAGTTCGGGAGCTGGCGTCGATCAGTCCGGACATCGGTGCGAGTTGGGCGGTGCGTCGCAAAGCCTGCGAGGCGGTGCCCAACTCCTGTAAGTTCACAGGACTCGAAGTCAGCAGCAGTGACCGCGTCGGTCAGACCAGTATGAGTCGGTGTAGCGAGGCATTGTACGTCGCGGTGTCCACCAGTCACGGTTCAGGCAACGGCTCGATGACTGCATCAGGACGGAGTCGGTGAGCTCAGAGCTTGCGGACGTTGCTTGATGCGGTGCCTACAGGACACCGGGCCGGTCGTGAGAGTTGGTCACAGCTCCCTGCCTCTGTAGCCACTGAAACAGCATTTCCAGCAGCAATTCACAAAGGCTGCTGAAGTCCACTGGTCCTGGGACTTTGGTCAGGGGGCACGCTCTCTTCCAAGCCCTTGGAGATCTTGGCACAAGTTGAAAGTAAAGTCCACAAAGTTCTTTCTCCTCTCTTTGGCAGTCAGGCAACCACTGCAGGCCAATCCCTCAAGCAGCACTTCGGCTTGGGAATAGTCTCTCCTCGGTTTCTTCAGGTTCCTCTCCTCAGCAGAGGTTTTGTCTTGTAAGTCCAGAAGTGATCTAATTTCATGGGATCAGGGTTCCAATACTTATATCCCCAAATCCTTTGTTCTCTGAGGGGAGTGGGGCCTGTGCCCAGTCCAAACCAGTTCTGAAGCACTCTGTTTCCCAGACTTCTCCTTTCCTTTCACAGCGCAGGGCAGGCACATCAGACGCCTCACAGGACGTGGAGCCAGCATTGTGGAAGGCAAGTACAGTCCTGGAGTACTGTGTTGAGAGTCTTCCTTCTCCACTTTCAGTGTGTAGACCTCTGCATTGTGGTAATACATTGAGTTGAGTTAATGAACGTTTTTCCTTATGTTTTTGCATTAATATGATTTTTCTGATCGGGCTTGACAGCACTGCTGTTGCCAGACAATTTTGTGAGGATCATGAGATGAGGAGCTTCGGGTCCACCCACATGTTTGGAACCAGGAGTACATGTTGTGTTAGGGCAGAAAATGCGTGCTTCTACAAAGCGGTGCTTGCCCTCCACACAGCTGTGAAAATGTTGTCTATTTATCCAGCTGCCTAAGCTTGAATGTTCAGGGATTCACATATGCCATTGCAATGCTATTAAAGTGTCTTAGATAACTAGATAATTTATGGTGCTCTTCTCTGGCAGCAGCACAGATGGGATGAGGGCAGTCATTCCCACATATGGATTTTTATGTCTGGCATAACAGTATAAATGTCACCTGACCTTTTAACCTACACCAATATTATTTCAAAGTTCTCTGCTTCCACACAAATACATATTATTTCCATCCTATCTACTTGTAATGCTTCACATTACCTTAAAACATTCCTTTAAAGCCACATTCCTTTATAGCCAGGCCTACTGGCATTTCCAATCGTTTCACAGATGTGTAAATTTCCACCACATATTTTACCTATTTCCCCTGCAGATATTTGAAAATATTTCAACAGATTTTCACATAGTTTCTTCATATCCAACCTACATCAACCCATGAGCTTTTAAATGTGATAAACATTTGGCATAGTTGGGCTTCACTCTAAGTTCTATCCTTGAAGCTAGTGTCAAGGGTCCTGATTGCACACATTTTTTACTGGTGCAAAACAGGAATTGTAGCAAACATGGTTTGTCACTGTACATGAAGATTCTTAAATTGGTTAAATTGGACTGAATTTGCTCTATTTTTGATGTGTTTATACAATAATTAATTAAATAAATATATGTTTTTGACATTTCCTATTGCAAAAATGGTCTAACATAGACATTTCTTAGCTGGACACTTTGGGGTCGATTCCGATTTCGGCCGGAAAATGTACTACCCGACACAGACCTGTCAATTTTTACGACCGAACCGTACACATGCCTTACAAATAGATTGGTATGATGTGAAGCTTGAAATTTACTACGGACGAGGCCGGAAATTATATTATACATCCGAGTCAGCAGGAAAGGAGCCTGACGCGATAGACTCGTATGCCCAAGATTCGAGATAGCCAAGCGTCAACCCGACGCAACAGACACGTACATGAACGACTCCATGTAGCTAAGCATTAACACGACACAACAGACTCGGACGTGAATGATGCCACATAGCCAAGAATTAACATAGCGAAGCATTAACACGACCCGACAGATTCGGATTCGGACGCGAACGATGCCACATAGCCAAGCATTAACACGACACAACAGACTCCTAGCCCATAGGAATGAATGGCTAGGTATCCCTTATTAACGAATCTCAATTAGCGATTCGTTATTAAAGAATATTAAGGAATCGCTAATATTTTAGCAATTCCTACCTACATTCAATTTAGCGAGTCTTTAATAGTGATTCGGTAAAAATCGCTATTAAGGACTCGCTAAATTGAATTTATCTACATCTGGCCCATAATTTTAACTTATTTTATTTTTTAATTGTTCACAGTGTGTTTTTTATCTTTGTATATATAATTGTTACTTTACAATAATTATTTCACATAGTTTTTGTGAGTCACATAGTATTTCCACTGCCACAATCTGTGTTGTGAGCATTTTTCACATACAAACATGCAATGTTGCAAAGATGGTCGTGGGGGTGGTTTGCTTAGTCATCCTATGTGTGTTTATCCTGGTGTTGATGGGCATCCTGCCCCCTATGAGTGGGGATGGTCATATTGATAGGCATCCACCCCCCTTATGGGGTGGACAATACTGGGAGTGATAGGCATCCACCCCCCCATGGGTGGAATATACTGTAAGTGATAGGCATCCACCCCCCCACGGGGTGGACAATACTGGGAGTGATAGACGTCCTCCCCCTATTGGTGGGATGTGCTATTTGGTATAGGCATCCACCCCCCCTATGGTGGTGTTGCCTTTCGTGTACTTGTTACATTTTGGTGTGTAGTAGGTAGGCCTGGGTGGTAAATTCCGTTCCGCTCGCGGAATTTGCTAAATTTGGGTAATTTCACATTCCACAGAGAACGCGAAATTGCCCAAAATTCTTTGCAAAGTTTTTTGCTTGTTCGCGTTCTCAAAATGCATGTTCGTGAGATATTTCCCCCCGAGTACGCAAACAGCGATTGCGAACAGGAAAAAAGCATCGCAAACAAGCAATTCCGCGTCTTCACTGAATTTCTGCATGTTTGCGGAGATTTTTTTACCGTTTCGCGGAGATTTGCGTAACACGATTACGCAAATTCCGTCCACCCTTAGTGGTAGGTGTCTGACTTACCTTCTGCGTCGTACGCATCGGTAACGATGGGTGTACAGTATAGGGAAGACATGCGTGAATGGATACATGGCTGCTATGTCTCATCCCCGTTGATCGTGTTCTGGCTCGAATCTGAGCTTTCATATGTCTCGCCTGAATGCTGTGACGTGCTGGAGTCGGCGCTCTGTACAACGCGTATTGATTACTCATTGTACTTGCGTATCCGGAAATCGGTTAGGTTGCGCCTCAGAACGTCCCGATTTCCGTGTTTCCTGAGCCTGTTCGCTACTGACATAGTGCATCAATCGGAGGGGATGGTTCGGTCAGAAATGTGCCTGTTATAAGCATCGTACTTCCTTGTTTGTAGGAAAAAGCCCCGGATGCGAGTCGGGCATAAGGTGAGCCTACGAATAGCATTGGGAAGGCACTTTTGGCAACATTGGAATCGACCCCTAAGTGTTGCATTGAAATATTCATTTTTCTCCTGGATTATTGTACACACATTTCTTAATCCATGAATTATAACATTGCATACATGATTTTCTTTTTCATCAATTTTTTTAACTTTTGTTGTTTTATTTATTAATTAGTTTAATATTAATAATGTTTCCTGTTTAATTTTTTTTTATTAATCTCAGTTTTTTTTAGTTTTTGGCGAACAGGGAGGGAAATCTATTTGTTTTAAATATATATATTTTTTCTTTATTTGTTAATTTGCTTGCATTATGCAATTTGAATTTTTAAAATTAACTCTGCGATGTATATTTCATTAATATGTTTGTTTCTTCAAATTTGTTAACATTATATTTTATTTTTGGGCCATATTTAATAGCTTTTTATAAAAATGTAGTTAAAATAGCAAATCTGACCTCTCCAAAGTCCAACACTTTCCCTACTTTTGCTTACTTTGTAGTTAGAACAGTAAATCTAACCTCTTGAAAGTTCGACACAATCCTGGTTTTTGCATATGTTTGAGTGGGAAGAGTAAAATTGACCCCTCTAAAGATCATCACGTTCTGAATTCTTGCATTGATTGGGATGAGAATAGTCAACCTAACCTTTCCAAAGTCCCATACTTTCCCTACTTTTGCCTAAATTGGAGTAAGGATAGTAAATCTAACTCTTGCAATTGCAATACCAACACTTTCATTACTGTTAGAATGGAATGACATGGAAACAGTAAATCTACTTCCTACATAATCCAACACTTTTTCCTGCTACAGTGGGAATAGTAAATCTAACTTCGCCAACTTCAATTCTTTCATTTCTTCCACTTATGCTGAAGTTGGAATAATATATTTGTCCTCTCCAATGTCCATTCCTTTTGCTACTGTTTCTCAAATTGAAGTGGGGAGAGTAAATCTAACCGTTCCAAAGTTTAGCAGTTTCCCTGCTTTTTCTTATGTTGGAGTCAGAATACAAAGGTTGCCCCATCCAGAGTCCAACACTGTCTGTACTTCTGTACTATTGCTTACATTTGAGTGGGAATAGAGAATGTAACTTATCTCCAAAGTCCAACACTTTTACTGCATTTGTATATGTTAACCCCTCCAAAGTTTACACTTTCCCTATTTTTTTTACATTGGAGTTGGAACAATAAATCTCAGTCCTTCAGAATCCAACAGTGTACCTAGTAATGTTTAGTTAGGATCGCTAATATTTATTGTATTTGTTTTCATGTTTTAACAATTTTAAAAATGTTCATAAAATTAAACAATTTGAATTTTTCATTTTTATTTTAATTTGTCTTGGTTTTGTCTTTTTCAATATAATTTGATATATATTTTTGTTATATATGTGTTTGGTATTTTTTATTTTTATGAATCAAAGGGCCAAATACTGAGCGGTAACGAAGAAATTCACAGAATTTCTGCGTTACCGACCGGTATTTGGCCGGTACTTGGCTGAGAGCAATGTAGGTGGGTTGAAACCTACTTGCAAAATAAGGAATCGCAAAATTGTGATTCCTTATTTTGCGCTTGCATTTAAGGAATCGGAAATAGTGATTCCTTAACTGCAATGTAAGTAGCACTAAAAAAAGGGCACTTCAGCTTTAAGGAATCGCTAATTACCACCAACTTCAAGTTGGTGGTAAGTAGCGATTTCCTTTAAAAAAGCACTTTTTTGCTTTTTTTAAAGTGCCATGTGGCACATATCCATGCCCTTAGGGCATGAATGTTCACCACATGTGCACACATGCACATTTCAGGGGTGCAATAGTGTGTCCTTTGAACGCCCTGGCACCCTTGAAATGGCTCCCGCTATTTGCGATTCTTTAATACCGAATTGCAAATAGTGAATATCTTCCCATTCATTCCTAAGGGCCTCCTAGCCCATAGGAATGAATGGCTAGGTATCCCTTATTAACGAATCTCAATTAGCGATTTGTTATTAAAGAATATTAAGAAACTGCTAATATTGTAGCGATTCCTACTTACATTCAATTTAGCGAGTCCTTAATAGTGATTCGGCACAAATCACTATTAAGGACTCGCTAAATTGAATTTATCTACATCTGGCCCATAATTTTAACTTATTTTATTTTTTAATTGTTCACAGTGTGTTTTTTATCTTTGTATATATAATTGTTACTTTACAATAATTATTTCACGTAGTTTTTGTATTTATTTTTTATTATATTATTATTTCAAACGTTTATATTTAAAATAAATTAAGTATCATGCAACATAATCAGATATTTCAATATGCTTATGTTTTTAATAATATTCTTGTCTACCATATTTTTTATTCACTATATATATATATATATCCAGGACCGCTGCGAGTACAAGCCCCAATCTTCCAGACTTTGTGTGGTTATATATATATATATATATATATATATATATATATATATATAACCACACAAAGTCTGGAAGATTGGGGCTTGTACTCGCAGCGGTCCTGGATGGACTCCGTTGCCCCACAGTATTCCAAAAACCAAGAATTAAGCCTCCGGGGGGGGGACCTGGTATTTTCTCCACTCCTTGACGAAAAGCAGGCATGGCAACATTAAATCCAAACAAAATGTTTTGTTTAGGCAGATATATATATATATATATATATATATATATATCCAACGAACGTCGGCGATGAAGCAGGGATGGCCGCTAGCAGCGGCGGGCCAGGACGGGATCGCCACTCCCCGTATTCCAACAAAATCGTTCAAACCTTTACCAAAGAACGACGCCCAGGCCAGCAACTTGGTTCAAACAACTGGTGTTTTATTCACAGCCCACTCAATGCGTTTCGGGAACAACTTCCCTTGCTCACGAGTAAATGTGCTTGTTTACATTCCAGTTTAAATGCATATCATGTGATCAGGGTTGCAAAAAACATAAATAACAGACTATCGTTACATTAGTCATTTGGAGCTATGAAGACAGATTCACATCATATAGTCAGCAAACTTCGGAGTAATTGAATACCTGTCTTTGAATATCAATGTTGCATGATCATAGTACATTTCTACACTATGTCACAAAATAATACCAGCAAAGAAATACTGAATGGCTGAAGTATCCCTTGAATGCAGTAGGACTTGGAAATAAATCTCTGCCAAATAAGAACTTTCTAAACACAGTTGGTGAATTTTGCAAATTGAACAGTCTCCCTGTAACTATCTGTAACGATCTGCTGTTGAATATTTAATCAAGCATCAAGCTAGTTGGCATAAATCCTGTCACTGAAAAGTGCAAGTTGATGAGAGCTCAGAAAAAAAGAACCTTTGGAAGAATAGGAGCATCCAACCAAGGTGCAGTAGGAAAGCATTGAAGGGATTGCCTGTCATACATAAAGAAGATCTGAATCTTCTGTACAGCAAGTGAGGGCGACCTTCATGAGTTCATGACACTTGATGCTGATAAGAATATTAGACACATGGCCACTAACCTACAGGATATTGCTGATGAAGTGAGAATAGATGCTGGAGATGTTGTAGAAATATATGGCATGTATCACCTGAATTGCCTCACTGTTTTCCAGAATTGTCCTCATGAGAAAAAGAAAAAACACTGATGGAAGTCAGATGAATTAAAAGAGGATAGAGGTGCAGGCTTTCATTGAACTTATCAACTTCATAGAAAACTCAGTAGAAGAAGATGTTTTCTGCTTCAAGCTGTCTGAGTGGTGTCATAAGTATACAGATCGTCTTGTGGTACTTTGAGTTCAGAGGGAGGTCAACAAAGTTTGCTTCAAGGAAGGAAGAGGTTGTTGGCTACGTTCCACCAGGTCAAGTGCAGAATGATTGAAAGCATGCTGTGCTTATTTTCGACCAAGGCATAAAGCAAATTCTGAAGCATGCTTTTACAGATTATGAAGAAGATGCAGTCTTATTGGCAAAAGCTGCCAATATAATTCAAGAAGATACCTTGGGTTCTGAAGGATCTCACTTCAATGCCACCTTCCCACTAGACTTTAAAAATAACTCAGTACCAACATCATTGAAATTCTTGTTTTAGTGATATTGAATGGTTTGACAAAAACAGCCAAGATTTGCAAAAATCCTAATAAACTCGTACTGGCCCCCAAACAATCATGTTCAACTGCAAGACGACAACAATATCTGTGGTACGATTTTGCTCTTCTGTGTCATTTGAACTGGCACTTCCGTTGTACATAGGGCAGAATGTGCACACCCTGACACGATCCAGAAAAATGATAACTGCACTGTTCGGAAATTAGCTTTAATTGCCAGCTAGCAACTCCTGTTTCCCAGAAAGCACAGAGAGTAATTGTGTGTCCTTCTGGGCTTTTTACAGTGGGTGCAATAGAGAATCTTGAACACAACTCTTCAAGCACCACTGCCAAGGGTTCTTTTCATGGCACAAGCATCAGCTTCTTTCAGACATCATCAGTCTCAAACCCAGGGCAGACCAGAGAAGCTAACACTATTCCTGCATTGGGTAGGAGAAAGAACTTATCCTTGCCTGACAGCTTCATCACTGTACCAGAAGTAACTCTAGAATCTACAATTGAGGTGCAAAAAATCAACATGGCAAATATAGCTGTGGGAGATATGGTGGAAGCAATGAAGCATGAGCAGCTATGATTGAATCACCTCTCCAACTGATTGAGAAGGAGAAGCTAAAAAAAGAAGATAGTTTGGGATGATCAGCCTACCATGCTTCACATCAAACAGAGCCATATTTGAATGAAGAGCTTGCTTTTTCACAGCTTCCGCTAATCTTCTATGAGAAGGCAGCTTCAGCGGCCAAAATCAAGCATGGCATGGATGTTGGTCATCAGCCAACAGAGTTGCCCCATCTCTTGCAGATCCCAGTAGTTGAAATGCATGCACCTCTGATTAAGTTAGCAGAGTGTATACTGTGGAAATGGCCCAAGACTCACAGAGAAGACACGTTTGTGGTGATGTTTCATGGCTTCCACATATAGTTAGCTGTATGGAAAACCATTGGTGACTACATGGAAGGTCCTGGGTGGACAAATGCTCTGACGCCAGCAGGACTTGTCTAATCAGGAACAGCTGATTCTTTTCTCAGTTGCTCACATTTCGACAGGATGAGGCATGCACAGCAGGTATGTGCTGTTATTCTGAAGAAACTTCAGAGAGATGCATTTCTTACATCATAGTCCCCAGACACTGAGGAATCAGGAGAAGCATGGAGACATCAAATGGTTAGGCCTGGATGGTGAACTCCACTCCGTTCGCAGAGTTTGTGGAGTTTTCCGCACTCCTGGAGCATGCGATCGTGGAGCAGAGTTTTTTGCTCGGTTGCATTCTCCAGCATTAAGTTGACGAGCGTGAGTGAGGAAAATCCAATGCTAGACTACCTCCCTACGAGATTTATCAACATGGGCTGTCGCTGATGGTCTTGACTGCTCTAGTTCAGAAACCATGCGTTAGCGTTAAGGAAGATGTCGCTCGAGTAGAAAATCTACTTGAGCAGCAGATAGAAGCAGCACTCTTTTGCGCTGCGCATGGTGCCATTCACATTGATTTTCAAGCTTGGGAAGAACACCTAGCATTAAACACCTGCACAAATGGCGTGACCTAATGCACTCCGCAACTTGCAGACCTCCGCATAGTATAGCAGAGTTTTTGGGTCACTATGTGGAACTCCATAAACTCCACCTAGGAATGGTCAGAAAGAGACCAACATTCTAGTACCTGGATACCATCTCCAGGCTTGAAATTCTTGGTCTCCTCCTTGTCAGAGGTCACTGAGAAGCTGACTTTGTTTTGTAAAGTCACTGAAAGCCCTGGACCCATGGTTCTTTGCCTTGGACCATCAGAATTATGCCTGCTGGATTCAGATCCATATACCTGACATGGAGAAAATGCCATCATCCATCTTGGAAGAATTTGTGGAATGTGGTCACAGGTTTGTTCGTAAGACTCATGAAAAGAACAAAACGCTGGACGAGGGTACTGGTGGGGCTCTGTACTCACTGAAAATCTGTCTGCTTTCAGAAAGTGGAAGCGAGCAGGTCCTGAACAAACATGGTTGCTTACAGAGTTTCAAAACTGTTGCAAACTGGAAAATGTAAATCATTGTCTCCATGAAGAAGGACACAGGAGAGCTTTAAGCAACAGGTGCTGAATCTTACATAGACTATCAGAGAAATGGGCAATCCATTTCTAAAATTAACTGAAGAACTCCTGGCTTTTGACTCTCATGATGTCCTCAACGAGTCTGTAGTGAATACAATGGGTGAACAGTGAAAGGACTACTCAAACCTTGACAAAGGAGAATTCCACAGACTTGTCAGTGTTTCACAGCTTCACAGGCTGTGACATTGTGTCAGTATTCCTTGGAAAAGAAAAGAAAAGAAATTAGGATGGATGGCCCGGAAATCTTATCCGGAAGTTACAGCAGCCTTCACTAACACTGCCAGGAATCCATTCATAGCAGTATATATTCAGAGTGACAGCTTTGCCGTAATCTTGTATCAGAGAACAAGCCAACTGGAGTTAGTGAATGAAGCCCACAGAGAAATGTTTTTTCATCAAAACAAGATAATGGAAGCCATCCCACTGACACAGTCTGTTCTTCTTGAACATACAATGTATTCTGTTTACCAAGCAGGGACCTGGGCCACTTGTGACATACCACAGCAGGATCTACCCACTCCGGAGGAATGGGGGTAGAAAATGGATGGAGACAGTCAGTGCTGGGAGCTATTGTGGACAGCACTACCTGTGGCATCTTAGGCATGTAGTGTACTTGTCAGGTGTGGCTGGAAAGCTGCAGCTGGTTGCACAGGCAAGTGTTGTTGCAAGAAGTCACTGTGGACCTGCACTGAACTTTGCAAGTACAATTGCATCAGAAACTGAGCTCACTAAAGGATTTTTTTATGAAAGTTTATTAAACACAGATCATATTTGCAGATTTCAAAGTTCTGTTTTTACTTTTCATTATTTTTTAAGTTCATTTAGCATAGGAGAATTCTGCAATTAAATGAGTTCTATATAAAAGAGGTCTTGTTTTACTTTTCCTTCATGTCCTCTTCGGAAGTCAATAACAGAAGTATTAATGCTTCCCTAGTTCCTCAGTGACTGTTGTGCAGCCGATTTCTGAAACTGTCACATGATAGGATCCATGAGCACTGCTCACGTGAATCCTACCAAAAACTATTAGCATTCAACCAAACACAATTCCACACCCAGTTTAGTGCTTTTGTCCAACATATTCCCTTGATCTTGCTGAGGGACCTCACTATGGTTGAAAAGCATGATTTTAGCGGTTTCCTCTCATGGAACAGTTCTGAGTGGACACAAGTTTCTCAAGACATTCATTTATTTGTTCAACAAGAGGTGGAGTACCAGTTCAGAAGTTATCGAGGAATCAACTGGTACCTGAAAAGAATCCATTTGTAGCACCTGAATGTTTGATACCCTTTGTCTCTGTGGATACCATTGATTAAACTTTCACAGGCAAGCCAAAGACAACTTGAAAGCATCATTTGTATCTCTTTGTCAATGGTGTACTTCAGAAACTATCCCACTCACTTTCATGCAAATTAAAACTTTCACTAATAGCTTACCAACAAATGTTAGTAATGCAGTACTTGTTTCTGTGGGTGTCATAATTTGCTTCATTCTGGGTTTCCATCAGTTATTTTTTGTGTCAACCTGGTGCTTGCAAGAGCTCATCCAGTAATCAAGTCTATCAAGTAAGGCAGTGTTGTCAAATGTAACATCTACAAAGTCTACCAGATTTTTAGGATATTCTCTAAGATAAATTGGATGCAATATATCCAACTGATTTAAAATATACCATCTGGGTATTCAGAAAATATAGCTTGAAACCGTACCTGCTAGTCCTACTTTAACTGCTCTTGCACAGTGGTCTCTCTGTCTTCCTGATTTCACTCTGCTACACAAAGCATATCAATATTTCTCAATCTTCAAACCACTCTGTAAGTCCCAAAGTGTGTAAAATATACCACATCACGTGCACTTGCTATTGAGTTGCATCAAAGTTGTAACGGATTTACTGTATGCCTGAAAAATACAATGTCCATTGGATTATAGATTGTATTTTAAGTGAAACAGAATGATGGAATGGGCTGTCTTTGAAGCTATTTGATAAGATAAACTCATTTCTAGGTTTTAAAAGACTAAATTAGATTGAATTCGATTGCCTTGGCGATCTTTAGGGGTTGTGCTCAGAGTATTGATTTTCATACGAAGCTCCTATTTTCTGCTTAAATCAGTCATCTTTTATTATTTAAAGGGATATGGGAATGCGGGCTCTTCCAGGTGGAGGGGGCTCCTCTGCAACGCTTATGCGGGGATCTGGATTTACTCTAAAAGATGTCAGAGAGATTGACCTTTTTCAAGTTCACTTGGTGTGTTACAATAATAATAATAATAATAAAAATACAGTCATTTTTGATCACGAACAGCTACCTCCAAAGAGGTGTCTAAAGGGTTGTGAAAGCTCAATGTTTCAGAAAGGAATTTAGTTCAAAAGATTACCTTCAATACCAACACAACTAAACCAAGAAACAGCACAATGAAAAATCAACATAACATAGTTATGAACCAAAGCTCAACAATTCTAAACACAATTTCACTCAAAAACATCCTCTCAACACATACATGCAAAGCAGCACAATGGTACTGTGCTGTAATGTTGTGTTGGTGTGGTGCACGTTTTGCAGATGTCTGAGTGTTTTGTTGCTGGAGTTGTTTGTTCAATTGTGTTTGTTGCGCTTTCATTTCTTTTATTTCATTAAGTTGTTGGGTTTTATGTTGTTTTGTTGTATTCTTTTGGATAGTTGGTGTGTCATTACATTGGTGTCTTGTTGGGTATTGACATGTTCTTTTTTTGTTTTGTGTTGTTCACTTGGTGAATTGTGTTGGTATATTGTTTTATTATTTTGCAGAATAATGCTGTGTTTTCTAATTGATGTGTTTTGCTTTCATAGTCAGTTGGTATTCTATGAATTTGTTGTGTTTGTGTACTGTTTTAAGCTGCAATGGGTTGTTTTATTTTTGTTTCAATGTGCTGCTCTCATTTTTTTATTTCATCGAGTTGTTGGTTTCTGTGTTGTTTTGTTGTATTCTTTCGGAGAGTTGGTGTGTCATTACATTGGTGTGTAGTTGGGTTTTGACATGCTCTGTTTTGTATTGGGTTGTTCTCTTTTTTCAGGCTTGTTTCTAGTCCTGCTGTTATAAATTCTTGTAGAAGTGCTTGGTTGATGTTATGGTATAGTGTGGTAGTTATTTTGATTTGCTCAGTTGTACTAATCTATTATGTTGTTGTGCTGTTGTAATATGGTTTCTGTGTGGTTTGTTTTATTACCACTTTTGTGTTAGTGCATTTATTACATGTTTTGGGGTTGCGCTGTTAAATTGTTTTGTGTGTTTTGTTGCAATATTGTAAAGTAGTGATGTAGTTTGTTCTGTTTTTGTTGTTCTAGAGCTACCACCCATCTTCTATAACATGACCAAACTCTCTTTTCTCACTTTACCGTAACCTCAACCCTGCATTCATCATCTAGTGCTAAACTGTGTACGCATCAAATAATGTGCTATTTACCTCAAATTAGCACTGACGAAAATATTTTGTGATCCTGGCCATATTTGTGAAAGAGATACGTTTTTCTGTCATACAATAATAGTCACAGACAAGTTAACTTAGCGAACTAAGGGCCATCTGTACAGAATTTAGGCAATGTGAGTTCCTAATTGTGATTCTTTGAGAATCACAATTAGGAAATCACAATTCTTAATGTGTAAAAAACGTACAAGTTAGTAATAGTGATTCCTTCCTAATGGGTTTGCAGTAGACCTACCTTATGAATATTAATGAGTTAAGTTGCTATTTTGCAGTCCATTAGGTATTGCAGCCATCACAGGGATGGTTGCTTCCTGTGGTCAGCAGACTATCATGTCTATGATTCCTTTTAATAAAACACTACCACACAAAGGATCCAAGGGAGACAGTCCCAAAAGAGAACGTACCACTCCCTATCTAAACATGAAATTCGCTCTACTTATGTTGGAGGTTGTGTATTAGAAATAAGGGGAAGTGATCCTTTATAAGGAAAAGAACCCTCACTCACCCAAGGATGACATGCTTCATATTGGGCTCCCTCCTCCATCAGGCCACATGCTCCCAGATGTGGGCTACAACTCCACCTAATGAAGTGGGAGGAGAGGAGCTGAGGTGTTTTGAATGGGGGGTGTCACTGGGCAGTGTAAGTGAGTGAAGTGCAGAGGGCTCAATGTCTTTATTCAGTAGTGTCCTTGGATAGAGTTAAAAAAGAAAGGACTTGGGTTCAGAGCAAACATACACCCGTGTTGGTCAGCATGTTTCTACCTTTGCTAGACACCAATCTGAGTTTTAAGGCATTCTTCAGGACCAGACTTCAGTACAAGTCACTCTGCGAACAACAAGAACATTAAATAAGATGGCTATTCCGGCCGTAATCAAGTGTGGTCACCAAAATAGTAGGTAATTATTACACCATCTCCATCTGGTTGAGGAGATACACTTAACCTCTCTACAGTTTCATGGTACCCCGCTGCCAGTTCGGCTAATGAGACAAATTTCTCGGCCAAGTCAACTGTGTAAGGCGGGGTCCTAGCGAGAATTAAAGCAACCTTTTTTTGTTTCACTGTTGCCCATTTTCCTTAAAGGGAAATGGGATGCATTTAAAAAGTAAAAATGGAAATGTTTAAGTTTTATTTTTAAAGAGTTGGCAGTGTCACTGGGGCCACTGCCTGTTCTTCAAAAATATTTGTATCAACATTCACAAGGGGGAATGGTTACTACCACCCTTGAGGGGTCAGTGAAAAAATTAATGTTTTGCAACCATAATTTGGTTGCAAAACATTCATATACACCACTGCAAATCCATATTCGGAAGATACGTCCTAAACATGTCTCTTCCAAATATCGATTCGCAAACCCAAATTGCGATTCAGTTACAGGTTGCCGATTTGCAATTTGTCTTTGAACATTTTAAAGACCTTTTTTTCAGTTGTAAACTGCCCGATTGCGACCTCAAAATTGGTTTTGCACATATAGCCCCAAGGTGCATGTTTGAGATATTTATGCCTATCCAGCAAGTATACATAATACAGGGAACAGTGGTTAATCACTTGCACCAAATATTTAAGTGCAATTTTCAGGGCGCGGATTAGAATGAAGTAAAATGACTTGAAAATAAATAACTTTACAAGTCAGTGTGCCTGCCACAGAGTAGAACCTATAACCTCCAAGTCAGGTTTGTGTTCTAGCAACGATTACTCATTAGGTTAATCCCAGTATGAGAGCTCAGTAATATTGTATTCATTTCTGGGTTGGCCTCTTTGGTAACTTGTGACGTGACAGGACAGTGTGCTTCTTTGCTCCCTTATTGGACCTGAAGCAAAAGTGGGCATGCCTCCCTTTGGGTCCCTTTGACCTTGATGGCACCTCCAAGCCCGATCTTAGTAACCAAAGAAATTACTCCTTGTCTTGCATCTGGAGCTCAATTCCCTGGAGAGGATGTGATGCCGTGGACATGAGGCAAGCTCAGAAGGGTTCACCTCCCATCCCCAGACCCAAACTCAGCACGGCTGTGTGCAGGTGGAACTAAAGTCTTTACAATACTGTCCATTTGAAGTGAAGGGCTTCAGTTCAGAGGGGGCCTACATTTGAAAGCAGTCAGGCGTAAAGGTTGGGCATGACTTTTAAGCCGCAAGCAAAGTGAGCAAGCGAAACTAACAAAAGGGGGTACAGGTTGAGTACCCCTCGAGCTATGCAAGCCCCGTGCATTTCCTCTGCAGTCACGCCTTCGTGTCACCTCCCCCTACCCCCCCCCCGCTGCGCGAAGTGCTGCAGGGGCCCCAGTAAAGTGTATTAAAAAAATGCATTTGGAGCAAAATGTGCATTTCCTTCATAGGTATACCGTGCTACGAGGCGATGACGCACATAGCTCATGGCAACAGGCCCCTGGAGAAAATGCCGATAGCCTAGTTGCACTCGAACATTGTACGTATGCCCTCGAAAATCCCAGCATGCAATGCGTAACTACCTGGCTAAGAGGAATGGATTTTCTTGTGGCGTTACACGTAAAATGGGGCCATTTGCACTTGGCAGCTATAAACTGCTCCCGACATATAAGTGTCTAAATAATATTAAGTGCGCTTCCACCAAAGCAAATATTTATTTAAACACCAACCAATGCCGAAAGCACTCTGTGACTGCAAACAGTACCTCCCCACACAAGGCGGTTCACACAACGGCATCCACGACGTTTAATTTTCACCTGCAGGAATATTTCTCATTGCCCAGGCCTCTCGCGCACAAGTGACTCAGGGCAGGGCACGGCGCTGTGACCCCTCCCCCCCTCTGCTTCCTGGCACCCTGCGAGCATCTCCGTGGGGTGCTCGCTGGACGCGCTGGCATCCTCCGAGCCGGGGGCCCTCACTGTGTGCGCTGTTGATGGTGTGCGATGCACATTGGACATGTCACACACACCCTGTCTGCTAAACTGATTAACATGTTGAGAACAAACATTAACACGTCTACGTTTATTGGCCATTTAATGTAAGATGTATTAACAATGCCTGCAGCCTGAATGTATGAATGTGAAGCAACAGAGCTCCGGACATGGTGGGGCTACATAAATCTATGCAGTTATGGGCGGGTGAGGGGGGGACACGGGAGTGTTGTGCAGGCCGGGGGACGGAGATGGTAGTAAAATAAAGAAAACTTACCTTCCTCAGTCCGGACCTCCGCTCCTTCTCCACACCCCGGATCGGATCACGCGCCGTTGCCTCAGATGTTTCATCATTTTGACTTTGAAATGCACCGGGCTGCGCGATGGAGTCTCAGCCAATCTTGGCCCTGCATTAGCAGCACCACTGCACCCGGATCGGCTAAGAGCAGGGTTAGTGCCTGCCCATATGAGACCCAGGGGGCCGGGGTCCCTCGCACTCTGAGTCGCTGTTGGAGAGGGAGGGGATTGTACTCTACCATTTGCGCATGCGCAGGCAAGTCCAAAAAATGAGTCGCCTAATACGTGAGTTGTTGGAGCTCACTTTCAGAAGTGCCCTGGATAGATCAACCTATCAGGTCTATTATTTAGTTTCTGGTTTATTAGCTTTTCTATTTTAGCGTTTTTTGTATTGTGCCACAACTGGCTTGTGGTCATTATACAGTTCTATTATTGTCATATTTTACACAGCGCTAGAGAAGTAGTTCACGTTGAGAGCTCAGGGTACCTTTCTCCTCAGTGGCCAAGGGTATGCCCACATGTGGGTCCCTTGCTCACTGTGCCCCGAGAACTAAGCTACACCTGAATGAAGAGTCCCAATCAGGAGGAAACCTGTCTTGGGTTGCTTATGTTCCAGTTCAGAGAGGACCTGTCTTGAAAGCTTGTGAAAGCTTGTACTGGTATGTTCCTATTGGACCAGTGCCAACACTGATTTGCATATTCCTGGGTCTAAACTGAGGTAGCATAGTGGGCAAAAGAACGATGGGTTGGAATGTTACCCCGAGTGATTGTCAGTGGTTAGACTTACTGCAAACATCCTCTCATCACCTTTTGTGCATTGCAGACAGCACAGCTCAGAAGCAGGGAGACTTCTTCACTGCTAACTCTGAGAAATTCAGATTTAAGAACATTCACTTTAGAAAGTGTAATTGCAAAAATATGTGCACTGTTGTACCCTATGCAAACCTTCATGATACAGCACATGATATTTTCTGCTGGACTGCAAAACACATGACATTGCAAACGTTTCATTTTGAGCAAAATGTTGCTTCCATCTTTAAGTCACTGGAGCATCTTTTGTCAAATCCTGGACTTTTTAACAACAAATCGGTTCATTTTGGGGGTTGTAGCCCTAGTTTAGAACCATTAAATCAATGGAACTAACATACATGAAAATTATGATTAAGATTTTGCAAAAATAGTTTCTAGATGATTCAAAGCCAGCTGGGATTCCTAATCCCTAATAATTCTTCTAAACATAAATTCCCTTAGCTACTAAACTGCAACGTTCCTTTGTGTGGTTGTGTGTCACAATATCATATGCAGAAATATCACATGGGGAAACATCATTTCCTAAACATCACCTTGAGACCCTCGTGGGTTAGAAGTCATGCTTAACTAATTTTGATTGATTGACTGAAACGCAATTTGCAAAAATATCTTCAAATTGGGTGTAGATTTTCCGTTGTTAACTCCAGTAAGGCCATGTTTTTGTAATCAATATTTTGGACAAGTGGTGGCTGGTAGGGGATGATGGCGGGGGTGGGGGAAGGTGGGCGAGGTAGGAAATTTAAAAAAAGAAAACTTACCTGCTGGTCGCCAGCCGCCACCTCTCCTTGCAGGAATCAAGAACAGGTAGCACCCAGGCTTCCAGCCTCCCCTTACCAATCACAACACTGCTAATAGCAGTGTTGTGATTAGTCTAAGTGCCATGGTTCGGTGCTCAGAGAGGGAAAGGAGGGCCTGGGCACATTCTCCATCCTGGGTGGAGAACATGACTGTTTGGCCAGCCTGAGATTTGTTTGGAAAATGTATGGGAGGTGGAGGTTTGATGGTAGTGGTCTAATCGTAGGTATCTGGAGCCATTATATCCTCTGTTCTAATCTTCGCTGCAGGAATTTCAGCGGATCATACTATCAGCTGAGGCAGCACAGCTAAACCCAATTGATTAGAGCTTACTGGCTGACTGTGCTCCCACCAAGGCAATTAGCAGAGAATGATTGATTAGTTAATCCACTGGCACTAATCTGTGTGATAGTGGGCAGATTCTAATATATCCTTGGGCATCAGTTACTAAGCTGTGAACTGGCAGTACTTAATAGCTGATTTCTAAAATAAATAATCCGAACCAGCTAAAAAAACAGGAGCTAAAGTAAGGTATTTTGTTAAGGCCTGCGTTTAACACTTAAGAGCCCATATGCCCCCTACTAAGTGCCTCACAGATAGAACGGTGACTTTTAGAAGTACCTTCGTTTATCAGGAATGCGAGACTTATTAGTCCTGGCATTTCAAGTTGATTGGAGGACGTGCTCCTCCCAATGTAAGAGAGGTCAGGAGAGACTTACAAAGCTATTCCTAATGTGCAGGCATTGAGGACTTTATTTTGACTACATTCTGAATCATTTGTATCTGCCCAACTAAAGGTGCCACTGCCTGTAAGATTTAGAATAATTTCTAGAGTGTCATAGTGAAGAGTATTCTTTTTCTCAAAGGTGATATGATGATGTGTCACCTCTGTTAATTTTATCAAAATAAAAGAAAATTCTCTGTAAGGCTTCCAAGATGGTATGTAGTTGAGAAATGTCCTCTATAGTTGCTCAACGCATACATTGCACACCGAAGGGTATGGAAGGTGACTAAAATGGAGTATCCTTTGTTATGAATTCACCATAGAATACTGATAGGAATGTGGTAGAATAACAGTCCCTCAGATGGAGGTGATTTTTGGGCAGTACACGAAATTTCTGAAAAGGTACTTTAGAGAGAAATGTTCATGATCATCATATAGCTGTTTCAAACCCATAATTCTCTTCCTTTGTTTTAGGGTATCCTAAATTATACTATTGTTGCACAGTTGTTGGTTCCTCGGGAGCAAAAGACCACTTAAACCGCTGATCTGCTGTTTCCTGGTTGTGGTAGCATTTATATTTTGTATTTATTGTGCAATGTCTGTCCCCCAGAGTGATGCCTACTGGCTTCTGCTAAATTAAGTCAAGTAATATGTAGCAAGCACGACTCGTACTTGTTTATTTTAGGCCTGGTGTTAGCAAAGACCTTTTGATTTTGCGGAAATGAGATTCATAATACTGTCTTACAGATGTTTTCAGACAGCCACAAATCATCCATTGGTCTGTTATTGTGTCATTCACTTTTGTCTTTCGCCCACCACAGCAACCAGCATAGGGCAGTGAACCATCCCACTGCATAATTTCACTGTGAGTGACAGCATTCAGACGTTTTACAAGGAGCACATCCATGCACTGTTGTTCTCTTCAGTGCTGGTATGGACATGTCTGCTTTTTAAAACGTAATAATATTTTAGCTTTTAGCAAATGTGTTCTTTACAGTGATGATGGGCCAACATCTCCCCCAACAATATAGTTTTGCAAAAGCCATGAAAAAACAAGCATTGACAAAACCAAAAGTGTGGCCACCAATGATGGACCTATTAGCTTGACAAAGCTTGTTCCTTATAGTTGTGGATGTTCGCAAACATTATGATGTGGTTTTGCAATAAGGACAGTGAATGTCAGAAGATGCATAGGAAAAAGATTGATAGTGATTACCTTTGGTGCACCTAATAATAGAGGTAATAGCAGGCAATAGTGAACATCTTTTTATTTGTGCAAACACAGCTTGCAAGATGGCTTCTACTCATTGAGGGCAAAATGGACAGCCCATGCCAACGTCTTCTTCCTTATTATGCCTCATTAGTCTCCAGCCCTTTTCTGGAGGAAATACACAAGGATCTTCCCTCTGTCTTGCTCAATGTGGTCATTAATTCAGACCTTGTAGACCCTGATGTGATACTTCCCAAAAAAGTGAAGCTTAGCCCTGCCCATTTTGTCAAGGCAAAGTAAGATCCTGAAGCTCTCCTGAAGCTCTGCTTGTTTGCCTTGATGCTGCCTGTATGGAGGACACTCAAACAGGCCCAGCAGTCCAAATATGCTGATCCGAGGCCTAGGAGCATTCTCACCAGAGTCAAACTACAGAAGAACTGATAAGCACACTCCTTCATCTAAAAAACCTTTTTTCACACTCCTACCCTTGACCTTTTATTCTGAGGTCCGACACCCGAATGATTTCCTACCCAGGTCAGTCACCAAGTTTAGACACCCCGTGAAGGCCTGTGAATTCACAACATTTGTTGCAGGTCAGACAGCTGACTGCCCCCCTTCACTACCAAGATCTCACTTTCACTCCTGAATAGAGAGCCACTCATATGGATTTACTATGACTCACAGGCTATAAAGAATTTAACAATCTAGCATACACTAACGTTGACCCCTTCACTGCGTTTGTCGGCCAACGTCCGTCGCGAGCACTACCTCCGTAGCGCTGCAAACGTCCATTCCCCGCCGCGGCCCGCCCTCTCCGCTAAACTGCCGCACCGCGGCGGAATTGCCGTCGTGGTTAAGAGGTTAAACCTGGAGGATCTTCCCGGTCCCCGTAATCCAAATATTGAACTCCTTTGTTTCTGCTAGTTTTTAAGTGTTCAGAACCAGTTTAGATAAAAAATGTCTATGAACCATTCAAACAAAGTGACCAGCTTTTGTCAAGAAGATGGAGATTTCCTTTACTGCGAGTAGTACAGAGTTGGTTATAAGTTAGTGGTCAGACACAGCATATGTTTGCAGTATTATGCATTGTGCTGAATTATTTACTGGTTTTGAAATGATAACTTTATAGTCATTCATTTCTACTTAGTCAGAATCATCAAGCTACTCACGATCATTCCTCGACAGTGGGATGTATATTGGGTATATTTACTAGAGAAGTGGCGGAGTGTGGCATTAGCCTCCTTGGCTTAACAGCAGGCTCCACCACTTCCCAAATGCAGGGCTGCACCATATTTACAACAATACGCTGCATCCCTGCATTTCCCCCTGTGCTGGAGCTCAATTTAGCAGCATGCTTTGAGGGGAAGATTTTTTAGGTACAGGAATGAGTAAACAATCTTTAAATTGCGTTTTGAAACTTCTATTTGTGCTGCTTAGTGCAGCACACATAGAAATTGCAAAACGTTATTTTTTTAATTGATTGTTTCTGTGCAGGAAGGAACACCTTCCTGCACCTAAACAATCAAAGGCCTTTTGCTGTTTCTATGTATGCTGCACAACGCAGCACACATGGAAACAGCAAAAACGAGGATAAATTAAACATTTCTCCTCATTGCACCTGTTTAAGTCCAGGTTTTGCCTGGTCTTAATTTTGGCGCTGTCCCATATTTATGCCGCCCTGGTAAATATGGGGCAGCATCAAAATCAATGGGTGTTACGGTGGAACACCCACCATAACACTCATTGCCCACCCAGTTCAGTCTAAGATTAGCGTGAAAGGGGGCCTTATAGGTATAAGTGGCTTAACGCTGCTTTATAAATAAGGTGAAGAACATATCGCCACAAGAACGTCACTAAAAGTGACGTTTCTGTGGCGATTGGGGCTTTTAACTATGCCCCATAATGTTTGCAACTCATCTATTGTTCTTTTATAAAACATATGAACAATCAATAGACATTCATGCCTTTAGTGTAGCTATGATCATTGTATGGTAGCGTACCTTGTTTCACCTCAAACCTTATTCTTTGGAGAAAGTCATGACTGCTCAATCAATCTACCTGGAGAACAAGAAAGGCTAAAGAAGAGAGTCTAGTGTAGCAATTTAAGTATGCATAGCCCTGGTTGTTGGAGAACCCCTGCAATCTCGACCTTAATGTTCTTGGGAATGCAAGGATCAAGGAAAAGGATTGACACCTACCACATTCTAGCACGCATACAGGCCAATACTTATTTAAGTGTCCTTTACCAATTGCACCTTTGCAGTTTTCACATCCCTATCATAGTGCTCAGAAGTCACAAATAGGCTCTGTAGGCTTTATAAACAGAATAAGGAAAAGTAAAATAATAGAGTAAGGACTCAGCCTTTGCTTCCTTTTTGAGTTTACTGCAATAGGAATCTGTGTGTAGAAATTGAATGGAGAAGGAGGGGTAGTAGGGAGGGTAAAAGCCAGAAAAAGCGAGTAATAATTTTCTTTGGTCTGGTCGTACCTGCATTATTTTTAGCAGAATGCATTACTTTCTGCAAAGGCTCAGCTGATTTAATTGTTTTTAGCTTAGACTGTGCCCCAACACAGCTAGAAGACAGTGGTTGGTTATATAATTCACAATTCAGAGTGATCTTGCACATATCTACATTACTCTTTCATCCTGAGTTCTTAGCTGTGAACTATGGGCCAGATGTACAACCATTTTTTCATGCACAAACGAGATTGCGAACCAGTTTACGCGTGCAAGAATGGCATGGGGTATGTACAAACCCTATATTGTGAGTCGCAATTATTTGCCACTCGTAAATAGGAATTTTGCGACTCTCTATTAAGAAGGGGCGTTCCCTTCCTAATAGCGAGCTGAACCCTATGTAAACAATTGCGGTCGCAAAACTCTCACAAATTACCACCCTCTTTAAGAGGGTGGTATTTGGCTCCTTTAAGGAAAACGGCCGACATTTTGAAAAAAAAACTGCTTTATTTAAAAGCAGTCCCAGACATAGTGGTCTGCTGAGCCCAGCAGGCCACCATACCTGGGAGGGCCTTACATTCCCAATGGGGTTGCAAATTGCGAGAGGCTCATTAATATTCACGAGCCTCTCAATTTGCAACCCCATTGGGAATCGCTAACAGTGAGAAAAACACTGTTGTACATACTAAATTGCGCCTCGCAAATTACGACTCGCAAAAGAGTCGCAATTTGTGAGGTGCAATTTACTCGGTCGTACATCTGGCCCTAGATGAGTTCGAAGATGCTCCTAAATAGGTGGCATTACGCCTATCTAAACATCTTAAATTCATACTAATATTATAAAGAGAGAGCCTAAACCTTTGAGGCGGGTAATCTCAGTAACCACAGCACCAATCACAACACCCAATACAGCGTTGGAAAGGGCAGTTGCAGCAGAAGGACAAAGGCTATGCAGACGGCCAACATATATTTTATTTTTTTATTTTTTATTGCAGAGTTACATATAGCGCGAACTTGACCCGAACTGAATCAGGTATCAGAGCGCTTAACATAGCACCAGTTACGTTACATGAGGACACACATTCATTTTTGTTAGGCACGGGGAGATTAAGTGATTTGTCCAGAATCACAGGATGTTTGACGTCATTACCAAGACTCGAACCCAGATCCGAGGTTGTGCACCTTAGCCGTTAGGCCAACTCCTCTATACATTTAAAAGGTAAAAGAACCGGGCCAGCAAAGTAGTCCCTTGTGGGCATGTCTGCGTTGTGTTGTGGGCGAGGGTTGGGGACGTGACTAACGCTGGGGGCGTGTGGTACGGCCATCACATCGTGGGCTTTGGGCGTGTGCTGGGGGCGTGACAAATGCTGGGGGCGTGTGGCCGCCCTTCATGCCATGTGAGTCGTACATACAAGCGCCAATTACGTTGCTGCGCAGCATCAAGGGGCACGCTGGGGGCGTGAGAACCGCTGGGGGCATGTGTCCGGCCTTCATGCCATGTGAACGCAATTGCGCCGCATCAAGGGGCGCACTGGGGCGTGAGAAACGCTGGGGGCGTGTGCTACGTTCCGCCCTTCATGCCATGTGGGTCGTACATTAATCAGAAGATCGTCTGCTGTGGCCGTGTGCTGGGGGCTTGACAAACGCGTTCACCTGGAGGCCTGGTAAGTAACGTTGCTGCAGCCTCTCCTGCGCGCTGTTACTGAACTCTCTCATTCAACGAAATTACGCGCGCCTGCTACCATCAACCAGGGCTCTAGCCGGGCTCAGGCGGTGGATCAGTACACTAATTACATGAACTGATTACATCAACCAGGGCTGCAGCTGGGCTTCAAGCGGGGGAACACGAGCCTGCTAACATCGAACAGGCCTGCATCTGAGCATCTAGCGGGGGAACACGCAAATGAGTGTGTCTGCGGGGATAATTACTGCAGCCTCTCCTACTCGCTGTCACTCAACTCTCTCATTAAACGGATTTACCCGCGGCTGATAACTCTCTCATTCAACGACATTACACGCGCCTGCTAACATCAACCAGGGCTGTAGCCGGCTCAGGCGGCGGATCACTACACCAATTACACGCGCCTGCTAACATCAACCAGGGCTGCAGCTGGCCCTTCCCTGTCCCTATTCTAATGAAACAACATTTTTTGTCTACCGCGAGATTTTAAAATAAATTGCCCTTGCCAAATACACACATTACACACATTCTATTTCATACCCGGACAACGTCGGGACGGGCTGCTAGTGTATATCTATACTACTATAATAAAGTAAGAACTTTCAGGCTTTGAGGCGGGTAAACTCGGGAACCATGGCGCCAATCTACACACCCGATACACCGTTGAAATCGTCAGGGTGTGTAGATGGTTATAGGCTATATAAATATAAAAAATAAACATTATTTAAAAAATTTATATTAAAAAAAAAGTAGTCTCTCTAAAATAGCGTCGGCCGCGACGTGCGTGCTCACGTCAGGAGCATGGGGAGGAGCAGCGTCCTAGGAGCGTCGGACATGGCGCGGGGGAGGAGCGGTGACGTGAGGAGCTGCGGACAGGCCAGCGGCGGTGCAAGCACCGGAGAGGCGGACATGGTGTGGGGGAGGAGCGGTGGCCGACAGGGGGTGAGGAGCAGAGCGGCCAGGAGCGGTGAACTGAGGAGCGGCGGATGAGGTAAGGCTCCGGGGACAATGTCGGGGCAGGCGGGTGTCGGGCCAGGCGGGGGATGGGGAGTTAATATCGGGGCAGGCGGGTGTCGGGCCAGGCGGGGGACGGGGAGTTACAACACAGAGCGGCCAGGAGCGGTGAACTGAGGAGCGGCGGATGAGGTAAGGCTCCGGGGACAATGTCGGGGAAGGCGGTTGTTGGGCCAGGCGGGGGACGGGGAGTTAATGTCGGGGCAGGCGGGTGTCGGGCCAGGCGGGGGACGGGGAGTTACAACACAACAGACTACAAGGCAGGCGGGGGTCGGGGCAGGCGGGGGATGGGGCGGGCGGGGGCACGGGCTGCTGGGCAATGTCGGGGGAGGCAGGGGTAGGGGAAGCCTGAATGCTCCTGGACAAGGTCGGGACGGGCTGCTAGTATATCTATACTACTATAATAAAGTAAGAACTTTCAGGCTTTGAGGTGGGTAAACTCGGGAACCACGGCGCCAATCTACACACCCGATACACCGTTGAAATAGTCAGGGTGTGTAGATGGTTAGAGGCTATATAAATATAAAAAATAAATGTTATTTACAAAATGTATATTAAAAAAAAAGTAGTCCCTCCAAAGTAGCGCCGGCCGCGACGTGCGTGCTCATGTCAGGAGCACGGGGAGGAGCTGCGTCCGAGGAGCGGCGGACATGGCGCGGGGGAGGAGCGGTGACGTGAGGAGCAGCGGACAGGCCAGCGGCAGTGCGAGCAGAGGAGAGGCGGACATGGCGCGGGGGAGGAGTGGCGGCGGACAGGAGGTGAGGATCAGAGCAGCGAGGAGTGGTGAACTGAGGAGCGGCGGCTGAGGTAAGGCTCCCGGGACAATGTCGGGGCAGGCGGGTGTCGGGCCAGGCGGGGGACGGGGAGTTACAACAGAACAGCCGATCGGCTGAGGAAAGGCAATGTCGGGGCAGGCGGGGGTCGGGGCAGGCGGGGGACGGGGCGGGCGGGGGCACGGGCTGCTGGGCAATGTTGGGGGAGGCAGGGGTAGGGGAAGCCTGAATGCTCCCGGACAAGGTCGGGACGGGCTGCTTATATATATATATATATATATATATAAATATATAAATATATATATATATATATATATATATATATATATATATATATATATATATATCTCCATACTAATATCATAAAGAGAGAGCCCAAACCTTTGAGGCAGGTAATCTCAGTAACCACAGCACCAATCACAACACCCAATACAGCATTGGAAAGGGCATTTGCAGCAAAAGGACATAGGCTATGCAGACGGCCACCATATACATTTTTTTTATTTTTTATTTTTTTATTGTTTTTATTAACTTTTCAAGAAACAGTGATGTTCATCACAATCATACAGTGCAAGACATACAATTGTACCGTAGGACACCATATACATTTAAAAGGTAAAAGAACCGTGCCAGCAAAGTAGTCCCTTGTTGGCGTGTCTGCATTGTGCTGTGGGTGTGGGCTGTGGGCGTGACTAACGCTGGGGGCATGTGGTACGGCCATCACATCGTGGGCTGTGGGCGTGTGCTGGGGGCATGACAAATGCTGGGGGCATGTGTCCGCCCTTCATGCCATGTGAGTCGTACATACAAGCACCAATTACGTTGCTGTGCAGCATCAAGGGTCACGCTGGGGGCGTGACATGCTGGGGACATGAGAAACGCTGGGGGCGTGTGTCCGGCCTTCATGCCATGTGAACGCAATTGCACGGCATCAAGGGGCACGCTGGGGCCGTGAGAAACGCTGGGTGTGTGTGCTATGTTCCGCCCTTCATGCCATGTGGGTCGTACATTAATTAGAAGATCGTCTGCTGTGGCCGTGTGCTTGGGGCATGACAAACGCGTTCAGCTGTAGGCCTTGTAACATTACTGCAGCCTCTCCTGCGCGCTGTTACTGAACTCTTTCATTCAACGAAATTAGACGCGCCTGCTACCATCAACCAGGGCTCTAGCCAGGCTCAGGCGGTGGATCAGTACACTAATTACACGGGCCTGATAACATCAACCAGGGCTGCAGCTGGGCCTCAAGCGGGGGAACACGCTCCTGCTAACATCAAACAGGCCTGCATCTGGGCCTCAAGTGGGGGAACACGCATATGAGCGTGTCTGCGGGGACAATTACTGCAGCCTCTCCTACTCGCTGTCACTGAACTCTCTTATTAAATGGATTTACCAGCGGCTGATAACTCTCTCATTCAACGACATTACACGCGCCTGCTAACATCAACCAGGGCTGTAGCCGGGCTCAGGCGGCGGATCACTACACTAATTACACGCGCCAGCCAACATCAACCAGGGCTGCAGCTGGCCCTTCTCCGTCCCTATTCTAATGAAACAAAAAAGTTTGTGTTCCGCGAGATTTTAAAATAAAGTGCCCTTGCCAAATACACACATGACACACATTCTATTTCATACCCGGACAACGTCGGGACGGGCTGCTAGTATTCTATAAAATAGCAACTTAATAACACAACAGAAACAACAGCAAATACGCATCAGTTCTTCATTTTTCATTTATGGGGCTGCATGGATCCCATAAGAAGAGGTATTTGGTAAAAAAACAAAGAGAGTAAGGACTGGAAGACATTCATTTTTTTCCATTAGAACTCGCTTGCCGAGTGCAAACTCTACATGAAGGGGCATCATATATAACATAAGAGTCTATTGACAAATTGCATTTTGTAGTATGTAAAGCAGTACTACACTAGTACTACTCAAGTTATAAATACTGTTAACAAGTCTACAGATAGAGATCCGCTCTTCACCTATCTTTACTGTGCCGATATCTCTGCCAATGTGCCGAAGATCTAACACATGTAGGTATATGTTTTTGTTGTACAAGTGGGAGGGGCAAGAGGGAGGGGCTGGGAAATAGGGAATATGTACTACTTAATTGAAAGTGACTTAGGTAAATCTAAGAAGAGTTTTAGTCGGGTACAGGCTAATTCAAACTCACATCCACAAAATGTGAGACCATTGCTATTTACAAACTGCACTTCTGAAATTATTACAATTCCAAAGGTGTCAAAACAAGTATAAATGTACACCACCTCAATTCTTGAGTAAGTGAAGCACCACACACAGCAACCCACAGGTTCTGCAACACACTCACATAGAAAACAATAACGTTAAATAGAAATAACACCCACAGGGCTGTTGTACTGATGTTAAATAAATTCAATTGTTTTGCAATTTGAATTATATACATAAGTACACAAATATATGTGTGTGTGTGTGTATGTGTGTGTGTGTATAAATATATATATATTCTCAGCCATTTACACTGAGAAATCGCATTGTTGCACTATGCACATAGTACTTTAGTCCCTGAGTAATTCAATTTCAGCGGAAGTGAGTGAGCAATCTCAATTGGATTGGCTTAGCAAACTGCACCACTATAGACTGGGATGAATATGAAGGAATAACATGGCTTAGTTTGTAGCAACAGGACGATTCGCACAACTTTTGTGCGACACTTATATACATTTTGGGTTTGATCAAAATGGGCTTTGCGCATAAGAAGTGTGAATGTTTAATCAGCATCATATAGTTGGAGCACTGGCTCTTTATATGAACCATCATCAAGCACCTGAATGGGGGTAAGGGGCAGAAAACAAAAGCATTGGGCATTTTTTGCAGGAGGGGAATCAGCACCAAAAAGCTGGTAGTATCTGCATTGGGCAGTGAGCTTGATACCCCGACTAGTAATGTATATTTATAACACTGCATGAGCTATTCTAATGCAAAGGAGTCACACCGGTGGTGGAAATGCCGTGTAAGTGACAGTGCGCATTAAGTCTCGTATAGGTTTGAAATATGAAATAAAGATTAATACTCTTGCACTGGGACAGAGAAGGACACATTGAACTGTTAGTTATAGATAAGTACACTCGAATCACAAGTAGTGCTCATTGTTTTCTGGAGGTGAATAGGTGTTGAAATGAGTTGTGTAATTTACACAGAGCAACAAACAATGTGATTGAAAACTTTATTGAACATATTTGAATGTGAAAACTTTATGGTTCAGAGATACTCGTGAATTTGTAATGCACTGTCACTTTAATTGGTAGTACAGTAACTAACATGCTCCCCCAGAAACAACAAGGTGGTCAGGGCTCAACTTGGCTTAAAAGAAAGCCTGGGTTCATCAAATGCACTAAGTACAAAGCCTATAAACATGGTAAGACCACACAGACTTACAGTTTAGGCCTTTCCAAAAGAGAAAAAAAGATCAAGGGCTTCCTCTCCTGCAAAACAGATAATGCTGTTTACGTCCTTCAGTGCCCTTGTGGCCTGAGGTACGTTGGCAGCACAATCCACCCAGCCCATATTAGAGTGTTGCAGCACCTTAGGGCTATACGCAATAATGAGAAAGCATACCCAGTGGCACGCCATTTTGAATCCCACCACGAGAAAAATACATCAGGACTTAGCTACTTCGTGATCGATAGAGTTCCGCCTAGTATACGTGGAGGCAACCGTGAAAAGAAGTTGAGAAGGCTTGAATCCTGCTACATTATTGAATTAAACACTCGTACCCCAATGGCGTTGAATATGGAAGAGGATTTGATTACTCACCTCTAAAAATATCGATTTGTAATAATGGCAGGTATAATGATGAATTGAGCGAGTTTTAGTCAGCTTCCCCGAACAGGAGTTTTAAATGTTTGTTTTGGTGTATTAATTTTTTTAAATATTTCTCACAGTTTTTGCACTTTTCTTACACTATTGACTATAGAGTGAACTATAGAGTGAACTAGTCATAATGAGAGTTAGTGCCCACTGTGACTGGATTTTTCATTCACTATCTACAATACAGCGAACCTCGCTGCAGGTAGTGGTACGATATATATATATGTGCAATAGGAATACTGCCCATACGGGCGTGCTGCGATAAGTCTATTATACCACAAGGTGGTTCAGAGGTTTTCTGAAAGCATGTATATTGTAGAAAATTAATTATCAATGCAATGACTAGCTTGGGTAATTTAATGTGCTATCACATATATGGATACAGACTATGTTCATACATTTGCCCAATTGGGCGGAATGATGAGACAGGGACCTTTTTCTTAGTAAAAAGAAACTCTGTGAGTTAGGCTGGGGTGTGTCCATCTACCCACCGGGGTGTATCTTTTTGTTAAAAAAAGTCTCACAAATCACATTCTCGGTGAGCACGCCAGAGTTGCAATAAAATTAGTTGAAAGTCAAGGAAAACGATTTAATTTCTTCGTTTTCCTTTTCCTTCCCGCAATACTTCATTTAAAAGTTTGTGGTAGGGTTACGATATAACTACACAGAGTATACGGAACTTAATCACGAATTGCAATGATGATTGATATTTGTACGGAGTGTGTCCCAATGAGAACTACTAGTCTGTTTTCCTATGCACTGATTTTGTAGTCATATCACGTGATGTTCTGCGTGTACACGCTGGTTTAAATGGCCGCTTTACAAACAGAAAACTATTGGTGATCAAACCTGCTGGTCAGGTGAAACGCGTTCTAACAGCTGACCCAATAAAACACTTGTGGCCAGTATAGAGTGTCGTCAATCCTTGCGGTGCTGCAGTGCGAGGGAATCGAGAATATATATATATATATATATATATATATATATATATATAATCAACTATTTTATCATTTTGAAGTGTAATTATAGAGACAGTGGCATTTTTATAAATAGTTAAATATCTATTATTTATAAATTTATATTCTTAATTAATAACCTATTTCATAAACATTTACTTGGATGAGGTATTGTGCTGGAACAACACATTTCTTTCAGTTAAACGTGTAATGTGTAGTGCTTTCAGTTTGTATTGTTTTCCTGACCAGAATCCTGATCTAGGTTTATTTTTACGGTAACTGAATTCTTTAATATAGTTATGTAAGACCATATTTCTCTCAGCCAGGCCTTAATGAAATTCACACCTTGTCCTGCCTGGCTGAGTGAATAATTTAATGTGCTGTACCAGATAGCAGATCAATAGCCCTAGAAAACAGTATGCCCTTTGCAAGGGAATTAAGAATCCTCTGATGGAGGAAGGGCCTGGAATATCCATAGCCATCATCAGCAGCTGGCTGATAATTAGGGGAGGCAAGTTTGTGCAGAGGGCAGTGGAGAACTGTTATACTTATTGTTAGACCTGGCTCCCATGGGTAGGAGCCCCCCAAAACATTTGTTTTCACCCCTCCTGTTTTTCTGAATTTGCTTTTGTTGGCTTAATTACTCAGTGTATATTACTGCTGCTAACCAGTGCTAAAGTGAATGTGCTCTCTCAATAAAACATGGTACAATTAGTCTACGTATAATTGGTACATTTACTTTATGTGTAAGACCCTAGTAAATGGTCCTACATGTTCCAATGGCCTGTATGTTATATGCTACTAATTGGTCTGCAGCACTCATTGTGCCACCAACGGATCTACCATTTTAAAATAGGTCTCAGGCCTGCCACTGCAACCTGGAGTGCAGTATTAAAATGCCATTTCGGACTGGCAAAGTAAATCTTTTGCCAGGCCTAAGCTTAACTTTCTAATACTTGTTTGCCGCCCTTCAGTTAGGTCCTTATGGTTCTTAGGGCAAGGTGTACTGTATTTAAAAAGTGGGACATGTGAATTTAAGTTTTACATGCCCTGGTAGAGAAAAAACCCTGAAGTCGGTCTCACTATTGAAGGGCTGATCTCCCAAAGGATAAACATTGGGGTATGATTTTACACGTAATACGTGAAAATTGAAAGTTTGGGAGCAGATAAGAAAATGATGTTTACAATCAAATGAATCGTAATTTAAAATCCTCTTTGAAGGTAAAGCTGCATTTTAAGACACAATTCTGAAACTGTCACTTGTAGAAGCTTTGCCTTTTCTTATCCTAACCATATGTGCCTTCTGCTAGTACCCTGGATCACATGACTGTGATTAGGTTAGCTGTTAGCCTTTGTGTATTCCTCCCAGACAGTGAGACAAAGGGGATTAGGTTTTGCCAGGATGAGACATCCTGCCACGATGGTTAGGGTGGAATTGTTCCCTGCCCCTCTTACAATTCAAAGGCCTGCCTCCAGCACACAAACAAAGGAATTTGGCACCAGTCTTTTGTCACCCTAGACTACTTGAAGCCTTGGCAGGTGAAGGAAGGAATTTCCAGAACTAGAGGGGTAGTATATAGGAAGTCACACTACTTCAAATGCTGGCACCAGCACAGAATATATGTGATGTGGTGTGTCCAATGTTTGTGTTAGGTGGTGTATTATGGTAAATTACCACATGGAATGCTGTGGTGTGGCGTGATATGGGTTGGAGTGATTAATTAAACATTGGCATGATGTGGTGTGTGAGGTGTGTTGTGCTGCATAAGGGTGTTAATTGGTTTTGGGTATTGTGAAATTATGTGGTGAATTGTGGTGATGTGTGTGCTGTAGTAGTTCCAATCTGCTACAGTATCTGCCCCATGTTGTGATATGGTCTGCTGTATATCAACTGTACAGTGCAGTCTAGTGTTGAATGGTGTAGTACATTGTTATATGATGTCAGAGTGTTAGTATTGTATGGTATTGTATGGGGTGAATTGATATTGAAAGATGTGATATTCTGTTACAGAGTGTAGTTAAAAATGTAGTGGAGTAGAATAGGTTGGAGTAGCATGGTATATTTTATATTGTGGTGTACAATGATTTGCTAAGGCTGTAAAATAATGTCTTGCAGAAAGGAGTAATGTTAATTTGGTTGAGTATGTGCTGCGATTTCCTAGCTGTGCTTTGGCGTTGGTTGGTTGTGGAATGATGTGCTGTGTGTATTAGGGTCTGTGTCATATGCAGTTGTTCATTTGGATGTGGTCTTGTATGGAACTGCGCAGCGTTTGAAAGTGTGATGTTAGGCTGTGTGTGAGTGGAATAGTATGATACTGTATTTATCTCACATGGTATGTTATGGAACGGTCTGTCAATGCTGGATGTTGTTTTGATTTGGTAGAATGTGATGTGTTTATAGATTGTTGTGGTAAGATGTAGTATTTGATGGGTCAGTATGTTGTAGTATGGTAGGGGAAACTGTGGGTGTATGTGGTATATAAGGGGTCAAACGGGGTTTTAGAGTGGTATACTGTGGTTTGCGCTGATATTATGCGCATCGTGCGAGTTAGCATGGATGGTTTGTTGGTATATAGTGCGCCCTACAGTTATGCAGGTGTGAAGTGGTGCAGATGGCAGCGTGTACAAATAAGTAAGGAATCCTACCCTTTGTGCTGGTGAGCCCCGGACTCCTTCCCTCCTAAAGTCAACCATAAAAAGTTGTTTTTAATAACTGAACTTTCAAACTTGGAACAAGAAAGCACACAACGGTCTAGTGCTTCGATAATTTAAATGGTTGAACTTATTTTTTTTTTTTTTTTATTAAAACATAAAAAATGTTTCTGGAAGATTTATGTATTGACCCTTATTGACAAATTTCATTTATTAGTGTTTTTCACCAGGTTGCTCTAACCAGCCTGGAGAAAACCATTCTTAAAGAGACATTCGTTTCTTGTTTTTTTACTCTTTGTCCCTTTGAATTTACCCCCCACCTACTATTCCTCTTCCCTCTTTTATTTATCTAATACCTGTTTCCCACCTGGTCCTGCCTCGCTTCTGCTAAGACTTCTGCACCCTTTTTAGGTCTCGTCCTTTACCATTCCGAAGGAATGGGAAATGGTGAGAATTCAAGTGCTCGAACTGATTGTCAAACCACCGCATTTTTTCGTGGCGTTTTCTTCGAGTGCACGTGGCCACAGGCACGCGCTTTTGGCCCATACACTTTCATGGCCATCTGTTCCTCAATGTCCCTCCCACCCTTCGTTTGATCTTGCCGCGAGTTCAGGCTAATGGCCCTCCCCCCTCCCCCAGCACAGAGCTCGCATCGCGGCCGCACAGCACATCAAAGGGCGTCCGTTCTTCGCAAACGGCGACCGGGAAACTCAAGAGGAGGGACAGCACACTTCAGAGAAATAGACGCCGAGACTGATCGGCTTTTTGAACTAACCGTAAGATCCCCTCCCGGTTACCGACTGATACGCACACGTATTAAGTATACGCCTGCTTATTTATCCACACCGCGAGATTTGAATTAAATCACAAGCATACACACTTGCTTGCTGGCATCTCTTCCAAAAGACTACTTGTTTGATCTAGCGATTCCTGTTCACACTTGATGGATGTCCCCAGTGAACATCTATCCATCTAGACCTGTACACCTACAGGCTAGCCACAAGCCCTGAAGAGTCGTGGTGAACCACACTCACTCGACGAAACACGTGTCGGCTGATTGTGGCCTTTTGTGGACTGATTAAACAACTCTTCTAAGAACACACACTCAGGAATCTGCATCTGTTCCTTTAATGATACTATTGTAGTGCCTGTACTTTCACTTGTTCGCCTCCGCGAACCTTTATATGTTTTGTGTGCGAGAGCAATGCTGTTTATTTAGATTTGTGAAATTCATGTGTTTTTCATGTTGAGTGGTTACGGGCTTCTCCACTCGCTCTGTACGCACCTCACTATTACTCGGCTTACGATATACCCAGACGTATACATCAGGCAGAGCGCCTCATTCTTACTGAGTTTTTCTTAAAAAACCCATCTTGCTGCATCAAAGGGCTTCTCCCAGCGTGTGCTGTGCGGCTTCTCCTCCCCTAATTATGTGGCCGGCCGTACTTGTGTTTCCCGGCCGCTTCCCGGCCGCTCTTGTATTTAATTAGCAGCAGCAGCATTTCTCCTGCGCCAGGCCACATCAAAGGCTCTGTGCCACTTTCACCCACACAGCAACACTTACAGACACGCAACGCCACTCACACCCACGCAAGCCCACTATCATCCACGCAACACCACACTCACACACGCAACGCCACTCACACACGCAACGCCACTCACACACGCAACGCCACTCACACACGCAACGCCACCCACACACGCAACGACACTCACACACGCAACGCCACTCACACACGCAATGCCACCCACACACGCAACGCCACTCACACACGCAACGCCACTCACACGCAACGCCACTCACACACGCAACGCCACTCACACACGCAATGCCACTCACACACGCAACGCCACTCACACACGCAACGCCACTCACACACGCAACGCCACTCACACACGCAACGCCACTCACACACGCAATGCCACTCACACACGCAATGCCACTCACACATGCAACGCCACTCACACACGCAACGCCACCCACACACGCAACGCCACTCACACACGCAACGCCACTCACACACGCAACGCCACTCACACACGCAACACCACTCACACACGCAACGCCACTCACACACGCAACGCCACTCACACACGCAACGCCACTCACACACGCAACGCCAGGCTACACATCATAAATAACAATCATTTGCAATGCTATAGGTCTCCTATTTACTTAAATTGAACATAATGGCATTGTAAATGACAATAACTTTCAAAAATGTTTACTTTTACAATAAATTGAAAAGGCATTGTCATTTACTATGCCAACAGCTTAAAGTTGCCTAAATGCAAGACTTATTGCATTGCAAATAGCCAATAGGGCTCGCTTTTGGGACCATCTAAGTGTTTATGCATGCGACATTTTATGTTGTTGCAACAAGGAAATTATGCTGCATAACTACTTATAAGGGCCCAAAAGCGAGACCTATTGGCAATGCCAATGCTTGTTTCAAATAGACATGTTGGACCAAAGCATACAATTTACATGAAAAAAGATTCTTAGTCGTTTTGATATTTTTTCGTAATGAAGGTTTGTCAGCCTGCTTTCGGCAGACTGAGTGACTTAATTATGGAAATTCGTCAAACCGATGGAACTTCATTCAGATTTCATAATTCAACTTAAAAACGAGGAGCACCAACACGTACACTTGTTTCGTACTGCTGTAGTTTAAATCATGTAAACTCACTGTCTATTCAGCAAAATATAGTATTTAATTGCAGCAGAAGTGAATGAAGGGTGATCCATCAGATTGTGGCGAATGCCATAGTTTTCATCTCGTGTTGTTCTTTTCTCTGGTGCGAAATGCCACCGTCTCCCGAGGGAGCTTTACACAGCATGTTCCTGTTTCCAATGTCCGGAATCCACCATTCTTTCCGTAAAAGATGCTCCCTTTCTTCAGCTAACTGGGACAGATATTTGCAATGCCTTGAGCGTGTTTTTATGTGTTTCACTTTCTCTTCTGAAAATATGCAATTAAACAAAAGCGTCTGACAAAATAAGTAACAAATGCATCTCTTCACCTGTTTCCTTTACTAATTGATTTGACAAATAGAGCTATGAGATTTTTCATTGCTCAGCTCTTCGTTGCGGCGTTGGAGAGATGATGACGAAGCCTCTGTTTAGTTTTAAGTTAGGCACACAAAGTCAAAGAGCCAGACCTATTAGCTTTGGCACTAGAAAAGTTAACCCTATTGGTCTTCCAACCCTTACTGTCTCTTTAATGTACTATGTTTATATTGCTGACCAGTTCCTTTTCCAATATGGTATTGGTTATATGTTGATCATTGCATTTTCTTGCTATCATTTCTTCAAGTGCCTCATCTCAGATGGTCTTGTCAGGGTTGGTTTCTGGTGAAGCAAAGCCACTGTTCTGTTTGCAGGGGTATCTGCAGCACTGAAGCATTCATAGATGGGTGTATGTGGGTGTATCTGCTACATATTCACAAACGCTATAATGCAGAAAAGCCACTATTGTCAATAGTGCACATGCACTTAGTGTAATTTTTGGCATGATAGCTGGTGTGGATATTTACATTTATCAGTGGCGGCATTTTTTTCAAAAAGTCTCTGCTCAGAAGTCGTAGCCTGTGCAATTAATTGTCAGCTCGTCAAATACCAAGGCTGTGTACCTTTGAATCCACCTTATGCCACTTTAGTCCAACACCAGACACTCCATGCCCCTTCATCTCTCACTTGCAGGTTTCTTCTTTCTCCCTTAGTGAAGTTTTTTCTGTCTTTGTCTTTCCCGGTCTTACCCCTTTGTGTGTTTATTCCTCTCTTGCGCTTTGTAAATGTCTGTTGTGGAAAAATAGGTGCTGATTCCCCATGTATAAGTGCTGGTGGCCCCCACTGGCAACCAGCGGCTCAAATTAAGCAAAGGGTAGTACACTGTGAACCCTTCTGGCTGTTCCTACCGGCACCCCACTTGTATTGTTCAGGACAGTTGGGGTGGTTGTTTGACCAGCACACCTTCCCCAGAAGCAGTTTACCAGACTATGCTTCCTCTTTATTGGATGATTAGGAAAACCAGGCGAGCAACTGGATATCTATGCACATTCAAACAATGGAAGGTGATGAAAGGGCTGGGCCCACAAGTTCCAGATCTGCTCTAGACTCACAATCCGATGGTTCTTTTTAGCAGCATTAAAGTGTAGGGGAGAGAAAATTCGGTATTATTATCCAATTAATTCAACAGGAGAGTTTTTACATTCATAGTAACCACAGACAACTATGGACTGTTAGTTGATTTATTATAAAGCCAAAAATAACTGAACATTAAGACACCTCAAGATGAGAGTGTACAAGTACAATGGAATTAGCATGAAGCCAAATCTGTGCAATCTATGAAGCATAAACAGAACAATTAGTTCAATAAATAGAATGCAAAGGATCAAAGAGCATGAGTCCAAATTTCCCTGCATTGAGGGTTGATAAAAATATAGCTTTAGTCTACCCCTACACTAACACTAACGTGGCATCTCTACTCTAGCATTCTCAGAAGAGGAGTAAAATAAAAAGATGCCAGCATGTGGATTCTTCCTAAAAAGTCTCCCCACATCAATGGGTCAATCAGCATGCTGCTACAGAGTTCGCACTAAGAGACTCTTTCCATAGGGACAGAGAGGGAAGAAGTGGGCGACTTTCCCTACTTGCATCTCATAAAATACAGGTACATTTCCCAAGAGGCTTTGCGACGAGTCATGCCATCCATTCCATGCACGACCCCATAGGTAGGTTTTCACTGTACACGATTCTCCTGAACTGCAACATTGCTGACCTTGATTGCAAGGCCTTCTCCGGTGTGAAACACAACAATTTCTTTTATCAATGTATCCCTTCTCTACTCGCCTGCCTAAGAAAAAAAAGACATCATTCTAACTAATAAGGACGCTTGTTCCACCTGCAACACAAACCTAAAAAAAGAGCAAATTCACAGCGTACACGATATTCAAACTTTAAATTCCAAATAAGAGCTTCTAGGCAGAAATGCATTTAAGGCCTACAATTTCAGCTAACCTAAGGCACTTGAGTGTTATGCATCTGCATAAGAAGGAGGCACTTTCAGTTGACATTAGTACATACATCTAAAATAACACATTCCATAAGCACAGTAGATACATGAATAATTGTTAGCTTCACTACACAAATTCTTCACAATAACGTTTTTAACTAGTTACATTTACCTTCTAGGTTATTTGATCCACGTTACATTCAAATAGCCTAAAATACATCACGTTTCATGTTATTTCATCTAAATTTCTAACCCTCAATTTCACAACGACAAAGGATTATATGTGGATGTAGCCCACACGTGTCATTATAATGCACCCCTACAAATAAAACACGGTTTCTGCTAAATCAGTGGTTTTGGAAATGCATACTCTATTAACAAGTCGGAGCGGTGGCATCACCAAATCAACACCTCTTGTACTGTGTTAAGACAACCGGCGGAGGCGAGAAGGGTGAGGAAACCTACAGGAATCCGGAAACCGCCCGCCCGAACTACGATCCCCAGAAGGCTGTGCAAGACAGGAGCGCCAGTGGGCGTACCCATATAAGGAATCAGGACGCCAGCGGTAGGCGTCGAATATTTTGAACACTTCCCCGCGAACCTGGAGAAGAGTGCGAGCGGTTGGAGAACTCCGTGAACTACGACGGCTTTGGAGTGGAGTAGAAGCCGAAAGGTGAGAAGGCTCTGATTTCCCGAGTCTGTGACAGCGGGGCTCCGCTTCACGCTCGGTGGAACCCTTTAGATCCCGTTTGGCTTCGACGCCTTGTCAGTCCCCGCTCGAGGGTATCGAGCACTCCATAGACTCCGGTCCGCTCCGAACACTGACAGTCCCCGCTCGAGGGTATCGAGCAAGTCGGCTCCGATGCAGTGGCAGTCCCCGCTCGAGGGTATCGAGCAAGTCGGCTCCGACGCAGTGGCAGTCCCCGCTTGAGGGTATCGAGCGGAAGGAACTTTGGTTATCTGTGGCCAGTCCCCGCTCGAGGGTATCGAGTTACTGAGACCCTGACCAGTCCCCGCTCGAGGGTATCGAGTGTGGAAAACGCTTGGGTGTTTTGCCCTCCGTTGGACGCGTGTTAGGACTAACACGCATGCGGAGGACGATCACGTTAGAGTTATAACGCGGATAAGACTCGAGTGGCATTTTCGTCCATTATTTAGCACGGGGTCCTCTGTTGGAAGGTGCTAGGACCAGCGCCATTGCAGAGGACGGTAAGACGCGATCCGCATCATTTCATCACTCTTGCTTTACTTATACTTTACCTTTTTAAACAAGTCTGAATAAAGAGCTTGTTGCATTCCTCCATTGGACTGGCACCTCCTTTGTGGGCTAACTAGGGGGTGAGAGCTTGGGGTTCATACTGAGTTACCCGATCCCGAGGGACAACCGGATTACATACTGTGAGTGGTGTGTATGTATTTTGAGTGTTTTCATAGGGCTCGTAGGTGCTTGTACATTGTAGGTACAAAAGAGGGTGGTGATGGACGGAGCATCTGAACCAATCAAACACTCACACCCAGTCAAAAGATCTGGGTTTAATCCATCACCGTTCTTTAGCCCACTCTGCCACCCCAGTTCAGACATGGCTATATGCAAATCATTCTGACCCTGTGCCTCATGGGAACAGTCCAGCCCGAACTGCCAAGCCATGCCTTCCCTGGACCAGAAACAAGCTTCCGAGTACCGGTTTCTGGCATTACAGCCGTCTTCAGCCCGGCTTGCTTGAATCCAGTGGCAAAGTGAGCAAGGGACTCACGTCTGAGCATACCCTGCCACACTTATGGTGGCCAAAAGCGGTACAAAAGAGGATGGTGATGGACGGAGCATTTGAACCAATCAAACACTCACACCCAGTCAAAAGATCTGAGTTTAATCCATCACCGTTCTTTAGCCTACTCTGCCACCCCAGTTCAGACATGGCTATATGCAAATCAGTCTGACCCTGTGCCTCATGGGAACAGTCCAGCCCGTCCAGCCCGAACTGCCAAGCCATGCCTTCCCTGGACCGGAAACAAGCTTCCGAGGACCGGTTTCTGGCATTACAGCCGTCTTCGGCCCGGCTTGCTTGAATCCAGTGGCAAAGTGAGCAAGGGACTCACGTCTGAGCATACCCTGCCACACTTATGGCGGCCAAAAGCGGTACAAAAGAGGGTGGTGATGGACGGAGCATCTGAACCAATCAAACACTCACACCCAGTCAAAAGATCTGGGTTTAATCCATCACTAAGACCACTAAGAGACTATTTCCATAGGGACAGAGAGGGAAGAAGTGGGCGACTTTCCCTACTTGCATCTCATAAAATACAGGTACATTTCCCAAGAGGCCTTGCGACGAGTCATGCCATTTATTCCATGCACGATCCCATAGGTAGGTTTTCACTGTACACGATTCTCCTGAACTGCAACATTGCTGACCTTGATTGCCAGGCCTTCTCCGGTGTGAAACACAACAATTTCTTTTATCGATGTATCCCTTCTCTACTCGCCTGCCTAAGAAAAAAAAGACATCATTCTAAATAGTAAGGACGCTTCTTCCACCTGCAACACAAACCTGAAAAAGTGAGCAAATTCAGAGCGTACATGATATTCAAACTTTAAATTCCAAATAAGAGCTTATAGGGGGAAATGTATTTAAGGCCTACAATTTCAGCTAACATAAGGCACTTGAGTTTTATCCATCTGCATAAGAAGGAGGCACTTTCAGTTGACATTAGTACATACATCTAAAATAACACATTCCATAAGCACAGTAGATACATGAATAATTGTTAGCTTCACTACACAAATTCTTCACAATAACGTTTTTAACTAGTTACATTTACCTTCTAGGTTATTTGATCCACGTTACATTCAAACAGCCTAAAATACATCACGTTTCATGTTATTTCATCTAAATTTCTAACCCTAAATTTCACAACGACAAAGGATTATATGTGGATGTAGCCTACACATGTCATTATAATGCACCCCTACAAATAAAACACGGTTTCTGCTAAATCAGTGGTTTTGGAAATGCATACTCTATTAACAAGTCGGAGCGGTGGCATCACCAAATCAACACCTCTTGTACTGTGAGTGGTGTGTATGTATTTTGAGTGTGTTCATAGGGCTCGTAGGTGCTTGTACATTGTAGGTACAAAAGAGGGTGGTGATGGACAGAGCATCTGAACCAATCAAACACACACACCCAGTCAAAAAATCTGGGTTTAATCCATCACCATTCTTTAGCCCACTCTGCCACCCCAGTTCAGACATGGCTATATGCAAATAAGTCTGACCCTGTGCCTCATGGGAACAGTCCAGCCCGAACTGCCAAGCCATGCCTTCCCTGGACCTGAAACAAGCTTCCGAGGACCGGTTTCTGGCATTACAGCCGTCTTCAGCCCGGCTTGCTTGAATCCAGTGGCAAAGTGAGCAAGGGACTCACGTCTGAGCATACCCTGCCACACTTATGGCGGCCAAAAACGGTACAAAAGAGGGTGGTGATGGACGGAGCATCCGAACCAATCAAACACTCACACCCAGTCAAAAGATCTGGGTTTAATCCATCACCGTTCTTTAGCCCACTCTGCCACCCCAGTTCAGACATGGCTATATGCAAATCATTCTGACCCTGTGCCTCATGGGAACAGTCCAGCCCGAACTGCCAAGCCATGCCTTCCCTGGACAGGAAACAAGCTTCCGATGACCGGTTTCTGGCATTACAGCCGGCTTCAGCCCGGCTTGCTTGAATCCAGTGGCAAAGTGAGCAAGGGACTCACGTTTGACCATACCCTGCCACACTTATGGCGTCCAAAAGCGGTACAAAAGAGGGTGGGAATGGACGGAGCATCTGATCCAATCAAACACTCAAACCCAGTCAAAAGATCTGGGTTTAATCCATCACCGTTCTTTAGCCCACTCTTCCACCCCAGTTCAGACATGGCTATATGCAAATCAGTCTGACCATGTGCCTCATGGGAACAGTCCAGCCCGAACTGCCAAGCCATGCCTTCCCTGGACCGGAAACAAGCTTCCGAGGACCGGTTTCTGGCATTACAGCCGACTTCAGCCCGGCTTGCTTGAATCCAGTGGCAAAGTGAGCAAGGGACTCACGTCTGAGCATACCCTGCAACACTTATGGGGGCCAAAAGCGGTACAAAAGAGGGTGGTGATGGACGGAGCATCTGAACCAATCAAACACTCACACCCAGTCAAAAGATCTGGGTTTAATCCATCACCGTTCTTTAGTCCACTCTGCCATCCCAGTTCAGACATGGCTATATGCAAATCAGTATGACCCTGTGCCTCATGGGAACAGTCCAGCCCGAACTGCCAAGCCATGCCTTCCCTGGAACGGAAACAAGCTTCCGAGGACCGGTTTCTGGCATTACAGACGTCTTCAGCCCGGCTTGCTTGAATCCAGTGGCAAAGTGAGCAAGGGACTCACGTCTGAGCATACCCTGCCACACTTATTGCGGCCAAAAGCGGTACAAAAGAGGGTGGTGATGGACGGAGCATCTGAACCAATCAAACACTCATACCCAGTCAAAAGATCTGGGTTTAATTCATCACCGTTCTTTAGCCCACTCTGCCACCCCAGTTCAGACATGGCTATATGCAAATCAGTCTGACCCTGTGCCTCATGGGAACAGTCCAGCCCGAACTGCCAAGCCATGCCTTCCATGGACCGGAAATAAGCTTCCGAGGACCGGTTTCTGGCATTACAGCCGTCTTCAGCCTGGCTTGCTTGACTCCAGTGGCAAAGTGAGCAAGGGACTCACGTCTGAGCAAACCCTGCCACACTTATGGCGGCCAAAAGCGGTACAAAAGAGGGTGGTGATGGACGGAGCGTCTGAACCAATCAAACACTCACACCCAGTCAAAAGATCTGGGTTTAATCTATCAGCGTTCTTTAGCCCACTCTGCCACCCCAGTTCAGACATGGCTGTATTCAAATCAGTCTGACCCTGTGCCTCATGGGAACAGTCCAGCCCGAACTGCCAAGCCATGCCTTCCCTGGACCGGAAACAAGCTTCCGAGGACCGGATTCTGGCATTACAGCCGTCTTCAGCCCGGCTTGCTTGAATCCAGTGGCAAAGTGAGCAAGGGACTCACGTCTGAGCATACCCTGCCACACTTATGGGGGCCAAAAGCGGTACAAAAGAGGGTGGTGATGGACGGAGCATCTGAACCAATCAAACACTTACACCCAGTCAAAAGATCTGGGTTTAATCCATCACCATTCTTTAGCCCACTCTGCCACCCCAGTTCAGACATGGCTATATGCAAATCAGTCTGACCCTGTGCCTCATGGGAACAGTCCAGCCCGAACTGCAAAGCCATGCCTTCCCTGGACCGGAAACAAGCTCCCGAGGACCGGATTCTGGCATTACAGCCGTCTTCAGCCCGGCTTGCTTGAATCCAGTGGCAAAGTGAGCAAGGGACTCACGTCTGAGCATACCCTGCCACACTTATGGCGGCCAAAAGCGGTACAAAAGAGGGTGGTGATGGACGGAGCATCTGAACCAATCAAACACTCACACCCAGTCAAAAGATCTGGGTTTAATCCATCACCGTTCTTTAGCCCACTCTGCCACCCCAGTTCAGATATGGCTATATGCAAATCAGTCTGACCCTATGCCTCATGGGAACAGTCCAGCCCGAACTGCGAAGCCATGCCTTCCCTGGACCGGAAACAAGCTTCCGAGGACCGGTTTCTGGCATTACAGCCGACTTCAGCCCGGCTTGCTTGAATCCAGTGGCAAAGTGAGCAAGGGACTCACGTCTGAGCATACCCTGCAACACTTATGGCGGCCAAAAGCGGTACAAAAGAGGGTGGTGATGGACGGAGCATCTGAACCAATCAAACACTCACACCCAGTTAAAAGATCTGGGTTTAATCCATCACCGTTCTTTAGCCCACTCTGCCACCCCAGTTCAGACATGGCTATATGCAAATCAGTATGACCCTGTGCCTCATGGGAACAGTCCAGCCCGAACTGCCAAGCCATGCCTTCCCTGGACCGGAAACAAGCTTCCGAGGACCGGTTTCTGGCATTACAGACGTCTTCAGCCCGGCTTGCTTGAACCCAATGGCAAAGTTAGCAAGGAACTCACGTCTGAGCATACCCTGCCACACTTATGGCGGCCAAAAGCGGTACAAAAGAGGGTGGTGATGGACGGAGCATCTGAACCAATCAAACACTCACATCCAGTCAAAAGAACTGGGTTTAATCCATCACCGTTCTTTAGCCCACTCTGCCACCCCAGTTCAGACATGGCTATATGCAAATCAGTCTGACCCTGTGCCTCATGGGAACAGTCCAGCCCGAACTGCCAAGCCATGCCTTCCATGGACCGGAAACAAGCTTCCGAGGACCGGTTTCTGGCATTACAGCAGTCTTCAGCCTGGCTTGCTTGACTCCAGTGGCAAAGTGAGCAAGGGACTCACGTCTGAGCAAACCCTGCCACACTTATGGCGGCCAAAAGCGGTACAAAAGAGGGTGGTGATGGACGGAGCGTCTGAACCAATCAAACACTCACACCCAGTCAAAAGATCTGGGTTTAATCTATCAGCGTTCTTTAGCCCACTCTGCCACCCCAGTTCAGACATGGCTGTATGCAAATCAGTCTGACCCTGTGCCTCATGGGAACAGTCCAGCCCGAACTGCCAAGCCATGCCTTCCCTGGACCGGAAACAAGCTTCCGAGGACCGGATTCTGGCATTACAGCCGTCTTCAGCCCGGCTTGCTTGAATCCAGTGGCAAAGTGAACAAGGGACTCACGTCTGAGCATACCCTGCCACACTTATGGCGGCCAAAAGCGGTACAAAAGAGGGTGGTGATGGACGGAGCATCAAAACCAATCAAACACTCACACCCATTTAAAAGATCTGGATTTAATCCATCACCGTTCTTTAGCCCACTCTGCCACCCCAGTTCAGACATGGCTAAATGCAAATCAGTCTGACCCTGTGCCTCATGGGAACAGTCCAGCCCGAACTGCAAAGCCATGCCTTCCCTGGACCGGAAACAAGCTTCCGAGGACCGGTTTCTGGCATTACAGCCGTCTTCAGCCCGGCTTGCTTGAATCCAGTGGCAAAGTGAGCAAGGGACTCACGTCTGAGCATACCCTGCCACACTTATGGCGGCCAAAAGCGGTGCAAAAGAGGGTGGTGATGGACGGAGCATCTGAACCAATCAAACACTCACACCCAGTCAAAAGATCTGGGTTTAATCCATCACCGTTCTTTAGCCCACTCTGCCACCCCAGTTCAGACATGGCTATATGCAAATCAGTCTGACCCTGTGCCTCATGGGAACAGTACAGCCCGAACTGCCAAGCCATGCCTTCCTTGGACCGGAAACAAGCTTTCGAGGACCGGTTTCTGGCATTACAGCCGTCTTCAGCCCTGCTTGCTTGAATCCAGAGGCAAAGTGAGCAAGGGACTCACGTTTGAGCATACCCTGCCACACTTATGGCGGCCAAAAGCGGTACAAAAGAGGGTGATGATGGACGGAGCATCTGAACCAATCAAACACTCACACCCAGTCAAAAGATCTGGGTTTAATCCAACACCGTTCTTTAGCCCACTCTGCCACCCCAGTTCAGACATGGCTATATGCAAATCAGTCTGACCCTGTGCCTCATGGGAACAGTCCAGCCCGAACTGCCAAGCCATGCCTTCCCTGGACCGGAAACAAGCTTCCGAGGACCGGTTTCTGGCATTACAGCCGTCTTCAGCCAGGCTTGCTTGAATCCAGTGGCAAAGTGAGCAAGGTACTCACGTCTGAGCAAACCCTGCCACACTTATGGCGGCCAAAAGCGGTACAAAAGAGGGTGGTGATGGACGGAGCATCTGAACCAATCAAACACTCACACCCAGTCAAAAGATCTGGGTTTAATCCATCACCGTTCTTTAGCCCACTCTGCCACCCCAGTTCAGACATGGTTAAATGCAAATCAGTCTGACCCTGTGCCTCATGGGAACAGTACAGCCCGAACTGCCAAGCCATGCCTTCCTTGGACCGGAAACAAGCTTTCGAGGACCGGTTTCTGGCATTACAGCCGTCTTCAGCCCTGCTTGCTTGAATCCAGAGGCAAAGTGAGCAAGGGACTCACGTTTGAGCATACCCTGCCACACTTATGGCGGCCAAAAGCGGTACAAAAGAGGGTGATGATGGACGGAGCATCTGAACCAATCAAACACTCACACCCAGTCAAAAGATCTGGGTTTAATCCAACACCGTTCTTTAGCCCACTCTGCCACCCCAGTTCAGACATGGCTATATGCAAATCAGTCTGACCCTGTGCCTCATGGGAACAGTCCAGCCCGAACTGCCAAGCCATGCCTTCCCTGGACCGGAAACAAGCTTCCGAGGACCGGTTTCTGGCATTACAGCCGTCTTCAGCCCGGCTTGCTTGAATCCAGTGGCAAAGTGAGCAAGGTACTCACGTCTGAGCAAACCCTGCCACACTTATGGCGGCCAAAAGCGGTACAAAAGAGGGTGGTGATGGACGGAGCATCTGAACCAATCAAACACTCACACCCAGTCAAAAGATCTGGGTTTAATCCATCACCGTTCTTTAGCCCACTCTGCCACCCCAGTTCAGACATGGTTAAATGCAAATCAGTCTGACCCTGTGCCTCATGGGAACAGTCCAGCCCGAACTGCAAAGCCATGCCTTCCCTGGACCGGAAACAAGCTTCCGAGGACCGGTTTCTGGCATTACAGCCGTCTTCAGCCCGGCTTGCTTGAATCCAGTGGCAAAGTGAGCAAGGGACTCACGTCTGAGCATACCCTGCCACACTTATGGCGGCCAAAAGCGGTGCAAAAGAGGGTGGTGATGGACGGAGCATCTGAACCAATCAAACACTCACACCCAGTCAAAAGATCTGGGTTTAATCCATCACCGTTCTTTAGCCCACTCTGCCACCCCAGTTCAGACATGGCTATATGCAAATCAGTCTGACCCTGTGCCTCATGGGAACAGTACAGCCCGAACTGCCAAGCCATGCCTTCCTTGGACCGGAAACAAGCTTTCGAGGACCGGTTTCTGGCATTACAGCCGTCTTCAGCCCTGCTTGCTTGAATCCAGAGGCAAAGTGAGCAAGGGACTCACGTTTGAGCATACCCTGCCACACTTATGGCGGCCAAAAGCGGTACAAAAGAGGGTGATGATGGACGGAGCATCTGAACCAATCAAACACTCACACCCAGTCAAAAGATCTGGGTTTAATCCAACACCGTTCTTTAGCCCACTCTGCCACCCCAGTTCAGACATGGCTATATGCAAATCAGTCTGACCCTGTGCCTCATGGGAACAGTCCAGCCCGAACTGCCAAGCCATGCCTTCCCTGGACCGGAAACAAGCTTCCGAGGACCGGTTTCTGGCATTACAGCCGTCTTCAGCCCGGCTTGCTTGAATCCAGTGGCAAAGTGAGCAAGGTACTCACGTCTGAGCAAACCCTGCCACACTTATGGCGGCCAAAAGCGGTACAAAAGAGGGTGGTGATGGACGGAGCATCTGAACCAATCAAACACTCACACCCAGTCAAAAGATCTGGGTTTAATCCATCACCGTTCTTTAGCCCACTCTGCCACCCCAGTTCAGACATGGCTATATGCAAATCAGTCTGACCCTGTGCCTCATGGGAACAGTACAGCCCAAACTGCCAAGCCATGCCTTCCTTGGACCGGAAACAAGCTTTCGAGGACCGGTTTCTGGCATTACAGCCGTCTTCAGCCCTGCTTGCTTGAATCCAGAGGCAAAGTGAGCAAGGGACTCACGTTTGAGCATACCCTGCCACACTTATGGCGGCCAAAAGCGGTACAAAAGAGGGTGATGATGGACGGAGCATCTGAACCAATCAAACACTCACACCCAGTCAAAAGATCTGGGTTTAATCCAACACCGTTCTTTAGCCCACTCTGCAACCCCAGTTCAGACATGGCTATATGCAAATCAGTCTGACCCTGTGCCTCATGGGAACAGTCCAGCCCGAACTGCGAAGCCATGCCTTCCCTGGACCGGAAACAAGCTTCCGAGGACCGGTTTCTGGCATTACAGCCGTCTTCAGCCCGGCTTGCTTCAATCCAGTGGCAAAGTGAGCAAGGGATTCACGTCTGAGCATACCCTGCCACACTTATGGCGGCCAAAAGTGGTACAAAAGAGGGTGGTGATGGACGGAGCATCTGAACCAATCAAACACTCACACCAAGTCAAAAGATCTGGGTTTAATCCATCACCGTTCTTTAGCCCACTCTGCCACCCCAGTTCAGACATGGCTATATGCAAATCAGTCTGACCCTGTGCCTCATGGGAACAGTCCAGCCCGAACTGCCAAGCCATGCCTTCCCTGGACCGGAAACAAGCTTCCGAGGACCGGTTTCTGGCATTACAGCCGTCTTCAGCCCGGCTTGCTTGAATCCAGTGGCAAAGTGAGCAAGGGACTCACGTCTGAGCATGTCTGAACTGGGGTGGCAGAGTGGGCTAAAGAACGGTGATGGATTAAACCCAGATCAGTTGACTGGGGGTGAGTGCTTGTAGTGTCAACGCTCCGTCCATCATTTCCTTTGGTTTTTCTTTCTTCGCCATAAGTTGGCAGCATATGCTCAGACGTGAGTCCCTTGCTCACTTTGCCACTGGATTCAAGCAAGCCGGGCTGAAGAATGCTGAAATGCCAGAAACCAGTCCTCGGTAGCTTGTTTCCGATCCAGGGAAGGCATGGCTTGGCAGGTCGGGCTGGACTGTTCCCATGAGGCACAGGGTCAGACTGATTTGCATATCGCCATGTCTGAACTGGGGTGGCAGAGTGGGCTAAAGAACGGTGAAGGATTAAACCCAGATCAGTTGACTGGGAGTGAGTGCTTGTATTGTCAACGCTCCGTCCATCATTTCCTTTGGTTTTTCTTTGTTCCCCATAAGTTGGCTGGGTATGCTCAGACGTGAGTCCCTTGCTCACTTTGTCACTGGATTCAAGCAAGCCGGGCTGAAGAAGGCTGAAATGCCAGAAACCGGTCCTCGGTAGCTTGTTTCCGGTCCAGGGAAGGCATGGCTTGGCAGTTCGGGCTGGACTGTTCCCATGAGGCACAGGGTCTGACTGATTTGCATATCGCCATGTCTGAACTGGGGTGGCAGAGTGGGCTAAAGAACGGTGATGGATTAAACCCAGATCAGTTGACTGGGGGTGAGTGCTTGTATTGTCAACGCTCCGTCCATCATTTCCTTTGGTTTTTCTTTGTTCGCCATAAGTTGGCAGGGTATGCTCAGACGTGAGTCCCTTGCTCACTTTGCCACTGGATTCAAGCAAGCCGGGCTGAAGAAGGCTGAAATGCCAGAAACCTGTCCTCGGTAGCTTGTTTCCGGTCCAGGGAAGGCATGGCTTGGCAGTTCGGGCTGGACTGTTCCCATGAGGCACAGGGTCAGACTGATTTGCATATTGCCATGTCTGAACTGGGGTGGCAGAGTGGGCTAAAGAACGGTGATGGATTAAACCCAGATCAGTTGACTGGGGGTGAGTGCTTGTATTGTCAACGCTCCGTCCATCATTTCCTTTGGTTTTGCTTGTACATTGTAACCCTTTCATTGTATTTCTGTTCCAATAATGCTGGCATACAATTTTTCTTTTTTCAACTCCTCAAAATGACTTATATCACAAATAATTGTAAACTACTTTAGCTTTCTTCTTTATATTGCTAAAAGTTTAACCATCTTAGGGCCTGATTTGGAGTTTTGACAGCTGTCCTTTATGGCTGATGGTACCATTCAACAAAATGTCCTACAATGACAGATCATGGTGGTTTCTGTCAATGTAGAGAGTTATCCAAGGATTCATTGGAGAATTCTAAATTTGGCAGTTGGAGGTCTGTCATGACGGCAGAGGTATTTTCTTTAACCACCCCGATCCGCTGAACTATAAATAAGGCCAGGAGGGGCCTGTGCAGGTAACAGTTGTGGGATGGGGTATTGGAAATCTTGACAGACGACAACAAGGGAAAATTAAATAGATGAATCATTTTTCATCTTCGTCATCTGTCGAGACCCCCCCCCCCCGCCTCATTGCTCTTATCTGCATGTGCCGCTCCTGAATAAGGCCTATGGTTTATGCATGGTATCAATATGCATTTCTAGCTTTTCTTATTAACAACAATGTCTACTTTATTAGCTCTTTTACTAGATAATAATTACACCAAATAATACTGAGAAATGGCCAAATAAGTATTCACCGTTGTTCTTATTAATGGCACAAAGCCAACCTCATTAATAATTTTCGTGAAATGCAAATAGGGTAAATAATTGGTTCATTTGATCTTTCCATCATCATTTAAAGGGTGAATGAACAGAACTTGGCCTGTCTTTAGCATGTCTTCAGCACAAGTTGAGCAGATGGACACACGTCATTGTCATATATTTGATGCCTGAAATAATGCAATGTGACATGTCTTGCGGTCTCATTAACTTGTTCTGCGCTTGGGTGTTCACAATTTGCAAGATCCCAATAAGGGTCCAGTGAGTGCTGTTCTTTTGGTCCTTCCTCCAACCGTTCTCTTGTTGTAAGTGGATGAGAGGGCTCTGGGTCCCTCCCACTTGCCTGGATACCTAACTTATTTGCCTTTTGCTTGCAAGTTAATGTTATTGTTATCTTTTGTTTTACATTGCCTGTAGAGCTTCAGACCAAAGGCAGGACATTGATGTGAGGTATCCCAACGTTCCACAACTGTAGTATATATTTTGTTCTTAAGATCGGTCAATATGAATTAAACTTTTCTACCCAGTCTTCGCAAAAAGTCAGCTTTACAGCCAAGATGTATTGCTTTGTTTCAGTTTCTATGTGGTCATACATATTTAGAAGCAGTGTTAATAGGCAAGATTTGGCTCAAGGCGTGTGGAGTGCTGGAAATATTTTTCTTTATATCTTTGAACCCTACTCATCAAGTAAATTGGAAGGGGTAACCGTGAATAGTCACAAAAAGCCAGAATCTTTGTTTGACCAATTTCCCCTCCCAACGGCACAATGTTGGTCTCTTAGTTCGAATTATTTTCATTACCAAATAATATCAAATAATATTGTTTGACTTTGGAAGCCCAGTTTTTGGTATTGTCATAAAATTAATAAAACACTTTGTATTACGAAATTCATTCAACTCACACACTCTCTCTACTTCTCTCTAGTCCTCATTTACCCATATTAATATATATGTGGCCTTGTATCTAAAATGGCGCTTTTTTTCTGCATTACAATTCCTATCTCCGAAAAATGGATAACATCCCACTTCCTTTCAGATATGGGTTTCGCAACAGTGAATTTACAAGAACGTTGACACATTCTTTGAGTGGTCATAATACGATAAAACTAACATCATCAGAGCATGTTTTTAGTACATTATTTCATTCTATGTTGCCATTCATGAGTATGTGCATGAAGATAAATGCATTGTTCAGGCCTTCTTCTCAAGCAGATGAAGGGCTTTCAAATTCTCCTATATTTTCCTCTCTTTGTAAAACTTTATTAGCTGATTGACCGGCTGACAATCCATCCTGTCACTAAATATTTTAAATGAACACTGATGTCTTTCATACTTCTACAATTTCTTATTGATATGTAAACTTGAGCATCCATTGTGGCTTTCACTCATCACTGAGTTAGATCCTCATTGCGTCCTTGTACAATTGCCTTAATCTGTTTTTTCTTTCTAAATAATACAAAAATGTTACCAATGATGTGTCATTTTGTGTACTTATTCTGGACTCTACCAGTGGATCTAACCCCAATGATGAATGATATCAGGAAGGTCAGATCATTGGTTGAATAACACAGAAGTATATGTGGCAGTGCGAGTAGTGAAAATATGGTGTAAATGCAGCATTTGAGAATGTGTGATGCCTACCACATTGTGTTTCTATCCATCAAACTGAGTGCCACATGTTTTCACCTGAATTTTACTTGTTGATGTATGTAATATAGTTAGGCCTCATAGCCTTTGGGTGGTTTTTCCCCAAACATTAGCCTGCTTACCTCCACTTTTTGCTGTATTTGTTTTGTTGGCCTTAGGACTCTGAGCTCTGTATCACTGCTGACCAGTGCTAAAATGCATGTGCTTCTCCCCTAAAACATGGGTTAATTGATGTATCCTTAATTGGCACATTTAATGTACCTGTATGTCCCTAGTACAATGTACTGCATGTGCCCAGGGCCTGTAAAATAAATGCTACTGGTGGGTAGGCAGCCCTGATTGTGCCACTCACACAAGTAGCACTTAACCACGTCTCAGGCCTGCCACTGCAGAGCATGTGTGGGAAATTAGACTGTCATGTTGACTTGGCATTTAAAACCCTTTGCCAAGCCTTAAACTCCCCTTTCATTAACCATACATCACCCGTAAGGTGAACCCTTGGTAGCCCATAGGGCAGCGTGCATTGTAACAAAAAGGTAGGGCATGTATTTTTAAGTTTTGCACTTCCTGGTAGTAAAAAACACCTAAATTCGCTTTTCACTACTGTGAGGCCTAACCCTCTCATAAGTTAACATTGGAAATTCCTTATCACACTTTTCAGCTGTAATTCCTGATTGAGAAGGAGTGGCTCTGTCATGTTCAATATAATTGGAATGGTAATGATGAAACCTCTTTTCTTGCAAACTTGGATTTAACATTACTATTTTAAAAATGCCACGTTTAGAAAAGATGTATCTGTTCTTAAAGCTCTGTGTTCCTGCAGCCTGTCTACAATAAACGTCTGGGTGGGTGACAGCTGGACATTGTGCCTTCCCTATAGACAGCCACACATAAAGGAAGGGTAGGTGTGACTGCTTTCCCATATGCATCCTGATGGCTCATCCTGGGAAGGATAAGATGGGGGAGTTTACAATTACATCTGAATGGTCAGTGTCTGGTCCACACACCAAGTGTTGATTACCCCCTGTAGTGATTCTGAAGCCAGACCCGGAAAGGGAGGACCTATGTGCACTTCAAAGCCCTTTTTTAAAGCCACCTCCACTTCAAAGGCACAAGTGGGTATAAGTGCTGCATCTCTGACCCCACCAAATCAGGCACTTCTGGATCTATAAAGAAACTCTGTCAGGAAGAAGGGGTGCTGTGCTGCTATAAGGACTGTCACTCTGCGAGACTGCCGATCTGCAAGAACTGCTTTTCTGCTGTGCTGCCTTGCTACCTGCTACCATCTGGCCCTGCTGACGAAGAACTGGACTCTTCCTTAAACCCAGTGGGATCTCCAAGGGCATGCTAGCTTGCCTCCTGTTTTGAGACTCAGGAATATCAACGTGCCTGGTCCATTGGATGGGCCACCTAAGAGCATGCTCCATTCGAACCAATGCATCTCCTGTCTGCGTGTTGCAGAGCGATGCTTTAGCGCTGTTGCAGGAGCAGAATCGGTGCGTGACAGTTGGAACCAGCAAATTATCTTAAAGGTCCGATGCTTCAGAACTGCCCCATCACTACTGCTGCAGTGTGAGAAGATCAAGGCATTCCCTCTACTACGTGGAGAAACCTGGTGCATCGTCTATGGAACCAACTCCTCTCAGCTTGGTGCATCATCCTCAGAACTAGTGCATTGCCACCGCTGCATGAAGAAAATCAACACATCACCTCGACTGTGCGATTGAGATTGACACATCGCTTGGATGCACCCCGCATCTTACTGTTGTGACCAGGATCAAGGCACTTTGCTCAGTGGGAATTACGTGGCTCCAGTATTCAACCAGCACTCCATCGCGGCTTGTCTGAAATCTTGACTTTGCCCTAATCCAGAATGACCAGATACCCTATCGAGGCATTTATTGCATCTAAAAGCTATTTTTTCATTTAATCTTTAAAAATTCCTATGGCAACTTCTACTACTTGGATTTTTGCTATTTTGGTCTTGTTTTATTTATAAATTCATAATCTATTTTCCTAAACTGGTGTGGTGTTTTTTTGTGGTGTTTTCACTGGGTTACTGTTTGAAGTGTCGAACAAGTACTTTACACATTGCCTCTTAAGTTCCTCCTGACTGTTCTGTGCCAGGTTGCAAGAGGGTGAGCACAAGTTATTGTATGGTGTGTATCTGACTGACATTGACTAGGATTATGGTTCCTGCTTAACAGTAACCCAATTTCTAACAGACAATAAAATACATTTCATTTGTCATTGCTTTTTTTTTTATCCAATCTATACATTTTGATTAATTGATGCAGAATGGCTAATGTTTTAGACATTGGTGTAGTTTAGAAAGTATGGCTCATATGTATATTACTGCATGATTGAGTGATTAAGATCATTTTTGTGAAGTTGTATCAAAAGGTTTGATTATTGCGATCCAAGTTAAAGAACGAATTACGTTTGTTGATCAAATTAATGTGTACATCAACTTTCAACTACCGCTCCCGTTGATGTAAAAGTTTGTTATTGAGAAAACAAAGTTGTAACTAGTATAGTGTTTTTACATTTTAAAGCACTGAAGTCGCAGGGTATTCTTTTTTAAAGAACATAACTGCAATGAATACAAAAAAGGCACCAAAATCTGGCATTTTTATTCACGTCCTGAACCAGCTTTGGCAAAAGCCATCTGTTCACCTACTGTGCACAAATGGTCCCAGCCTGATTTTACAGTGTGGAACGGTGAAACGGACTGCTTCATCAACATTTTAATAAATTCCATTCCTGCTTCAATTCCAATATGCAATACTCTCATATCACAAACATTGTTATGGCAAAGAATGGACAAAACAGTCAGTAGAAAAAAAAGACTAGCACTAAGGACGATCCCTCGGAAAAAAGATAAAAAAATAACCTATGATCCATTGTAGAAATATTCATTATCAAAGTATAACCCCAGGTAAAACAAGTGCTTTGCACCGTCCTACATAACTATTGTTATCTCCTTATCAGAATAAATTATTTACATGATTTTTTTTTATTTTTGTGGTCTGAAATGAACCGGTACTGTACCATTCCAACCCATTCATTTTCTGCAGCATATTGTGTTTGTACGAGATCTTATCAGAAAAACATATTTTGGACATGTTATCAATTTTACTCAAAATACATTTTCGGAGTTAATCATATCCTAATGTTTTGTAAAACAATATTTACATCTAGACATAAGCGAGTGTATTGTGTGATTAAAACATGTATTTTCTCAACAGGGTGGGAAAAGTTTGGCCTTGTGGACTGCCCCTGAAGCCATCCAGTATCATCGCTTCAGTACCGCCAGTGATGTGTGGAGTTTTGGTATAGTGATGTGGGAGGTGATGTCCTATGGCGAGAGACCTTACTGGGACATGTCAAACCAAGACGTAAGTTAAAAGTAACTACCTGTGACGTTTCCTCATATCAGATGCATGTCAGAGTTGCCACATTATTATATTGTATTTTAGATGAGCTTTTTCTCATTAACTACCATATGGAATTTCCTTACAGCTCTAGAATTCGTCGAGGCCATAGAATTGGTAAAAATGCGCTATACAAACGGTGGTCGAACAACATAAAATATTATAGAACAGGAACTCCTAAAAAAACAATGCCCCTATAGCTGTTAATTTATGTGAAGTGAGGTAAAAGTTAAGGTAGGGTTGTTACACCGAATATTGAATTAACCCCATATCTAGAATTTACATGTCCAAAAAATGCCGCACACTTGCTGGGTGCTTACAGCCGCGGTCGGTAGTTGGATGACCTGCATCACCAAATGTGATGCAGTGCGTGCAACAAAATTCGTTTTATTTATTTGTATGTTTACTTACCTGTAAAACTCCATAATCCATACATTAATACCCCCCACCCTGCCCCTCCCCCTCCCCACGTCACCGCCCTGCAGGTCATCCCACTACCGACACTACTGGGTGCTTATTTAGCAGAATTTGGTTCTGGGTCCATTACAAATAATCAGGGCAAACATTGACTGTTTCTATTGCAACCAATTTACATAGGCATACAGGGCCCAATTCAGAAATACCTGTAGCAAAGTCACAAGTGTGGGTTCCCCTCATTCAAGGTGGAAGGCCTGATTCAGAAATACCTGTAGTAAAGTCACAAGTGTGGGTATACTTCGTACTCGAGGCTGATTCTCCGCAACTCATTTCTCAGTGCCGAGGACCCGAGTGCGGAGACTCCCCCTTGTATCTGTATTACACGGAAGTACCTTTTTAAATCTGGCCCTTATTGAATGTATCTAGGGGTCGATTAGGATGGCGGTGAATCCGCATCCTCCGGACCGGTGGAAGCCACCGCCGGCCCGGAGGATGCGGATTCACCGCCACAGTCCCTGACAACAACACCTGCCAGATTAGGATGGCAGTGGGATCAGCGGCAGATGGCAGGTCCTTCCGTCGCTGATCCGTGGGGTGTAGACCGCTATTTGGTGGCGGTGTTTGCAAGACACCGCCAGCCAAATTAGGAAGTGTGTGTGTAAACATGCTTTTCCGCGGCGGTTTTTCCGCCGTGGAAAAGCATGTGGACCTTTGCTTCTGGGGTGCCCTTGTGGGCCCCCAGGGTGAAAGGGGGGTGGGGGTGCACATGGGGGGTACCTATGGTACCCCTCTGCATTTGCATGCACAAAGTGGCAGGCACCACGCGGTGCCTGTGGCTTTGTGCATGCAAATACAATGCATGCATTTTTAACATTGCGGCGGGTGCTGCTTGAAGCAGCACCCGCCTCAATGTTAAAGATACAGGATGTGACCGCCAGGGTGGCGGTCACATCCTAATTGGCATCGAGGGAACGCCCCTGCCCTTGCAGACGGTCCCTCCACCTCGGGGGTGGCAGACGGACGCAAGTCCGTCCGCCATCCTAATCGACCACCATATTTGGAAATCCTAAAAATCTTGCATGGCTCTGGCACTTGTAGACATTCAATTGACGCTCTTGAGAAAAACCAATTGGTAATCTAATTATTGATGGCTAGGTAGTGACGAAAGTAGGACAGTCTTTAAAGAAATTATTGAGCATTCATAGCTTGCCTACCAGCTTGAGTGCCAGCCAAAATCTTAAACTGAAGCAGCAAGGGACCTGTCGAAATTTGAAAGAGGAAGCATATGGCGTGGCCTCCAGAATGTGTCAGAGTGACAGCTCAGCCTGATAAAACCAGCCTTGAAATCTGTCTACGGGATGCAAGAGTGAAGTTTAAAGAGCGTTGTAACATACAAGGGGCCGATTTATAATAAAGTGACGCATCTGTAGAGGTGCGGCACTTTCCCTGTGCCTCTCTGAGAAACACTTGTGCCACCATGTACGTGCAGTATTTAAAATACGGTGCACAATGGCACAAGGATTGACAGATGTGTCAGAAATTCTGACGAATCTGTTGGCGCAAAGGTCACGCATTGCTGGAGTCGTGTCACAAGCACAACGCAACTCCAGCAATGCATGGGAAGGCCTATCCTCATTGTACTGCGCCACTCTGTATGCCTGCTCCAAGCAGGCGTAAAGTTTTGATGCAGTGGAGTCCTAGAAGTGGTGCAGTGAAATCTTGTAGATGTCACTGCGTCACTTCTATGAGGCTTTTTTGCGCGGGAATGCCCACCCTGCATACAATATACCTGACCCAGGTATAATGTGATGCAGGGCTTTCAGCGTGTCGCATCTCCCTAGATGCATCACGTTGCAAATGGGCTTCATTTTTATGCCGCCGCTGCCTCACAAAAAGTGATCCAAATGAAAATTACTCCCTCCTGACCTATAAGTACTTTTTTCGTGGGAATAGTCTCTCCAACACAGGGCATATACTAACAATGTCTACACCAATTGTAATTTTTTTCTCATTTTACTTTATTTCACAGTAGAAAAATTATTTTTATCTTTTTTTTAACATCATTTTACACTTATAACATTTATAGAGACATATATATACTTTTTCACATAAAATGTTTTCTTTGAAAATTATTTTTTACCACAATGAAACAGTGCAAGTATATCTGTGGATAATCAGATTCAAATCAACACTAGATCAATAAATGGTGCACAAAACAGGTGAAGAGCTGCACGCACACAACACATACATTCTTCCTAAACATCCATTCCTTTACACAAACAAATAATATATCCTATATCATTGAATCTGATGCCCAATTAATGATCAAAGTCATTAGATTTAAAAGAGGGGAGATGGTCGTTCGGTGGAAGGAACAGGAGTACGAGCCACCTTCTTCAGGACCAATCAGATACAGTGCGATATAGGAGCTCAAAACCTGCGGCGCTGATCTGATCTATTGTACGAAGAGAAGAAGCCAGATTTCTGCTACTATATTGTTAAAGGGATACGTACGGCTTCTATGCTGTAGAAAGTTTTGAGTAATCACTGATAGGCAAGGAGGCGGCTGACTGTAAATTCTAAATTCGCATTGTCTTTAGCTTGGGGTGTGGAGGGGACGCCACCTTTTGAAATGTTTATCCGTGGCTATACACAGCCACAATCGTATAATGGTACGATGTATCTTTATATTGCCCACACTTCCAAAGAGCTTGACGTTTCTGATCCCCTTACTCGGCCGCCACTGCCATCATCCTCGGCTGGTTGAATACTGCCACAAAAAGTGATGCAATGGTGGCGCAAAAATTATGCAAGGGGCTTGTAAATTTGCGCCCTAAAGGCTTACTGGGGCTGAAGGTGCAAGTTACCATTGGTCACTATCCCTCCACTTCATGTTTCACAGCAATCTGTGCTGAGCAACAGCAAACTTTATCCCTTAACTAACTTTCTGGTGGAATAAACCTGGAGGCAGATTTGAGGCTGTGGAACTCACCGAACCAAAGTCTCTGGGTGGAACCATTTCACAAATCTTTCAGATTGGGTATTTAACTGAAATATCCAACACAAATGTGATGATGACTTAAAAATAAAGGACACAGACCATCCATTAATCAATTGGATTCTAGCTATTGCAATCTGTGTTTTATTTAGCACTCTGAAACAACTGAAAGGAGCTGTGGCAGCCTGTAAAACTCTAAATAGGGAGCATGGCCAAGATGGCAGCCACAACGGATGTGTCATGTGCTCCTCTGCCTGCCCGATGTGGTGAAATGAGCATTTCAGGCTGAGAAGGGTTCAGGGACAACCAGAAAGGGTTGTGCTGGCATCTGCAGGAGTGACAGAAACCACCAGGGTTGGTGGAGCTGTTTCTGGTATACCCTGTATCAGCTGTGATCCCAGATGGAAGGTTTAAAAATGGTGGTCACTGCCTACTGAGGGGGCTTCGCGACAAGCATAGAGGGCACAGTTTAGAAGATATAGCAACCTGCTCTGCGTAGATGGTGATGAGTATCCAGCGGTGGTGAAGCTCCTTCGGAGGCTGAGACGCTGGTGGTTGCTCCGAGGGGGTGGCAGTCCCACTGAAGAGCCTTAAGGATGGATCTTTTGCTGCGGCAAGGGCCCCATAATTTTTGACTTCACGCAGAAATTAAGCTCCCAGAGACTACACAGCGGACGCCCATAGAGGAAGTGATCACTGTATGGAGAAGGGCCTCTCAACTCTGAGCCAAACAAGCAAAAGTGAAACCTGTGACTGGGCCCTAGCAGTAGATGTACCCACTGCTCAATAGCCACACCGCTCAGTGCTGTGGCCTGGGGATAGACTGCAAGCAAAAGCGAGCACCTCATGTACATCATCAATGCACTTTGGTTCTCAGCAAGTTCCTGGGGCCTAGGCAGCAGCAGGAGAGGAGGACATACCGATTTGGACGGCCTTCTGGGCCTGCAATTAGCCACTGAAGCGCAGCTGAATTCTGACAGCAGATGCATATTCCACATGGTAGCTCAGGCATGTGGTGCTCTGCGGCTTGGTAACAATCTAGCATTCTTGACCCTTAACTTGAGCACGTGGTGCACCCCCTGTCACAGTGATGTGCAAATTTTCTTTTTTTCTTTCTTTTTTTTTTTTAAAATACATTTTTATTTCATCAACATCAGAGTTACAAATTCATAAGACATTGCCAGAGAAACAAAAGTACCTTACAGTTCAGAAAGCATTATCTTCGGGTTCAAAATAAATAAATAAAACATTTTTCAAAAACGTAACCTAAAGAGCTATGGTCTGGGAAAGGTAAATCATAAGATAGAGAAAACTCCTTACAAAAACAATAGAAAACCATCATCAAGAAATATCATACAGTCTTAGTTGCGTTAGACTTTCCCCCTATTTCAGCTTATATCTCACCCAGCCTTCGTTTCCATTCAATTATTGGGGCCCATATCCTCCGTCCAACTTCTTTTTTTTCCCTCCCCCCTTTTTTCATATAGGGCCATTTCTAAGATATATATGGCCAATACCCAAGAGATCCATTGCTGTAGCGTTGGGGGGTTGGGATCCTTCCAAAGTGTGGCTATGCATAATCTACTGAGAGTCATAGCTAAATACAGAAATTCATGGTGGAGAACTTCTACACCCTCCCTCGCTACACCCAAAATCATAACTTCATCAGTCAAAAATAAATTAATCCCCAGTGAATCAGCAAAAAATTGTTCTAAAGATTTTTTATACACATCTAAAGAGGGACATGATGCAAACATATGAATTGTGTCTGCTTGCGTGGATTGGCATCTTGGACAGACGCACCCGCAAATTTTAACGCCTGGTACACTTGCAAAAACAACAAGTAGACCTCTAGGCGCAAGCAGCAGACCTAGAAAATAGGTCTCTGAGAAATATCTGAATCAGGGAGGTGCTAATGCCACAGAGGGTTTGGACATGGTGCATGCTTTGTTCCTGCAGATACTGGCTCACAAGAATACAACAACAGACATCCAGTTTCATAGAGTACCTAGAGCGGGTTGCCCAAGAGAGAACAACATGAGACCCCCAGACATCCTGGCCTTTGTTCAGGTGTTTACTCAACTTCAACCTCAAGGAGTAGATACTTATGAGAACAGGTGATGTAAACCCTCTGACATTCATAGAGCATAAGTTAGCATTGTATCAGGATCTCTAGTTGATTATCCTCCAGAAATGCTGGGACTTTAAGCTAAACACAGAAAATCTAAGAAGGAAAGACTCCACCTATGGCTGTGGGCAAGCATTCTGCTTCATCTTCCACTGGCATTGCAAACTGCATCAACTTGGCTCACTCTCCAAAGCACAGAGAGTTCTATATCTTTCTAATGAGGAGGCACATGGCACAACTCACTGACCAGAGTAATTACCGGTGTGACAAGCCAATATTTGGCAGTGTGTCATCTGGTCCCTCAGAAGGTTGCACCCAGCACCATGCATCATTGTGATGGAGCTGCATGCAGTGCTAGATTGACTATCCTGAGAGACCGAACAACAAGATGTTTGGTTGTTCTGGTGACAGTTGGGGTAGCCGGAGATGCTGTGCTTGGAGCGACCCTGGGCCTCTTAACTGATGAGACTTTTCGAGTAGAGAGGAGGGGTAAATCACTGGTATTTCCTACCGTTAGATGTTTGGTAGCATCCCTCCAGTCTGGGCCAGGCCCAATAGATATAATTACATTTCTTATCCTAATTGGACCCTTGAATAGTTACAATGTTCTTTGGGGCTTTGCATGGGGTTTTGTTTTTGGGGTCATTCACTTGAGGCTAAGTAATATTTGCCCCCCACCCCCTTTTATGATCCAATTGAGCATAGGCTTTCAATGCTGTTCTTATTCCCCAGTGGTGCTGTCTGACCCCCTTCCCAGACACATAAATACCGGGGGTGGGCGGGGCATTAAAATCTGTCTAATCCAAGAGACAGATCTTCTTTACAGAGATTGGTATGGGCATTTTCAGACTGAAATCTCCTAAATCCCCAGACCCAGATGGATTTACACCATACTTCTGCAAAAGCGTTTGCCACTTACTAGTTCCAATTCTTGCCACGCTATGTAAAGCCTTTGCTAAAAAGTGGGAATCTGACACCATCAATGCTAGAGACATCCTTAGCCATTGTCCATAATCCACATGGAACAGGGTCAAGACTGATTTGCATATGGCTGGGTCCAAACTGGGGTGCTGTGGTGGGCAAAAGAATGATGGATTAAACCCAGATCCTTGTGACTGGGGGTGAATGTTTGCATTGTCCAGAATTCCATCCATCAATTATTTCTTTTGCATATGTCACCCTAAATGGGAAGGGTATGCCCAGACGTGGGTCCTGGGCTCACTACTGGAATCAAGCTAGACTGGCTGATAAAAAGTGATGCCCCAAAACCGGTCCCAGGATGCTTGTTTCCGGTCCATGGAGGACCTGGCTTGGCAGTTCAGGCTGGACTGTTCCCACAAGGAGCATATAACTCCTCTCGACTGAGTTCAACAAACTGACATGCTTAGTTTTTTTCAGGTGTTACATATAGTCATCCGGCTCAACTCGAAGACCTAGATTTGAACAATCAGGTTTACTGTTAATTTACCTTTTATTTGTACACCTTATTGCCATAAGGTTTAGGAAGGGAACAATATATCAATATATAATGAGAGGGCTGCTGAATAAGGAAGGTAGGAGTAGGACAGGAGAGTTTGGATTCTTTATTCATTTTTCTTTTAGTGCTTTTACCTTTTTCATCTTTCTAAAATTCTTGTCCCCGCAGCCATAGTCATGTACAAGTTTTGAAAGCGTTCAATACACAGGATTGATCCATAAAACTGTTAAATAAATATGTTGAATTGAATTTTCAGTCCAATAAAAATACTGATGGTTCTGCTATCAATAGCAGTGCAGCCTATGATTTGCAAGCGCTGAGTACCTCCCTGTTTGAGGTATGACTTTCAAATCAGTACCGCATTTTTTCATTACTTTTTAATTAATACTGGCTGTGCACAAACTTTATTATGTGTGACCTTACGTTCTTAAAGGAGCAGATTTATCAAAGGCTTTTCTCCAACTTGTAAGACAGAATTAATCAATACATTTGTCCTAATTATGAAATGATGACTACGTTCTCATTCAATCCATGCCAATCTGGCAAGAATGCCAAGAAATATGCCAACCGTGATTGCTTTTCTAATTTTTTATTATGTATACCTCCTATCAGAGCTGGGCTCGTAACAGCAAATCATTTTACACAGATTAAAAGCAGCCTTTCTATTACGGTGGCTTTTATCCACCACTGGCATGAGCTGAATTTAAAATGGGTGACAAACGTTCTCATCGCTTTAGAATTATTGTGCTGTAAAGTAATGCCTACACTGGCGCCTTGTCTCTATTTCTCTGGTTATGTGTCAGTCTCTCTGCCTATCTGTGTCAACATGTCAATGCATCTATCTATCTATCTACCTATGGTACCCCCCTGCATTTGCGTGGACAAAGCGGCAGGCACTGCGCGGTGCCTGCTGCTTTGTGCACGCAAATGCTGTGCATGCATTTTTAACATTGAGGCGGGTGCAGCTTGAAGCTGCACCCGCCGCAATGTTAAATATTGAGGATGTGACCGCCACCCTGGCGGTCACATCCTAATCTGCACGGAGGGACCGCCGCAGCCCCTGCGGACGGTCCCTCCTACTCTATGGTGGCAGACGTACTCAGGTCCGTCCGCCATCATATTCGGCCCCTATATTTGCTTAGAAGTCCCTAGTATATTGGGCTGCATGATACCCAGGGCCTGTAAATTAAATGCTACCAGTGGACTGCAGCTGCTACAATAATACTGTCTCAGCCCTGCCACTGAAGCCTGTAATGCAGTTTTAAACTGCCATTTTGACCTGGCAAAATAAACCTTCCTTTCTAATATTTATAAGTCATTTCTAATGTAGGCTCTAAAAGTTCCCACGGCAGGGTGCATTCTATTTAAAAATGAGTACATGTGGGATTACATTTTACATAACCTAGTAGTGAATAACCCCTTAATTCATTTTTTTGCTACTGCATTAATCAAGGAGTAGAATGAGTCGGTGGTAATGTCAACCTCTCCAATAGCCAGACCCCAGAACAACATAAAGACTGTCCCCATTTGCTGGGGCAGTTTGCCTCACTGTTCTCACTAACCACTGGGCTCGCCAATCTGTAAATCCATGACATTGACATGGACAGTAGGGCTGTAAAGAACAAGATCTACAGGTTATCTGATGAAGTGAGAGTCTGCATCAAGGACGAAGTGTCCAAGATAGTAGAACTATGAGTGATTGAGCACTCCAACAGTCCTTGTGCCAGCCCATTAGTGCTGTTACCCAAGGCAATAGAGGGCTTAACTCAGTCACCAAGACTAATGCTCACCCTATCCCCTGAGATGATGAGCTCATAGACAGGTTGGCAGCTGACAAGTTCCTAAGTATCTTTGATTTCACATCTGAGTATTGGCAGATTGACCTAGCCGAGGGGGGGCTAAGGAGAGGTCTGCATTTTTCACTCCGGACCACCAGTTCAGTTTAGGTTTCCCCATTGGTTAAAGAATGACCCTTCCACAATCTAGAGGTTAGTCAACATGGTCCTGGCTGGAATGGAGGCTTTAAGTGCCACATACCTGGATGACAATGCAGTCTTCAGCTGGGAGGACCACCTGTTCCACAATAAAGTGGTGCTTCAGGCCCTGCAGCATATGAGCATGACTGTCAAGTCCAGCATGTGCCAGATAAGGCAGGGATATGTGATCTACATGAGACACTAAGCGGGCGGGGCAAAATGCAGCGCCTTCAAGCAAAGATTTAGACTAACCTGGCTTGGGAACCCCCCAAAACCCAAACTTAGGTGAAGGCATTCAAAGGCCTCACTGGAATTTACAGGAGGTTCGTCAAGAGGTTCACTGATAGAATATCAATATTAAAAATAGTGATGTTCAAAATATCGAGAAAAAAATATAGACTACAAAATTATTGACTCCCATACCTGCACAGGTAAGTACAAGAATATTGAATCAAATATATTGATGTAAAAAATAATAATTTAAATATATATATATGTATATATATATATATATATATATATATATATATATATATATATATATAAATATATAAAATATTAAAATTAAATTTAACAAAATAAATTACATTTAATATACATGTTTACAAAATATTACAAATAAACATAATTAAAAAAAAAAACACACACAAACAAAATTTTATGCATATATATTTACTTTGGAAATAATTAATACACTATTATCTTTAATTTATTTTAAAACTTTAAAACTATATAAAAATAAAATATATATGTATAAATTTTTAAAATAAAAAAACATTCTAGAATAAATGAAAACATTAATCTATGAAAAATATTTAAACTTAAATTGCCCAATACAATCAGTGCAACAGTAAGGGCATGATACTGATGCGGGTTGGAAAGCTCTACTACCTAGAGCCTGATTCTGATGCGGTTTGGAAGGCCTCCTAATGGCATTTGCACCTTCCAACTCGGATTAGGAATGACCCAGGGCCCAATTATGATGCGGTAAGGAACATATGCTCCCATTGAAGTCAATGGGAGTCCAACCAAATCGTATTGGGAAGCATCCGGATGCATTGTACTCCGTCGGTCGGACTGTCCCGATCCGAGTCGGCTGGAAACCATTTCCAACCCGATTCAGTCGGAAAGCATTTCCAACCCGCATCAGAATCAGCCCCTAAGTGTTGGATAACAAAATAATTCATTATACTATTCCAACTCCAGTGAGTGCAACAGCAGGGAAAGTGTTGGATAGTGAAGGGGTAAAAATTACAATTCCCACTCCAAACATTGCAACAGTAGGGAAAGTGTTGGATAACGGGGGGGTACAAATTACTATTCCCACTCTGGTGAGGGCAGCAGTAGGGAAAGTGTTGGATAGCGTACCGGAAAAAAATACTATTCCCACTCCAGTGAGTGCAACAGTAAGGAAAGTGTTGGATAGCGAAGGGGTACAAATTACTATTCTCACTCCAGTAAGAGCAACAATAGGGAAAGTGTTGGATAGAGGAGGGGTAAAAATTGCTATTCGCCTTCCACTGAGCGCAACAGTTGAATAAGTGTTGGATAGTGGAGAGGTAAAAATTACTATTCCAACTCCAGTGAGTGCAACAGTAGGGAAAGTGATGGATAGCGGAGGGGTACAATTTACTATTCCTACTCCAGTGAGCGCAACAGTGAGGAAAGTGTTGGATAGCGGAGGGGCAAAATTACTATTCCCACTAGAACGAGTGAAACAATAGGGAACATTTTTGATAACAGAGGGGTAGAAATTAGTATTCCCACTCCACTGAATGAAACAGTAGGATAAGTGTTGGATAGCGGGGGTAAAAGATGTATTCCCATTCCAGTGAGTGCAAAAGAAGGGAAAGTGTTGGATAGCGGAGGGGTAAAAATTCCTATTCTCACCCCAGAGAGTGCAACAGTAGGGAAAGTGCTGGATAGCAGAGAGGTAAAAATTGCTATTACAACTCCAGTGAGTGCAACAGTAAGGTAAGTGCTGGATAGCGGAGGGGTAGAAATTTCTTTTCCAACTCCAGTGAGAGCAACTGTAGAGAAAGAGCAGGGTAGCGGAGGGGTAAAAATTACTATTCCCACTCTAGTGAATGCAACAGTAGGGAAAGTGTTGGAAAACGGAGAAAAAAAATTACTATTCACACTCAAACACTTAGAAAAAAATATATATATTAAAAATAAAAAATTAAAAGTAATAAACAAAATTAAAATATATACATATATTAAACATATAAAAATAACACATTATAATACTAATTACATATACAATATTAAATACATTTACCCAAAAATTTCTTTTAAGCTAGAAAATATTTACAAACCAAAAATTAATTAAAACATAATTGTCTTTTTTTATTTCCTACCCTATAACACCACACCAATAATAAAACACTTCAACATTTTCAATTAAATGTATTTACATAATTACCATAATTAATAATTAAAAAAATATTATTAATAAAAAACGAATAAACATTACTTGACTATAAACTCTTTAACACTATAATATCCACAACACACACCTAAATTAAACTATAAAATAATACAACACGATTCAAACATATTTTAAAATTTAAAACTATTACTGTTAACAACTTACAATGAAATAATTTATTTGTATTTAATAAACACCCTTTACCCCTTTGAAAGTAAGAAACACACACAAAATAAACAATTACCCAAAATATATATATCAAATAATTACCATTAATTAACATCTATATATAATTAATTCATCGTAAATTACTTCCCACCCTTTACTCCTAAAACTCCACAACACACACCTAATATCAATTACCATAAATAATTAACAATTAATTTACTAAAATGTATTAATAACCAATTATTAATCCATCAATTAAAAATAAATTACTTCCCATCCTTCCCACCATTTACAACTCTAAAAACAACACACATCTAAAATTAATTACACAATTACCAAAATGAATTATAAATGAATTATTTAAAATTAACAAACAATTATTAATTCATTAATGAAAAATAAATTACTTCCCCCTTTATACATATAAACAACACAACACACACCTACAATTATTTACAAAATTACCAACATTAATAACTAATTACTTAATGAAAATTAATTAACAACCAATTATTAATTCATAAATTAAAAAATAAATTACTTCCCATCCTTTACACCTATAAACACAACACACAACTAAAATAATTAAACAATTACCATCATTAATTACTAATTAATACATTAAAAAATAGTTAACAAACAATTATTAATGAATTATTAATAAATGACTTTACACATTTAACACTATAACATCTCAATTAAACAAATATTAATAAATACAAATTAATCAATACATGTAATATAATTTAATTACTTCCCATCCTTATTCCCCTATAAACCTACAACCCGCTACAGAACTAAAAGCGCAACATTCAAATACAATTTTTGTTAATAACTACTAAAACTTTAACACATATATTGAAAATACAAAGAATTCTTATACAAAAAAACATACATCACATACATATAAAATATATACTAAAATACATAACAATAATAAAAACGATATTTTTAACAACTATATTTTTGCAAACGACATTAAACACTTTGATATTTTTTTATTGATATTACTTACCTTAAGTAGATATTCTTGACCACGATATTCTTGCTGTCGATATTTCTGACCCACACTATTAAAGACTCAATATTTGTGCAAGTCAATATTTTGTACTTTATGTTCTGTCTTTGCACCTCGTCAAGGCCTAAGCATCATTGTTGTCCCCTAGACTGAGCTAATCTCTATGAAGCAGCCTAGGAAGGTGATCTGAACAAGGGCCTGCCAGAAAGCCTTTGACACTTTGAAGGAGGCCATGTGTACAGTGCCAGTACTCAAGGCCGCTGACTTCTCCATGGAATTTAGTACCCAGACGGATGCCTCAGAGCATGGAATAGGTGCTTTGCTCGCACATCTAAATGAAGAGGGCCTAGATCAACTTGTAACCAGATCACATCCCTCACCACAAAAAACCTGCCTCTACAGGCTTGGCCAGTCACAGCTGAAACAACATCACATCCCACACCCTACGTCAGAACCAGCTCAATCCCACCCGTTTTGTAACCAGGGATATCAACTAATTCAGCAAGTGAAACACAAACTGGGTTGACTCCCTGGCACCCTGCAAATATAACTGTCAGAAGAGAACCCAGAAGCAGGCCAACTGGTACACAGAGGAACTCTAATCAACCAAGCGCTACTGCAAAAAACAGGAACATAATTGGAGAACCAGTCAGGGTCCAATCGACAAAATCATCTTCAGAGTGGCCCTAAGTTACCTCTAACAACTCAGAGAAACCAAGAAAAAGGCCCTAGCCAAGCTCATAGAACACAGCAAAGAGATCTTCGCAAGGGTCAAGAGCTTCACCGCTCCAGCATCTGCCACCAACGACAACACCACACCCCCCGGCAAGAGCTTAGTGATAACCTGTGACAAAATTGCAACTATCTACAACAACTTTGACCCCCAGCAGCTTTAATACTGATATTCGATATTTAATCATTTATATAGCGCTAGAATCATCCCGTCAGGGGTATCTCCGTGCTAGGACTGCTAATTTCAGCCAAGCAAAAGCACATCAGAACAGATAAGTCTTTAGCAGCTTTCTGAATTGTAAGTAGACTGGACATTGGCGTAAGTGGGGGACTCCACAGTTGAGGTTCGTCTCTTTTGAAAGAGAGGAACCTCAACTGTGGAGTCCCCCATGGACCTTCTGTCAATCAGAACCTATTCAACATCTCCATGACTTCACCAGCCAACGTTGTCAGGTTGCATGGCATCAGCATTCTCTCATACGCAGATGACACAAAACTGATGCTCTCCATTACTCATGACACCCCGACAAAAACCAACCTTGTTAACTGCATGACTGAAGTAGCCAACTGAATGAGATCCAACTGCCTCAAGTTCAATTTGGACAATACCAAAATTATGTTTTTTGGAAATAAGACCTCTTAACAGGACTCCACCTGATGACCAGCAGACCTAGGACCCAACACCATCGCTCATTCCAGAAACCCAGGAATCATCTTATACAACAAACTTGACATGACTGCACAGGTCAACGGAATGACCTCCACCTGCTTTCAAATGCTGACGATGCTACAGAAAATATTCAAGTGGCTACCAATGGCTACCAGAGAACACCAGGTAAAGAGTCACACAGGGGCTTATAACGAACAGACTCGAATACGGAAATACACTCTATGCTGAAAGCACCAAAAAGCATCCAAACAGACTCCAAAACATCCAGATCACAGTAGTGAGACTCATCCTCAACCTTCCTCACCACTTGCGGATCTCACCAATCAGTCAACCAATCAATCAATCAATCAAGTGATTTGTAAAGCATGGCAAGTCACCAATGAGGGTCTCAAGGCGCTGGAGTAGCTAGCTGCTTCATGGGGATATATTAATTTGAACATCAAGGTCTTGCGTCCTTTCCTGAGTTGCTGGAGCACTGTGGTGGCCCTGAGGTGTAGAGATAGGTAATTCCAAGCTTCGGCCTCCATATGTGAGAAGGCGCATTCGCCACTGTTGCTTCGTTGGATCCGGGGGAGGGGGGTCTGTGAGTAAGAGGGAGGTGGATGGTAGGAGTCTGGTCGGTTGGTGGAAGATCATTTGTTTGTTGATGTATGCTGGTCCTTCGTTGGGCTGGGCTTTATATGTTTGGGTCAACATCTTGTACTGGCAGCTCTTCTGGATCAGGTGCCAGTGTAGCTCTGTGGGGTGGGGTGTGATGTGTGTTCGCCTGCGGAGGTCGAAGAGGAGTCTAGCCTCTGAGTTATTTATTGTTTGTAGTCCCTTCAGGAGGCATGCAGTGATTCTTAAATAGATTGCATTCCCCTAGTCCAGTCTGCTGGTGATGAAGGCCTGCGTGACAGTCCTTCTGGTGTTGACTGGAGCCACCTGAAGATATTGCGAAGCATGTGCAGGTTGTGGAAGCAGGTGGATGAGACTGCGTTGATCAGTTTTGTTCATAGATAGCTTGCTGTCCAAGGTGATGCTGAGGTTGGGGGTATGGTCTGTCAGTCAGGGAATGGGCCAAGTTCAGTTGGCTGCTATGCGTAGTTCCATGGAGAGGTGCTGTTACCATAAATGAGGGCTTCCGTCTTGTCTGTGTTGAGCTTGAGACAATTGTCCCTCATCCAGTTGACGAAGCTCATCATACATCTGTGGACGTTGCCTCTGGAAATGGAGGGGGTCTTCTGACAGTGAGAGGATGAGCTGAGGGTCGTCGGCGTAGGAGATTATGTTGGGTCCATGCACTATGACCGTTTTGGCCCGGGAGGATCATGTAGGTGTTGTAGAGGGTGGGACTTGGGGGACACCACAGATGATTTTCGTGAGTTCTGAGGTGAACGGTGGGAGACTGATTCTCTGGGCTCTTCCGGTGAGGTATGAGGCAATCCATTTGAGGGCATCTCCTTAGGTTCCGATGTAATGGAGTCTGTTGATGAAGATGTGATGGTAGACGGTGTTAAAGGCTACTGACACGTCCCAGATGATTAGGGCTGTCATTTCACCGGAGTCCAGGAGGGTCCTTATGTCATCTGTGGTAGCAATCAGGGCTGTCTCGGTGCTGTAGATGGCTCGGAATTCAGATTGAGAGTGGTCCAGGAGGTTTTTGTTTTCCAGGTGTTTGGTGAGTTGCTGGTTGATTGCCTTCTCGAGAACCTTTACTGAAAAGGGGAGCTGGGAAATGGGCCAGTAGTTCTTAAGTTCTGTTGGATGAGCGGATGGTTTCTTCAGGAGATGCCTCACTTCACCATGTTGCCAGTCCTCAGGGAAGGAAGCTGGGGTGACTGACGTGTTCAGGACTTTCTTGAATTCATTTACAATTGTCTTGCCCCCGAGGTTCAATACGTGGTGGGGACAGGCATCCATGGGTGACCAGAGTGCACAAAGTTCATGATAGATATTGTGCCTTGAGTAGTGAGAGGATCCCAGTGGGTGACAAGGTATTCGGGGTTTGAGTTCATGTGTGTGTGAGCAGGCTGATGCTGTTGGCAGCAGAGGGTAGGGGTTTGAAGTTTTCATAGATAGATAACTTGTTGTGGAAGAAGTCCACCAGGGTGTTACACAGTTCGTGGGAGGGGGTGATGTTGTTCCCAGTGGCTTTGGGGTTGGAGAACTCCTTCAAGATGGTGAAGAGTGCCTTGATGCAGTTTGCACTGGCATCCATGCAGTCTGGGAGGACATTTTTCTTAGTTTCTTTCAGTAGATGGTGGTACTGGTTAAGTGCTGTCTTGAAAGTGGTATGTTCTCCTATCTCTTTGATGGTGCTCCACTTTCTATTTCCCAGCAGTTGTGTTTGGTGGATTTTAGCTCTGTGGTGAACCATCTGGCTCTTCTTGTTGGTCCTTTATGTTTGGGTGACCCACTGGGAGAAGTACTTCACAGCCTGTTCTGGGTTGGGTGTTGGGTCTAAGAGGTAGGAGTTGAGAGCATTGTTCAACTGGTCTTCAGATATTTGTTTCCAGTTTCTGTGCATGGAGCTGGGAGCCTGGTAACAGTGTTGGTAGCTCCTGACACAGTGAAGTGGATGCTGTGGTGGTCAGTCAAGGTGAACTATGAGACATGGTTATACTTGACTGTCGCTGAATGTGAAAATGGGGTCGAGCATGTGTCCTGTGATGTGGATGGGGTTTGGTGACAAGTTGTTTAAGGCCAGTGATGCTTTCCATGAGCTCAGTTGTGTTGGTGTTGCTGGGGGCATCGAGGTGGAAGTTAAGGTCTCCTAGGAAGATGTAGTGCTCGGAGTTGATGGCGATAAAGGCAATGAGGTTGGGGATGGTGTTGCAGAAACTGGGTTGTGGTCCTGGTGGTCTGCAGGTGAGGTTGCCTCTGATGGTGATTTTCCCATCTGTGTGTATTTGGAAGTTGAGATACTCCATTATCGGGGTTGAGATGTCTGGGGCAGTCGTGCAGCAGATGTTGTCCTTGTAGATGATGACAATTCCTCCTCTGTCTTTGTTGTAGCCTTCGGGGATGGCGATGTTGATGTCCAGCATGTAGACAGAGTTCAGCCAGGCCTGAGTATGGAAGATCACGTACGGGGTGAGAGATGAGATCCTATCCCAGATCTCTGTGGCATTTTTGCTGAGCGATCGTGTGTTGAGAAGAATGCAATTGGGGTTGTTCTGTGACTGTCCTGGTTGGTGTGGTGGCCGCAGTCATGTTACCACCCCTCAGAGAACTCCAATGGTGCCCCATACAAAAACATGCTCAATTGAAACTCCTCTCTCACACGTACAAAGCACTACACGACAATGACCCCGCATACCTCACACATTTCCACCAACCCACCAGACACCTCCGCACAACCAGACTTTCACTCGCACACATACCATGAATACACAGTAGAAGAGCAGGAAGTTGCTCATTTTGTTATATCTAACTGAAAGCATAGCACAACCTCCCACAGCACATCAGGGCCTCCTCATTGCTTCTTGAGTTCTGCAAGAATCGGAAGATCTGTCTGTTCAAATAACCACAAGGGAGTTCTCCAACTACCCTCCTGATAATCAGCGCCTGGATACCCCATAAGGTGATTACTGTGCTATACATATTGACATATAATAGCATAGCCTTCTTAGCAGGAGGATACTTCTCAGGGAACAGAGGTAAAGTGCATTTGAGAGGGAAGCCTTTGCTGTGGTCTAGGCATTGAAGCAACTGATTCCATACTTGTTTGGGACTCGTTTGTGAGTTTTGAAAGACTACAGACCCCTCAGATGGCTAATTCAGATGAGTGGTGAGAATCCTAAACAGTTGAAGTGGTTCATCTCCCTACAGGGTATGAACTTTAGGGTGGTACATCTTCCTGCCGTTCGAATGCTGATTGTCTTTCCAGATTCTTTAACCTTAGTGATGAGAACTTTCAAGAGGGTCTGTAGTTCTCCTTGCTTTCACCTGGGCGGACACATATTAGGCTTGACATCAATGGTGTCTTTCCCTGAAGTGTTTGCCTACACCCCTTCTGTTAGAAATGGGATTGCTGGTTGGCTAAGGCTTGCGTCAAAGCCAGGCAGAAACCACCATTCTAGTCAGGGCAAGGGAGATACACGCCAAGATAACCCCTGCTCACCCCCTTGGTAGCTTGGCACGAGCAGTCAGGCTTATCCCAGAGGCAATGTGTAAAGCATTTGCGCCACACACACACAGAAGCGACACACTAGGCACACCACAAAAAGGAACTCCACACAACGTTATATATAAAAATAGCCTTTGTATTACCATAAACACATTAGATCATAATCACACAGATACACTGTGCCAACTGGCACTGGGCAGTATTTACAGGGGATTATTTACACATGACAGGGCCACGTGGGCCACTGCCAAAATCAGGCAGGAACACACTACGCAATACTAATCACCTTAGGCATATATCACGCAGGTAAACCTAAACTCTGTAGTATAAACTATAGTAGGCAAAACAACCTCCTAACCATAAAACACATTTAGAGGTATCACAGGCATAAAGGCATTGCACATTACGCACAAATCACATTAGGCAATTATCAGCATACACACAGGAGGCAATCACCTTGCGCCAAAATTACATTAGGTCCTGACCCCTGGCCAACTGGCCTTTCAGGGGGCTCAAATGCCCGATGTCCAGTTTGTCCGGGCTGGCTGCGCACGCAGCCAAAAGAAGAGTGCGCAAGAGGGGCCTAAACATAGCAGCTGTCCACTACCTGCTGGGCAGCTGCGAGGTAGTGAAAAATTCTGGAAGGGCTCTCAGTGCCCTTGAAACAAATTGCGCCAATAGCACTATACAACTTGCCTCAGGTATGCCACTACAGTCTGTAGTGGAGTTTTAAACTGCTATTTCAATTTGGCAAAATATACTTTTGCAGGGCCTATGCCTTGCTTTTCAATATATATATAACTACTAAGTTAGGCCCTAAAGGTCGATTGGACAGGTTGCATTATGGTAAAAAAAGTAGGACATGCGGGATTAAGTTTTACATGTCCTGGTACTGAAAAGTGCCATAATTAGTTTTCACTGCTGTAAGACCATTCTCTTCCAATGGATAACATTGGGTTACCTTATTACTTTCCAAAATGTACTAACTTTTAATTGGGAGCTGGTAGAAATGCCATGTTGAAAACTCAAATGAATTGTAATTTAAAATCCTTGTTAATGTTAAAGCCTAATTTTAGATCTCAATTTAAAAAATGCCACATTTTGAAAGTCTATAAAAAATGGTAAACCCAATCTACCCTTGTAGGCTTGGGCAATAAATCAATCAAAGTAAAGAGTGTCTGGAAGGGATTTCACTTATTCTGAGAATATTTTTTGTTCCAAATTATTTGTGAGTCAGTTAAGTGCAATCAGACTCCTAGGTGTCCAGCTGGACAACCAAAGCAAATGTAGTTATTTTCTGTTTTGATAACTACATTTGCTTTGGTTGTCCCTTGTAGACACTCTTTACTTTGATTGACATTTTGAAAGTTGGCATTTTCTTACCCAACCATCTGTGCCTTCTGCCATTATCCTGGCTTGAAGGAGAACAGAGCCATCTTGCTGTACCTAGGACCACCAGAAATTACTCCAAGGGATAGTTGGCTGGACTCCTGTGTGAGCTACAGTGGCATAACAAGCTCTTTCGGCATTGAATCCTTCACCTGGCCTCTGCTGCAGTAAGTTCTAGCCCACAATGTTGTGCCACCAGGTCCTGGACCCTTGGAAGTGGTGTTAGAAGTGCTGCTCCTGTCAAACCGTAAAACTTGGGACTTAGAACATTTTTCACCAAGAAGTTCCTTGAGAACCAACAAAATACTCTGGCCTACCTGCAAACCGATCTGTTCAGGGTGCATCGTCGGACACCCTGACTTCGCTGTAGCTCCGGCTACATTTTTCTCCGCAGCAGCAAATCATGTTTAGTGGGACCTCTCAGAGAAGTCTTGTTGAGCCCTCAGCAGCTACCGCTGCAGCTTTGTCCCACCGGAGAATTTTCATTTCCATAATAAGTGACATGGTCCAAAGCTAAAGTATCTTCACTGCGACCTCGCCCAGCCGCTCACCAATGACAATGCCTCCTTTTCAGACACCACCTGCTGCCTTGCCCCACTGAACTCTACCTTTCTCAGGAACTTTTCCTCAAAATATCATCTAAGTCTAAAGTTGGGACAGGATCCAATACACCTTGCGTTTCCACCGTCAGCCTTAACTAGATACCTGGGATTGTGCTTTGATATTTTAGGTGCTGTTTTGCAATAAACACTTTAAAACCGCTGGGCCTACTGAATAGATGTACTTTGTTTTGATATCCTTTTATTTATTAAAATGTTCTCTATTTTTTAAATCAGTTTGGGAATTTTCCTGTTTTGTGTTTTTTGCTTTATTACTGTTTGTTTCCTGCATAAATACTTTACACGATGCCTCTAAATTAGTCTTGACTGCTTTTGTGCCAAGCTACCCCAGGGTTGAGCACAGGTTAATTTAGTGCTTTAACTGGTTCGCCCTGACAAAGATTGTGGTTGTTACTTGAGTAGCGTTTCCACCTCCCTCAACCAATATCCCAATTTCGCCATGCACCGAAATGACACCCAAATCCTGCAATCTACTAACCTGTATTCCCACATCTCCCCCAGTACCCATCCATCCACCTTCCAACTCTTCTAAAATCCAGCAATCCTTCCTCCTTTTTTACCTCCCACATCCTCCCTTATTCATTCCCTTCCTCCCTTCTGTCCTCCAGTAGTAGTGCAGATCTTCTGAAGTTAATGTTGACGCTTCATTTGAGCTGTACTAGCGCTTCTCCAAGACAATAAATACAACCAACGCTCTGCATCTGTCTTTTGAGTGTGAAATTACTCCTGACGCACAGTTTACTTATACAGGTGGTAAAGGCCATAGAAGATGGATTCCGCCTGCCTGCTCCAATGAACTGCCCGACGCCTCTCCACCAGTTAATGCTGGACTGCTGGCAGAAGGATCGCAATGAAAGACCGAAGTTTTCACACATTCATAATATCCTAAGCAAACTGGTCCAGACGCCGGACGGTACAAAATCTGCCACTTCTACTTGCACTAGGTAACCTCTTTGATCTTCGAAATGCATTGGAAATCGTGTTTTTCTTTGCGTGTTAACATTTATGTGTTCACCTGTGGTTCTGCCTAATTATAGTTCTCCTTATTCTAGAAGGTTTTGAATGACAAAATGTAGTATGTTGAAAGCATTACATTCAATAGGAGTCGAGGAGACTAGGGCTCTTGTTATGAGTGGCCCTTTAATCATCCCGGTGCCTGTGCCCCTACGGAGTTACTATTATCAGGGGGACTGGTGAGCCATCGGGGGTTTACAAGTGGAATCCTCGGGGATCTCTGAGAAATGAGCAACTACCTGGGAGACGGAAATTCGTGTCTTAATTCTCCACTAGTTTCTCATGTGCCACCTGGTTGTCACAGAGAGATTTCGAATTTACGCCTGTTTTCAGCAGCGGAACTCTACGAGTCAAAATAAACACGTGTGGCAATGGCTGTTACCGGCCTTTCAGAATCAAGAGGCCACTCGTAATAATGGCCTAACTGTGATTTGACCATACAAATGCAAACATCACCAAGAAGTACTTACACTACCCCCCTCAGTAGAATTAACTGCTGTTTCCATATAGCACCCCCATGCAAAGATGCTAGAGAGAGGACCAGGCCCGGTTCTAGCGGGTGGGCCGGGTGGGCCCGGCCCACCCAAAGATGAACCTGGCCCACCCAAACAGGAGCCTTGGCCCTCGCAGTGAGGGCTTGAAGGCAGGCGCAACGCGCAGGTCGTGTGCGTCAGCCCGGGGAGACAGCTTCCCGGGCGCACACACACACAGACAGTTTAAGATTATCGCAGCCACACCAAAGTACTTAACAGGTCTTTAAAAAACCATTAACATGTTAATTAGGCTTTGTTTACTTTTTTCACCCCTTCATCTCTGCATGGTGAAAGGGGACAAATCCTCTATGCAGCGCAGCGGAAAAGTGGTCTGTTTATTCCTAGTCACCCCCTGACCCCTGCAGCTGCTTATCACATAAGGCTGTGACACAAAATATAACTAATGGAGTAGGTAAGAGAATGTGTTACAAAAAAAAATCTTTTTAAAATCTGCACAGGCCCAGCAGGACGCATACTTCGTATGTGCTTCATTTAAACAGTTTTTATCATTTCATCATAGCCGATGCTGGTCAACAATAAAACAATACAAAATGGCAATGTCCAGATAAAGTTGGTGATTAATGATCCTGCTTTAGAGCAATCGTTTGTCTGTTAGTATTTTTTTAATGCAGACGCACTGTATTTTATGTGGATAGCTCAGTGGGTTACTGCCTTTGTCACAGAGATCCTTGTGTTACTTCAGAAGTTACAATCCTAACAAAAGGCAGTGAACAATGAACTGCCACCAAAGAGCTGCAAACAAACATGAATGGTATAATTAGAACTTCGCTTTTTTTGTTTTGTGATATAGTTAGAACTTCCCTAGTCTTTTCATTATTCTAATGTTGCTAAAATGAGTATGTTTGGGCAGATATACATTTTTATCAGTAAAGCTGACCCCCATGGAATACTCTTTAAATCCTAAGGTTGTGTTTCCCCAGACCAAACCCTCTTAAAATATACTACACCAGAATGGATGACCTATGATTCCTACACCTTGTAATCCTCATTGGCTTATGTGACATTCCCTGTAGACTGATTTACATACCTGCATGATTCATTGTCTCTGTAAGTGTGTGCGTGGTGTAAAGTACTGACACACACTACATTGATATGAGCAGCGTTATACAACAAATTAAATGCATATGAGAGAGGGGATACGTAAACATGAGGGGCGCTGGTGGAGGGTGCCAGTGAGGGAATCCGAGGAGGAGGTAGTGGGAGGGGCTATGGAGCGATGAGGGGCACTGTTGGAGGATGACAATGAGGGAATCAGAGGAAGAGGTCATGGGGTGGAGGGGGAAGCTAGGGAGAGATGAGGGGCACTGGTAGAGGGTGGTAGTGAGGGAGTCTAAGGAGGAGGTCATGAGGGGGATGGGCTACAGAGAGATGAGGGGCGCTGGTGGAGGGTGGCAGTGAGGGAATCCGAAGAGGAGGTCATGGGGTGGAGGGGGAGCTAGGGAGAGATGAGGGGCACCGGTGGATAGTGGTATTGAGGGAGTCTGATGAGGAGGTCATGAGGGGGAGGGGCTACAGAGAGACGAGGGGCACTGGGGGAGGGTGGCAGTGAGGGAATCCGAGGAGGAGGTCATAAAGGGGAGGGGCTATGGGCAGATGAGGGGCACTTGTGGCGTGTGGAAGTGAGGGAATCCGAGGAAGAGGTCAATAGGGGGGCATGGACGGATGAGGTACACTGTTGGAAGGTGGTAGTAAAGGTATTTATGAAGAAAGAGGTTTTTGGTGCAGCGCCCAAAAAGACTTTTGCATCAGCGCTGAAGCCAGCCCTGTCATGGCCTTTCTGTTTTTGTTTATTTAATTAGCAGTCGGGCCATATGGGCCACTGTGGAACATACTTTAAAGTGCGTGCTAATTATATTTATTGCTCTATTCAATGTTTTAAGTATGAAGGTGATTTTACTAATGTTTTTACCGGGAGATGGTGCCTGACATGGAGCGGGGCCCAAGGTCATCTTTGAGATACGGTGCACTGCAGAGGAATAGTGGCTAATCAAGCTTGTAAGGGAGTGCGTTGAAGAGTCCGTGGTCAGGTGGAGGTAGTATTGAAGAGGGATTCTCCCTGAAGGCTCACACAGAGGGAGCCCGAGAAGTGTCACTTGCCTGATACTCCCACCTCAGAAACCTCCTCTTCCCATCAAAGGAACATTACATAGAAAAAACACTTTTTGTGAGTGATAACATTAAAAAGAGATTTGGAAAAGAGTGAGTTTTACTGGGCCTTGTAAGACTAAGAAGAGGTAAAGGAGGGCCCTGAAGCAGGTCTGCCTAGACATATATGCGACAAATCGAGCCCGCCGTGGCCCACCCAAATGAGTCCTTGGCCCACCCAATTAAAAATTCCTGGAGCCGGGCCTGGAGAGGACCTTGGAAGAAGAACCGTATGAGCGAGAGTCCCGCCATGCAGTTCGGCGGTCCTTGTGAATAGACTGATAAGTGGTTGCAAATAGGGGTGTGAAAAATGTGCATAGTTACTTGCGCGCAAAATATGCAAAAATTCAGCAAAATGACACAAAATTACACGCAATATCATAAATGCATATCCATCACTTAGTGCGAAATGCATCCTTGTATCGATTTTTGCTGCAATGACGCAATGAAGCACGGAAATCGACAGCTGCTCACGTTTTGTTGTTCCTACGCATTCCTGTAAATGTTTACAGTGAATGGCGCGTAATACTGTCATTTTGTAAATTTCACATAACAAGTGTAACGTAAAATTCCCCAAATCAGGCACATTTCCCAGCATAAGTACATTTCGGCCACGCCTAATTTTAGTGGGAAAAGAGTGCAAGCCAGCAATGGTAATTTTAAAGGGATAGTAAAGGATGGGGGACAAAATGCCAATCACAAGGTTAAATCTTTGAGAAGCGTTTTTCTTGAACGTGATTCAAATTTCTGATAATGAAAAATTGATCTGAGAATCTCTAAACGGAGGTCGTATTGATATTTTTATTAAAAGCATTTGCAGAGACTGTAGCTCTTGTTAGATATAGTGTTGTATGGTGCATTTTAAAGGTTCACTGTAATTGCATATGAGCTTGATATGATTGATGACTTTCTTAAGACACATACATTGAACATTTGGAAAACGCAGAGAAATACCACAGATGTTCAACAGGTGATTTCTTTACACCTTCCAGGGTCGTACTGGGACAGTAAATAGGCCTGGGCATCAAAATGAAAATGGCCATCATTAGCGAATCTGATAGCTAAAAGGTGGCCACATTCTTCAATAGGGGCAGTTTTGAACTTCTAAATGTACGCCGTATTGGTGTTTTGCACATCGTGGGAGACTGAATGCATTTACACTTGCTGAATGCAGTGTTTCTGGTAATATCAGGGAAATAAACAGTACAACCCACTCATCAAACTTATGCACTTCTGATTTTGCATACCAGGACAGCTTTTTCACGAGATGGTCTCCTTCTTCGCAATGACATTTCAAAATAGGCTTGATAGCGGTCTCCAGTGTCAATGTACATTGCACATTTCCGAAGTGAAAATGAGATGTGATTAACTGTGATTATCTTCTTTGTTAGAATATCTTCTATCTTATTGTTGATGTAGTACCTCCAAGATAGGATGAAGAGCCCCTAGGGCATATGAGCCATCACATGTATACTACAAATTTCGGGGTGTCTCCAGAGGGCCCTTAAAGCCAGGGGCACCCTTGGATTTGGATTTTCTAAATTGCGATTTCGTATGTATGTGTGCCACATGGCGCACAAGCCAGTTACAGGGGTGCAACAGGGTGTCAAAGTGACACCCTGTCCCCCTTGTAAATTCGGTATTTTTACCGATTCGGTAATTACCGAATCGGTAACTGCCATTGAAACCTATAGGCTTCAAGGACCATAGGAATCAATGGCAAATACCGATTCTGTAATTACAGAATCGGTAAATACCAAATCATACCGATTCGGTATTTGTTACCGAATTTCTACCTACATTTGAATTACTGATTCATGAATACCGAATCGGTAAAATTCGGTATTTATGAATCGGTAATTCACATTTACCTACATCTAGGCCATAGTTATATACATTCCATAAGCGGCATTAGTGTGATGTAAAGTACAGTAACAGAGCAAAGAATACAAAAGGCAGCAGCAAATGAAGTAATAAAAGACTCGCTGCCAAGTACCATAGAGATCCCAAGGCGAACTGAGAGATCAGCGAGGTGAGTGCACAAAGGTCCTTTAACAGTTTAGAGGATCATGGCCACTCTCACTGAAAAGGAGGAAGCTCAGTTCCTTTAAGAATACATCATGGTCAGGGTTTGTTCTGATGGCTGGGTTGATGGAGTTCAATACCTTTAGAGTGTTCCTTGGAGGGTTTGTGTGAGTCTTTTTTAAGGTGGGTTTCAATAAGCAGGGTTTCAGAGGTTCATAGAGATCTGAATTCTTTGGAAATGTTGTGTTTTCTGTTCAGGTTATGCTGAATTCTGCTATCAAGAGTTGTATGCTTGCTGCATGCCAATTTAAAAGGATCACTGGCACCCAAGGGGGCCCATTTAAGGAGGCTGTATGACAGACTAAAGTTTACAATATTGACTGACATGAATATCAGATCAAAAATATAGTTCCAAAACATACTGAGTTCCTATACTTATAATGTAAAATACAAAAATATTGTTAGCAAAAAAAACAAACTAAACAATATTGTCAGAACCTGGTCCAGAAGGCCAAGGGGCAAGCAGGGGCTACTGGGCAAGAACTGTGGGGGTTGAGGTATTTTACTACTGACGTCCCAGCCTAGACCTTCTAAGGATCCTGAGCAACTGGGCAAAGTACCCTTTCAGCACTTGACTCTTGCTCCGAGTAGTACAAGGCTCCCTTTGGGGATTGGGAAAGGTGGATACAGGAGAGTCAGCTCAGGCTCACAACTCAAAATACGGGCAGAAGTAGCAATAAATCACTGACCAGCAAATACTTACTCTTATGACAACAGAAATAATTTACTTCATCACAATCAATGCAAATGGAAATATGACATTCATAAACAACTACACAGTCCCCCTGAGTTTTCTTAGGTGGTTCCCAAGGTCCCACTCCCTACTCGCTCTAGCGATAGTGGTTATTCCCCATTCACTGTAGGTAACATCTAGTTTAAGCCCCACTAATCTTCAAGAGTCCACTCAGACTCTGTATTAAAGTTAAAAGTGTTCCAGCACTGGGGGCATGGTTTGGACAGCCATCATGGTGGGCACAGCCTGACGAGGCTCCGGGCATCCAAGCTGCTAATCTGTTCTAATCCGTATCTAATCGTGCCCAAACAAATCATCCGGACATCATCGGTGGCCGGGGACGAGTGGGTGCCCCGTGGCAAGGCGAAGTGGTGGCCCCCCGTCCAGATCCGGCCGTGACGGATGCAGAGGCAGCGAGGGCTTGGGCCTGCGCAGGGCGTGCGCCTTCCCTGTTCATAGTGCCTGAGACATGACCCAACCTAGAAGGCAGATGAAGGCTGTGCCGGCCCCCAAGGTTGAGGGTGAGGCAGTGCCACAAGGTATTGCTGTGGGGGCAGTGATAATCTGAATCAGGGCCGGATCGGTCCGGGGGGGGGCCTGGGGACCGTTGCCCACTTGCCTGCTGCTGTTGTGGGGTGCCCGAGTGACCGGGGCCTGTGGTGAGCTTCTGCGGGGCCTCCCCATGCTGGTTTGGGCCACCCACACTGGGGATCGCCAATGGTGGGTCTCCAGAGGGGGGGGCTTCAGGATCCATGGCCGGGCCGAGACCTTGATTGTCGGTGGTGCTGAAGCATGGTGCCCCCAGCCTGCTCTGGCCTGAGGACGAGACCATGAGCCTGGCAGGATGTGGGGGCAAGCCAGCCTGAGGCAGAGGACACTGAGACGGGTGAGTCGGGTCCCACCCAGCCCTCCCTTAAATAAAAAATTATTTTGTGCGGGACGATTCAGGCACACCAAGGGGGGCAAATAATTTATATCAAGTTGCCCTCAATGGCTGTGGGACTGGGTGGAGACCAGGACCCCGTGGAATAGATGGATAGGCCGTGTTCGGCCAAGGACACGGTGCAGAAGATTTGCACCCACTGGGCCCAGAACAAAATCCGTTGAGACTCACCTGGGTGGCCTTCCTTGGTGGTCACTGCTGCCCATTTGATTCCTGCCTGCTGGGGCTAAAAAGCAGATAAAGAGAGCATTGGCGCTGAGCAGTTCCGGGGACGGTGGTGTGGATTCACCTGTGGCAGTTAATCCATCCTGGACAGACGGCCCCTGCTGGGGCGCACCATGAGTCAGTGGTCCAGCGAGCTTGATCCCTTTATGGGGTCTGCTTGACTGGCCACCTAGGGCTGCGGAGGCGGCTAAGCAAGGCCTAGTGCGGCTTGTGGCCTGAGGCGCTCAGATTCTGTGAGGCCCAGCCCGTAGCATCAGAGGTGGATGAGATTTGCGGGGCGCCAAAGTTGGTGATCCCTGGATGATTGCCAGGATAGATTGGCCTCTACTCTGACACTGTGTGAGCGGTGGGTCGATACAGCGACTGGGGTGAGTTGTTCCCTCTTCCTTCTGCTGGGATGGGCAAGAATAGACCTGGAGGCTTAGGCCCCAAATATAGTACCCTAGACCAATTCACTACCTCCCCTGAAGGCACCACTGGTGGGGACGCCGGAGGCCCGATCCCAGATAACGCGCCGCTCTGGCAGTGATCACCCAATCCCGGGATGCTCTGGAGGAGCAAATTGGTGCTGTGGGATCCAAGGTGTCATTCCTCCTCCAGGATCTCTGTAAGGCTGTTGATCACTTCACGGAGGCAAAGCCACGGATCTCAATAGTCGAAGACACAGTTACAGCCCTGTAGAAGAAGGTGAATAAGCCTACTGTCGTCACACAGGAACTAGAATCCCGCCTGGAGGATACTGAGGGCCGGTCCTGGCATAACAATTTGCACTTTATTGGCTTACCAGAGGGATGCAAAGGCTCCTCAATGGACCGTTTCCTTACACAATGGCTGAAAACCTGCTTTGTCGTGGAGAGGGCGCATCGAGTGCTGATTAAGAAACCACCCCTGGGAGAGAGACACCGACCAGTTATTGCCAAGTTGTTGAATTATGTGGACCGGGGCGATATCCTCCAATATGCCAGGAATCACAAGGATTAACTACTCTTCGAGTCACGCCACATAATGGTCTTTCCAGACTACACCAGACTGGTACAACAGCAACGCCAGTCTTTCACTGCAGCCAAGCGCAGACTCTGGGACCTCAACATACAATATATACTACTATACCTGGCCTGAATGAAAGTCACATTCAACTCAAAGTCCTACTTCTTCGACACACCAGAGGCTGTCTTCACATGGGCGGACGAAGCGTCGCATCTCAAACCTCATACACCGCTGCCCCTGGGATCAGATTCTTCTCAAGGTTCGCAGCGAAATCGGCAAAAAAGAAACAATTCCAAAAGAAGACATAGATAAAGATTGAATTGGCACTCTCAAGCCCTGGATGAGGAATCATTGTGAGGACAACTCGTCTTCATTTTTCTCTGACCCCTGGCCACGATCGGGTAAACTCTCTCTTGGTAAACTCTAACCGTTTGGAGCACTAAGTAGGCTATCTTCAGTAACTTCCACGCCCCTGGACATCTCTGTCCATGTTTCATGGGAAGTTGGGATATGATTGGACGAGCTCTCCTCGGACCCCCCCCCTCCCCATAGGGGCCCTGGGCTTTCCTCCCCCACGACAGATGCTCCTTGTTGGTGGCAGTATTGGGGTGGGGGTGGGATGGGAAACTGCAAAATTCTTCAGTTGGTATAGTTATAGTTGTCCCATGTACACTAGGGCTACACCGCAACCACATGCACACAGCTAAAGATGATCTCCAAACACATGACATCATACACATGTACTCCCCAGCTTGATTATACTGATTACAGTTTCTTGGAATGCAAGAGGACAGCTTAACAAAATTAAAAGAGGTGCAGTTCTCCGAGAAGCCAAGTGTGGCGGGTCAGACATTCTTCTTCTACAAGTGACCCATCTCCTGGGCAATAAAGCTCCATACTGCACCAGGTTTGGGTACCATACCGTTTACCATTCTGGGTTTGCCAGGGGATCCAGGGGCACGGGTATTCTCATACACTTCCAGGTTCCATTTGTTCTCTGCAAGCACTGGCTAGACCCTGAGGGTCACTAAACCATTATATCAGGAGCACTACAAGGGGAACACGTGAACATCGGCAGGATATATGATCCCCCCATCGGTAATGCTTTTATAGACAGTATTACACTGCTTTGAGGGGAACTCCTGGAGGGCCTGACACTGTTGGGTGGAGATTGAAATGATGTCATGTCACCCCTGGACTGCCTGTGCGAGCTGAGACGCGAACCTCAGACGAGTAGATCCAAATTGCATGTCTTAGCTACTACATTGGGGTGATCCGATGTCTGCCAGGCTTATCATCCTGCTGAGGCAGAGTTTACCTTTTTATGTGTGGCCCACGATTCGCTATCACGCTTAGACTATGTCTTCATGCCACATAACTACATACATAGGATATCACATATCCTATATTTCCCAGGGGACTGTCCGATAACTCTCCTCTCCTTCTCAAACTCTGCATGGGATCTCAAAGGCCCCCCTTCCGGTGGTGGATGTCACCCTGGTATCTCCATGACTCAGTTTATCAAGAGACCCTGGCAGGCCATCTCTGACTATTTCACCTCCAACACCGCCTCGGCCCTGTCCAAAGTCATCCTATGGGAAGCCTGGAAGCCCATGATCCGTGGGTGGACATCAGTTTCAGGGTGTGCAAAAAGCACAAACACATTTCACAACTTGTTGAGTGAGAGAACTGTCAGAGAGCCCTCGAAGCACAACTTGTCCTAGACCCCAGCCTGACCGTACACCGCAATCTACTCCAAGCGCAACAGCACATACACCAATACCTTACGAATAAAGTGCAAGAGATCTGGCTAGCATCACAAAACAGAATTTACAAATGGGGTGATAAGTCCAGCAAAATGCTCATCGGCTGTGCCAGACTGCGAGGTCCCTTGCCGCGGTCCCAACAGTCTGAGATCAGGACAGAGGCCTATGATCCTCTCCAACGGCAGTGGCTCAAGTGTTTGCAGTGTATTACGCCTCACTCTATGTGCAGCGGGAGCAAATATCGAACGCCCTAATAGGATAATTTCTTAGACATACCCCCCAAGAAAATCTCAGACCATACATGAGATCAGCTAGATGCCCCCATTACGGTGGATTAACTCAGTGATGCACATGTTAACATGTGCCCAGGTCAAGCTCCCAGCCCCAATGGTTTCCCAAATACATTTTTCAGTTCCCATATGGCCACGTTGGGCCCTCACCTGCTGGAAGCGCTTCACAGTGCTCCTGAGCAACGCAAGCGCCAAGAAACTAATCAGTGATAGTGCGCTCAATAAATAATTTATTAACATAACATACTGCCCTCCGATTGTCCTATTTCTCAAACCTGACCACCCTCCGGAAGACCCCTTCTCATATTAAACTATTTCCCTTATAAATGTTGAGTCCAAACTCCTGGGTAAGGTACTAGCAGACTGCCTTCATACTTGCATTCAGGAGTTAGTCCACCCCGACCAGTCCTGCTTCATGCCACTTCGGTCCACCAGACACAACATCCGGCGGGTTCATAATGCCTTAGCATAGGCCCCAGATTTAGGCTGCCCCGTCTCCATCCCACTGGCTGATATAGACAAGTTGTTTGACTCTTTAAGTTGGACATACTTATTTCAACTTCTTAAAATCATTAATCTTGGCGCACGATTTATGGCTTAAGTTCAATTACTTTAAACTGACCTCTCAGCCTCAGTCCGTATTGCAGGACATCAGTTGGCCCCCCTTTCCCATAGGCCGTGGCACACGACAGGCTTGTCCCCTGTCCCAGTTATTGTTCACCCTGGCGGTGGAGCCTTTGGCAGCCTGGGTCCAACGCAATCCTCTAATCTGGACTTGAGTGGTCACAAACACAATCTGACAGAATCACATTATATGCAGATGATCTGCTGTTTTTCATGCCCGACCCTGGGTTTTTGGAACCCCTAATCGTTCAGATTATCTGAGTCTTTTGGGAGACTTCAGGCCTATGTACAAATCCCTCCAAACCGGTACTCTTCCAAATATGGCCAGGGACGCAGACCATGGGCCGCACAGCGATTCCAAGTAACAGAGGGGCTTAAATACCTAGTAGTTTGCCCTATAAATTCGTGGACACGTAACATTAATTCACTCCTTACTAGTCTACATGACGAGACCGCAATCTGTTCCCATCTACCGTTATCATTATGTGGGCGATCTGCAATTTTTAAAATGATCTCCCTACCCCTAATACTCTATCGGCTACAAACCTTTCTGTATTGTATCTCCCATGCATGGTTCGTTAAAGTTAACACTATCCTAAATGAGTTCTTGAGGAATGGTGGCGCCATTCATGCGGTGCTACTGCTGTGCACACAATCAACTTATTGCGGGGGCATCATAGCCGCAGATGTCTTCGCTTATTATGAGCCATCCCACCTTTTAACTATTAATGAATGGTGGTATAATTCACCTACAGACCCAGTTTTTGTACTCACATAGTAATGGAGGGCATCCCACTCTTGCAGCTCCTATATTGCTACGCGAATCTGGACTTCCTACCCCCAGCTAGTAAAACAGTAATCCAACTTTGGCGACACATGATCAGAAATATGGGCTGGCAGGGCCGCTTGATGCAGACGACCCCGCTATGGCATGGCACATACCTGCGCCCAGTGGCAGCACTGTCCAGATTTCATAACTGGGACCTGTTAGGTATTTCTACCTTGGAAGATGTCATGCTGGGCACTACTCTTAAATCATTCCAGCAATTACATAAAGACTTCTAGTTGCATCTGACGCATTTTTACATGTACCTCCAACTGAGGCACGCTTTGACGCCTCATCCAATTCAAATATCTTCACTATGTATATTTCACACGCTGCCGCCTTTGGAGGATGGGGGTCATGCAGTCCCCCACATGCCTCAGATGCGGAGAAGCAGCGGGCATTTTCCTACCTACGGTCTGGGGATGCAGTGAATTGCAACCATTTTGACATAAAGTTGCGTACTACTTGAGACAGGTTTTATCGTGGGATCTCCCATTTGACACTAGGTTGTTCCTGCTACATACCACAGAAGGGACAGGCAGGAATCATTGCAAAGAGCATTTGCTTTTCTTGGGCATTACACTTGCAAAATGTGACATCGCCCAAACCTGCAAGGGGACCTCTCCCCCAGCAATAGGTGGGTGGAAAAAGGCGATGGATAGATGCATGGGAGTAGAAATTGCGGTTTTCCAGGCCCGGGGCTGTTCTCAGAAACAGAAAAATGTGATCCTGTTGGGCTACATATCGAGGCATTGATTTACCCCCCTTATCACAATTAGACCCTCTATATGATTTGCATTACACATCTATCTGGTCATTACATTACTCAAGTCATGTAATACTATTGTCCGTGTATACACATATCTACATATCCTGCGATGTGAGGTCAGTGGTAGCCCGCGTCATGTCTGAGTTGATTAGCCTGCTGGTTCCGCAGGTTATTTGGTTGTACGTAACTATTGGTATTTTTGATTTGATGTGTTTTCGTAATATATGCAATAGGCTTCGGCCCCTTATGTACCATGAAAAATTCAATACAATTTGTTTAGAAAAAAAAAGTGTTCCAGCGCTGTAGCACTATCTAGCAAGAAAGTTCCCCGGGGCGGACTGGAATCCTGGACTGAACTGAGTTCCTGTGTGTGCCCCCTGAAGAGGCAGCAGCTGTTTCAGGTGAGTTCCTTGCACATGGCCCTCGTGAGCTCATGCGGCCCTTCTCGAGGTGCGCACACACGGTCGTGCAACCGCAGCTGCCGGAGATTCTTTGCACCTCCTCCTGTCAGGGTAAATCTTTGGTCCTTTGCACAGTGGGAGAGAGTAGTGCGAAGGTCCTGACGATAATCCTTTGGTGACAATACTGACAATTCGCACTTCTTGCTTGTCCCTGTGACCCCAACTGGAATACAGAGTTACTATATATCTACTGCACATGGGCTATGACCCAATCGGCACAGCAGAATCCATCACAGCAGTCTCTTCTGGCATATGGCTCACCGGCTCACCACGGCATACTGGCTACGGCACACTCTGTATGGCTATCTGTTGTGTAGCCCCTCCTGTAATACAGGTTTGCTGGTCCCTCACTGCACACGGCCTCCGGCCCCATCCCCACAGTGATGATTTCAGTTCAGTTTGCAGTCACCCCTCCTGGCATTCAGGTTCACAGACTCCTCCCAGCACACAGTCGATGACCCATTCAGCACAGTGATGTCCATGATTTACTTCACAGTGGCTCTCCTCTGGCATATGAGGGTTGCTGACATTTTCCTGCACATAGTACAGCAGCCATCTCATCACAACTTGCAAAGGAAGTCCTCTGGACAGGATTTACCATTGGACTTCGCTCCATCCAACACTATCCTCTTCCTCACAGGGCACACTGGTCTATGGAAGTAGGCAGGCGCTGGTGCTCGTGCTCCAGGATAAACTGACTTTAGTTTTGCAGTAAAAAGTTAACAAGACACATGTAGCGTATCAGAGAAACGATTCAGCATATGACCACTTACAGTCTATAAAACTACATGATGTCATGACATAGAGCAGCACCAGCTCACTGCTTCTTAATCATAAGCCTAGAGTACTTGACTGAGTCATTTCTCCCCATACTCGACGATGTTTCAGGGGACAACCATAGACCGTTTTCTCTTGTTATGCACACTAAGTCCACTTCCGTCACCATTGTGAGAGTGTAGTGCGTGCAGGGTTTTTTCAGTGAATGGCAATGTTTCATTTGGTGACCATCAGAGTGCACGGTCAGCTTTACTTCCCCCAGAGCCATCAAGGACTCCCAACAATAATATCAAGGGGGAAAGAGGGACTTTCCATCCCAGCACATCAGTTAGTGCAACCACCACTGTGGATAAAAAGATATGAATCGCAGGACACAACCACACCATGTAGTAGAAATTGGCGGGCACAGCTCTACAACGTGGACAAGTGGGTTCAGGGAGGAGGCCTGCTCGGTGTAATCTTGCTGGTGAAAGGTATGTGCCATAAAAGTAATATGTTTGAATCAGGCGCAACCTGGAAGAGATGGTATTGCCCTTGGATGCCATCAGTGCATCCTGCCAGTCATCATCCTCAAGGGAACCCAACCAATTCTCCCAGCAGGTTCTAAGGTGGTTAAAAAGGTGGGTATGCGAGCGCTGTACAAATGTTTTTAAATTCAAATTCAAAAGTGCCTAGTGCATTAATGATTAATTTGTGGTAGATATTTGAGACCCCACCCTTGCTCAATGTACCCATGTGGAGATTGGCATCCAGGGGACTAAACTCCAGTAGAGGGTCAGTCTGAGAAACATGGGATTGAAGGGCATGTCACAGTTGAAGATATTTGTAGAATTGTGTGTTGGCAAGGGCATACATGTCTTGGTATTCATAAAAACATTGCATATATGTCCCCAACTATACATCACTTAATTGCGAAACACCAATAAGGTCCCATACCCTAAACCCTGCAGAGCCACTGTTTCTCACAGCCAGGTACCGTTCCAGAGGGGTGTTTGCTGCATGAGTGCAGAGTGTCAGTGTGTGTGGCATAGGGCGACTCACCAAGTCAGGAGAAAAGTTTTCGCCACCAGGGGAGTGCTGTGTGGGATCAGGAATCCATAGAGCAGGGCCAATATTTAGGGAAATCCTCAGAGAGATAGTTCCAATATGTAGGTGGGATCCGACCAACCCCTATTGAAACAGTCATGTATCACTAAAAGGTGAGAGACTAGCTAGTACAGATATAGATTGGCCATACCTAAGCCGCCATCAGAAGGGGTGCATTGGCAGTGTGTAATGTTGGTGTGTGACCTAGATCCATGCCACAGAAATGAGGTTGCAGCCCTGTCAAGGGCCCCAAACCACCTCTGTGACAGGAAGAGTAGGACTTTCTGAAAATTTGGAGAAATCTCAGTAGGACCATCATTTTGTAAAGGGCTATATGCCTCATAACATTCAAAGGGAGGGATTTCCATTAAGTGAGGTCTATTTTTGCCTTTCATGTCAGGGGCCCAGGATTAAGGGACCAGGTAAGTTCAGTGTGAAGTGCCACCCAGATACCCAGGTATATAAAACTGAGACAATGGATGGGAATATGGTCCTATCAGTCAAAGCAGTCTCGAAATGGGGAGAGGGGTGTCAACACCGATTCAGATGGGTTCTGCCAGAGACCTGAGGACTTCCCAAAGCATTGAAGAAGGTGAAGACAGCATGGCCTGCCTACTGCGACGTCAGCCAGATAAAGAAGAACATCACCGGCATACAAGGTTATGCAATTCTCACTCCATTTCACATATGCGGTTGAGCATCAACACGTATGAGATGAGCCAACGGTTCAATTGTGAAGAGGAGTGGGAACAGGGGACAACCCTGTTTGGTTCCTTTCCCTAGGAAAAAGGTATCGGAGAGAACACTATTGACCCGGACTCACGCTGTGGGGTTGAAGTATAGGGCTTGGACAAGTCTGGAGAAACGGGCTATGACCCCAACCTGGAACAATACTAATCGTAAGTATACCCAGTTCACTGTATCAAAAGCCTTTTCAAAGTCAATAAAAAGTAGAGTTGGGTGAGAGGAGATGACGATGAGCTAGGGCCACAAGTAGGCACCAAAGGCAATGTCTTGTTCTGTATGTTGGCATAAAGCCATATTGGTTGCGATGCATAAGGGTGGGAAGGACCTGTTTGAGATGAGTGGCTAGAATTTTGGTGAGGATCTTGACCTCACTGTTGATGTGGGATATTGGGTGATAATCGGCACTTCCCGCTGAAAGAGGTTAATTTTTTGTGTTCACCATGGTTCTAATGGTATCTACCCCGCGGGGAAAGGTGTCTGTTTGTGCTAATACCTCATAAAGAGCCAGAAGTTGGGGAGTCAGAATGTCATGCAATGTTGTATAGTACTCTGTGTGGAATCTGTCTGGGTCAGAAGTTTTCCTCGGGGTTACTGCTGACAGAGCTGTTCCTATATCCTCAGCCGTGAAGGGCTCGTACAGCATTTAGACCTCAGCCCGGGAGAAGCAGGGAAGGGGGTATGTTGTTTAGGAATTAGAAGGATAAGTCAGTGTCCCCTTGAGGGGATGCCATGTAGAAGCAATGACAATACCAGGCAAAATATGGCACTATCTTTGGAATATTGTGGGAGGTGTTTCCCTGTTCATTAGTGATTTTGGGCACACTTGGGTTTGCCTGCTGACTGGAAGTCAACCAGTATAGTAGTGTCCCGTTTTTGTCCCTCCAACCTGTAAACTCTGGCTGTGGTGGCTCACCATTAGTGTTTGGCAACTTCCAGGGATTTTCTTGTGGAAGAGGCCCAGCCATTGGGCACTTTCCCCATTGTGGGTCTGCCACAAGGTTACCCCCTATATGTAAGGGACGAGCTTCCACTTGGCTATTGTTAAGGGAGTAGGCATGCTCCTGCACACAAATTTGCCCCTTGGCATAGCCCCTTGTGTTCACCTTGCTGGTAGTCCGGAGGGTGGCAACGGTCGCAAAGTTGCCAACATTACTGTGGAAGTATGCCTGCAATTTGGTTCCAAGGGCCTGAGGATACCACGCATTGATCCGCCACATGGGACGAGGACCGTCCCTGGAGGAGTCAAGATGGAGGAGGGAAGGAGCAAGGTTGGATTTGCCTCGGGGGAGAATCCGCACATGAGAGGTGGAGCGAACATAAAGAGCAAGCATGAAGACCAGGTCTATTTATGAGTGGGTGTGATGTGCGGCTGAGGTATGTGTGAATTGGTGGTGCTGAGGGTGCTATAGTCTCCATGCATTACAGAGACCGAGGGCACTGGCCCAGTCAAAGAGGTGATGAGCCCAAGCAAGTTGAGACATGGAAGGAGGGCCGGTAGTATAGGTTTCCAAGACGGGAACTGCAATAAAATTGCCACCAATCAAGGTTACTCCCTGTGGAAGGTTGAGGATGACTTTGGTAAGGTCATAGAGAAATGTGCGCTGAGTTGTTAGTGGGGCAAATACTCCTATTAGGTTGATTGTTTGGCTTTCCAGCATTCCGGTAATTCCAAGGAATTGGCCCTGGGGCTCCTAAATGTTGGAGGAGACAGTTATAGGAATGGAGCGATGCAATAAACTCTCCACACTCTAGTACCTGCACGTGTATGAGTGAAAGATCCTGTCATAATCTTTGCATGCCAAAAAGGGGCAGTTGTTACCTATGAGGTGGATCTTTTGGAGCAGTAGGACCCAGGAAGGTGTCGGTGAGCAAAATTCAGGACTGCAGTGCGCTTCACGTGGTCCAAATGACCATTAACATTCCAGGACTGCACCTTCAGTACTTCATAGCAGGGATAAAAAGTTGGTGTGTTGTCGAGCACTGGGAGCACAGTTTGTTAGGTCGTACCAGGAGAGCAGAATACATGCTTATGTTGTGTGCTGGAAATTCATGTGTCGGGTCATAGAGTATAAGGTGACATGGAAATGTGTGTTTAGATTCATACAAGAAAAAAAATGTGTACAAACAAAACAAATTAATCAGAAAAATTAACATCCTACTGAGTCCCCCTGAAATCCCCTCACCCCAGAAGCATCTGTTGCCCTGAAAGAGAAAACTAAGGTAATAAATAGTCTAGAAAATGGGAACTTAGTGGTAGATCCCTCCTTAATCTGGAATAAGTGGTAGCCATCAAAACAAAACTAGCAATTTTCAATTAATCCTGGATGCAATGTTGTCCTGGAAGAGAACGATTGGTAGAACAGGAGTCACAGGGTGGGGCTCTAAGAGAGGCCTGTGTCTGCAGGGTTTTCGGTGGGCACCGCTGAGGCAGCATCGTGTTGTTCTTCCAGATCCAGTTGGTGGTCTGCTGTGTGGGTGAACTGAAGAGTGTGTGCTGGGGAAGTAGACTGACTACGTGTTTGAGGAGATAATGAGGGTGATTTGGAATGATTGTTGCAGCAAGTTTTCCGGAATTGAGTACGGTATTACTGTGGTTTGGGTGGCAGTGTTGTTCCAGCGGGTTTGGCAGGTTTGGATCCCCACAGAGCCACAACCAGGCAGCCTATGGGGTGTCAAAAAAGTGAGACTGAATTCCAAGTGCCCTGAGCCCTTAACCTCAAGGTAAGAATGACATTGCTGCTGAACCTCCCTAGTGTGAAAGGAGAAACTTGGCATCCCCGCAGCATAGTTCCAGCTGAGAACGGATGCGAGTGATGACTGGTGTGGGAGACGTACCCGGAGCAGTGTTGGGGTCAATTCCCTGTGGTCCCTCTCCACTGCAAACCAGGGGCACAGTTGATCTGGAGCCATCCAATATTTGATCCAGATTTCAAGATATTCATAGACTTGCTGTGGTTTGCTGCCTTCAGGTATACTAATCACACATACATTGTTGCTTCTGGAGTAGTTCTCTGCATCTTCGGCACAGCGGTGCAGTTCCAAAATGCGCATAAGGAGGCCGCCCGCTTGAGTTTTAAGAGTAGTAACATCATCCTCCACTGTGAACAAGCTGGATTCCACCTCCGTGATCCTCGCTGTAGCATTACGGAGGTCTTGACAAAGTAATGCAACGTCTTCCCTCACCTCACTAATCTTGGCTACCACTGCGGCCTGGGAGGACTAAATGGCTTGAAGGATAATAGCAAGGTGTGTGTCTGATGAGGGTTACTTTTCTGCACCAGCAACCCCATTTGGGTTGGTCCCCGTTCCGGTGGTGTATTGGTCCATTCAAGTCTGATAGGTTGCCAGAAGGGCAGATTTGTCTTTTCCCATGTTGACAAAGTGTCGTCACCACTCCACACTTTCACACTGGAGAGCCAACCTGCTTGCAACAGCCCTGCAGCAATACGAGCAGCCAACCCCTGGGCAGCAGAAAGCCTCCTCGCTAGAAGAGGGACTAAATGTGGTCTTAAAGCAATGGGGCTAGCAAAGACTGGTAGACACATTGAGGAGTGAGCACGCAATGCCCACACCAAGTCCAAGTGACATCCGAGGAGTGATTGAATCCAGGCTGAACAATAGCCCCCTGGCCAAGTTGTAGTGTCCAGAGAATAGGGTGCAGTATAGCAGCAGCAGAGCATGGGTACGGAGGTCCACAAGGCACCACAGGGAAGGGGGCAGCAGTTGCAGCAAAGCACTTTACCAGGGACTCAGGATTGGGCCACAAGGAAATAGGTTGCCAGTCTCAGGAGCCCCTGCATAGCCACAGGGACCTGCCCATCTCCTACTCTTAGTGGTAGGATGTAGTAGGAGAATGAAATCCACCAGGTGGGCCAGGAGTCGTAAGAGGGTGAGTCTCCTCAGAAAAACCACCTTGGGGTCAGAATTCAGCCATTTACACGATAGAGCACGTACTTGTGAAGGTGTGTGCAGGCTGGCGGCCACAGATTGGTTGGAGCCCAAGTGGTAGCCTGTTGTTGCTGGCGCTGTTCTGCGGTCACACGGAAGGAGGTAAACAGAGGGGCAGGACACCCATTCAGGGGGCCCAGAGGCTACGTGGCCCAACGTGTGTCACCCAGCAGACGTTCAGTGGGGGTCACTCGTTTCCCAGATGGGATCAACAACCTCAGGTGGGCGAATTCTCTAGTATTACGGGGGGGAGTCATGCTCACATTCATGTTGTGCAGGAACAGGCCATGCCATGACTGAGATCAGGCTCATGGTGTGTGTAGGAGAGCCGGTCGGTGTCACCCAGAGCTGTGGGCATCAAGAAGTCAGCTCAGTGCTCCAGCTAAGAGCAAAGGTCCATATGAAGGTGGCACCAGAAGTAATTATCAGGGCGGTTGAACTGATCAGTACCTACAGTTGGTGTTGGGGCCCGCCAGATGATTCTGGGCCCTTGGGCAGGAAGGCACAGCACTGGTCATGCCGCTCCCCAGCACAGGTGAGGGGCCATTAAAGAAGCCCAGTTGAGCGTGGGGGAAGCATGATGGCCCCTCAAGGGAATCCCCTGCTGCTGCAGCGAGGGCTGGGCAATCTCAGTTTCAGCAGCGCTTTTATCTAATACTGAAGGGCAGCACAGACAGGAAGAGAGCACTCCCATGGGTCACTAGCAGTCAGTTCCAGCCTACGGGAGCCTAGGGACGATGTAGCCCCATATCTCTCCGCCAAGGCACTCCTGGTGCAGGTTGAATCAGCCCCCAATGTCCCACAAGAGAATGCGGGCGGTCCATGATCCAGGACGTGGGAGGGAATCGGTGGGCAGAAGGCATCTTTAAAGGTTGGCTGCAGAGAGGGGGGGGGTGGTGACTCCTAATGGACCCCCTGCATTCCATCTGTGGGCCAGGCAGGTCATCACAGTTCTAGCGGGCTATCAGTCTGGTTCTTAGAGAAGTGCCAGCAAGCTTGGAGCAATCCCGGGAGATCTGCAGCAGTTGCTGCCAGCCCTGGGAGCCTCAACTTGTTGTGGCCCTGGGATCTTCTCATTCAAGCCTGCCAGGACCCCGTGGGATCCAGCCCCAAAACCCCACAAGACGTTGGGTAGGCTACAAGCCGTAGTTTGAGTGGGTCCCGGCCCAGACCATTGGAGGATGCGGGTGAACAGGAAACATTCTCTCCAGGGTTGCTGCAGCTGAAATTGTGTTGAGGTCTGCTCCGATGCTATGGAGCTGTAGGAGCTGAGCAATAATGCTCTCTGGATCTTTTCTATAGGGCAGCCTCTAAGTGGTGCAGGCTGCCAAGTTGGAAAGAATTGTCTCTCCGAAGCCGTGGAGAAACAGGACGGCAGCACACTTCTGCCAGCCGATCTCACAGGAAATAGGTCCAGAGACTCCGTGAGGCAGTCTTGGGGACAAAGGTGATGTTCTGATTACGCCAGTCACATTGAACATGTTGGAGAGCCACTCATCTCATTGACGAACTTTAAGACTTATATCTCACTGAGAAATTACTCTGCAAGGAGGTGGAGATGTAATGTAACTGTATTGTATGCCAGGGGTGCTAGGACCCTGGTGCTAAGAGACAGGCGGAGTACTGGAAAGCAGTTAGGGAACCCGAAAGGGCAGGGCTGAGGGGGGCAGAAAGGTAGGTAATTAAGAACAGGGAAGATGGGCTCAAACTGAACTCCTGTATTCTAGCAAAGAATAAAGGTATATTCACTGCCATCCAGGGTGTCATTTTTGCACTTGTACAATACGACATCAGGGTGGCAACCCTCATTGGAAACATATTGTTCCTCCTGAAACCAAATAGATCAGGTGGACAGAGGGTTTGGCAGATAGGGTACTGTGCCATATTAGGGACAGATGAGCAATTTAGGCAAAGTTCAACTCTTCAACAATGAGAGGGTGGTTAAAATGTCAGAACTTCTGAAAGGGAAGACAGCTATTAGAATAAACTGTAAGAAGGGTGCCAGAATTGGTATCATAAGAAGGTCACTCCACTTTTAATCATTGTTAATTTGATGAAATACTGCGATGCCAGACTAGAAGATACATGAGTAACATGTCAACTCTGTGACTTGGTGATTTTTGTAGGGGGGAAAGAAAAAAAAAGTTGCAGTGTTGCAAACTATATGAAAAAAAAACGAATTCAGAATGTCAAATCAAAGAATTCTTATGTAGTCATATGGACATGTCAACTTATTAGGCATTCACTTAGTTGCAGGGCTATGCCATTCATTTCATGACATTTAATGGTAGATGGGAATTATATAGTGGTACATAGGTTGTTATTCTTGGATTTCAAGGTTGATCTTTGATGTCTTTAGATGCAGAATATCAGGGGATGTACTTCCCAAAGTAGTAATACAAAGTGACCACAGTTTGAAACCTCAAGAGATATAACCTATTACATTGTAAAGATAGGTGGAATTGACAAAATTGAATCTCCTCACATGATAGGTTACTAAGAATGTATGTGGATGTCCTGGTGAATAAGGACAAGCCTTTGCTCACAGTGCTCTTTTTCATTCATGGACTCTTGTATTGCTTTTAAGATTTAACATGGGTGCAGCAGTGATTCTGCATACATAACACATTTTAACAGCTCGAATTTTCAGTAGTGGTAGTTAGCAGCAGATTACTGTGATCAAAAGTTTTTTTCTTATTTTTATGAGCATCGACTTCTGTGGCTATCAATCGATGAAGAGTTCACTTCCAGTTTAAAAGCATTCGTTTTACTTAGTTTTGTAATGTCATGGGTACCAAATAGCAAACCACCGATAGCAGATGCAATGCATTAAAACCATTTGATTGCTGCCCAGGCTTCAATAGGTTTGTGTAAAATATGAGTTCAGAAGCAGGCATTTTAAGATCTTCAATAGGTCTAAATATTTAGCTTGAGCTAACAGTTCATTACAGTGAGTAACGTGTTTATATGTCAGTGTGTTTGCACAATTATTGCCACCCCTTAAAAATAATTTTCTTCTGAGCTGATGTACATATTTATGTTCTAATACTTGCTTTTACCCTCATTTTATGATTTCCTTTGTAGACCACATAGCACGGCCATTCCTCTAATTGAACGCACATTCAACACGTTCCCCTCCTTCAACTCTGTAGGGGAGTGGTTGGAGGCCATCGAGATGGGGAGGTATAAAGACAACTTCACTGCAGCGGGCTACTGCTACCTAGAGTCTGTGGCTAGAATGACGGTCCAGTAAGTAAACATTTTGCACAAAGCATAGCTTTTGTATGATATACTTTTAAAAAGTAGGCTTTTTGTTAACTGCTTCTTTGAGATAAAAACTCTCATGTGTCTTCATATTTGGGATTCTGTTTAATAGTCATTAGGTCATGATTCACTACATGTAACTACAAGTAACTACAAGTCACAGGTTTACACCTAAAATCTTCATAAAGTAATTAATTTCATTGATGGACAAAAATCTATTTATTTACTCATGGAAATCTTTGACAATCATTGATTTCAATGTTTTAATCTAATCCTAAATTTATTTTTTCTGAACAGGAAAAATATTCCTCAATGTGAAGACAGCCTTTTGCCTATATTACTTGAAAATATGTGGATATTTGGGGGGGTACTATTGCATCCAATATGAAAATCAATGCCAAAAGGATGTAACAATACATTTATTTGAGTGAATAACTAGGATCTCAAAAGCATTGCAAATGTTTCTCAATATCCTCAAAGCCACACACATTCCCAAACTCTTGAACACCCATGCCTATCCATCATAGAACAATAGAATCTATTACAAAATCGTATATTTTTTCCAGCCATAAAAGCGAACTGTGGTCTTAAAATTCCTCATACTGTGGAACTGTGGAATGAATTCCAATACTAAATCTAACTTTTTTGTGTGTAAAAGTTTCATTCTACAACGCAAATCCATTTCTTTATTTTCAAACCCTTTTATGATATAATGTGTGTCCTGTATATTATTGTTATAGTTTCACTTAGCATTGCAGGATGTTGATATAAACTACTTGGGCTCATTCCTGTTTTTTAACAACATTTCTATGAAATCATAAATGTGTCATTAATGATACTGAATTGATAAGGAAGACAGGCGGTACATTAGTGATGGTACAATATTTTTCTTACACACCCTATTTACCACTCTATCAATATTCTTTCCCAATTCGGTACCAAATGTTTTATTTCTTCTTCAGTATGAGTGGAATAAAATAAACAAATTCATCTGCATTCTGACCAAACATGTGCATGCTTTGCAGTTCTCACATTTTATACTTTGACTGCCTTTTTCTCCTACTCCATGTACCAGTTCCAGATCTTGGCTGTATGGTAAAAGAAAGAGCAACCCCCAGTACAGCAGCATCTAACTTTTGGGACCTGAAGTAGGCCAGTGCCGTACAAACACAAAATGCGAGTAGGGAAGTAAAGGTGGATCTTCCTCGAAAGACAGATGGGGCTCCATCCTGTCATTGCTTTGAATGGTAGACAGAGATCCATGCAGCAGAATAAAGCTGTGTAATACTAAGCTCCTTGTGTGGCATAGTCATTGGCGGGTACCCGAGCTGGGATGATGCTACAAATGGGTACAAGATAGGGGATAAGTTGCCCAAAGAATGACTGTACTCTCCCAGAGCATTTGCCAAGGTCCAAGCAAACTTCTCGGTCACACCACGTGTGTCGCTGTTGAAGAACAGAATCAACACTTCATGCCCCTGTAAAGCAAGTGAAGACAACAGAAATGCCAAGAATCTACAAGTTGATGGTCGAGAACCTGCTGGTCAAGTCATACAGAAAGGTACTGCGCTGCCACACAAGAGAAAGTTGTACATTATACGGAGAGATACTACAAAAGGTTGTTGTGTATTGATACAGGAAAAGTGCTGGGTGACAGAAGAAGTAAGAAAGAATAATATTATCATTGCACTTACCAGAGCCTCAATAAGTGTACCTCAGTACCAGGAGAGAAGAACAAAGAAGAAGCATGAGCTTTGCTCACTGAGCTGTCCAATACCTGATGTGGCTCACCTCCAAAGTTGCCAGGGCTCCTACATAGACCGAAAAAAAGGTAACTGCTTCCCCAATTGTGACTAACACTACTGAGGCTGGTCTATCGCAAGGCCCTAGCAATAGAACGAATGACCCAGACTCAAATGGTCAGCCAATAGGTGCAGAAAGTGCTCACCCCAATCAAAGCCCGCCACTTCCATTACTAGTTACTATGCTGCCGCCTTTTTGAAACCACCACCAATACCACCTGAAAGCAAAATATTGGAGACTGATGGACTGCATGGATAGAGATATTTGATGATTTCACTGATGCACTTGAAGAGACTGATAACAAAAAGATTATCAAGTATTTCAAAAATATTACTTGTGATGGTGTGAAAGAATAAATAAAGAAATTGCTGTGACAAAAAAATTACATATGGTCAGATTAAAGAAATACTGAATCTCAAATTCAATACAGTACCAAACATTGATTACGAACAAATCATTTTCAGTCAAGAACACCAAAAAGTTGGTGAAACCATTGATGAATTTGTGGAAAACCTTGATACGCTCATCAAGCACAGTAAGTTCAATAAAGTTAATAATGAGGAAGTTATGAGACTTGGAGTTATTGATATATGCTTGTCAGAACCATTCAGACAATGAATGCTGAGAGAAACTCTTAGGCTGAGGCGGGTGTTGATGGCTACCAGAGCTGAGGAGCATGCTGAAAGACAAGCCGCTGGCATGGAGGCCGAGGTGCCCAGAGTGAATCAGTCATGAATATAACAAGTAAGCCAAAGCAAAAGACTGAAGGACACAAAGTTATATCTACACATTAAAAGAAGTTATGTTTTAGATTTGGATTTTCATTTCCACACAAAGATAAATGTCCCGCCATTGGACAGATATGTAAAGGCTGTGAAAAAGAGAACCATTTTGTAACAATTTGTAAATTGCAGGAAAAAGTAAGTGCATGATGGTATGAAAACAAAATGGCTGCCAGAACACTCCAGAGGCAAAGTTTGACCCACCCCGATAAGGCCAAGCAGCATTATCAATTGAGGCAAGTTGACACTGAACAAAGTCGATTGGCATCTAAATCATCATCAAACAGTTAGTCTGCCTCACTATTAAGTAAAAGTGAAAGTGAGGAAGTCGGTTGTGCCATGTCAATGTTTCCCTCAGAGAAACATGTGTATGTCGGATTGGCTGCATGTGAGGAAAAATGTCAGTCAAAGAAAACTCAACATTCCAAAGCACCAAAGTTATACAAACATAGTCCAAAAATGTGAATTACAATATGAATGCTCACCACGAAATAGTATGTCAATTTCCTTCATTGTTTCATGGTTTGGGAAAGCTTAAGACTATGAAAGTAAAGTTACATATTAATGACAATGTCCGTCCTGTTACTCAGTGATATAGACAAATTGTTTTCATTTAAAAGAAGCTGTTGGAAAAGAACTTAAATTGTTAAAGCATGACATTATTGAGCGTTCAGCTGATCTGACGCCATGGGTTTCTCTCATATTGGTAGTGCCCAAAAAGGACACTTAAGGAGCTGTACGCATATGCGTGATACGCATAAAGCAAACAAAGCAATTGAACGAGAACAACATTCAGGACCACACATTGCATACATGCCAACGCAATTAAATGGTGCAAAGGTCTTCAATCGTCTTGATTTAAATAAAGACTATCATCAGCTGGAACTCAGAGAAGATTGCAGGTATATTACAACCTTTTCTAAACGGGGCAAGATGGCGGCCGTGACCATGACTGTGTGAGCAGACTCCTGCCCTTTCCCTGCTTTACCTAGCCCCCTGTTGTAGCGTGTTAGAGAGGAGGAGACTTACCACTTCCAAAAGTGTCCTTACAGCGTCTACATAGGCGCGGATGATTTGGCTGCCCTGGTCCTGGCTTTGGGGAGTCCCGCTCACTTTTCGTCCGGCGGATCGTAAAATTCTCACCGGCAAAGCGGCGATGCCTCCTAAAGCTGTCATCAAGGGTGGAAATACCCCAGGGGCGCCGGCAATTCCTGGGAGTCCCCACAAGGCAGAACATGCAGGGGTTAGTCCTGACCCTGTGGGGGCCCGCTCTGGAAAGGTGGCAGTGGGCGGGTCACCAGGATCGCGCGACACACAGAAAAAGAAGAGCATCTCAACATGCGGGAGGCAGACGGTCCTGCGTTATTTAAAATACAAGCTAGTAAGAATAAGACTGTGCAAGACCCGGCAGCTGGAGATCAACCGAGTGGGAAAGATGCTGCCCCCCCCCGCCGATCCCGGAGGCTCGAAATGAATCAGTAACCGCCATTTCCTCAACAGACAAGCCTCTGTGAAGTAAGTCATCAGGGCAGGTGGATAATGGGGCAGAGCACAGGTCTGACTCTGGAGTGGCCGGGGGATGAGAATCTTGTTGTTGATGGCAGCGGGAATAGTGGGATTCCTCAGTCACTTAGTGTTTCAGGTTCCGCAGGGATGGAGAATCCAGTTCAATTGCAGAAACAAAGCATTGTGGGAAATGGAGTTTCTTTAATCCATGGCCAGCCAAAGGATGTAACTGAAGAGACTTCCAGAGACTCTGTCGGTCTGGAACTCATGTCATTAATATCTAAAGAAGAGGAGTCTGCAGACAATTTCTTTTCCCTATCATACCACTCTAGCCTGTCGGGTGATGGCAGCAATGGCAAAGACTGGGCTGCACAAGAGAGTGACTCCAGCAGTTTGCAGTGGGAGGAGGAAGGCAGTGATATGGCTCAGACAAATACAGTTCGTAAAGGAAAGGAACCAGATTCTTTCCCAGAGCCGGGTGCAGCCGGATCATTCACATGGGATTATTCCTTTTCAACCCGGCTGAATGGTAATGGCATTGAGGCAGTCTCAGGCAAGGTACTGACAACTATCAAGGATAGTAATTTCAATGGCTCTGAAGAAATTATGCTGTCAACAATATATCAGAGCATAATGGCTCATCGTGCAGAAACTAGAGCAGAGAGCTCACGGACACAAGGGGCGTGCCGTAAACTACAGAATTCGATGCGCCGGATGCCAAAGACATGCTCTGATTTTGCAATAAGAATCAGCGAGGCTGAGACGCGGATTGTGCAATTAGAGGATGACCTGGCAGCACAGAAAAACCTGACGGAATCGATTAAAGCTGTGAAAGATGATGCAGTCTGGAAGTTAACGGACTTGGAAAACAGATCGAGGAGGAACAACCTACGGGTCCTGGGCATTCCTGAAGGCAAAGAGGCGGACGATCCCTAGCAGTTTGTGACCGAACTGTTTGAAGAGGCATTTCCTGAGCTACAACAGTAGGATTGGAAAGTGCAAATTCAGATGGCGCGCTTCTTTTTCCTTTTAACCAGCGCAAGAACGCCAGTCAGGCGGATAACAGGTCGCGGGCTATCCTTATTTGCCTGAATAATTTCTTGGCGAGGGAGGCTCTGTATGACTTGGCAAGGCCTAATCGGAAACGAGCTGCGAAAGGCTGTGATTTCTTTATAAGGCCTGACTTCTGTCAGGCCACTGTGGAACAGAGGTGGATTCTGAGACAACTAATATCAGCATTACAGGCAAAGGGGGCACAAGCATTTCTTCTTAACCCTGCCAAATTAAAGGTGGTCTATCAGGGGCAAACCCACTATTTTGTGTCTGAGATTCTAGCCAAGGAATTTCTGCTCTCATTATAAGGTTGTGAGGACTTATATTTCTATGATTTGAGTGCGGGTGTCTTTTCTCCCAGCAAAACCTTTTTTTGTCAGGGTTTAACAGGCAATTAGCGAAACTAGGAAATCAGTTACAGAGTAGACAAGCAAGACTAATAGCCTAGAAGGGGGGGGGATAGTTTAGCAGGGAGGGTGGAGGCCCAGCTCAGCATCACCAGGGACTTTTAGTTCCCATGTCCTATGTGGTGGGTGGCGTGGGGAGTGGGGGAATTCAGGGAAAGAGGGCAAAGGGGGAGGGGTGGTTTGGTGGGTGGGGCTTGGGGTGGTGGTTGTGGTTTAATGTTGTTGTTGTTTTCACTTCTGTATACGTTCTCTCATGAGAATATTTGTTTAATGAAATTGGCAGCTATTGGCACAATGTTGAACCGTGGTTTGCTTTTAATGTCTAGGCCTGATGCAGAATCGGACTCTCTACTAGAATGACAGGTAGAAGGGGAGGAATATCACTGTGCTCATGGAATATCTGTGGATTAAACGACAGAAGAAAAAGTTTTTTTTAGCTAAATGCATACAGCTAATGCAGATAGATATTCTTTGCCTACAGGAAACCCACATTCCTTGCAGCAAAAGTGGTTGGCTGAAGGAATTTGGGTTTGATCTTGTGGCATATACACGACAAAGTACTACTATTAGGGGTGTGGCTGTCCTCGCAAGACGTGGTGTAGGAATATGCCAGAGAGTTAAGGAGTACCAATTTGGGCATTGGGTTATTGTCGAATTCATGATCAATAGTGTCCACTTTACAATGTGTTCCGTATACTGATCTAATATGGATGATCCTGACATGTTAAACTTCTTGAGTATGGAACTTGTGTTGTGGCCGCACCCATTATTTCTTTGCGGGGACTTTAATATTCATTTAGAGAGTAATTTTGATCTGTCAGGTGACTCTCTATATCATGGACGGAAAATTCAGACTTTTAAGGCCTTACGGGGGTTGGTCAAAGAGCATGGGCTAGTCGATCTATGGTATAGACATAAACGGAAGGACATGGTGTACACTTTCTATTCTGCTCTCACAACAAGATGGTCCGTTTGGATTATTTCTTTGTTTCACGTCAAAGAGCAGAAGGAATTAATATCAGTAGATCCCCCAGGATTATTTCAGACCATAATCCTGTCCGGCAGGTTTATGGTGACTCCACACCCCTGGACATTTGAACGCAATTTACTGTTGGATCAGGCTTACTGTGAGCATCTGGCCAAGTAGGTGGTTGAATTCTTTGATTCCAACAGGAATTTGGCTTCAGGTATGATGGTATGGGATGCCTTTAATGTGGCTGTGCGGGGAGGGAACCTTAATTATTCTGACTATCATCACAAGGCACTTAAGAAACAGTTGAGTGGCTGGGCTGAACATCTTAGGCTGGTAGAGGTGCAACCGATGCTGAGGATTCGTGCTGGTCAGAATATCGAGGAATGCCAGCAGTCAATTGCTATCATCAAGGCTAAGATACACCTGCACTTCAGTGAGGAACTTGCACTTAAATAAGTCCAATATAGAGCTGAGGCATATGAATTGGGGGAAAACTCGGGAAGCGTTCTGGCTGAGCAATTACGGCAAAGGGAGGGCTCAAATAGAGTCGATAGAATACAAGATCAGTCTGGTAGAATTTAAGATTCCTCAATAGGGGTCTTGAAAGTGTTTCACCACTTTTACCAACAACTGTATACTGAAGAAGCCATGGATGGAGAAGCGGGAAGCAGGCAGCAGCCTTTAGAGGAGTTTTTTTGAGGATCTTCAAACTTCTAAAGTCACTTTAGACCAAAACACGTCTATGGGGTCCCAGTTACGTGGGAAGAGATAGAGACAGCTCTATCCTCTCTTGCCACTGGTAAGGCTGTGGGCTCGGATGGGATCCCTCTTGAATTCTTTAGAACATTTAGGAATGTCTTAAGAGCAGATTTATTATCCCTATTTCACTCAGCACAAAAGGGTTGCATACCTGAGTCTTGGAAGAAAACTACCATTGTTGTATTTAGAAAGAAAGGGAAACCAGAATTAAATCCTTCATCATACAGACCTATCTCACTCATAAATGCCGATAGTAAGATTTATTCCAAGATCTTAACATCCAGATTAGCTAGCGTCATCAAACCTCTGGTGTCTCTACGACAGCACGGGTTTATCCCAGGGAGGGATACGACATATCACGTCAGGAGAGGTATTTCCCTTCCTGACTGGGCGTGGGCCAAGGGGTCTCCGCTCGAGATGATCCTGTTGGACGCCAAGAAAGCGTTCGACAGGGTCTCCTGGCGGTTCCTCTGGTCCGTTCTCCGCTGGAAGGGAATGGCTAAGGAATTTATTCAGGCAATCCAGGCCCTATATGTGTCACCGAGGGCGGGGGTTCGGATCTCAGGACAGGAGTCCGATGTGATTAGTATTAGCGGGGGCACTAGGCAGGGCTGCCCCTGTTCTCTCCTTTTGTTCTCGTTATATATCAACCCCTTTCTGCAGAAACTCGAAAAATGTTTTTACAGCTGATTGTGAATGAATTCAGTTATAGCATTGACTATTGATTTTCAGAGCTACACAAAAGTTCTCTCCCAAGTATGTTGTTCATTGACTGATGCAGGCTTGACAATAAATGCAGGCAAGGTGAGTTCCACAAGACAAAGTTAACATTCTTTGGCCGCATCTTTTAAGATGGAGGTATGGCACTGGATCCTGCCAAAGTACAAGCCTTGTCACATGCTGATCCCCACAAGATGTTTCTCTAATACATTCATTTCTTGGCATGGCCAGTGACTGCTCAAGATACATACAAGACTTTGCTACCATAAGTGTTTCTTATAAGAGTTAACAAAGAAAAACGTTTCATTCAAGTGGTCACAAGAATGTGAGAGAGGTTTCAATGAAAATCAAACAAGACATTGAAACTGCTGCTAAAGTGGCCTATTTCAATCCAAAGCTTAATACAGAGGTTGTTGTTGATGCTAGCCCAGTCAGGTTAAGCCCTATCCTGGCACAGCACAGCAGACACCCCATCCTCAAAGGCATGTTGTGGAATATGCCAGTAGATGTTTGTCCCAGACAGAAGGTGCTTACTCACAACCTGAGAAAGAAAGTTTGGCCGTGCTATGGGCTTGTGAACATTTCCATAAATTCCTTTATGGAAAGCCTTTTACGCTGATAACTGATCATCAAGCTTTATTGACTATCTTTGGCAATCCAAAAGCCAATATGCCTCCTTGCATCGAACGATGGAGACTACGATTGCAATCGTATGATTATACTACTAATGTTCCAGAGTTCATATTCAAGTTCAAGGTACTCGTTCCAAGACGGCTGAAGCCTACATTAATTTAATTGGAAAGTCAAATATGCCAGCTGCCATATTGTTAGTCCAAATCACCACTGCAATGAGCTATGATAGTGACGTGCTCAAGTTGGAAGATATTATTACACATCAGTCATTGAACTGACATGCTCGACCTCTCACCAGTGATGGTGAATACCAAAATTACAAAAAAAATTAGGTTGAACACTCAGGAAGGAGTTATACTGTGAGGGTCAAGAATCCTAATTCCAGAGAGTTTGAGACAGAAAATAATTGAAGTGCCTCATGAGGGACATCATGGTATTGTTGACACCTAGAGAGCTCTCCGAGATTGAGTTTAGTTTCCATATTTAGAAGAGAGGGTGAAAGGGAACTTAAGACCTGTCATCTATGTAGCTGCCTTTCTATAAACAATCCTCCACAGTACTCCGTAAGAGTGCATGGGAGAGAATAGCCATTGGTTTGTTTGGTCCACTTGATAATGAATATCATCTGATGATAATTGTGGCTAAGTACTCCCGTTTTCCATTAATAGGGGATCTCTCATCCACAAATCATGAGCAAGTCATTTACAGACTCGATGGCATTTTTGTAATATGGGGCGCTCAAGCGCCTTTGAAGTTTGCAAATGGCCCTCCGTTCAACAGTTGAGAATTCAAGGATCTCCTAGAGCATCTGAACATAAAGCATCAAAAGAGTACATCTTTGTGGATGCAGGCCATTGGACTTGTTGAGTTTTTTATGAGTAAGCTAAATAAAGCAGTACAGCGTGCCACTCTTGAGAGGCTCATTTTAAAAACTGTTATTAATTCCACCCTACAAGCATATCGTTCAGCACCTCACTCGCCCACAAGCGAAAGTCCTGCAACTTTGATGTTCAAGAGAGCAATGAAAACCAAGTTACCTTAATGGACCGACAAAAGATAAGGAAGTGAGAATACAACGCAGATAAAGGACTTGGTTTACAAGAAAAAGATGAAAGCCTATCCCAACAAGAGGCGACATGCAAAGAACATTGAGTTTAAGACAGAAGATCTAGTGATCGCTCACCAACCCCGAAGTAGAAAATCTTATGCTCTACATGATGCAGCACCTTTCCACATTGTGTCCACCAAGGGACATATGGTGACTGCCTAGTGTCCTGGGACGTCTGTTACCTAAGACTTGTCTCACTTCGACATTTGATTCCTTGGTCTCCTGATCAAGATGGTGAAAGAAAGACCAAACCTGAAAACTCAGTGACTGCTGCAGCTTCTTCACCCAGCAAGGAGTGTGGCCTATAGCTCTTCAAGTTGGCGTGTTCATAATTGGCTTTTTAGGCAAAGGTACTGCTTCCAATACGGAGTGAGGGAGGTAATAGGCAAAAATCTATTGCAAATGTCTACTTGCTTGGGTGCCACTAAGCACTTTAGTAGGGCTAAGACCCACGAGGGACAATAAAATGCTCAGCCACCTTTTAGATCTTAAGATGCTTTTTCCAATGGAACAGTTATTCAAACAACAAGAACAGTATGTATAACTTTACTGTTTTACCAGTTTTAAAGTCAGATCCTAAAAGCAATACTGGCAAGGAAAGTGCCAACATAAGAATGACTGCAGACCAGTTTATAATAGGCTGCATCTCAAAAATCTAATGCAACCATCAAGCCCTACTGTATATGATTTGTAGAAGTGATATTAGTATTTCAGATGACAGTTTCCAATTTCCTGTATGACGAATAAGCAAGTGAGTCATAGACAAATTCATGAATCACCGCCTAAAAAAGATCTCATGGCTGCATCTGACCACTTGAAAATTTAAGATTATGGTCCCTTAATGGTCAACAGTTTCATATGTTGGAAACAATGTTCTCATCTGAATAGTAGTAGGAGGCTTAGTGAGATATATATGCACATAATTGTCCTCCATTTCTTTCAGGGTAGTAGAGGGGATTCTCAAATCAGCCAAGTGAACTGCTTAAAAAACGTAGGGTTTTATATACAGTTTAAATAAAACTTTCTTTGATTTTTCCATTGTATCCTTTTCAGTTAGTCAGATAACAAGACTATAAAGATGAACGTCTTCAACCATCTGTGGAATTGGTTCATACTCACCATTTTTTATTCTAGTAGATTCCCCATATTCTTCAGTTTAAGAGGCCTCTTGTGCCAAGTAGCTCACAGCAATTCATTTCTGTTGTTCCTTGGGAATACGTTTGTTGTGCCCTGCGATTGTGGACACCCCAAATTAATCTCCAGGACCTGCTGTCATGTTTTATCTTTTAACCCAGGTCCTTGCCACCGCAACTTTATGTAGTTTCATTAAGATCAGTGACCTGGGGCAAATGGGAACCCTCCACGTTTATTGTTTTATTGAATGTGAATGTTCACAGTTTATTTATTTATTTATAACGTTTATGTGCATCAATTCTTAAATAATCATGGGGACGAGTCATGTTAAAGGACTGAACAAAATCACTTTCAGTGCACTTGTTGTTAAGCTTACCATGAGATGATTGTGTTTAATGTGAAGTGGTGAATGCAAAATGAAGCTTGGCTGCTGTCCACAAAGAAATGTCAAGGACTGCCCAGTCACTTCCATTTTCCCCTTTCTTTTGTCTCCATGTTCTGTCTGAGGAAAATATGATTCTGTACCCACAAGAGCAAGCTACTGGAGAATGAACCTGCTTGGTACATACACAGAAAATCCATATTGCATTCAGGGACAAGATCAGGTGCACTGGCACTGAGTAGTAGTGGAGTGCTGCACAATTGTCTCAGACTGTCAATATAATTTAAAGCCTTTTTTCTGAGACCTCTAGTGAGACAAACCTCTGAAGACCATGCTATTGTGCTTTGTGAATGTGAAGCTATAGGCTGCCCATTTCCTCCAGGATATGATTAAGCGTTTTACCTTGCTGAACCTCTCCTGACCTGGTCTGAAGCTGATCTTGCATTTACGGTGTGGTGTCATGCAACCTTCCAGCTGGTGGAGTCAGACTGGTGCGTGCTCGCCTCCTCTAGGTGCACAGATAGCTGTTGTACTTGCCTTCACTGCTGCCTCGAGCTGTGGAATGTGGAATCTGGAGTCATGTATTACATCTACTTGATTCCAGGTTCTGACCATTCCGATGGGGCGGTTGCTGAGGCAGGATGACCTTCACTTATCTCTTCATCATCAATAAATCTAATTGATTCTTATCTACTTCGACTTCTGGAACTGATTACCTCCACAATATTTGGCGACGATCCTCTCCTACGAACCTGTTCTGCCACCACGTCCTTCCCGCAACTAACGCCGGACCTGACATTGACTTTTTCAGCACTTCCCAGTGTCTCAGCGGTACTTTCTGGAGCTCATTCCTGATACTGCCGTGAGTGATAACCTTATTCCTGAATTCATCAGGTAACCTCCGAAAACTGTTTTGACTTTTAATGTTTACAACCGTCATTCTGGTGAGGCGCTGACCGCGAAGCATAGCCGCGAGATTCTCCCATGCGCATTTCGAATAAACGCTGAGCGCGAGTCTTTGCACTCAGCCTACGCGCGCACAGTCTCACACGCCTCTACACGCGCCTCCATATAACGTCATCACGCACACGGCTCCCACGCACAGCGGCCATTTTCTTCAATTTTTTCTTCCTTTTGCCAACCAAGTCTTGCCAATCACGACGCTACGACGATACCAATGCCTCAATTATAACTCTTTTCAACACATCTACTTAAATTATTTTAAATACAGCTTCAATCATACACGCATTGGTTGTTTACAATTATTATCACTAATAAAAAAAAAAATTATCCTGCCTCAGCTTAATTCCGCATACGCTATTTACATTTCTATATTACAATGGCTACAACAGCGAATTCTACTATTGCACCGCCTCCTCCATTTCTAATTGATGGAGATACACCTACCATTGAATGGGAAGAATGGATAGGCGTTTTTGAAAATTATTTAGAAGCCATTGATGGACTTAGATTTCCTTTGACACGTAAAAAAGCAATTTTATTAAACTCACTTGGTAAAGGAGGCAGGCATGCTTTTAAATTCTTACCTGAATTACGTGGTGCGGATGGTGAATTTGTTGACAACCCATATGTAGAAGCAAAAATGAGACTTGAGAAATACTTTGGAAAAAAAGTCAACATTGTCATGCAAAGACACAAATTTTATACTATGCCACAAAAAGACAAAGAATCTGTGGATAAAATGGTCACACGTTTAAGAGAACTTTCGTTAAAATGCGATTTTGGTCCCATGACTGATCAAATGATCAGAGATCAGTTAATCGTCCAATGCAAAAACAAGAGGATGCAACAAAAACTTTGGGCCGCCAGAAATCCAAGCTTAATGGAGGCTATTGCTATTGCCAAAGTAGTTGAAGAATCTGACAAGTGTATGGAGGAGATGCACAGTTTGGAATTAACCACTTGGATGCTAAGGCTATTTTAGATCTTTAATGCAATTTCCATTGAAACCAATGGAAACTCCATGACGAGCTGGGCTCGTCATGAGCGTCGAAGGGGTTAAAGAAAGATGATTCCATTAACGTCGTTAACAAAGTGGATAAAAACTATGCTCCTACGGATGTCAAACAAAAAAACGTTTTTTCTAGTGATGTTAAGCCCACATTTTCTAATTTTAAACAGAAAAACAAAAATGTTGTTCCGTTTGGGAAAAGGAAATTCGTGGGCTGTTTTCGCTGTGGCAGCATGGCTCATGCAGCTGATTTTGCCGGGTGTTTTGCTAGAGACAAAACTTGTATGAAATGTGGTAAGAGAGGTCATATCAGCAAAGCCTGTAAGTTTCCTTCAATCAATAAGGTTGCATACGTCGATGATGACTATGTCCCTAATGAAATGTCTTTATGCATTGAAGAATGTAATGACTTGGAAAACTGCCTCTGTGTTGGTCTTCAAAGACCAAAAGCTGTTTTTGTTGTAAATGGAGTTGCTATAACGCTCTTAGTTGATCCAGGATCTATGTTCTCAATCATTCCTTTGTGTTTATTTAAAGAACACTGGCCCAACTTAACACTCCATGAAAATGACATTATTCCGAAAGGATATAGTGGCCAGATTATCAACATTATGGGCGTTATGGAAGCTTCATTTGAGTTCAAAGGCAGATGTTCTTCTGGGAAGGTGTACATTTCAAATGAGGGTCGAGCTATTTTAGGCTGGATACAACAATACGATCTGCACATCATCCTAGACCCAAGATCGATAGAGAGTGTCCTTGTGGTTGATGATTTTCCCAACATTAATGCCATTCTGGATAAGTTCTGTGACGTTTTTCGAACAGATCTAGGCAAATTAGAGGGTTATATGCATGAAATAAAGCTTAAAAAGGATGCTTTTCCTGTGAGACATGCTCTGAGAAGAATTCCTATTGCCATTCGCAAAGAGGTAAAAAATATGTTAGATGACATGCAGAAACAAGATATTATAGAGCCTGTAGAAGTTTCAGAGTGGCTTTCGCCTGTCGTGGTCACAAAAAAAAAAGATGGAAAACTGCGTTTTTGTGTGGACCTTAGGTCTCTCAACCAGAATATTATAGTGGATAAATTCCCCCTCCCTAACATTTCTGAAATGGTTCTTCTGATGGACAAGGCAAAGTTTTTTAGCAAGCTGGATCTCCGTTCAGCCTATCATCAGGTTGTTTTACACCCCAAGTCCAGGGAACTTACTGCTTTTGTCACCGTAGAGGGAGTGTTTCAATTTAAAAGGTTACCATTTGGGTTAGCCTCTGCAGCCAGCGTGTTTCAACGCATGATGCATTCTTTGTTAAAGGACTTGAAACATGTTAAATTTTTTCACGACGATGTTTGGATTACGGGGATTAATGAATCAGAACACAATGATAACTTAGCCAAAGTTTTACATGTGTTTTCTAATGCTGGTCTCACCCTTAGAAAAGATAAGTGCCAGTTTTTGCTAACAGAAAAAGACTATTTAGGATACACCATATCCCATTCTGGTGTGAAACCCAAAGAAGATCTATTAAAGGCTATTAGATGTGCTCCTCTTCCCTCAAATAAGGACCAATTGAAATCCTTTTTAGGATTAGTGGAGTACTACTCCAAGTTTGTTTCTAATTTTGCTCATAAGACTGAAGCATTAAGACTACTCCTTAGGAAAGGTGCACAATTTGACTGGGGTCCACAACAATCTGATACTTTCGAAAAAATTAAACTTGAGATTATCAATGCTGACATTCTCTCTACATTTGAACCTGGTAAAGACACATTTGTGACTGTTGACGCCAGTGCTCACGGTATTGGCGCTATCTTATCTCAAAGAAAGAATGGCGCAGAGAGAACGGTAGCGTTCGCGTCACGCACTCTTAGTGCCTCTGAACGAAATTATGCGGTAATAGAGCGTGAGGCGTTAGCTGCTGTTTGGGGAGTCACTCACTTTCGCACGTATGTGTGGGGCACGCATTTTTCAGTGAGAACGGACCATAAACCACTTATTAAAATACTATCACCTGGTGGTGCCAGTAACGGTTCTCCTCGTCTGATGAGATTTGCTGCAAAATTACAAGAATATGATTTTTCTTTGCAGTATATCTCTGGGTGGAAAAATGTACAAGCAGATTGCTTATCGCGCCTACCTATTAAATCTGAAGAGTGTATTGATTTTGATGATGAGACTATGTCTGGTTGCTGGTTTTGATGATGCTTGTTCAAATTGTTTTAACTCCATTTCTAGAGAAGAGTGGCATCAGGCTGTCGTAGCTGACTCAGACTTTGCTGAATTGATTAATGCTATTCGTCTTGGGTGGAAACGGGAAGGTGACGTAAAGCCTTCTTTGTGGAGTTTTGTGAAGTTGCAAGAAGAACTTAGTATGGGTAGTTCTGACGACTTTGTATTGAGAGGTGAACGATTTGTACCGCCGCATTCACTTAAAAGGAGACTTTTTACTTTGGCTCATGAAGGTCACCTTGGTCAGAGTATGACTGGCAAACGTTTGAAGACCAATTTCTGGTGGCCAGGCTTAGAAGATGATGTGGGTTGAGGACTGCTCATTGTGTAAGGAGAGTGAGAAAAGGTTAAAGATTGATTCACGTCCTTTAGGGTCAATTGCTTGCAGTGGGGATTTGCCTTGGAGCAAAGTATGTTTGGATTTTATTGGTCCTATGGACTATTTATCTGGTGAATGTCGTTTTGCGATGGTTTTGGTGGATGTATGTTCACGATGGTTGTGTGTCGAGTTCATGAAAAATATAACTACTGAAAGCGTAATTGGTCAACTCAAATCCATTTTTATGAAAGAAAGTTTTCCTGGTATCCTAGTGACAGATAATGGTACCCAACTGACCTCCTCTTCTATGCGGACGTTCTTATCTAATCATGGCGTCAAGCATATGTATACTTCTTTATACAATCCACAGGGTAACGGTATTGTGGAGCGCATGAATAGGTTGATCAAAGGTGTTATTCAACTGACTGTGTAATGTCAATATAATGTTCGTAATGCTGTGGAAGAAGCTGTTTGGTCTTATAATACAACTGTTCATAGTGTCACCAATAAAATTCCCTTTGAGCGCATGCGTGGTAGGGTTCCCAAGACCAAGATGGTCCCTCAGTGGTTGTCTGAAGGAACATTTTAAGGTGTTAAGAGTCCTAGTACTGGTTCTGTGAATCCTGGAAGTAGTTTCAAAGGGAAGGTTGGTAGAGTTGATGTTGGTGACTATGTCAAGATCAAATTGGTAGGAAGGAGTTTGGAGTAAATAAGTTTTCGGATCCTCTTAAAGTTAAGGAGGTACATAAGTGGCATGTGGTTTTAGAAAATGGTCAGAATTGGAATTTCAGAAGGATTGCTTTGTTTTCGAAAGGGAGTAGTGATGCTGCTGATTCTAAGGATTTGACTTTTAGTAAGGATGTTTCTAGTTCTAAGGATGCTTCTAGTTCCAAAGCTGTTGTCAATTCCAAAATCATTACTGGTGAGTTTGTGCAAGTAAATAAATCTGTGCAAAAAGATCTACATTCTACAAGACAGCGTAGTACTCCCAAGAAGTATGATGATTTTATCATGTATTAGTCAGTTTCTCTTGTTCTTACATGATTTAACTTTAGAGTATAAATCTTTATTTCTTTCATATACTTGTGTTAATTTATTCTGAGCTTTCATGATTACTGTCATTTTATTCAATGTTTTTGATTAGCATGATTTCATTGCAGTTATTTCATTCTATGGTTCTATAATATTATACTCTGGTTTTTTTGTCCATTAAGAAAAGAAGATATGTTGTACTTGCCTTCACTGCTGCCTCGAGCTGTGGAATGTGGAATCTGGAGTCATGTATTACATCTACTTGATTCCAGGTTCCGACCATTCCGATGGGGCGGTTGCTGAGGCAGGATGACCTTCACTTATCTCTTCATCATCAATAAATCTAATTGATTCTTATCTACTTCGACTTCTGGAACTAATTACCTCCACAATAATAGCCATCCAGGGCTGAAGCAGGAGTCAGAGAGCAGGTCAAAGAGGAGAGCATTTGTGGGAAGAGATTGGGCAGGCAGACACAGACACTCTTGTGATTGTCATACACAGGCCTCTGCCTTGTCCACTGACTTGCTCAGCCAGACATGGTGTCTCTCAGGCTTAACCAAAGGAAACAGGAACCTCAGAGAGCTTACTTTATTATAAAGCTCAGGGCATTCAGTGCAGTACAGAGCAATCAGACCCCCTGCCTTTTCTGCTTCACTTTTCAGGGTGCACATAGAGAAATTCTGCAAATGAGTGCGCCCTTCATTCTCACATATGTAGTGTGCATGAAAGCAAGCATATGGTCTGAACTCAGGTTAGCCTACTGCGTTAGTTATGCTTGGAGGGTTACATGCTGTTTTTATCAAGAGTTCATTTGGCAGATAATCAGCCTAAATTCAAAATTCTGCAGCATCCTGTTGGAACTGGCCCTTCTGGCAGGGTCATCCTCAAACTTTTTGCTTCTTCCTCCCTTATTTTTCCTGACCCGTGGCTGTTGGCAATAGGACTCTGCGCACTTTACCACTGCTGATCAGTGCTAAAGTGCATATGCTCTCTGTGTAAATTGTTATTCTGATTGAATATACATGTTTGGCATATTTGTATCACTATGAAGTCCCTAGTAAAGTGCACTGGGTGTGCCAGGGCTGGTGATGACAAATGCTACTGGTGGGCCTGCAGCACTGATTGTGCCACCCACAGGAGTAGCCCTAAAATGATGTCTCAGGCATGACACTGCAGTGCCTGTGTGCAGTTTAGAACTGCCATGTCCTCCTGGTCAGTGTCCCCACTGACCAGGCCTAACCCTTCCCTTTTTGTGCACATCAGTCACCCCAATGGAAGGCCCAAGGTACCCCCCTGGGCAGGGTGTAGTGTATGTGAAAGGTAGAGCATGTACTGGTGCAGGTAACATTGAATTACAGCCATTTTTGTTTTTCACTATTGTAAGGCTATCTTGCTCCATAGATTAACATGGGGGACGCTGGCTACAGTGGTTAACAGCATTTCTTCCCATAGGAACAAGATAGGACATAAGTATCTAGTATCCCTGAACTCAGAATTTAATAACACATCTTTTAGGAAAGATTGTTTTTAAATCCTGTGTTTGAGAACAGCACTTTTAGAAAGTTGCTGTTCTCTTGTCTGACCCTTCTATGTGCCTGGGCCTGTTTGTGTATTGACTGTCTGGTTTGAGAGTGACAGGGGCTGGGGAATTCCCCAGGAGGATGGATGAGTCAGCACTATGCTGAATGACTGTATTTGCAACTGGAGTGGTGGGAGGAGTTAGCACCTGGGCTGAATAGGGCTGTGCCTGCCTTCCACAATGCTGGCTCCACCCCCCTGCTGGGCGGCTGAGGACCCTGCCCCTCACTCTGAAAGGAAAGAAGCATCCAGCAAAACAAAGTACTCAGGAAACTCCAGAACTGGTTTAGACCGGGCTCAGGGCCCACATGCACCAAGAGAACAAAGACTTTAGGGGTATAAGTACAGGACCCCTGACAACAGAAAATTAGATCATCCTGGAAATCAAGAAGGAACCTCTGCCAAGGAGAAAGCTGAAACTGAAGAAGGAAGATTGTCCTGCTGTTGCTCTGCTGGACTGACCTGCTGCTTTGCTGCCAAGGAGAGGGGAAGGACTTTGCTGTGTGCTGTGTCCCCTGTCTTGAAGGAATCTCCAAGGGCCTGAGAAGAGCTGGCTCCCTGTTTTGAAGTCCCAGGAACAAAAGGACTTCACCCCCAGCTTCCCTGAACTCTGCTGAGAGAGTTATGTCCCTCCTAGAGTGCTTGATCCAGTTGTGGGGCCTCTGGAGGTTGTACCTGTGCTGGGAAGCTTGAAACTAAGCTTGAGAGACTTTTTGAATCTGAAAAGTGTCGCATCGCTCGCTTGCGGAGCGCATCCCCGACAGTGCGAGAAGTTTCCCGCCGCTACGAAGGTCGAGATCGTCGCAGCGCCTGACGCCGCTGCCGGAGCCATCGCATCCTTCATTTGCGGGACGCACCAGACCAGTGCGGGAGAATTGAACATCGCTGCGAGTATCGTCGCAGAGCCTGTCGTCGCTGGGTGAGATCGCCGCACCGCTTGCTTGCGGGTCGCATCACGTCGCTGCGAGTGTCATCGCAGAATCAACGCATCGAGGAGCTGCGAGAGAGAGGATCCCCGCTGGACCGCGCATCGTCGCCCCGGAGATCGTCACAGCCCCTACGAGATCGTCGCATCGTGCCTTTGCGAGAACAGACTTCCTACGGAACCTACGCACCGGAATCCATACAAGTGGCCTTCCTCCCCATACAGACCGGATTCGTCGCAACACGCCCGCTGCTGCAGCGGGGCTGTCGCATTGCCTCCCCAAGGTCTCAGGAGCAACGCATCGCTTGTTTTCCACCGCACCAGCTTCTGCTTTTGGAACTTTGTTGCATCTAAAAGGTACTGTGAGTAAACGTGACGCAACTGTGAACTTTTCACGCATCAGTAGAGAATTCTATCGCAACGTAGGGAATTCTAACGCAACCTTAAGAACTCTTTTTGATCCCATATTCTTGAACTGTGTATGTTGGAATTTTGTCGTTATTGGTCTTGTGCAGTTTAGATTAAAAATACCTTTATTTTTCTAAACTGTTGTGGAGTCAGTTTGTGGTGTTTTCACTGTGTTACTGTGAGTGTTGGTACAAATACTTTACGCATTGCCTCTGGTTAGCCTAGACTGCTCGTGCCAAGCTACCTAGAGGGTGAGCAGGGGTTATCTCAGAGGGTTATCTCCTTGCCCTGACTAGAAGCAAGGGTCCCTATTTGGACAGTGGTACCTACCTCTGCCAACTAGAGACCCCCAGATCTAACATTGGTGGTCAGGCGGTGGGATTTGAACTTGTATTTGTACTTGACCCACAGTAATTGGTGTACATCACTAGTGAGTGCAGACCACTACGCCACCACATACTGTTTGTTTTTTTCCGGTGTCCTCCTGGAAGTATTCTTGGATATTGAGACTCTGGCTAGTGTTGCACCTGTAAAATCCTGCCAAAATGGAAGTCAACTTTTTCCACCTGTGCATCTACACAGAAGAGGAGATAAAAGCCTTTTGCAAGAAGAGGGGGCTGCCCATGGAGAAAGGTTCCACAAGGAGGGATCTTGAGGCATGCCTGTATTCCCATGAGGCCAGAATTTGGGAAGAAACATTAGCAGAAGATTCTGAGGAGGAGGACTTCTCTGATAGTGAGGAAGAGAAAGATGAGTGGCTCCTTGCTGCTGAGCAAAGGTGCAGAGAATTAGACCGGCTAAACAAGGAAGGTATGATCCGGTGGGCCTTAGCCCAGAAAGAAAAATGGGACGCTCAAGGAAGGAGCTTTGCTGAGTTGGAGGTGGAGTCCAGCTCAGATGGTGGCAGCATGGTTATGATATCTAGTGCTGAGAGAAAGGTACACACACCCAGAGATGTGGCACCTGACTTGAGGGAGGGGGTCGACATACACCAGGGGGTTCAGGTTTATGATGTAGTTCCAGTGGAGTGCAGTGATCCTGAAGTAGATTGGGGGACTGGCACAGGGGACCATATTCCTAGTGGTGGGAGGGACACTCTACTGACTCTAGATGAGAGGTACAGGGAGTGGGGTTCCCCCATGGTAGAAACCTTGGTGTGTGTGTGTGAAGACCAGTCAGAAGAGTGTGGGTTGTGTGACAGAGACAGTCAGATACTGTCTTGCCAGTCTCAGGAGAGTGGTGAGGGGTACTTGTGTGAGGCACTGGAGGGTGAGGCAAAGCGTAGCTTGGTTAACAACTGTGGGGGGCTGTGTGATTCATTTGTTGGAGAGCATATTTTAAGTCCCTGTTTTCCAGAGCTATGCCAACACCCGGTGGAGTGTGAGTTCTCTGACCCCAGAGAGCTTGCGTTGGAGGCAGACCTCTTGGTGGATTCCAGAGAGTCTGAGGAGGCATTGGGGAGTGACCCCAAAAGGACTGGCCCAGATATCTTCCAGACCTGTGAGGTGGAAGAGGTTCAGTGTAGCCCAGTTAGGTCCCAGTGTAGTGGGAGGGGTGTAGGGGCTCATGTCCTGTCTCAGTGGAGAAGGAGTGAGTGTGGGACGGTGTGTCTCATGGTGCCCGAAACCCAGTCTCCGGGCCTGGAGGGTTCCTTAAGGGAACACCAGGTTGGGGACCTAGACTGTACTTGTAGGCCATTTGAGGAGGATCTCCTAGTGTCTGGTGAACGGGGAGTGCCTGTAACCAGGCCTCCATCAGTTGTGGTGTCTGCCAGTGCCGCTCCATTTGGGAGGGTGCAGAAGTCCAGACTGAGAGTTGAGAGGGGGAAGCAGTGCCCAGAAGTCCTGGCGTGCCAGGCAAGTGCCCAACCACAGGTTTTGGTCCCTGGGTGGGGATGCCAGGTTCAGGTGTTGTCTGACCTGGAGGCTTGGGAGCCTAGGTTTGAGGGCCAGGTCCGGGGAGTCCCCCCTGACCTGGAATACCAGTTGCAGGATAGAACCCCTGAACTGGTGGGTGAATGGTGCGGGACACCTGCCACAGGTGCCCTGACTATTCTAGAAGGGGGTACCGCTCCAGGTTGGAGGGTACAGAGCCCCAAGGAAGAGGAGGGCCGGGTGTGGGGAAGCCCACCCCAGCCTCCTGTCCAGCCACCGGATACAGGTCCGGGACTGGTGGGTCAGTGCCAGAGTGTCAGACCTGACCTGACAAGAGAGGGAGTGGACAAAGGGTGCCAAGGTCCTGGGGCTACTGCCCCCCACCCTCTGACGCCACAGAGGTTTGAGAGCCCTGAGAGGCATGAGGCCTGGGTCTCATCCCTGATCCCTGTTGGTGGTCACTATGGCTTGATGTCTGTCTGTTGGGACACACCTGTGAGTAAATTAAGGTTAGGTGCTGCACAGGTGGTGTCCACAGGTGAGGAGAAGGGTTCCACATGGATTGGCATGGTGGACCCTGAGAGTATGGATAGAGTGATTGAACTGGGTTTAGGACGGCGTAGAACAGGACTGCCCTGCTGTGTGGGCCAGTTTCCGTGTTCTATCGCCTTAAGCAGGGAATCCCATCGAGGTATCGTTTGGTCTACCCTGGCTTTAGGCTGGAAGGGGGTTGTGTTGGAACTGGCCCTTCTGGCAGGGTCATCCTCAAACTTTTTGCTTCTTCCTCCCTTATTTTTCCTGACCCGTGGCTGTTGGCAATAGGACTCTGCGCACTTTACCACTGCTGATCAGTGCTAAAGTGCATATGCTCTCTGTGTAAATTGTTATTCTGATTGAATATACATGTTTGGCATATTTGTATCACTATGAAGTCCCTAGTAAAGTGCACTGGGTGTGCCAGGGCTGGTGATGACAAATGCTACTGGTGGGCCTGCAGCACTGATTGTGCCACCCACAGGAGTAGCCCTAAAATGATGTCTCAGGCCTGACACTGCAGTGCCTGTGTGCAGTTTAGAACTGCCATGTCCTCCTGGTCAGTGTCCCCACTGACCAGGCCTAACCCTTCCCTTTTTGTGCACATCAGTCACCCCATTGGAAGGCCCAAGGTACCCCCCTGGGCAGGGTGTAGTGTATGTGAAAGGTAGAGCATGTACTGGTGCAGGTAACATGTTCTGGTAGTGAATTACAGCCATTTTCGTTTTTCACTATTGTAAGGCTATCTTGCTCCATAGATTAACATGGGGGACGCTGGCTACAGTGGTTAACAGCATTTCTTCCCATAGGAACAAGATAGGACATAAGTATCTAGTATCCCTGAACTCAGAATTTAATGACACATCTTTTAGGAAAGATTGTTTTTAAATCCTGTGTTTGAGAACAGCACTTTTAGAAAGTTGCTGTTCTCTTGTCTGACCCTTCTATGTGCCTGGGCCTTTTTGTGTATTGACTGTCTGGTTTGAGAGTGACAGGGGCTGGGGAATTCCCCAGGAGGATGGATGAGTCAGCACTATGCTGAATGACTGTATTTGCAACTGGAGTGGTGGGAGGAGTTAGCACCTGGGCTGAATAGGGCTGTGCCTGCCTTCCACAATGCTGGCTCCACCCCCCTGCTGGGGGGCTGAGGACCCTGCCCCTCACTCTGAAAGGAAAGAAGCATCCAGCAAAACAAAGTACTCAGGAAACTCCAGAACTGGTTTAGACCGGGCTCAGGGCCCACATGCACCAAGAGAACAAAGACTTTAGGGGTATAATTACAGGACCCCTGACAACAGAAAATTAGATCATCCTGGAAATCAAGAAGGAACCTCTGCCAAGGAGAAAGCTGAAACTGAAGAAGGAAGATTGTCCTGCTGTTGCTCTGCTGGACTGACCTGCTGCTTTGCTGCCAAGGAGAGGGGAAGGACTTTGCTGTGTGCTGTGTCCCCTGTCTTGAAGGAATCTCCAAGGGCCTGAGAAGAGCTGGCTCCCTGTTTTGAAGTCCCAGGAACAAAAGGACTTCACCCCCAGCTTCCCTGAACTCTGCTGAGAGAGTTCTGTCCCTCCTAGAGTGCTTGATCCAGTTGTGGGGCCTCTGGAGGTTGTACCTGTGCTGGGAAGCTTGAAACTAAGCTTGAGAGACTTTTTGAATCTGAAAAGTGTCGCATCGCTCGCTTGCGGAGCGCATCCCCGACAGTGCGAGAAGTTTCCCGCCGCTACGAAGGTCGAGATCGTCCGTCGCATCCTTCATTTGCGGGACGCACCAGACCGGTGCGGGAGAATTGAACATCGCTGCGAGTATCGTCGCAGAGCCTGTCGTCGCTGGGTGAGATCGCCGCACCGCTTGCTTGCGGGCCGCATCACGTCGCTGCGAGTGTCATCGCAGAATCAACGCATCGAGGAGCTGCGAGAGAGAGGATCCCCGCTGGACCGCGCATCGTCGCCCCGGAGATCGTCGCAGCCCCTACGAGATCGTCGCATCGTGCCTTTGCGAGAACAGACTTCCTACGGAACCTACGCACCGGAATCCATACAAGTGGCCTTCCTCCCCATACAGACCGGATTCGTCGCAACACGCCCGCTGCTGCAGCGGGGCTGTCGCATTGCCTCCCCAGGGTCTCAGGAGCAACGCATCGCTTGTTTTCCACCGCACCAGCTTCTGCTTTTGGAACTTTGTTGCATCTAAAAGGTACTGTGAGTAAACGTGACGCAACTGTGAACTTTTCACGCATCAGTAGAGAATTCTATCACAACGTAGGGAATTCTAACGCAACCTTAAGAACTCTTTTTGAAACCATATTCTTGAACTGTGTATGTTGGATTTTTGTCGTTTTTGGTCTTGTGCAGTTTAGATTAAAAATACCTTTATTTTTCTAAACTGTTGTGGAGTCAGTTTGTGGTGTTTTCACTGTGTTACTGTGAGTATTGGTACAAATACTTTACGCATTGCCTCTGGTTAGCCTAGACTGCTCGTGCCAAGCTACCTAGAGGGTGAGCAGGGGTTATCTCAGAGGGTTATCTCCTTGCCCTGACTAGAAGCAAGGGTCCCTATTTGGACAGTGGTACCTACCTCTGCCAACTAGAGACCCCCAGATCTAACACATCCTGTCATTGTTTTGCTGAACTACAAATTATCTAGTAGGGTATCACCGATTAAAGGTTCTTAAGAAAAGCCCTGGCAATATACAACAAAAATATCCCTAAAATCATTGGTTCACCCTGAAGTACAATATGCTAAGCTTAATACTTACTGTGAGGAAGATATTGGGGTGTAAGGGTTCAATACTTAGTAAAGTAAGAGTTAGGGTCCAGATGTACAACCCTTCCATTTTGTAGGTCGCAAATTACATCGTTTTGAGACTCGCAAAATGGAATATACAACATTGTCTCAAACACATTTTGCGATTCCAAAGGGCATCACAAACAACCTGCCTCATTAATATTCATGAGGCAGCTAGCAATTTGCGACCCCAGTGGGAATGTCGAGCAGTCACAGGCATGGTGGCCTGCTGGGATCAGCAAACTGCCATGTCTGTGGCTGCTTTAAAAAAAAAAAGATTATGCAGGCCGTTTTTCTTAAAGGAAAATAGAATGCATTTAAAAAATAAAAATAAAAATAAATCGTTATTATTTAATGTTTTAAGAATAGGCGGTAGTCTGTGGAACCCTTCCTGCTCTTAAAAATATTTTAGCTTCCGGTCACACAAGGAAAAGGGGTCCCCTGTGCACCCTTTCCTGTTTGCGAGTGGCTTACAAACTTTTTGAAATAGGTAGTAAACTGTGAGTGTTTTGCGATGGCAACTGTGGTCACAAAACAATCATACATAGAATTGTGACTCGCCATTAGGAAGTGACGCCCTCAGCACATCCCTATCTAATAGCGAGTCGCAAATCCTATTTTGCGCGTCAGTAATAGGTTACCGATTCGCAAAATAGGGTTTGTACATTGCACAGACCTATTTTACAGTCGCAAACTGGCCAATTTCCCATTTGTAACCACAAAAATCAGTTGTACATCTGGACCTAAATCCATAAAGAATGTATGATTCTAGGCATGCTCATGAAAAGGAAACGTGTCAGATACCTATTACAAAGAAACTCAAAAAAGGCCACTGTGAATAAACTGCCTTAGGATATTGGTGTTTCATGAAGCTCATACCTCTCCAGCAGTGACCATAGTAATCAGGTTTCCAAGAAGTATTCTGTGTGAATAAACGAGCTATTCAAATGCTTGAGTTGCAGGAGAACTTTCAGCAGGTTGAACAATTTTGAATACTGTGGAATTTCTTGGAATTGCACTGGTACTATGTCTCGATTTTTCAAAATATCTTTAAAAAATGTGCAACGTTTTGAGCGGTAAAAGCCTTATTTCTAGTGCGTGGTATCAGTTTATAGTTTGACAGAAATATCGAGTCCTAAATACCAACTACAAAAAAATCACCCATTGCAGTTTATGGTCTAAATCTCCACTACATTGGATATATGATTATATAATAAGTAGGATACAATATTTAATATTTGTGTCAAATCATATTTCTATATACAATATTCTGACATACAATCAGTGCTGGTGATGTAGTTTTCTAGTCACCAAATGTCTTGCAGTTCTCTCACAAACCAGGCAGGATTATTCAGGTTAGTCGCCCATTGACCAGACCCAGCACAACTCTGCACTGGTGGATGTGAATACTTCTGCAGTCCTTCCTGTGCATGGCCTTCCGTAGAGCTGGGGCTGACAGGTTCTTAACCTTAAGTATTTTAACATGTGGGTCTTTGCATCGTACCCCATTCTTGGATAGAACAACGACCAATCCATTGTGTCATACTATTAGGAATCCAAAGACATGCATAATGAGCATAAATAGCTGTCCTTTGCCATGTTCCTCTGGGTTAGGATCAAATGATTAGCTTCCTCGGCATGGATAGTGAGTTTCAGCCCAGGGAGGGCTCTGGTGCAACCTAGAAGGTCTTCTGCTTTTAGACTCAAGGAGATACACGTTTTAGTCCAAAATGTTATTACATGAAAAAACACTGTGGCATGATATACGAAACAATGTTATAACCTGTTGACTAAGTGATCAAAGAAACACATGCACAGTTAACATGGATGAAACACTTGAATTTTGTATTAGAATAGTGACACTAAGTGTAAGAACTCACCGATTTAGATTCAGGTGAATGTTATTAAGACAATGTCTCATGGGGCACCTTCGAGTGGGATACCAAATTACCAGCATCCATCAAGCCACAACCAGTTGACAATGCCGATGTTATGCAAAAGATAAATATTGTAACATAGTCTACCAACAGCCTTGATATGTATTGGGTTCAGGGAAAAACAGACCTCGTTCCTTAGTAGAAATCAAAATGAGGAACAAAAAAGAAAAAAGTCTAGGGGTTCACTGTAGACCGAAGGGATCCGAGCTACATTATCCAATAAAGAACTGAAATCTTGCACATCTTGTTTTCAACAATTTGCAAAACCTATTTCCCACCCCAGGCTGAACCCTTCAAGCCTCCTGAGCATGTAAAATTTCAGAGCTTTGAAAAAAAGTGGCGACGGCATTCTACTACCAAAGGACCACCATAATCACAGGGTGTTGGTCTGACTGAGGAGTTATTTAAAATGCTCATTTTATTCAACCATCATTTTAATTTGTTCAATGAAATTGAGTTGAAATTTGAACTACAACCTACAGAAAAAAATCATGCTTGTAGATGGTTTCATCTATTTCTTTTGTGTTCTGGAGTAATTTTAAATGTTATAGAAACATACAACTGCTATCCACCGCACCCGTGTCCGTCCTTTCTCTCACTCCCTCTCATCTCACTCCTACTTACTTCTACACACTATTTCTTCCGACCGTAGGGGGCAATGCATTGACCGGTATGTAAAGACAAGGACTCAAGCAGCCTATGTATAACCAGCCCACATTAGCCGTAACTAGCATGTATATATTATTACCGATACGTATGTTTACACTTACCAATGTTGCCTTCGACCGGCTTACTCTGTACTGTTTTGTAAAAACTTCTTCTAATAAAATCTTTTGGAATAAAAAAAAAAGAAATGTTCTAGAAAAAACGTTTGGTGGTATTAAGATAATGATGCACTACATGACACAGCTTCTCTTTGCCTTGCAGAGATGTTCTGAGCCTGGGCATCACATCATTGGAACACCAGAAGACACTTCTGAGCGGAATCCAGACTCTGCGGGCGCAGGTCATACAGATGCACGGACGTGGTGTGCAAGTGTGACGCGCAAAGCACGCGGACTGAACCCTAATCTGAAGCTCACAGGTGGGAGAACAAAGCAGGCCCCTAACTCGGTCATGGATGGATCAACCCAACCAGCCCTGATTGGAGATACTTTGAGGGAGCAGCACCGAGAAGTAGCAGTTCTAGTCTTTCTAGAATCATGTTGGCGGATACGTGATGTGTCTTACCCCGCCCCCTTTTCGAAGCGAGGTCGCGAAGACTTTGACCTTGTGTGTTTTTTTTAACATCGTTTTACGTGAGGAAGATCACGGGACAAACTTCGTTTTCTACAGTAAACAGGAATACAGGGTTTGCTGCAAATGTGTGCACTGGTTGTAAAATCAGTTTGACAGCCCATCAGCGGCCATCATTTTCTTAGCTGAACGTACAATCGTATATTTTATATAAAATCTGAAGTGTTTAGTTGAGTTTGAAAATAGATAGTTTCATTTTGTTTTGGTCGAGAAAGAGCATTTTCTCTATTTGCGTCTTGAGCGAGAGTGACCCATCAGCTGTCGCTGAAACACGAGTATTATGTTTGTAGTTTTTTTTTATTTTTACTTTCAGCATCTTTTTTTATCTCATTATCTCGTTCAAAACTGGAATATGCTTTTCATCGACTGAGTGATGCGCCGCTTCTCCAGCAAAACAGCAGAGATTGGAAAAAGCTGAAATACATTTGTAGAGGTCACCCGGCTAAACCTTTTCTCTGAAGAAGCTGAACTGAAAATGAGAACAGAGCTGCCCTCTTCTAGAGAAAGCAGACGAATTAAAAATGCCAGACATGTGTATCGAGATGTGTTTATTAAGAAGTTTAGAGTGCCTTTTGCCCCCAGTGGGGACGTCACCTTTTTTTACAGTTTCCTCTACATGTTTACAGGGACTTTATTATTTAATTATGCATTTTGGACTTATAATTATGCGTATTTATATATTTATCTTTACATGGCAATGGAAAATATCTCAATTGTAAGGGTGATCTATGATTCATTCTGTTAATGGATAGGGTCAATACATAAGGAAGTGGGAATAGGGCTAGGAAGAACAAGCAATGCCGTTATAGCATTTTTCACTAAAAACCTAAAAACATTTTTCATCGCATTGTGATAGTGGAACATCTCAGTACACCGGTAATAGTGCAGCCAATCAGACCTCGTGATCAGGGGTCTAATTGAATGGCCCTTAGAGTGTGTGTATGCTTTTGAGAATTAAACGTGCACTGACAACTTGCGGGTTATGTTGCGTAAAGCTAGTATTGTGGGAAATTGGCGCACATACCTATTGTGCTACATTTCTGCTTCTGTATTAAATAACGAAACAACCATATTTTGCTCCAATCCACATTTCTAAAGCTAGTAGTAAGAAAGGTGCAATAGCGAAACTATAGCAAAATGTTATGTAGCACATATTTACTTGTGCAGTTGAAGAAAACTAGAACTGCGGTTGAAATGGAACTAATTGGGCCAATTTTTCTCCTTTTGAAAATGGAAATGTATTTATTTGTTTCACTGTCTATTATGTCAACATAGCACCGATAGGGCACAATAGCGTTGTACTATATTATTGGCCTGGTACAACAAGTAATGGGACATTTTCAAGGTAAAGTTAGGAAAGTGGTATACAACTGATTTGTTCCATTCGTTTCGCCTCAGTGCAAATCTTTACACACTTTGGCCCTCGGTTTTCCTACTTGTGGTAGATGAGTGTATTGTACATTGAGAAACAGGTGAAATGTCTCTCTCCATGGATGGTTATATCTAATCAAGTTTGCATGCTCACTGATTGTGGCCTCATTTAACTACACAACCTGCAGTTAAGAACGGGGGGCTATTTCCTTGCTTGCGCTGAAGACCATGGCTCATATTTTTATTTATGTATTTATTTATTTATTTATATTTATTTGTCTCATCAATAATTTAATAAAATAAAGAGCTTGTGTTTGAAGCAGTTTTGTTAGACCTGCTTCGTTAGCGTTACTAAAATTTGCTGATTTGTTACAGAAACAAATACCTGGCCCTGACAGTCATCCATGCAGTGGAACAGCGGTTCTTAATCTTTTGACTTCTCTGGACCCCATTTAATCATTACTGAAATCCAGAGACCCTTAATGAATCATTATTGGAATACGGGGATCCCTAATAAGTCATTACTGGGACCAGACACAGGACTATGCAATTTTGATGATTGAAACCACAAAAGAATACACAAAAATACAGACACAAGCATTTATCAAACAAATAAACAAATGATGAGATAATTTAAGTCACAAACATATATACAAATTAAAAAATATATATTTAATGGGAAGGTTGGAGCTTTTCTAAATTCAACTGGTGCCACTCATTGTTCAAACTATATTCTGTTGAGGCCCTTCTACTTTTCCTACAAATCAATCTGAGGATATCCACATAATTTTTAGCTTCCAATTTCAAATTCCTTTACATTTACAGAATGTGTTAACATTTTCAAATTTCCACTTTGCTTCTTTATACTTTATTAATCTATTAATATTATATGATTTTCTAAGCGGTTGCAGACCCCTTGAGAAGGCAATGTAGACCTCCAGGGGTCCCCAGGCCACAGGTTAAGGACCGCTGCCCTAGAGTCTTTCCCCTGAGTCCAACCTTCTTTTCTTCTAGAGATCCTGACCAGAGATGTCATCTCTTGAGGAGGTCATCCCTCCTAATCTTGTATCGTTAATATTGGAATGTATAACCACCTCCATAAGAATCATGCAGATTCTCCTCCTTTGGAAGGCTGATGAGAATGCCCCACATGACTCACAAAGGATCCACAGTTGGACATCACAAACAGCTGAATTGATCTTGGTTATGTTCTCTAACCCAAGATAATCTAATAAGCTTTGAACACTGCAACAGGAGTCCCTGTATGTGCTCTGACAGGGGCCTCACATTAAGATTGTCTAACTCCTACATATAACTAAGAGTGAGAACAGTAAGACATCTTCAAATATAAAAGGAATGACCAGGATAAAATTCTATATTGTTCAGACTATAGAATTGATAATGGTGTAACATGCTATGCACTTGCAGGCGCTGTTCCTTGGTTTTTACACATACCTTCTTTAAACAACATACTAATTGTGAATTATTTCTTGTTACCGCCAAATATAGTGTTAAAGCATTGTGTTGCTATAATAACCATCTGCCTAAATCCACTGAAGAAAAGCAGGCTTACAGAGAGAACGCTGAGTTACTGATCTACCAGAAAGAGTATGGTACACATTTCAACCTATTCTCCCCTTTGTGTCCCTGAATGTAATTGAGCACACTCATAACATTTCTTAGTCATTAGTAAGACGACCAATACAAATCATTTTCATAAATGTATATGGAAAACTGGCTGCAATTTATTTTCCGCGATGCTACATTTGGTTGTTTGACATTATGACATTACAATGCTTGCAATTACCATGCATGCCTTTACCACGCATTTGTCACCATGCAAATATTTACCATCCAAATGCCTTTGCCACGCATTTGTCACCATGCAAATATTTACCATCCATATGCCTTTGCCAGGCATTGAGACATGGAAGTCTATTTCAGGTAAGTATAATTAGGAAGGATTACACACACACATATATATATATATATATATATATATATATATATATATATATATATATATATAGATATATATATATATATATATATATATATATATATGTATGTGTGTGTGTGTATATATATATATATATATATATATATATATATATATATATATATATATATATATATATATTTATCACAACAACAAAAACAGAGGTTGCAGGGTCTTTATAGTTAGGCTTAGATTTCACTCATACAAAACCATAGAAATTCAGCAGTTTATTTACCTGAGCTAACTATAACCTACACCCCCTCAATGCACTGATTATACCTCACATATTGCATCACTCAAGACATGGTCAGTGACATCACTGATGACATCACTGATGACATCTCAAATGACATCACTGATGTCCCCAGGGTTGATTTTGGCCCCAGGGACCCCATCCCTCGGGGCCTGCCCATTTGTTGTGTGTGCCCTCAGGGCTCCCAGTCTTTACTAGGACCATGGGGGAGCCTGAAGGCACTCGCATTTCCTGCCAGTCCCTACCGCCTGCAGGAGCCTGCATAGCTTTCAGACATAGGGAGCAGCTGGAAAAGAAGCACCCTTTGTCTGAAATTAATTCTGCTCTGCATCCAGCAAATAAGAGCATTTTCAATGCTCTCACTTTCTGGAAGATGTGCGTTTTCTTTGGCATGGTAGGAGTGGTAAAGCTCCAGCCAAGCCAGAGCAAACAGCTAATGTCCCAGGGGTGAGCACCCTGGGACATAGGAGGAGCTGGCCCTGGGGGATGGCAGTTCCCAGGCCCATCTATTCCCCCAGGAGGGGGGCAATATGCACCCCTCCTCCCTCCTTTATTTTTTTAGGGCCTGCTCTGGGGAGGTGGTGGTCACCGGGGCCGAGAACAGCCCAGGAGGGGGGGGGGGCGACATGGCCCGCCCCTTTTTTACAAAAGAAGTTGGCTCCGGGGAGGTGGTGGTCCCCAGGGCCTGGAGGGGTCCCTGAGGCCCCCCATTACAAATACATTATGGCCCAAGGTGGTGGAGGTCCCTCAGCCTGGGCTGCTCCAAGAGGCCCCCCATAACAAGGCATAAGCCCCAGGGAGGTGGAGGTCCCTAGGGCATGAGGGATCCACAAGGCCCATCAATTCATTTTTGGAATGTGGCCCATCTGGGACCTTAGGACCAGCCTTATAGGGTCAGGGTATTCCAACGCTGCCCCCTTTTCTGTTTTTGACATTTTTTTCTGGGACTCGGTTGAGCGGGGTCCTAAGATGACTGCCAACACTTCCTGGTTGAAGTTTTGGCAGCCAATCAGAGCTCTGCATTTCCCTGCACGAGCTTGTCTTTTTTGCAAAAAGATCATGACCACAGATACCACGAACTTTAAAAAAAATGTCTCAACAACTACTGAACGGATTTACACCAATATGCTACAAGAGTGATCTGCATAACAAAACCTACCTTCTTGCCAAATTTGGTGTCATTCTGTTCAATGTTTAGGGCTGTTGGCTTGTTGACAGGTTCTTTAGGAATTGACATTGCAAATACACCCTTTCTTGAACCCAATTTTTGTCAGCCCCTGCTTCAAGAATCGCCCCAAAACATTCAATGCGCAACAAAATTCACCAGAGCACTCTTTTGGGAACATTCATCAGACGGCGCAAGTCAAAAACGCTTTTCCTATGGAAACATGGTGCCAACTAAGTATATATATATATACATATATATATATATATATACACACCCAATACCTTACCTAACACGAAACCCTATAAACACCCTTACCACCCAATTCCTTTAGCCTCCCCAAACCCTAAAAATACCCTTACCACCCAATATCCCTACCCACCCTTAAACTCTAAAAACACCCTTCTCACCTAATACCCATACCCACCCCTAAACCCTAACAACACCCTTGCCACCCCCATACTCTACCTATCCTACACCCTAAAAATACTTTTACTACCCAATTTCCCTACCCAGCCCTAAACCTTAAACACACCATTACCACAAAATACCCTTACCCACTATAAACCCTAAAAATACTTTTACCACCTAACACCCTTGCCCACTTCTAAACTCTAAAAACACCCTTACCACCCAATACTCTTAAACCCTAAAAATCCCCTTAACATTCTATACACCTACCCATCCCTAAACCCTAAAACACGTTTATCACCCTATACCCTTACCTTCACCTAAACCCCTACCCAACCCTAAAATCATATATATATATATATATATATGAATATATATATACATACATATATATATATATATATATATATATATATATATATATATATATATATATATATATATATATATATATATATATGTAGCTCCAAGGGTGATGTCCAACAAATGAGCGGCACGCAAAGTAAGAAGCTTTTACCCCATCAGCTTTTTATTGGTACGGTAGTGCGTAGGCAGAGTTAATCTTAAACACCTGACTTTCATAGTCCGACGCGTTTCGTTTACTCACTTCCTCATGAACAGTTCAAAGTCAGTAAGGTGCATGGTGGGGATGTTAGTTCCATCGTTTGGCATCAATCGATATGCAAAATTGCAAACACGTAGCCTTTAGGTTTAACATGCCCTTTCAGTCCTGTATGGATGCACCTTAAAATTACGTGTAAAAAAGGCTCCGAATGAGCCCCTCCGCTGCAGCACGCCCTCAATCCACTCTTACTCTCCACCTCAAGAGCTCTTCTTCACAACAAGCTCAGTGGCCCCCGCCTGGGGGTGGTGCCAGCTCGACGGCAGGACGGCCGTCTATACATGTAGCTCCAAGGGTGATGTCCAACAAATGAGCGGCACGCAAAGTAAGAAGCTTTTACCCCATCAGCTTTTTATTGGTACGGTAGTGCGTAGGCAGAGTTAATCTTAAACACCTGACTTTCATAGTCCGACGCGTTTCGTTTACTCACTTCCTCATGAACAGTTCAAAGTCAGTAAGGTGCATGGTGGGGATGTTAGTTCCATCGTTTGGCATCAATCGATATGCAAAATTGCAAACACGTAGCCTTTAGGTTTAACATGCCCTTTCAGTCCTGTATGGATGCACCTTAAAATTACGTGTAAAAAAGGCTCCGAATGAGCCCCTCCGCTGCAGCACGCCCTCAATCCACTCTTACTCTCCACCTCAAGAGCTCTTCTTCACAACAAGCTCAGTGGCCCCCGCCTGGGGGTGGTGCCAGCTCGACGGCAGGACGGCCGTCTATACATGTAGCTCCAAGGGTGATGTCCAACAAATGAGCGGCACGCAAAGTAAGAAGCTTTTACCCCATCAGCTTTTTATTGGTACGGTAGTGCGTAGGCAGAGTTAATCTTAAACACCTGACTTTCATAGTCCGACGCGTTTCGTTTACTCACTTCCTCATGAACAGTTCAAAGTCAGTAAGGTGCATGGTGGGGATGTTAGTTCCATCGTTTGGCATCAATCGATATGCAAAATTGCAAACACGTAGCCTTTAGGTTTAACATGCCCTTTCAGTCCTGTATGGATGCACCTTAAAATTACGTGTAAAAAAGGCTCCGAATGAGCCCCTCCGCTGCAGCACGCCCTCAATCCACTCTTACTCTCCACCTCAAGAGCTCTTCTTCACAACAAGCTCAGTGGCCCCCGCCTGGGGGTGGTGCCAGCTCGACGGCAGGACGGCCGTCTATACATGTAGCTCCAAGGGTGATGTCCAACAAATGAGCGGCACGCAAAGTAAGAAGCTTTTACCCCATCAGCTTTTTATTGGTACGGTAGTGCGTAGGCAGAGTTAATCTTAAACACCTGACTTTCATAGTCCGTCGCGTTTCGTTTACTCACTTCCTCATGAACAGTTCAAAGTCAGTAAGGTGCATGGTGGGGATGTTAGTTCCATCGTTTGGCATCAATCGATATGCAAAATTGCAAACACGTAGCCTTTAGGTTTAACATGCCCTTTCAGTCCTGTATGGATGCACCTTAAAATTACGTGTAAAAAAGGCTCCGAATGAGCCCCTCCGCTGCAGCACGCCCTCAATCCACTCTTACTCTCCACCTCAAGAGCTCTTCTTCACAACAAGCTCAGTGGCCCCCGCCTGGGGGTGGTGCCAGCTCGACGGCAGGACGGCCGTCTATACATGTAGCTCCAAGGGTGATGTCCAACAAATGAGCGGCACGCAAAGTAAGAAGCTTTTACCCCATCAGCTTTTTATTGGTACGGTAGTGCGTAGGCAGAGTTAATCTTAAACACCTGACTTTCATAGTCCGACGCGTTTCGTTTACTCACTTCCTCATGAACAGTTCAAAGTCAGTAAGGTGCATGGTGGGGATGTTAGTTCCATCGTTTGGCATCAATCGATATGCAAAATTGCAAACACGTAGCCTTTAGGTTTAACATGCCCTTTCAGTCCTGTATGGATGCACCTTAAAATTACGTGTAAAAAAGGCTCCGAATGAGCCCCTCCGCTGCAGCACGCCCTCAATCCACTCTTACTCTCCACCTCAAGAGCTCTTCTTCACAACAAGCTCAGTGGCCCCCGCCTGGGGGTGGTGCCAGCTCGACGGCAGGACGGCCGTCTATACATGTAGCTCCAAGGGTGATGTCCAACAAATGAGCGGCACGCAAAGTAAGAAGCTTTTACCCCATCAGCTTTTTATTGGTACGGTAGTGCGTAGGCAGAGTTAATCTTAAACACCTGACTTTCATAGTCCGACGCGTTTCGTTTACTCACTTCCTCATGAACAGTTCAAAGTCAGTAAGGTGCATGGTGGGGATGTTAGTTCCATCGTTTGGCATCAATCGATATGCAAAATTGCAAACACGTAGCCTTTAGGTTTAACATGCCCTTTCAGTCCTGTATGGATGCACCTTAAAATTACGTGTAAAAAAGGCTCCGAATGAGCCCCTCCGCTGCAGCACGCCCTCAATCCACTCTTACTCTCCACCTCAAGAGCTCTTCTTCACAACAAGCTCAGTGGCCCCCGCCTGGGGGTGGTGCCAGCTCGACGGCAGGACGGCCGTCTATACATGTAGCTCCAAGGGTGATGTCCAACAAATGAGCGGCACGCAAAGTAAGAAGCTTTTACCCCATCAGCTTTTTATTGGTACGGTAGTGCGTAGGCAGAGTTAATCTTAAACACCTGACTTTCATAGTCCGACGCGTTTCGTTTACTCACTTCCTCATGAACAGTTCAAAGTCAGTAAGGTGCATGGTGGGGATGTTAGTTCCATCGTTTGGCATCAATCGATATGCAAAATTGCAAACACGTAGCCTTTAGGTTTAACATGCCCTTTCAGTCCTGTATGGATGCACCTTAAAATTACGTGTAAAAAAGGCTCCGAATGAGCCCCTCCGCTGCAGCACGCCCTCAATCCACTCTTACTCTCCACCTCAAGAGCTCTTCTTCACAACAAGCTCAGTGGCCCCCGCCTGGGGGTGGTGCCAGCTCGACGGCAGGACGGCCGTCTATACATGTAGCTCCAAGGGTGATGTCCAACAAATGAGCGGCACGCAAAGTAAGAAGCTTTTACCCCATCAGCTTTTTATTGGTACGGTAGTGCGTAGGCAGAGTTAATCTTAAACACCTGACTTTCATAGTCCGTCGCGTTTCGTTTACTCACTTCCTCATGAACAGTTCAAAGTCAGTAAGGTGCATGGTGGGGATGTTAGTTCCATCGTTTGGCATCAATCGATATGCAAAATTGCAAACACGTAGCCTTTAGGTTTAACATGCCCTTTCAGTCCTGTATGGATGCACCTTAAAATTACGTGTAAAAAAGGCTCCGAATGAGCCCCTCCGCTGCAGCACGCCCTCAATCCACTCTTACTCTCCACCTCAAGAGCTCTTCTTCACAACAAGCTCAGTGGCCCCCGCCTGGGGGTGGTGCCAGCTCGACGGCAGGACGGCCGTCTATACATGTAGCTCCAAGGGTGATGTCCAACAAATGAGCGGCACGCAAAGTAAGAAGCTTTTACCCCATCAGCTTTTTATTGGTACGGTAGTGCGTAGGCAGAGTTAATCTTAAACACCTGACTTTCATAGTCCGACGCGTTTCGTTTACTCACTTCCTCATGAACAGTTCAAAGTCAGTAAGGTGCATGGTGGGGATGTTAGTTCCATCGTTTGGCATCAATCGATATGCAAAATTGCAAACACGTAGCCTTTAGGTTTAACATGCCCTTTCAGTCCTGTATGGATGCACCTTAAAATTACGTGTAAAAAAGGCTCCGAATGAGCCCCTCCGCTGCAGCACGCCCTCAATCCACTCTTACTCTCCACCTCAAGAGCTCTTCTTCACAACAAGCTCAGTGGCCCCCGCCTGGGGGTGGTGCCAGCTCGACGGCAGGACGGCCGTCTATACATGTAGCTCCAAGGGTGATGTCCAACAAATGAGCGGCACGCAAAGTAAGAAGCTTTTACCCCATCAGCTTTTTATTGGTACGGTAGTGCGTAGGCAGAGTTAATCTTAAACACCTGACTTTCATAGTCCGACGCGTTTCGTTTACTCACTTCCTCATGAACAGTTCAAAGTCAGTAAGGTGCATGGTGGGGATGTTAGTTCCATCGTTTGGCATCAATCGATATGCAAAATTGCAAACACGTAGCCTTTAGGTTTAACATGCCCTTTCAGTCCTGTATGGATGCACCTTAAAATTACGTGTAAAAAAGGCTCCGAATGAGCCCCTCCGCTCCAGCACGCCCTCAATCCACTCTTACTCTCCACCTCAAGAGCTCTTCTTCACAACAAGCTCAGTGGCCCCCGCCTGGGGGTGGTGCCAGCTCGACGGCAGGACGGCCGTCTATACATGTAGCTCCAAGGGTGATGTCCAACAAATGAGCGGCACGCAAAGTAAGAAGCTTTTACCCCATCAGCTTTTTATTGGTACGGTAGTGCGTAGGCAGAGTTAATCTTAAACACCTGACTTTCATAGTCCGACGCGTTTCGTTTACTCACTTCCTCATGAACAGTTCAAAGTCAGTAAGGTGCATGGTGGGGATGTTAGTTCCATCGTTTGGCATCAATCGATATGCAAAATTGCAAACACGTAGCCTTTAGGTTTAACATGCCCTTTCAGTCCTGTATGGATGCACCTTAAAATTACGTGTAAAAAAGGCTCCGAATGAGCCCCTCCGCTGCAGCACGCCCTCAATCCACTCTTACTCTCCACCTCAAGAGCTCTTCTTCACAACAAGCTCAGTGGCCCCCGCCTGGGGGTGGTGCCAGCTCGACGGCAGGACGGCCGTCTATACATGTAGCTCCAAGGGTGATGTCCAACAAATGAGCGGCACGCAAAGTAAGAAGCTTTTACCCCATCAGCTTTTTATTGGTACGGTAGTGCGTAGGCAGAGTTAATCTTAAACACCTGACTTTCATAGTCCGACGCGTTTCGTTTACTCACTTCCTCATGAACAGTTCAAAGTCAGTAAGGTGCATGGTGGGGATGTTAGTTCCATCGTTTGGCATCAATCGATATGCAAAATTGCAAACACGTAGCCTTTAGGTTTAACATGCCCTTTCAGTCCTGTATGGATGCACCTTAAAATTACGTGTAAAAAAGGCTCCGAATGAGCCCCTCCGCTGCAGCACGCCCTCAATCCACTCTTACTCTCCACCTCAAGAGCTCTTCTTCACAACAAGCTCAGTGGCCCCCGCCTGGGGGTGGTGCCAGCTCGACGGCAGGACGGCCGTCTATACATGTAGCTCCAAGGGTGATGTCCAACAAATGAGCGGCACGCAAAGTAAGAAGCTTTTACCCCATCAGCTTTTTATTGGTACGGTAGTGCGTAGGCAGAGTTAATCTTAAACACCTGACTTTCATAGTCCGACGCGTTTCGTTTACTCACTTCCTCATGAACAGTTCAAAGTCAGTAAGGTGCATGGTGGGGATGTTAGTTCCATCGTTTGGCATCAATCGATATGCAAAATTGCAAACACGTAGCCTTTAGGTTTAACATGCCCTTTCAGTCCTGTATGGATGCACCTTAAAATTACGTGTAAAAAAGGCTCCGAATGAGCCCCTCCGCTGCAGCACGCCCTCAATCCACTCTTACTCTCCACCTCAAGAGCTCTTCTTCACAACAAGCTCAGTGGCCCCCGCCTGGGGGTGGTGCCAGCTCGACGGCAGGACGGCCGTCTATACATGTAGCTCCAAGGGTGATGTCCAACAAATGAGCGGCACGCAAAGTAAGAAGCTTTTACCCCATCAGCTTTTTATTGGTACGGTAGTGCGTAGGCAGAGTTAATCTTAAACACCTGACTTTCATAGTCCGACGCGTTTCGTTTACTCACTACCTCATGAACAGTTCAAAGTCAGTAAGGTGCATGGTGGGGATGTTAGTTCCATCGTTTGGCATCAATCGATATGCAAAATTGCAAACACGTAGCCTTTAGGTTTAACATGCCCTTTCAGTCCTGTATGGATGCACCTTAAAATTACGTGTAAAAAAGGCTCCGAATGAGCCCCTCCGCTGCAGCACGCCCTCAATCCACTCTTACTCTCCACCTCAAGAGCTCTTCTTCACAACAAGCTCAGTGGCCCCCGCCTGGGGGTGGTGCCAGCTCGACGGCAGGACGGCCGTCTATACATGTAGCTCCAAGGGTGATGTCCAACAAATGAGCGGCACGCAAAGTAAGAAGCTTTTACCCCATCAGCTTTTTATTGGTACGGTAGTGCGTAGGCAGAGTTAATCTTAAACACCTGACTTTCATAGTCCGACGCGTTTCGTTTACTCACTTCCTCATGAACAGTTCAAAGTCAGTAAGGTGCATGGTGGGGATGTTAGTTCCATCGTTTGGCATCAATCGATATGCAAAATTGCAAACACGTAGCCTTTAGGTTTAACATGCCCTTTCAGTCCTGTATGGATGCACCTTAAAATTACGTGTAAAAAAGGCTCCGAATTCCAAAATTATCGCCACTTTAGCGGCAGTAAACTGTTGCTAAAGCGGCGGTAATGGGCTTGATAATATGCTCTTGTGAATTCCCAGAGCAGCCCAGGTTCTGGTGTTAAAATGGGCTGCTATGGGAATACACAAGGGCATATTATTAAGCCCATTATCGCCGCTTTAGCAGCAGTTTCTTGCCACTAAAGCAGCAATAATTTTATCGACGTTCTTGATAATATGCCCCTCAGTCTTTTGCCATTTCTACAGCAAAGTCTTCAAGCATAGGAATAGATCAGTGCTGTCCACGGCGAGCTGTAAAATGATAAAAGCCATTTATCACTCCAGGCACATTATTACAGCTTTGCATTGGTAAAATACCAACCAAGCCAACCCGAAATGAGAAAAAGCAACCCCCTGACACAGTGCTTTGCTCTACTTAGAGCTCTTCAGAGAGGTATAGCTTTGTCCAGACACAAGGGAGCACCCAGTATAAGTAAAGATAATACCCTTTCAGGCATAGAGTGACACATACATTATGCAAAAAAGAAGCAGAAAACTCTGGGTAGTTCTCAAGTTTAGGTGGAAAGCAGCTCCTCTGTAGAGCACTCTCAACAAAGTCTTTTGTCCCTTTCTAGCTCGGCATGGATGGCACTGTGCTAATCCTATGCCTAAAGATTTTGATAGAAAAGCAGACATTTGAGGTGAGCAGATCTAGAGTGTCGCTGGTGTTGAGAGTGCTTTATAGAGGAGCTGCTTTCCACCTAAACATGAGACTTTTTGCATACTTTATGTGTCACCCTATGCCTGAAAGGGTATTCTTTTGATATATATATATATATATATATATATATATATATATATATATATATATATATATATATATATATATATATATATATATATATATATAAACAAAAACAACCAAGTAGCTCCTACTGGAGCGCTGGGACCCTTGAAGAGTGGCGTAGACTCCAGTGAAGCGTGCCGGTGTTTCAAGCAATCCACAAAAGTCAATCCTCGTACGCTCTCAGGAATGAAAATAGGCAACCCACAGTCTTGTAATCCAATTTAATTCACACAACGCGTTTCGGCGAGAGCCTTCATCACGTGTCTGTATGTATATATACACACACATACACACATACATAAACATTTATGCTTACCATAAATAATAATCTTTCCATTTGTGATAAACTCATGCGTGGTACAGGCATATGTGTGGTAATAATTGGTGTTAGAAAAAATGTGTGGTAAAGCGCTTAGTGGTCATTTTCGTGTTGCAAAGGCTGTTGCCCCTGCATTTTTATGAAAACTTTACAACTAATGAAGTCATTGATCTTAATTTAACACTACCAAATGAGTCTGTGTATGTATATATTACACTGAAAAGCAGTTTGTGTTAGTTCCCTACACAACATACCATTGTGCATAGAAAAACGGTCCAAAGGTAAACATTTACACATGTGCATTGAAAATCTGGGGAACAGATAAGCATGCATAGATAAAGTCTGCATACGCTTTCCAGTAAATTTGGGTTTGATTAGTGAGAAAACTATTTTGTAATGTGATTACATTGATAGTACGATTTGCAGAGAAACTTCTCATGTGAGTAGATAAGGGTTAACTGGGAAATCTTTTAAGCTTTTTGAAGAAACACAACTTTACAAAACTTAGCCTTTAATAACATATGTTAGACACCTCTAAACTCAATATCATATATGTTACTAAATGCCAGAACCACTTTTGTGTATTGTTGGAAGTATGCATCTCCATCAGAAATCAAGTTAACTCTAACAATGGTCATTCTATTACCTGCTTACTTCTATTAAATAAGAAACTACCACCCCACAAATATCTAGGAATAAATTTGAGATTCGTTTCACATGTGCTCTTTTGTCATGACAGATGCTTATTTTATTTAAAGGTAAAGTGCTGCCATTTGAAAATTTGAACTGTCCGCCTACTATAATTGTTTGGCAGAATGCATGCTGAACGACCTGGGAATATTTTATTGTGATCAGTGTGAAATGTTGTTATGCTCATGCTGCTATCAACCTTTTATGTTATCTCTGTGAGCTCACACCACACTGGTATACCATTGCACAACCCAGTGATAACCTTGTGGGTCCATATCTAGATGGATACCCCAAAATAGATTCAGACATCTTGATTCATCTATGTTTCCACTTGCTCATCTAAAATTTGTTCTCAGTGGACATGTAGAGGTAAAAATTTGTGATTGGATGGTCAAGTGATGGGGTGATTGGTACATACAAAATAACATGTCAACCTGGGGTGCTAGCACCAGAAAGAAGTGTTAATTGCTTTCAAAATTTGTTTCACCACTCTGATCCACTTGGGTAGGAGAGTCTCAATTTTTGTCTTTTTGCGTAGATAATAATTCCAGCTTCAGGCTGGAATGCCTGTTTGTCTAGTGAATAATAATCTTGTTTCAAAATTTCAATTTAGTCAAGATAAAATACCTGCCTGTTTCAGGAAATGGCAGTTTCACATGAACCAGATGAACCACTGTCTTCAATTTTTTGATCGCATTTGAATACTTTAGACATGTAATTCTGACTTCAAAGTTAAAAAGAATATTTTATGTAATCTGATTACTCAGAAGCATGTAATCTGTAGCGCGATAAACAGTGATGGTCAATTATTCACCTTACACGCACACTAAGATGCAATATTCACTCAGTGTAATGTACTTCTGATGGATCTGGAGTCAGCAGTCCACACCCAGCTTTTGGCGCATTTTTTGATATTAATATCTAGAAGAAGAAAGGTAGTCACAAAATTTGTTTGGAAATGAAAAGAGGCGAGTGTACAATAATTAAATACAAGAAGTATCTTGTTTTTCAGTTTGTGATTTCTGTTGTTTTACATGCACCAGAAAATAATTTATGTGCTTTGATGCCTCCATTCAGTAGAATTAGAGATCCTAAGGATCAAATCTAATTTATAGGATGTTTTGTTCACTTTGAAGATTATTTATGAACCAACTTGATTCAGGTAGGGCATCACATATATACACCCACTTATTCCTTTTAATGTAAAATCATCATGTTACCTGAACCCATTAGTTGCCATCTTGCACTGGCTGTTCATGCAGGCCTATTGCTGAGTTGTATTTCACTTTTAATTGTTGTGTTGTGTTCCCTTCCTATAGCGCCATGAAGCCCCTGGGCGTACGAGCGCTTAATAAATATATATTAACATAACATAACATAACATAACATAACATTTAGAAACAATGAAAGGTATAGAAAGCTTGCAATGCCCTTCTCATCCCATACTTTCACAGGATTGTCTAAGATCAAAATCCTTCAGTTTGCCATTTGTTTTCCTGTCTGTCTGTTCCAAAAAATTAAATAGGGGCAGGGGCCCAATGTGTTTCTTAGGAGCCCACTGACGCTGCTGCTGAATGCTGGGGTTGCCAAACATCAAGTCTGCTTTGTCTTGATTCACACTTCTTCCTGTTTTGTCTACCCATTTGCCCTTCTTGCCACTTTATCTCACTACTGTAGGTACTTTTTCATCCCAGTTTTCTCCATTTGTCACGGTTTTCCTATCTATACTTCCAGCTGTTTTATCCTCTTTCTGCCTTTATCTCTCTTGCTCAGGATCAAAGTCTGGTGAAGAAAAATAAGCCATGATCCCTAAAATTGAGTGATGTTGCCCACTGCCTGCAACCAACAGCAAACGTTAAGCATATATTTCTGTCCTGCCCTTGACTCCCTGTCTACCTGCTATGATCTGCTGAGGGACGGGTAAAGGAGAGAAATAACAGAACATAATCAGGGCTCGTAGAGCCCTGCCTACTTTCAATGTATGCCACCATATTCCTGACATCTGAGGCTAAGGATGATGAGGCAGAACCCTAACACTAAATAGTCAGCTATAGATGCCTCTTACTAGGTTCCATGATTTCTAATCTTAAGCTAATGCACAATTGACAGTAGCATTGCCTACTCTATTTCAGATTAGATTTTTCTACACAGAAGTCCTATTTTTGAAATCTAAATGCAATGGCTGCGAGAAGCATCCCTGTCCAGGCACAATACTAAATGACATTTAAAGAATGTTTTCAAAGCTATGGATTTGAACTTTGCAGAGATTTGACATGGGTCTTAATTGAGATAACCCAGATCTTTCTATGCCAGGGCTCTCCAAAAATAGCTCAGAGTCGTGGAGAAAAAATCAGACCTAGAGATATCTCATCTATTTACCTTCAAATCAATTTTTAATACCCTGTAGGTGTTAAAGGTTCTACATAAAGCTGTCAGAGACCAGAAGCAATACGTGTAGAAGTCTGAAACATATAACACCCACTTCTATCAGGACTTGCTTTTCTCACAGCACCAAACCAAGGGCCCGATTTACAAAGGGACTTACGTGTAGTAAAGTTACGAGTGCGGAGTCTCTGCAGAATCTTTGCACTCAGGCGGAATCTCTGCACTGCAGTTCTTATTCCGAACATTCTGTCCAGAGTGTAGAGACTCTACACTCATGCCTTAAATATTTGTAAGTTCCTTCACTAATCAGACCCAGTGTTTCGTAACTCTTAGATAACCTGAGACCTACAGTGCGTGTTAGCCCTGTTTGTGACTCTGATTATTAAAATTTTCAGTGACATTTGACACTGTGGTTCAACAGAACGTACTTATTTGTATTTGAGAATTGGCCATGCCTAATTCTTTGCTTTTTAGTGGCTAGTATGTATGTCTTTTTAGACACAAAGGGTGATGTGTGTCATTGTCTGTCAAGAAGTGGGGATTCAGCACTATCACACCACATATCCATCGGTTACTTCTGTGATATAGCAGGCATTATATAATAATGTTGGATCAGGTGATTAGTGTATGATCTCAAATAGTTCTGCTTAGTTGAATGGAAACTAAAGCCCATGGTGAATTACTTCACATTCAGCGTACAGTCTTTAACTGGAGAATGTTGCATTCTTGAAGCTAATGATCAACATGTATCAAGGAAAACCTTTGGCCCTCATCCTTGGTACATTATCATGTCCCAATTAATAAAGTTATGGATTGGGCTTGGAGTTTATGTATGTATGTATGTATGGGTACTTGTATAGTTTAAACATAGCTGAAGGCAGTGGAGGATTCTACATGGTCAAAAACCAATATACATTCAACAAGTGATTGACTGGGTAGCTGGGTTCTGATAGTGGAGGTGGACTCCAACTTCTTCAAGATGTAGTGTTCTTTAAAGAGTTTTTTCAGCCTTTTGGCTCCTTTTGTTATTGGAGTATGGTTGGAGATGTCGTTCTGTTGTTTATTGTGGTGCCTCGCTTCATTGTGATCTGTCTTGCAGATGGTAATTTCCAACATCCTGGATTCATTATAAACACTTGAATCCACTTTACGGAATGTAGGACGAACCTGCAAGGGTATTACTGAAGATTGGAAAAATGGAGACTTGCTTCTGAGTATTGGTGTAGAAAGACAAATCATATTTGAGCCTGTATACTTCATGCTACAATACATCATGCAAAAAGATATGTTAGGCATTAGGGATTGTAATGCTCAAGCTTGAGAAGTAATTGTTTTGGGTATGCCAGTTGTTCTAAAGATTGAGTAAATGACATGGGGGGACAGAACGCAGGAAAGAAATATCATGACTAAATGTAACAAAGATCTTGAATTCAATGATGTTTCAAAACTAGTGGTCAAGTTGCAATTTTCTTTCTGTCCGTTTAATTTAGTTCATATTTGCGCATTCTCAGGCCAATAGATGAATGTGATTCATTGCGAAAATGCAACTACATAAGACATCGAATTTATAGTAGTAGGTGAACACCCAGCAGGTTCACATTGTCTTGCACACCTACCATGTGTTTCACTTAAACCTAATGGGGGTTGAGCTAAGTTACATGTGCATATGCTGAAAGGTACTACTCCCTAAGCACAGTTTGTTGTGTCCAACACTTATTTCTCATTGTTGCAGTTTCTAACTTAAGTGTATTACTACTCAGCTTAGTGGTGTTCATTTTATGTGCCTGAGAAGGATGATTGACTGAATGGGACTTCTAGGATTTGAAAAAAGTGACCACCTAGTTAAACAGAGGTACATACAGAGAATGCATAAATGCAACTTCATAATTGGTTTTTTTTGTTCGCATTTCTGTATGTTCCATGGTGTATTTAAGCTATCCAAGCTAATCATACCATTAGGGTCTGTCTTCTCGTATAATACACAACACACTCTGATACTCACGTTTTTATGCCTGTCTGTGCCCCAGATCTCCAGGGAACAGGTGACTCATCAAGCCGTATAAACCTTTAGTATTACTACATACCCAGAAACCCTCTAAGAAGCTTGTGTAAAACTACAGTCTTGCCTCTGCAAAATTTGCAGGTGGTATGATGGATATGAATTACCTAATGTTAATTTACGTAATTGATTTGTGTGTTCCTCTCTAGGAGAAAGGGCTGACTCAGCTATTTTGCGGAGCTTGCAAGCTGTATTAGTCACTTGTGGGTCTTGTTGACAACTAAACTGTTTATCACCTGATCTAGTGCAGGCTCCGGTGCAGTCTTTGTCTTATTTCTGAGAGGGATGTGGGGTAGATCAGCTTGATGTAGAGGTGTATGAAGTAGTTAAATGTTTCTCATAAATGTTGTTACATACTTCCCCAAAAAATCTGTATAGAATATGCAAAGGTCAAACTTTACATGAGATTGACATTTGCATGTAATTGCTTGGAGTACTGCTGAAAATCTGAGCAGGGCACATCTTTGCAGGTACATTCCTCATCTCTTACATTTACTTCTGCAGTTTGTTTACCGTGTCATCAATTCTGAGTAGTTGGAGGAAAATCATTTATTTCCTTTCTTTTGTCATCCATATGGAGGTGCTTGGGGCCTTTTCACATTCAATATTCTCACTTTTTGGGCATTTATTAGCAATGAAGACAAGTGTGTAAATTGTAATTTTGAAAAACTATAGTGTATTATCTACACACTAATGTGTATTTGGTCCCCATTTTGTCTTTCATAGTATTCAAAATAGTCTACGTTCAGTCTTAATGTATGAACATAGGCTGAGGCAAGATTTCAACAGAATTATAAATGAAACCATAGAAACCCCTGTCCTCTCTATATTGCATACCCAGGTTCCTTGTAGGTACAGAGGTCAGCCATGTGTGTTTTAATTTATCTTTTCTGTAGCTACAGCTAATGAGTCTGGAGCACTGCATGAGGAATCAATGTGCCATTGAAAGTGTTTGTTCAGGTATCCCATGGCGGGAGGTAATGTATAACTCATGTTGGTAAAAAATAACAGAGAGGTGCTGATGTGCAATATTGCAAAGTTCCAGTACATTTTAATCTTTGCCGGGCTTGTGGACTCTGAAGCTGCCAAAATAGAAAACAATAGAGGCAAGAAAGGGACACTGCACTGCTGTGACAACATATCTGCTGCCACATATAGCCACAAGCACTCTACTAAGGAATTAACATTTTTAGACATGCTGATTGTAGGAAGTCCTACTGTGGGACGTCTGGCAGTGGAAGGAAAATATGAGGTGATTACATGAATGGCACCTCTTGTGTTTCCCTGTTGTGATTCAAGGCCAGGGCAGTCCTGACTGACAGTGGGAAACAATATATCCCTGAAACCTGAATATCTGTCTATGCCGCTTAGGATAAAGGAACTGCTTTGGGTACAAGGATGCACCTTGTGTGAAGCAAGAAAATGTTCAACTTCTTCAGAAAGTGTATAGTTCTCAAACGTATCCGGATTTCATAGATCCTGAGCCTGTTTCATGAAAGAAGTAGATTTGCACACATATATTTGCATCTACATACTTAAGGAGATTTGCTCCTTGTTAGTATTCACGCACTTCCCAGAAGAATGCCTGGGGTTCCTTGGCAGGGGCAGGTTGCCCTAGATACCTCTGACAATGTCAGGTGACTACTCCTAAGAGCTCCTATGCCCCTATACAGAGTTATCCATTTTGAAGAAGTTCATACCGAGGTAACGGAATCTCCTTTGCAAATGCACTCTTTTTTCTATGTGGGACAACATTTATACATGAGGAGAAAGCCTTTCTCCGACATCTCCACAAAAATGTGGGTATGATCCATGCCCCTTCGCTTTCCTGAAAGAAAGTTACTCTAGCAAAGCGCTGGAGAAAATCTATGACCATTTCCAGGGTGTTTATTGATCAGAAAGTAGCCTGGGCAGCATGCCCAGATGAACATGGATGTGGGCCTTTTTAACTTCAAGATCCCTTGAATAGTATTTACCAGTGTAGATCTCTGTGCATTTGTGACAGAGACATGTGCACCCGTAAATGTGTGTTTACACTCACTAGAAAACCTTTAGTGCATTAAAAAGGTAACTTCTGTCATAAACCTATGTTAGAACTGAGTTTACCTTTGTGAAAGTGTTTCATAGTGTTTCACTTCACCCACCCCTAAGGAAAACTAGAAATACGAGTGGATTAGATGAGGTATATTCAATGAAGTACAAAAATATGCCAGCAGTATGTCAGAGAGGTGGCAAATATTCTTAAATCTTGAGATGCTTGAAGGTAGTTGGTTTACTTATTTTACATTTTAACTGTTTCTCCTCTGTTAAATGCACAGCAGTGGCCCAAGTGTCTGATGAATACTAATCAGAATGCTTGTGGTTTAATAGCTGCAATTTCCATGTGTGCATTTTATAGAGTAGCAGAACATCTGCAGTTTCCCAGACCTTGTTCTGCAGCGGCAGAATCACATGCAGCAGAGCTTGCAGAGGCGCAGAGTGTTGTCAGCTCCATAGCACCTTGCTGCAGAGATGTCAAATGTTGATCTAGGAGGGCTCAATCCATGCTAGATGTCTCTTATAACCACTTATCATTAAGATGTTTTCCTTTTTCATTGTATGAAAAAGTATCTTCTGAGGATATTCTTGAAAACTGTCATGAATCCAGCATCCCTGGACCCACGTAGACTAAGGCTGCACCACAGCTTGTGAATTTAGTCACTCAAATGGGCACAGCAAAGTAAAGACCAGATATTCTCTTGGAAAGAACTCTGAAATCCCAGTCTGTGTATTATGTAGATAAAGAGTGGCATGTTAAGTGGGTATGGGCTAGATTTTACAGGTCCAAGTGCTTATTTCCCAAACAAAATGCTGGCATAAAGAAAGGGGCCATATTCCCAAAAGCCTTTGTAAATATACAACCATTAACTTATGCCTGAATTTTGAATGGATTAATGCATTTCTTTTTAATTTGCATGCCATGGCTACACCCAAGTTGAAGAACAAGATTAGTGGTTAATAAAGATAGGGCAGGCTATGGGAAACCATTTTAGAACATTTGTGGCACGCTTGAGATATCATTATGTCTCAAGGCACTGGGCTGATAACTGGGTGAAGTGTTCTTCACCAACAAAAAAAACTTTACATAAATTTAGCTAGGCTCTCTGTCCAAATCACCAGTACGTGATCATCTGTTAACTTGAACACACCTCCATCCAGTCCTTTCTGGACAGGCACTCCTTTCTAAATAGTCATCATGGTAACTATCAGTCAGCACAATAGCTATAGGTAATGTCATCAGAAAGGGCAGTTCTTGGCCAGAACACCCTCTTTTTTGCTCACGTTAGTTGGCCAACAAACCTTTTAGATTAATTGGCGATTCTGGTTAATTTTGGATTGTTTAATTAATTTAAAAGGATAAAAATGGCCGAAGACATGAAACAAAAATAATTTGTGAAACTATGCTGACTTCTAAACTTTGGGCCTGGCCTTATTACCAGTTTAATATCAAGCTACTTGTAATAAGGCGGAAAGATATCTGTCTCATTTGTAATAGAGTACTTGCCTGCCAAACTCTAAGGGGCAGATTTACAAGCCCCTTGCGCCACATTTACGCCGCCGCTGTCTCACTTCTGTGACGCAGCGGCGGCGTAAACCGTGCACCATGTTGCGCCGTATTTACAACGTTACGCATCTAGGGAGATGCGTTACGTTGTAAACCCCTATGCCACATGAAACCTGTGTCAGGTTTCATGTGGGTGTTCCCGCGCAGGGTGGGCGTTCCCTCGCAGGTACGCCTTGTAAAAGTGACACAGTGAAATCTACAAGATTTCACTGAGTGACTTTTACGGCCACGCTGCGTCAAAACCATGTGCCTGGTTGAAGCAGGTGAAAGGATTGACGCAGCATGTTAAGCATAGGGCACCCTCAAGCCTTGCTGGAGCCGCGTTGCGCTTTCGACACGACTCCAGCAATGAGCCGCCTTTCCGCCGGGGAATGCGACACGCATCTGCCCATCCGTGCGCCGCATTGTAAATGTGGCACATCAGTGGTGGCGCACGGGTGGTTTGGCATGTCGCGACTTTTCTGGCGCATCCATGCTATTTAGCATAGATGCGCCAGAAGTTGTAAATCTGCCCCTAAGTCTTGCCCTTTAATCCTATATTGTTATTAACTGTTGCACACCAAAACAAGATCATCAGCTTTCAGTTCTACTAAATGAAGGAAGTAGAAATATGTTCAAGTCAGGCAGTCCTTCCTTGTGCGATTGATTTCACTGCAGTGTGTTTCAGCAAAATGGAATCACAAAACAACAGTTTGAGACATAGTTGGCTTGTGTCCCAAAAGTTCTGCATAAAATGTACTAAAGATGGGAACTAGTGTCAGCCAGCAGCTAACAGAGGTTACCGGATGTAAGTCTCAACAATCACCGGCACATATGTGCAAAAAAGAGCCGAGTTTCCGGTTTCCAAATGTAAACGAGGTGCACATCACTTACTGCCCCATGGCATCTGCCACAGAATACATAGTAATGTGGTTGGATCTCTTTGTTTCATGTGTTCACTTTACTCTTGTTGCAGGCTCTGTAAACCCGGCTCAGTTTAGCAACACTGCACAAAGGAGGGCACGAGTTCCCCTCCAAATACTATGTTAGTATTTTTATCAGCCAGCAAATCGGTTCTGTCAATATATGTGTAACTGTGACTATTACAAGAATGTAGTGATACATTTATGTCAACTATGGACTATACTGCCAGGCCAGTTATAAAATGATCGCTTTCTTCATGATTTCAGACCAGCACTGCTTTAACTATTTAATGTTTCTTTTATTTTCGTTATAAACGTGCACAGAATACGTTTATGCTTTCTAACATTCCACAACTGGGCTTTCCGTCTCAGGATTAGGCTTCTTAGAGAGTTATATGTAATAAACAAAAAACTGGTTACTGATTATATTTAATTTACATTTGACAACACGATCTCCCTCCATATTACTATTTAATCACAATTGCCACTGAATCAAGTTGGTTCTTTATGTTTTTGATATTCATTATCTCCATGTTAAATAATGTAAATAGGTTCTTGGAAAGGAATATATTTTTATAAGTTGTTTGCAACAAGTGTAAAATAAGAATGTAGGAGAACACGTGTGTATACTTTTCACTGTTGAAATAGGGCTAGACATATTGGCGATCAATGTTAATAAAAAAATAACTGGGCATTTTTTGTTAATTTTTGAAATTTTTTATGTAGAATGAAACATGTTTTATGGGTGCAATAATAAAGGGGTATTAAACACAGAACTCAATATTGGAAAAACTGTCCTTGCTCATCGCCTGTGTTTGTCTCTTTGCATTGTCTCTGTGGAAAGTGTCAGTGTGCATTTAAAGTAATTAGCAAGCAATTAGTGGCTCAAACTCAAGGGGTTTGACGCATAATGCGTTAATGATTTACACTGTACAAGCTGTGAAAGGACCTGAGGGTACTTTTGAAGAATGTGCATAGGCCCGCACAGTGGTGATTTTGTACATTTATGTCCCAGCTGAGGCCCCACAGTTCAACCTCAAAGTATATCCTGTTTTGTGTTACAGATTAAAGAGGGTGCGACCTGCTTATTCATTCATATTATAATGCGTAGATACCTCATTAACCTTTGTGATCTCTGTGTACTTGTCTCAAAGGAACAATTTAATTAGTTGAGTTAAAAATGCATAAAAAAGCCTGCATAATTAAACATGAAAAGAGAGATATTAAAGATTTTAAGAGCGGTATTATTTTCTCTGCTTATAAAGAAATTATCACCCAAGATGTTGGGGCAGGAATGTGCCGTGCATGGTTAACTAGCATATATATACCACTTCCCAGAGTGCCAAACTAATTGTGAATCTGGTATCCTGACATATTTTGGATCTGGTGTCTCGCTCACCATGGGCCTGATTCCAAGTTTTGGTGGTGTGGGAGCAGGACCACCACTCTGCCACCCCACTCCCACACTGCTAAGCCTGTGTGCACACCGTCCGCCAATTTAGGTTTTTTTCAGTCACTGGCGGGTGGTTCTTTGCTGATCCCACAGCAGTGCCTATGAAATAGGCATCGCAATCGGAACCTCAAAGGCCGTACCTCCACGGCATGGACTGATGCAGTCCATGCGGTGCAGGTCCTGGGGTCCATGCACAAAGGGGGGCACAACATGTGCCACCTGCAAGCACCACATGGCATAGAGGCAACAGGGGACCCTGTAGGATCTCCTTTGATTAGTCTCTGCATCGGTTTTCATGGAGGAGGAACACCCATAAAAACCGCGGTGGAGAGGAAACTCATAATATGCTTGGCAGGACCGCGGTAGACCCGCCAAGCAGATTGCTGCACCACCACCAGGGATCTCTGATGCCTGGCAGTTGCTGCGGTGCAATGGAGGTCCGACCGCCCAAATTGTAATAGGTCAGTTGGAGCACTGCTGCTCCACCGTGAGTCAGACTTATAATTTAGCCCTAAGTGTTAACATACCTTTTTGTCTGCGTCAATGAGTTTGTGGCCTACTTTTGTTGTTAGACCCTGTTTGGAGCAGCTAAAGGCCATACAGGCTCCTACGCTCCAACTGTGGTAGTTGCGATCGTTTGGCACTTATGTCCTGCGTCCCATCCTACTGGGTCTCTACAAAATGGGACAAGTGTAAATATTTTTGCACTTGACTTTCAGAGTAGCAAGGATGAGCAGTCACTGGCTTCTCCCTCTGAGAGACAACTCAACAATAAATCAACAGACGCAGTCATCCAATGTACTGGTCAATTCTTGTTTTCTTGTAAAATAAAGGACATTTAATGACACAACAGAACTAATTACTACGCAATTCAGTTTGCAGCACAGTTAAAATTGCTGTGTAATGTTGGGTAAAGTGGACTTCACAGCACACATGATGGAAGGGATTGGTGATAAAGGTTGAAAATAGGAAAACGGAAGTGTACACAGGAGCTTGTGGTTTGAGTACAGGAGACCTTTTGTGTTTGCCTTAGAGCATTGTGTTCTACTTCTTACACTTAATACATTAATGATATAATCTAATCAAAAACAGCAGTCGCTATTGCATCAGATTTTTCCATGCTCTTGACTGATTATGTTCACTTTTGACTTGTTCCAGATAGAGCTGAATATTAAAACTTTGTGAAGCAAGGTTATATTCCTTTTTACAGGCACACATGGCAAGTATTTCTACTGCTAGGCATTCACAAAAGGTGGCCAAGCAGTGGTAAATCCATGTATTCCTGCATAATTTTATCCCATGACAGCATATTACATAGGAATAAGTCCCATGCAAGGGGCAAGGAGTGGGTGGTCATAAGATGTTCAACCTTGAAAGTTATGAATGCCCACAAACACACCAAGGGCCCTTTCACATATAGGGCACACTTTCCCTGTTTGCTCTACAGCGCACCTTCAAACAGGTGCCCATGCACAAACAGGGAAAGTTCACCCTTTCAGGTTGAACGTGCTGCCCTCGGGGCACCCGCAAACTCGTGCTTCTCTCGGGGCAGCACATTAAAGTGTAATACGGACCTGCTGCTTCAAAGCTGCTTTGTCTTTTACTGTGCAGGCGGCAACCCACCTGCACTTTTAAGAGGGTAGGGAGATCTTCCTGTAGGAGAATGCAGTAACTGACTGCACTAACCTGCAAGGGATGTTTGAAGGGTCCATAGGACCTCCTTTGCCCCCTCCAGAGTGCTGCCACCTTTTTGTGGCACATTATCAGTGCGCCTCCTGACAGTTTCTTTACCTTTGGGCCTGTCTCCATAATATAACGGGGGTGCAGAGGTAAAGAGATCCCATCATTTGCATTAGGCCACAGCCTCCATGCACATGAAGGATTGCCGTCTTGAGATAGCTCTACATGTGCACCATTTCTATTTGTATTACATAAGAGGCCGCACAGGTGCCAGAGGTCCTTCTGTAAAACCAAACTCCCCCTGGGGGTTCACAAAGCAGGCACATGTGTCTGTTGCACTCCCGGTGCACTTTCTATAAGTCGGGCCTAGGTTGTTACCATTCACAAAATTATCTCTGAATATTCATCTCAAAGAAATATTCGGCAATTTTCTCGGAGCGAGAACTGAAGTAAATTCTGTTCCATTGTGGAATAGGTATTGGAACACCCCTAAATACCCTGGGGATTTTGTGGAGGTCTCTTTCCTTGAGGACCAATATTTACTCCCTGAAAAATGGAAAAACATGTTCAATTCCTCAGAGGCTTTCATAAATACTGATTCGTACTTTGTGTGCAGTTTCACACTGGGCAAAAACAAGAGCCAACAAAAAAATCCCAGGAGTACACCTGGAAAAATGCAGCTTGTGCAGCTTTCAATGTGTGCCTCTAGAAAGTTTTGTGAATAAGCAAACGCCTTAAATTGTCACCCGTGCATAAGTATTAACTCCACAGGTGCAGGTTGCATAACTGATTTTATGACTCAAGTCCAATATTTGTCAAAGGTCACTAGGAGAAACCAAAGCTATTTAATGTTTTTGAAACTCATTGGAACAGGCAGAAGCACATGATCTCTAATGTTCAGTTCAGATGGTTTTCACCATCTATATATTTCCACATTATGCCTTGCTCCATTGACATCCACGGCACGCACGCAGCCTACCACATGTTCCCATCATGCATCATACTGACAACAGGCACGCTTGTTTTGTGCTTCACACCAAATCGAGCTTGATGCTTCATTATTCAGTTTTCTTCTCTATAAGGCAATGCCATCTGTTTCCCTTTCGCATTGCCACAAGCAAGTCATTCCTTTTCTGAGTTTATAAAGTTCCCTGAAATTGTAGTTTTCTTTAAGTTATGAACTGCACATCCAATAAGCCTGCTGCCTATTGTGCAAAAAATGTATATACATCTTGTTTTTATCAAAATGTTGCCAAGGAAACTAAATGCCCAGTTAAAGGAGACATAAACGTTTTTTATAGAAATGAAATAGTGTTCCTTTTTCCAGTTAATTTCCCTCAAAGAAAACTATCATCTTTTTTCATCTTGCTTTTATGTGCAGTTGTTTTCCAGCTTTCCTTTTTGCTACTATCCTCCAACCTTTGAAATGGCATTTGACATTTAAAGAAGGAAGGAAAGAGAGTTTGACAATCTGTTATGGCTTCCTATCCTTCTCTGACATCACTCCCTGGTTCAAGACAGATCACAAAATGGAGGAAGCCTGGGGATATTATTGTATTGGGAAAATCTAATAGAACATAAAACATTAGGGCGAGAAACAATTTTCTTTAAACCTACTGATGTTTTTTTCCCCGATCAGGCCTAACTATGGGGTCACTAGATGTCCTGTAAGGACTTTTAAGGGTGATTCTGTTGACATCCCTACCAGTCTTCTTGACAAATAATGCACTTATTAAGACCCGAGTGGAGGATCATTTGAATTTATAAATTTCACCCGTCCTTATAAATGAAATTATATCAATTTGAAATCCGAAAGTTTTGAAGAGATGGTTTATGTCTGTTAAGGTCTAAATGTTTCATAAACATTTACTTGGAATTAATGTTCAAGAAAATGTGCCTGAGATTAGAAAATGTGTTTAACTTTGTTTATCCATAGAAGAGAAAGGGAAAACATAGAAATGTTTCTTTAAAATGTGATAAATACATCATGTAGCTTTAAACCATAGGAGAGGATGCTTTCTCAAACTGTAAACAATAAACATGCAGCTTAAATAAGTAGTGGGCTCTGTTATTTAAAGTGCTTCTACGATTAGGCCTGAAAATATTCTTCGATTTCTTTTTGACATTTAAATAAAAAGCCTTTTAGAACTGCCTATCGAATCCTCTGACTGTAAAATAATTGATCACTTTAAAATGTGCTGCTCTAAGGGAAATGTATTTCTTGGTTTCCTCACACCATATGATTTCCTCATTTTACTTAACAATGTATTCTACCAGATTTTATAATGAATGGAGTATTATCAAGGTTGAGCTTATGTAAGATATTGTGTTGCATGGTCTCATCAAAACTTACTGATAGAAATGTTTCATTGCTCTAGACTAGTTCTTGGTCCACACAATGGGATACTGACAACATCTAACAAGATAGGCCTGCAAAGTTTCTCAGAAGTACATTCCCTTATGTACCTAGGGAAAGACACATTAGAAACTTTTAGATAACTACTCACCGGTATGAATGTTTTCTGTGAGAAACGGGAGGGCCGACGACAGACCACCACAAGACCCATTTCCATTTGACAAAATGTGGTAAATGTTTTATGTTTTCATGTGTACGTGTTCCTAGTTATAGAGGCTACGCCATTCTTCCTTTCCATGCCACCTTACCCTTGATGCTTTAAGTATTATTTTTCCCTTATTCTTGCCCAGATTGCTGTGTGCTACTGCTAGTGGCTATTTTCTTTTACCCTGATCTTTTTGTGGGGAGACTTTCTCCTACAGTTCATCATAGCTACTACTGTGATTAGCTTTCCTTGATTTAAGTAACAGTTGCTACTGCACGTTGTTGGGGAACTCTGCTGAGTTTCTAGAACTACTCTCTATGGGAAGTTAATTCTTTTACTAACTAACAGCTCCAGAATCCTTCTCTTTTTCCAAGAGAACCCTTTATGGGTTCTTTTTAGGTTAGGGCTCTTAGACTAAGACAGAGACTATTTCCTTAATGGAACTTGCTGTCTATATTATGCTGACTCTGGTGAAACATTTTCTTGATATTTATTAAATTGATTCATCTGAATAAAAATGACAAACACAATATCCATGTCTTAAAGAGAAATACATATTTAAAACTATTCCAAACCTTCCATCATTGACTGAGCATTTAGTTCCTGAAAGTTGATGATTATCTTTGAAATGCAATTTATTACTGCTGCATTCTGCCACGGCGGCCAAGATCCATTGCCCTGAAAAAGGAGCATCGCCAAAAATAGGCGGTCTTTGTTGTAAGTGCTTTGGGTTTGCACTTGTTATCAAATTGTCCTCCCAAAGTATGGGCGCCTACATTTAATTTATCATAAAGATAAAAGACAGGCAGCTAGAAACAAGAATTCAACTTCCACCCTAAGTGGTGAGACAAAGTTGAGGCATTCAGCTTTTGTGTGACTTAACGCAGTTCAGCTAAATAGCACAATGTGGCACAAACACAGACCACCCTAAGCTAAACAAGACTTATTTAGTTTCCTTGTGAGTGCAACTCATTGGAATGCCACAGTAGTTGACCTTGTGTAATTTCAGAGATGATATCTGCTGTAGTTATATGTGTTGTTTTTATGGCATTGTTATTGGATTCAGAGCATGTTACAAAGGCTAGCACTACCCTGTAAGTGAATGTGGAACCTGGGTACATTGCATGTTCACAGAGGCTCAATTAGCATGATTCAAGGATATTTTACCATGATGTTATGTGAATCAGTATATGAGCTGCTTTGCAAGTGCAAAAACATTGATAGATAGATTTACAAACTGCTAATAGTTATACAGTTAACATATCACAAATCGCTCCTTCTTATTTGATAAACACAGCATTACAGTCCACTGACTCCATTTACAAGAAGACACCTAGGGGCAGATTTACAAGAAAGTGACTCAGCACGGGCCACAAGCCATTTGGATGCGCCGAACTGAGTGACTTTCAAAGCACTGGGATGCAACATATTTACAACAATATGTTGCATCTCTGTGCTTTCCCCTGCACTGGCGCACAAACTGCTGCCATGCGCCGGCACAGGCACCCTTGCACCATGGTGCAAGGATGCCTGTGTCATGGGGAGATTGTTTATGTGCAGGTAGGGTTCCCTTCTTGCACATAAACAATCAAAAATTACGGTTTTCAACTTCTTTGTGTGCTGCATTAGTACACCTTAATATGCAAAACCTCATAGTTTAATTTACCGTCATCCATTTGCGCAGAAAGTGATGTCACTGGATGTCCCATTATCCATCTGAATAGGAAGTGACATCACCCCTTTAACCTCCAAGGAACTAATTAATGGCAGCCACAGTGTGGACGCACAACAGACTCATGTTGCAGACGCATCATTGTGTGCTAGAGTTGGGCTAAAAGCAACCCCATCTGAACCGGTCCGCACCTGGACCGCACCCAGTGCCAGGAAGTCTGGTCCTCCACCATCCTGCCACTACCATGCTGTGAGCTTCACGACCTCCACCTCCATCATGGTGCACAGGGGCCACTGCCGGTGCATGGCAGCAGTTTGTGCACCAGTGAGAGGGAAGCACAGAGATGTAACATCTTTTTGTAAATATGATGCATCCCAGTGATTTTGAGGTGACTAAGTGCAGCGCAGCCAAATGGCTTGTGGCCCGCACTGAGTCACTTTCCTTGTAAATATGCCCTAGGTGTCTTCCTGTAAATGGAATCAATAGACTATTATTCTGCGTTTATCAAATAAGAAGGAACGATTTGTGATATGTTAACTATATAACTATTAGCAGTTTGTAAATCTATTTATCAATATTTTTGCATTTGAAAAGCTATACTAGAGACATAAATCTGATGGTTCTTTTTAGCAGCATGGAAATGTAAAGGGTAGAAAATCATTATTACAAAGGCAAATAATCAACAATTATTCTTCCCGCATCATAAACCACGGATAACTAGATTAGGTACGTTAATTTATTACTAACCCAAAAAAACTGGACGTAGAGACACCTCAACACAAGGGTAGAGAAATATAATGGAATTAGCATGAAGCCAAATCTACACATCCAATTTAGATGATGCAGCACGAACAGAACTATGAATTCCAGAAGTAAGATACAAAAAATCAAGAAGCATGAGTCAAAATGTTCCTGCATCGCGGGATGATGAATATAAAGCATAAATCTATCCCTACTCTAGCTCTAAGGTGGCATTGCCACATAAGCATTTTCATTGGGAAGAGGAAAACGGTGTCAGTGCGTGGAGTCTTCCTAAAAAGTCTCTCCTCCATCAGTGGGTCAAGTAGCGTAAAGCCACTATCAAAAGAAAAAGCTAGTTCCTAGATGCTCACTCTCTTAAGGCAAGAAAGCAGTGGGATACCTTCTCTAATTCCATCACACTGTTATCCACAGATACTATTTCCCATTTCCCATTACACCATCCACTCTGGGTGCAGTTCAGGATGTATTTTCCACAATGTTGTCCAAGAGCCTTCATTGCAACAAGTTGTCCATGATTCCCATGCCTTATACCGTGTGAATCTCTCTGTCTTTATCACCTCCAGCCCATGTAATTGTAACTTCTTCTCTCCTTGCCTAGCTCACTAAAACAAATACATTACTAATCCTAAAGAATGCATTCTCCACCTGGAATGGAAACGTGGGAAAGAACAGAATCTGCATTGACACGTGAAATTCAAATAAGCAAGAGTTTCCAGGGGCTTGCATTTCAGGTCTATGACTTCGGCTAACATAAGACGTGACTCTTTCAGCAATATGATTTACATAACCATTATTAGCATTTCAATTAATACATTTACCTACTAATTAGAAGACATCATTTGTCAGGCATAATTAATAAGTGAGTAGTGTCAGCCTCACAGCACGATTTTCATATGTTAACGATTTTAGCTAGTCACATTTATTTCCTACGTTATTTCTTCTTGTCACGTATCCATAAACTAAGCATGTCACATAAATGATTTGATACATTTCACAATTCTAGCACCTCATATTAACATAAGTTGCATGGTTATATGCGGATGTGTTCCACATGTAATTATAATGCACCCCCACAATTTGATTGAGATTTCCGCGCCATCAGTTACCCCCTCTGATGATGTTGAGCCATCATAAAACCTTTCAAAGCATCCCTGAAAAGCAGACCAAACTAAGCAAACATCGTAGATAGTCTTCTCTGTCTGAACTCCTCCATTCACTTCTCATTCCCATAATGACTGCCCTGCAGTCTTTCCAACCGTCTCTCTATTTCTCTTAAAGAGTTTGCCAGCTGCTTTGCTTTGTGCCACTTGTATGCTCTTATTCTTACCAAGACGATGATAGTAATTACAACAATCAATATTAGCTTCAAGATGTATCCACATTTTCCACTTCCCAGATTTGCAGACCATTTTCCAACTGTGCCAAATTCCTTTCCAACCTTTAAGACGGTTCTGCATCACCAGTGCTCTTATTGAGACTATCCCCTCATCTAGGAGTAACAAAGATTGAGCAGTATTAACAGATAATTTATCCACTATTCTAGACAGCCTTCTAATCTTGATGTCATCCAACACCAACTAGGTATTCTCGCTCCAAGCATATCTCCTACAACTTCTCCTGCACGCAATCCACGTTTTCCCCTACTGTTTGACTTCCTTTCCAAACTCTCCAAATCCTCCACATGCTATATCTTCAGAAACATAATCGCCAAATAGCATGTACCATACCATTTGCTCGGCACCCGAACATATGCATTCTTTCCACACACAAAATACACTCTGGTACCATTTGAACTGACTCTTGCAAAAACGTCTTCCCTGGACCATTTATTGAGAAGATATGATCACACACATTCTGTCCTACAAACACAGTATCATACCTACTCACAACTTGAGGTTTGCAAAACGTTCCTCATTGTTCCCAATCTAAAGCTATAGGACCAGAACTTCCCTTAGCCTTGTGAGCTAACTCTTCCTTGGTCCACTCAGAATTCTTGTCCCTGTTGTCAATACTAACAGCTAATCCCCTACATCTATCTTCTACTTGATCTACAAATGTCTTTTCTATATCAGTTAGTATGCATGTTAGATTATGTGTGTGCACATTAGCAGTATCTAATGTTACTGTAGGTGAGAAATAATGTTTCATTCTTTCTATTTGCTTGTAATAATTGTATTTGTTCAGATGTTTGGATACGGGGATTTCTGAAAGCACTACATCATAGTTGAAAAGTAGTACTTATAATGAACCTTTCCATAAAACATACTATAGTAAACTACAGCTAATGCCATAAGTCAAAGGTAAATGGTGATAGCAGAATCCCTCCTCGACTGAGGCAGGTAATTGCATGCACACATAACAATCTCTCACTTCCATAGTGTCAAAATACTCATACAGCAACTTAGTAGAAAGGCATTCAGCGAATAATCACCCTTGAATATGTCTACATGAAGAAAGTGGCTAGTTTGCTCTATTAAGCCTCTCTCTGATCCCAGTGTACCCTGTTTTAAAGTAGCAGTGGTAGGTGTGGATGTCCCTTGCACCCCCACCCCATGCTCCCTGCTTTCGGATGAGCTCAAAATGTATTCTATAATGACAACTAATATTACTATAACTACCCGTACTATGAGTGTACCTATCATACATTTGTGTCTACGATTCAAACTTGCAGACTCCAGTTTTAAGTATCTTCGATCATGGTTTGAAGGAGGGGATATTCTCAAGAACGTGTGAACTATTGCAAAATTAACTTAACGCAACTTCCAACATCGCAGTCTATTGCAGGAAAATAACGCTGTGTTAACTAAGTATTCACAACACGGAGGCATCATGCGATAGGCCCCCGACAACACGTCAAATGTCCGCGATAAAGTCAACGCAAAGCCTCAAGGATGCAAGACACGAACGCCTAAAAACTTGCGATGAGGCCAATCGCGATAAAAAAAGCAGCAAAAATCTGCGGCAGGCCTGCAAATCCCACACGTCTGATGGGTATATGCACTATAAAAGCAACCAAAAATACACACCATAAACATTCTAAAGTGTGTAGCAACATGGATGCACCCTGACCGAGTGCAGAGGTGAACGCGAACCCCGCAAGAAAACCAGATCAACGTCACGGAGGTGACGGGACACTACCATTAACCGACCCACAATTGTACCACAGTGAATGCAGTCAAGGAGGTCAATGGAGGTTGCCAAGAGGTGCTGGCATGATGTGAAAACCCAACCAAGGACAAACCCGCTGCCAACAGGAAGGAAACAACGGTGACAGGAGGTGGTAATCCTGCGCCACAGGAGGAGCTGGAGGAAACCGAGGCCACAGTCATCAGTGTCAAGACGGTGCAAGGAGGTGGGAGTCTGGACACATCTCGAGAGGACCTGCCACAACATCAACAGGGCAAGTAAAGACCAGGGACTGGAGGTACGGGGGGATGGGCACAATGGCACACATGCACAACGATGTGTAGCACACTGCACACCCACAGTGACCCAGGATCATGTCCCTGATCCCCGTTGCACACTGCAGCACACACACATAGCAATCACAGCACATCCACATTGACGACAATGTGGTACAATGTGCAACCCCAACACTGCAGAACAGTGGATACAACTGGCTCCATACATGCGCAGAAACAGGGCAACTACATCTCACCGAGCAGGAAACTGCACGATGGGAATGTACGCGTACAACCTCACATCAGTCATGTAGTCCAAAAGTCCACTGTCCACCATCAAAATCCAGCACCCCTCAAACAGTCACAATGTACATTGCCATACAGTCTGCATGTAAACAAGAACAATGCGCCAATATACATGTCAACACAATGCCAACATGCATCTCCCCATCACATTGCAGAGGGACACAAAACACCTCCAGGAGAGCAGACCAGACAACTCATCATTGTTGCTGGAGAGGACCCCCACACCTTCGACACCGATGCACTACAACAGTTCATGGACAGCCCAGGCAACCCACCTCCAGGAGCAGGGCCGCCAAGCTACATAGAGGAGACCCCAGCCCCTGCACAGACCACACAGCAGGAAGCACCCACCACCACAGCTGGCTCCCAACACGTCACTGAGACACACATTGCATTCCAATACCAGGTGTCAGAATGTCAAAAAGAGGTGTCCGAACAGGTACGGTTGGGGTCAGAGTTCATGGAAGCCAAACTACATCAAATACGGGGTGTCTAAGTCCCATCAGGGACCACCTACACCCCACAAAGGAGACCCACACTGCTACAGCGACGCATGCATTCGCACATTTCCAGTACAGCACCAAGCCCAGAGGCATGCAAGTATCCTTCACACACCCACGTTGGCTCTGCATACGATGGCCCAGTCAACTCCTCTTACGTATTGAGTGGATGACGACAAAGCTACATGTCCAAGCTCTAACCCACTACCTGTGGTGACATGCCTGTGTCCGCTGTACACAGCACAATGTAATGTCGTAGGGCCCGGGGCCCTAATGCATACAACATGACTACAGAGACACACATATATAGTAGGCCTGGGCGAAGCACTTTGATACGTTTGCGTAGTTTGCGATGTTTGCGCTACTTTGCACTACGCAAACTGCACGTAGCACAGTGCAAACACACGTAGCACAGCGGAGCATAGTGCAGAAGTAATTTTTTGCTTGCTCGCGGTCCTCAACGTCAAGTTGGCGACCGTAAGCAAGCAAAATGACATACCGGTGAGACTTTTTCCTCGTTCGCGATCAGCAACATCAAGTTGCTGATCATGAGCGTGGAAAATAAACCTCCCGGCGAGATTCTCAACGCTCGAGTACAAATGTAATGTAAATTGATACTTGTATAGCGCACTACTCACCTGCAAGGGTATCAAGGTGCTTGTACAAATACCACTGTGGAACCCATCCTGGCTTTCCCTGTGAGGTGTCCACTCCTGGGCACCCCCAAGGTGGAGGCCAGGCATCCTTAGCGTTGTGGGGGCCATTGTGGAGATTAAGCAAGCTATTGCCCAGAGTTGCAGAGTGGGACTCCATGATTGGAATAGGCACCGAGGCGAGAATTATCAGGTCTGTGGAATTTTTGTGCCCAAGACCCGCCGAGGCGGGAATTGAACCCTGGTCCCGGGCTAGACCTCTGCATCAGGGTCTGCCGCTCTGACCATTGGACCACACTTCTACTCAAGCGGCAGAAAACTGCAGCATGCACTGTGCAAGATGCCGTTTTTAATGACTGCACAGTGCAGATGCTTGTCCGCACTGTGCAATAATTGAAAACGGCATCTTGCACAGTGCAAACAGGCTACTACGCAGTTTGCGTAGTGCTACATGTAGCTCGCGTAGTGCGAAGTGCACTTTGCGTAGCTTCGCGAAGCGCTACTTTGCAAACTATGCCCAGCCCTAGTATATAATATGTGGAACTGGTTGCGGGCACGTGCGCCCGGCTCCTTTATTGGCTGGGCCACATGTACAGTGACGCCTGTGTTGGATGTGTGTGGGGTGAGTGTAAGCCAGCCCGCACGGAGTGGTTGGTGCTGGCAACAACTTGAATAGTGAACACCATTAAGAGGGAGACTGAAAACACTAGCATAACAGGTACAACTGCTGAGCAACATGGAGGCAGCCGGACCAAGTACAGAGATCACCCAATATGCAAACAAAAGTGTCCGTAAGTTGCAGGGCACTGAGGTTGGGGCACTAGAGCTGAGCGCGCTCATGTGTACAAATTATCTAGGATTGTGTCCCTTCGGGATATACCTGATGCAGCTGCAGTGGGGTGTGTTACACCTGCACCATCTTCCTCATCATCGTCCCAGGTCTAACACACTCCCTGAGGTGATATTGCTGCGTAACCTCTCCACAGCACAGAACCCAATCAGTAACGCTCCATGGGTTGCGGTGCACTGAGTCAGTGGCACCTGGAGTGCTGAGCAGGGTATCAGGCAGATGATGGCATCCACGACTGGTGTGAGCAACTCCGTTAGTTTTCCAGTTCCACTGTTTCGACTCTGACAGATGGCGGTTGGAGTTGGTCCTGGTGATGGTGGCATGTGCCTCCTGCGGTGATGCGAAGTCCAGGTCGGCCAGGACTCGATGTGATGTTTGAGCCCTGGTGGACCGCAGTAGAGGACAGAGGCAGGGGACAGCGCAGGGCCACAGACACATGGCATTGACGACCCCAAGGCCATCATCTCAGAGACCATCCAATATTCAATCAGACAAGGTCCCAGACTTGAGCTGCACATTGTTAGTGTCCCCAGATGCACCGCGGCCGGCACAGGCACACCGCCATAGTCCGGTGACTTTCGGCCCACTGAGGTAGGGCCACACGGACTGAGCGAGTCCTTGACAAAGTCGAAAGGGAATGTGGCATAGGGTTGCAGGGGACAGTGGAAGGTGTCCTCCAGGGTATAATGCAGAGGGCAGTAGCAGTCTGGAAGCAGCAAATGGAGGAGTGGAATGCAAGAGTCTCGTCTCCACCACCAATTCGGTATCAGCTACATGAGGATGAAGACAACCCGCTAGTCCATAGACTCAGACACCACCAAAGTTCAACCAGAGAGTGTCCATGAATGCTGGGGAACAGACATAGTGGCACCGGGGCTGAGAGGGGATGCAGTCTGCGATGATGCCGGTACAATGATATGGACTGCGCCATTGCGAAATCAGGACTCAGTCCCAAATGTTTGACCTACTAGTACGCTGTGTATGCCGGTAGAGTGCGTAAACGATGAAAGGAGTAGTGCGAGCCTGTGTTGCGGAGGCAGTGATGGTCGGAGCAGGCAGCCAGGGTCGCGGGCCTTGGGCTTGGACTTGCACTGGCACGTTGTGGGCCCTCTTTGACACATGCCAGTGTCGACAGGTGAGCATGGAGGCCTGGGTGCACAGTGGTAGGCAAGTTGGGTTCGGGAACCAGTGGCCCAGGGTGTTGCAGGCAAACAGGATCGCAGGCAATTCCGCTTACGGTGACAGCGTCGGCCTTGTGGCGGGCAGCGGGACACCGCCCTGGCAGAGATGTTGGGCATAACGGAAGAGAACCACGCCCAGAGCTACGTGCTTTTTATTCGCACCCCGATGCTGGCCACTCCGCTCACGCTTACAGGGGGGATGTAACAAGCTACATTTCCGTGATCTTCCCCACTGACAGGGGTGACATGGTTGCGCCCACTGTCCACTACACTCCATACACCAGCGGTGTAAGTCGACATGGATATGTGTGTGGTCTGCATACTGCAGTCTGGCCATCACATCCATGCCACACTTGACATTGTGTACAATCTCATTCATGGGTCAGTTGCCTCATTTGCACATGCCTGGTTCCCACTTCTCCCCACATTCAGCTATTGTGTGGCTGAAGTGGCATGCCATTGATGGCTTATGTACATGGCTGCCCCAGGTAGGGTCCCACAGTAAGTTGTGCTGTTGTGTGTGGTAGGTGGGCATGTTGTTTGGCATGTTGTGAGTTTGTAACGTGTGCATTTCCAGTGTTGTGTGTTACATGATTGTGGAGTTGAGGTGTGTGTTGTGTTCATTTGGTACTTGCCAACGAGCAGTGCATTTCCTTAGGTGCCATTCTGGTAGCGCTGGGTGATGATGGACTGTCGGGAGATGTAGGAATCATGCACACTTCCTGGGTAGTTGCCGTTGACGCTGGTGGATATTTTCCGTGGGACCGATATTGGCTGCACATTGATGGAATGTGTGTGCTTTCTGTTGCGGTTATTGTGTGCAGTGTTGCCAGGGGGCACCAGTAGGACATGTGTGAAGTCAATTGCCCCCAAAACGTATGGGAAGCCAGCTATAGCGTAGAAGCCTACTTGGTCTCCAGCTGTTCCTGCTGTGGGGGAAGTATAGGTACTGGGGTACCAAGCTGATGATGTCATCCACAACCGTTGCGAGGAACTTGGATTGGGCTGGCTGTGACACTCCTCCAATGCTGGCAGTTGTTGGTTGGAAGGTCCCAGAGGCCAACATGTGCAGCACAGCCAGCAGCTTTGTCTGCAGAGGGTTGTTAGTTGTCAGCTGTGTTGGTACCGTCAGCCTGTGGGCAATGATGTTCAGGATGCGGAGGATGGTTGTCCTTATGGGCCGGTGGTGGGCAATGTCATTCTCTGGTGTTGGGTCTGTGAGGTTGGTGCATTTTCAGGGGATCGCTGTCTTTGCCTGCGCTGCCTCAGTGTTGGTCCGGGGGGGTGGTGAGGGTCCGGGGTGGTCCTGGGGGTGGTGGCAGTGAGTGTTGTGGCCCTCTTGGGTGTCCGGGCTGCATGGTCAGTGGCTCAATGTCATATGTTGTTCTTCAGGTGTGGCTCTGGCCTGGACTCACTTTCCTGATGCAGGCTGTCACCCGACTTTACACCAGGTCAGGGCAGGTGTTAATTTCCTGCTGCTAACGCGCCCAGCATGGACCCAGTTCAGCACTCCGCCATATTTCACAACAGTCATGGTCACCAGGATCACCTGGTATGGCCCATGCTAACGAGAGTTAAGACAAGTTCTTCCTCAAATGTTGTTTAATGAGAACCCAGTCTCCTGGTTTCCAGGTCATGGCAGAGGTCCTTTGAGGTCTGAGCAGTCGTTACTTCAACCTGATAAGACACAGAATGAGCCACGTCAGACAATCCTTTACAGTAGTCAAGGACCAAATCATCTGCAATACTCACTAGTATGGTGGCGTGCACAGCAGATACATGCATTGCTCTTCCCATGAGTATCTCATGTGGTGACAACCTAGGGGCATATTACCAAGGGGGGCGATAGGCAATTATCGCTGATTTAGCGGCCGTTTTTGGCCGCTAAGCGGCGATAATTCTATCGCCCTATTAGCAAGCTGTCGCTAACAGCAGTTAGCGACAGCTTGTAGGCGATAGCAAGCGGTTTGAGGCCCGCTTTGCATGTCAGCGATATTTATCGCTAATGACATGCAAAGTGGGCGTACCCAACCTGTTAGCGACTGAAAGCAGTCGCTAACATCGCTATCACCTATTAGCAAGGCTAAGCGCGAATATCTCCAAAAACTAACACCTGCCCAGACCAGTTCTTAGCCATGCTATCCAATGGGAGGTGGATAACATGGCTAAGAGCATTTCGTCGCTAATGCGTGAATATCGCTCTATTCTCAGCGATATTCACGCATTTCGCCGCTATCGCCGGAAAATGTATCGCTTTGGAGAGAAACGTTGCTAATAGCAAGTTATCTCAGCGATAAATTCCGGCGATGCTCAGCGATATAAAAATCGTCGCTAAGCCTATTTAGCGATAAATATCGCTACTTGTTGGTAATATGCCCCTTAGTTCTCCTGTCAGGAATGCTACGCAAACTCATCAGCACTCGAGGCAATACATTAGCCCATTTCAAAGATGTTGAAGCGCACACTTTAGCCAACCTTGTTTTTAATGTCCTGTTGACTTGCTCTACCATTCTTAATGCCTTTGGCCTGTAACTACAATGCAGTCTTTGATCCACGCTCAAGGCAGTGCACAGCAATTTCATGATTTCACTGTGGAAGTGTGTCCCTCTATCTGATTCCAATGTAGTTGGAAATTCGAATCCAGGAATGAGTTCTCTCAGCAACAACTTAGCTACAGAGAGGACATCACATCTCCTAATCAGATAGGCTTCAACCCATCGAGAACAGATGTACACAACAACCAGACTGTATCTCAATCCATTAAACAGAGGCATCTCAACAAAGTCCATGTGGATCCGATTAAAGGGGCCCATATCTGCCAATATGACTCAAGGAAATAGGAGTCTTCTTCCCAGCATTCATCTGTTGGCACGTGACACACCGATGACACACAGCCTCTGCAATCACACTAAACCTAGTATTGAACCAAGTCTGTCTAAACAGTCTCACCATCATATCTCTTCCTATTTGAGCCCCTCCATGAATTTGCCTCACCATTGGATTTAACAAACAATCTGGTAATACTGCCCTGCCATTAACAGATACGCACATTTCATCCCTCCTGTTCTCATAACCAGATCTGATCATTTCCTGTGGCCTTCATCCCATGTCAGCAAAAGATAGCATCATGCTGAGTTCAGTCTGCTCTGTGCTCTGGCCAGTATATTCCCTATTGAAAACACATGCATGAAAGCGCAATAACGTACAACTTTGTCTGCGTATCTATTTCCAATAATATTAATGACATCCACATCCCTTGGCACTTGTAGAGGTTTCAGCAGTTATCTCCCTTACTCCCCATTCCTTATCAGGGATCCTGATGATGTTACAAACCCACTCTGTGACCATAGCTGTCTGAAGTCATGAATCACACCGAAACCGCACTGGCTATCATTATACATCATTTTTCGGATTTGTTCAGAAACAAGAAATACACGGGTCAAGGCAACAATTTCAGCCACCTATGCAGAGTGTACTGCCTGTAAACAAGCAGCTTCTACCACTCAGAGATGGTACAGACAGCAAACGCTGCTCTCAGATTACCTTCATTGTGTCTTAAGCATGAACCATCAACAAAAAGTACTAGATCAGGTTCAGGCAACGGCTCATTGACAATGTCAGGTCTAGGCTACATGCAAAGCTCAGTGACATCCAGACAGTCATTGTCTTCACATTCTTCCCCATCAGCATTTGGACAGGTAGAAGGATTTAACACAGAACACTTATTCAGGGTGACACCTGCTCATATCGGATCTGCCTATTATTTGTCAAATGGTGTGTTTTGCTTCGCGTCAGCAAAAGCTCAACTGATTGTGGTACATTTACTGTAAGAGGATGACTCATTACAATGCTCTTACATCATTCTATACTGACGCCTGTTGAAGCAACGGATTTGAGACATCCGAGCAACTCTGAAGCTGCAGGATCAAAGTGGCTGAGAAGTAGGCCACTGGTGTATGGGCACCTCCATGTCTCTGGGTGAGTACAGATAGAGCACAACCCTCTTGTTCATGGCAAAACAGTGAGAATGCTTTGTTGTAATCAGGCATTCCTAAAGCTGGAGTGCAACACAGACACTCTCTCAACTTCAAGAAGGCAAGTAGACAGTTGTTATTCCAAGTCACCTGATCACACACATCCGTATGGGTCAGTATCAGCAAAGGCTTCGCCATCAAGGAGAAATTTGGAATCACCTGTCAGCAGTAGCCAACGATTCCCAAGAACATTCTGACCTCTTTTTGGCTATTGATTCATTTTCATGATTGCCTCCACTCTTTCTAGTGACACTTTCTTTTGCCTTCCTCAATTTCATGACCCAAATACTGTACTTATTTTAGACAGTACTGAAGCTTACTCAGAGACACCTTAGGCCCATTGTCAGCCAGATTGGTCAGTAAGACAATGGTATCATCCCTACAAGCCTCTCGCGTTTCAGATTCAATTAGAAGGTCTTCATAAATTAGACAGGACTGAATTTGGGGGCAGAATCAAGCTCTCACGGTCTTTTTCGGGATCTGATTTAAAATGGATGCACTTTCAGTATACCCTTGAGGGATACAACACCACTTTAAGACACAATTCTCCAGATGGAAACAAATAAAAATTCGCTCTCCTCGTGCAGTGGAATGGAGAAGAATGCTTGCCAGAGGTCAATCACTGTGAACCATTCAGCTTTGCAAAGAATATGGAAAATGATTACAGATGGATTCGATACCACGGGACAGCATAGAATCACTATGTTATTGGCCTTTCTAGAATCCTGAACAATGTGATATTTCCAACTTGCCTTCTGCAACTCCACAATTGGAGAATGCTATGGACTTCCCATGATCTCCTTCAGAATGCCCTGCACACTCATGGAGTCAATTACTGGTATAATCCCTGCTACTTTTTCTGGGGTTAGATTGTACTGAGGTGTTTTCTGAAACTCTCCATTTGGCTTGACCTCTAAACAGACTGGCTCGACTCCTCGAATCAGTCCAATTTTTTCCCCTGTGAGGTTCCATACCACTGGAGAGTCTGTGTCTCTCAGATCCAGTAGCATTTCATCCACTGTCAGTAAAGGAAACAGGGTGGAAAAAAAGTTCAGGTTTGCTAGTTTAAAGGCAACATCCTCATCGTTTGGCTGCAATTCTATTCCCTTTGGTGTGTAGTAGATAGTACAGTTTAATTTGCACAAGTCGCTCCCTAGTAAACAGACTGGACTTGAATCACACACCACGATCCTGAAAAGTTCTGATTTTCACTGGCATCTCTTCTGTCTAAGGGTTTATATTATTTTGTTAGAGACTCCTACAACTAGGGTTGATATTTCTGGGAGGGGCAGGTTTGGGGCCTCAACATATCTCACAGTAGAACTAGTAGCACCAGTATCAATCAAGAATGTAATGGGATGACCATTTACGTCTGCTTCTATGGGTGGTCCACTCTGGTCCACCTCTTAGACTGCTCCAAGAGTAGTCTTCCTCCGCCTCAGGCACCGTCATAAGGACGGGTCCAGATCAAATCTGTCTAGCGCTTCCATTAAGGGAATCTGATGATATGTTTGATTGCCCTTCAAGATTCATGGAGGTTGGGGTACTTGCACTAACTGGTTCTGAGTCCCACCTGCTTTAAATGATCTTGGCCTGGTCACTTTAGGTAACTGGTCTATGCCATTTGCCACTTGCACAAGGTCTTATCCCTGATCTTGATTGGAGGGTTAAGAAGGCACTCGCCCTGCCAATGCCTGATTTTGTGACAAAAATGACAGGCAGTGGTCTTTTTCAGGGTCGCAACATACATTCCTATCTTTGGGTCTATTGGGATACCTTTCCCTCTTTCCTGGCCCACTGGCCCGGCAACTGATTGTGCTTGTAAACCTCCTGGGGCATTCCCCTGGCCACGGGGTGTGCAGTCTAAATATCGAGTCATTTATTTCGAATGGACATAATATCGACTCCAGAATATCAAGATGGCATTAATATCGAGGTAAGTAATATCGATGTATTTTTTATCGATTTTTATGTATGTTCAAAAATATCGATTGAAAAAATATCGAGTAAGTAATATCGTTAGAAAAAAATATCGATTTTTCTAGTAGTTTAAAAATATCGGAATTTGTGTTATCGACAGTCATGATATCGACTGTCATGATATCGACTATTAATATTGATATAAATAATATCTAATAGTTAAATGTACACTGTTTTAATGTTTTATTACTACATTTATTGTTAAAATGTATGTTAATTTTGTATTTATTTATATTGAAATAATTTTAAAAATAAATAATAATGTAAAAAAATTATTCAAATACTATAATAATTTCTAGGAGCGGGTAGTGGGTTTTTAGGGGAATAGGGTGGGAAGTAATTTAAATATAATTCATTAAATATGTAAATGTATTAATTGGTATTAATTTTTTATTAATTGTTAATTAAAAATTTATTATTTAATATAAGATATTTAATTGGTAATTAATTTAATTTAAGACATTAATTGCTAATTATGCTCATTTACATAATTTATGTCATGTAGCGGGTTGTGGGTTTATAGGGGAATAGGGTGGGAAGTAATTTAATTATAAATAATTAAATATGTAAATTTATTAATTGGTATTAATATTTAATTAATTGTTAATTATATAAAATATTTTAATTATATAAAATTTAATTGGTAATTATTTTAATTTCATTGAATAATTGCTAATAATGTAAATTTAAATAATGTATGTCATGTAGCAGGTTGTGGGTTTATAGGGGAATAGGGTGGGAAGAAATTTAATTATAAATAATTAAATATTTAAATTTATTAATTGGTAGTAATATTTATATAATTGTTAATTAAATCATATATTTTTATTATATACAATTTAATTGGTAATTAATTTAATTTAATTGAATAATTGCTAATTATGTAAATTTATAAAATGTTTGTCATGTAGCGGGTTGTGGGTTTATAGGGGAATAGGGTGGGAAGTAATTTTATTATAATTAATTAAAAAGGTAAATGTATTAATTGGTAGTAATATTTTAATAATTGTTAATTAAATAATGTATTTACATTATATAAAATTTAATTGGTAATTAATTTATTTTAATTGTTTAATTGCTAATTATGTTAATTTAAATAATTGATGTCATGTAGGGGGTTGTGGGTTTATAGGTGAATAGGGTTGGAAGTAATTTAATTATAATCAATTAAATATGTAAAATTATTAATTGGTAGTAATATTTCATTAATTGTTAATTAAAAAATTAATGTTGATTATTTAAAATATAATTGGTAAATAATTTAATGTAATGTATTAATTGCTAATTATGTTACTTTAAATTTTTTCTTTTCTGTAGTGGGTTGTCTGTTTATAGGGGAATAGACTGGGAAGTAATTTAATAATAAATCATGAAATAATAATATTTATTTAAGGTATACAACGTTTAGAACACAACGTTTACAATGCACTACCTTTACAATGAAACTTTTACAACGCAAATACCATAGCAATGCATGTAATTAGATCAAATATTTTTACTACGCAGGTATTTTTACAACGCATACCATTACAACTTAAGTGTTGGTAAGTATATAATTATATTTAAAATGTTATAGGTTTGGATTGTTGGTTAAAGGGGTATTTTTAAGGTTCTGGGTCAGTTTTCAGTGTTTGGGTAAAGGGTTATTTTTAGGGTTCAGGGTCAGTTTTCAGTTTGTGGGTAAAGGGGTATTCTTAGTGTTCAGGGTCAGTTTTTTGTTTTTGGGTTAAGGGGTATTTTTAGGATTCTGGGTCAGTTTTCAGTTTGTGGGTAAAGGGGTATTTTTAGGGCTCAGGGTCAGTTTTCAGTATTTGGGTAAAGGGGTATTTTTAGAGTTCAGGGTCAGTTTTCAGTTTGTGGGTAAAGGGGTATTTTTAGGGTTCAGGGTCAGTTTTCAGTTTGTGGGTAAAGGGGTATTTTTAGGGTTCAGGGTCAGTTTTCAGGTTGTGGGTAAAGGGGTATTTTTAGGGTTCAGGGTCAGTTTTCAGGTTGTGGGTAAAGGGGTATTTTTAGGGTTCAGGGTCAGTTTTCAGTTTGTGCGTAAAGGGGTATTTTTAGGGTTCAGGGTCAGTTTTCAGTTTGTGGGTAAAGGGGTATTTTTAGGGTTCAGGGTCAGTTTTCAGTTTGTGGGTAAAGGGGTATTTTTAGGGTTCAGGGTCAGTTTGGGGTTTTTGGGTAGAGGTGTACAGGGTAAAATTAAGGTAAATTTTGATTTACATTAAATTAATTAAATTTAAATACATTTAATTAAATTATTTTCTATTAATTTACATTAAATAAAATATTATATAATTATGAATACTTACGTTGTAATGCTATGCGTTGTAAAGGTATTTGCTTTGTAAAAACATTCGTTGTAAATAAATGCGTAATGTAAAGGTATGCGTTGTAAAAGTATGCGTTCAAACGTCATACATCTTTTATTTAATTGTATTTAATAGAAAATAATTGTAAATTAATTTATAATTATCAAAAAAATATTTGAAAATTAGTTGTAAATTAGTATTAATAGGTAAGTAATAGAAATAATGCTAGTTATTTAGTAATTTTAATATATTAATTATTATGTTAAATTAAATAGTTAATTATTTGTAAAAAAAATTATATTTATATTATTTTTGGATTTATTTATTAATATATGAAGTATTTACTTTCCCTACTGTTGCACCCACTGGAGTGGGAATAGTAATTAGCATGGGTTCAGTTTCCAGCACCTTCCATGAGTTTACAATTGGTGAAATGGGAATTGTAATTTGTATGGTTTTAATGTGTAGTATGGTTTTGTGAGTTTATAATTGGTGCAGTGGAAATAAGAAGACATTTTTTATAGAAATCATTATTATTGGTAGGATACTATAATAAAGTTTTCACATTACATAGAAATATTTTGTATTAATTATTGTTATTGTAGTACTTAAAAGATTAATAAATTTTTAAAATTATTAAATTTTAAAATGCATTTTTATATAGAATATTTCATATGTAATTAATATTTATATAGAATAATAAAGAAGGAAACATACACAGGGTTAAATGCAATAAATGAAAAACAGTTTATTAACATATAAAAAATTAATTGTAAGTAGAGATGTATTTTTTATTTCAATTGAAAATTGTAACTAAACAGTTTTTATTATCCCAAAAAATATATGAAGTGCATAAATATGTTTTTAACACATAAATGATATTAACATAATTTTATGTTTATTCACATATATTGTAATTTATATAGCTAAAGAAACAAATTGGTAATATGTACTTTTCATTTAATAACAAATATTTTATTCACATAGACATTGAATATATTGTCATTCATAAATATGTACATTTCTTTTGTAACAGTAACATTTTTGTTTCTTACAAAGTAATCATATATTTTTTTTAAATTAATATTATGAATATTGAATATATTTATAATATTAATTTTTACATAGATAAACACACAAATACATTTTTATATACATACATAATGTTTAAACTAATATTTGCTATTTTTATAAAAAAATTATTTGTAACAAAGTTATAGATGCAAATTTGTTTAACATATAGATTATTTTCAAAATGTATATATAAATCATAAAATATTATTTAAAGTATCACATAACAGTTGAATAATTATTTGAAAGTAATGAATATTTAAGAAATAATTTTCTACAATTTAAATAATTATTTACACTTAATATAATACTCAGTGTATTTTTTTAAAGTGTTGGAATATAGAAATTAAAGAAGATTTTGCTGTATACAGGGACTACTTTTTAACCGCGTAATGTTTCTTAGGCTTATTTGGTGCTTCAACAGATCGCGGTTGGATGCTGCTTCGCGTTAGAGAGGGTAAGTTTGTTTTAATTGTATTTTAGAAGTTAATGAAGTTATTGTTAGTGTATGTGTGGTGTGTTTAGGTTTATGTAGATAGGGTTATTAAGAGAAGATTGTGTGTTCGGTGTTAGGTAGAGTGTACGATATTTGATTTTTACCGCGTTTTAGTTGTAGGTGTGTGACGTGAGGTAATATGTTTAAATGTTACTAAGATAATATGTTTGGTGTATAAATATGTGTTTTTATATATGTATTGGTGTTTTTGTGTGGGTGGGTATGTATTTTATTTTTTCCAGGTTATCGTCGCGTTTTACTGTTTTTGAGGAGTTCCTTCTTTGTCGATCAGAGTTGTGTGACGAGTATTATATACTCTTATTTTTGCACACAAATATTTTGGTTTTCAAGTTTTCCAGGAGCGTTTTTTTTTCAACATTACTATTTTCGGGATTTCTATCGTATATCGTGTCTATTACATTGGAGAGGAGTCGCTATGGATTTTCTTGTATTTGTGCTTTTTTCTTTGGGCTTACATGGATTGTATGGGTTTTTGCAATGGTGTCGTATGGATTGCTTGGAATTGGATTACGTTTGAAGCTGCAACAGAAATTTAAGTGTTTACAAAATTTTTAATGGGTGGGTAAACTGTTTTAATTTTTGCTTTACTTACGTTGTATGTAACATTTTGTAAATACATTATCTAAATACATTTTATATATGTTAATATTATGTATTTGATAATTTAATTGCAAATTGTTACATGTAAAAATCAAGGAATTTAGAAAAAAAATGCTTAATGTAATGTGTATAGTTATGTTATGTTTTAAAGAATAGTTTTTGCAATCATTGATAGATATTCTAGTCCTTTGCTAGTTGGATAGAGGGTAACTTGACTTTGGAGTGTGTTATACATTTTTTTAGTTTCTTTGGTGAGTTTGGGTCCGATCAAAGTTACTGATTGCTCCATTCGGAGCTCCTGGTAACTCTGTTCTTTTTGTAAGGATTGTATTAATTTGTGAAGGGTAGGCGTTCCTCGGCCTGTAGTTGCTTGGAAGGCATTGTGCCATCCTTCAACTGCATTGTTTGTTTTTGCTTCCTTATTTAGTGTGCTAAGGTAGACATTCCACCAAGCTATTTGGTATTTGGGTTGTCTTCTATGGCCTGATCTGTGTAGCCTTCCTACCCATGTGTCTTCGAAGTAGTCAAGCACAGGGCTTAGTCTTTCTTCGTTTCTTTTATAGTAGGGGCTGTCTATTAATAAGTTATAGTGCTCAGTTACATCTGTCAGTGGAACATAGGCTAGGGCGATTAGTTTTTGTATTTGATAAGCAAATGTGCTATCAGTGGCGTATTGGATACTCAAGGTAGATTTTTGTAGATGTCGCCAGATACATTGATTAAAATGATAATAGCAACCTTGTATTGCTGTGTGTGGGTATGTTTTAAGGATGCTGTTTATCATTGCTTTTTCAAAGTCAATAGTAATTTTTTGTGGAAAATAGTTGTTAGTATGTTGATTGACTTCAGTTAGTATTTCTTGATAGGTAGCTTGCTGTTTGTTTGGTAGAAGGGCATAAAGGAATGGAATATTTGCATTTTGGAAATGACCATGGATAGTGTATAATTGATAAAAAGGTTTGGGGCATACAGAAAAAGTACCGTCCATCATCCAAGTTTGGCATTGGGTAAGTTTAGTTATGTTGTTTGCTGTGGCAAACAGTAAAATTCTTTTATCTTTAGATTTGTTGTCATAGAGTAGAAAATTATCTTTATTGTTAGTTACAGAGAGTTCAGGGGGAATTTGCACTTCTTCAAAAGTTTTTGGTGAGGGAGGAGTAGTGCATGTTGCTCTTTTTTGTCTAGCTACAGTTCTTTTAAGAGATTCAATAGATGGTAATTGGCTAGAAGCATGTTGGGGAAGTACACTTAAATGGTGTTTCAGAATAGCAGTTGTTGGTTGATCAGTTCTAGTACTAGCTTCTTTAAGGGAATCTAGCATTTGTCTAATCTCTATTTCTGTTACATTGGGTGGGTGATTATGTTCCTTAGTATAAGTAACAGTAGTTTCCTGAGTTATAGCTCTACCATAACATTTGTTGGCATAATATTTTGTACACTTCCAAAACACTTTCAAATCTTTTTGTTTCTCTTGAGTGTAGACATATCCCATATAACAAAGAAGCATTTTCCCTTTTTGTTAATGAATGACTTTAGCTCCTTCAGTCATGATTGTATTGTAGTGCTAGGAGGTAATTAAAAGAGAATGTCATTACATTTTTTGATAAAATAATGTTGTATTCTAATAATACAGTTTAATACATTTTTGATTTACCTGTAATTCTTTTGATGATTTCAAGTAGTTCTTTTCAGGTGTTGATGTTCTTCAAACTGTTATTTTCTGTGTATATATTTTTGTGCCTGTGGAAGTTGAGAAAATGTGTACAAATATTTTATTACTATTTATGATATTTAGCTAGAGGTTTTTAGCTAGTTTCTATTTAGTTACCTATCTATTAAATGTCGAAATTACATTTCAATTATATACTTACTTATTTATATTTAACTTTTGATGTCCAGGTGTTGTGTAGGTCTTCTGTATTTTCTTTTTGTCTGTAGGATAAATAGTAAATAAAAACACATATATTTTAGGTATTTGGCTTTTAAATATAGGTGTGAAGTTTGAGAGTTACATTTTCGATGGCTAATAATGTAGTAGTACTTACTTTAGATAGGTGTAGCTCTCTTTATGTTGAAGTCAATAAGTTTTCTTTCAGAAATCCTGCAGAGTTTCGTCTTCCTTTAGTTAGGAGATTTAGGCTGCATTTTTAGTTTGCTGTAATCTTGTTTATATAGTATTAGTCTAATTGTTTCAGAAATAGGATTGGTTGTTTAAATTGATAGTCTGTTTTTATTTGTGGATTTGAATTTTTTTACCTGTTATGCTAATTACTTTCCTTATATGGGTGACGCCAATTAACGTTTATTGAATGTGTAAGGCCTTATTTAGTATTGGTAATGTTATCTTTATATTAGTAAAGTGGAGGAATATATATAATTTGCAGTAAGAAATGTTTAGTTGTTCGGAACATTGTTTATGTATTATAAAATGTATGTTTGTATTTATTTTCTGTTATAAATGTTAGGAAAATATATAGAATATTTTATCGATTTATATAAACAATTTCTGAATAATTATGAATCGTATGACTACATTTTAAGATAATAAAGTGATTTATTCAAGGATGTAGTAATTTCGAATTGTAAAAAATCGATCAATTTGGTATCTATATTTTTGTATTCGATATTTTGACTGTTTTTCATTTATATATGTGATAATCGATGTTTTAGAAATCGATAATGTTGTTAGTCGATATTGTTGTAGTCGTTATTTTTTTTCGTCGATATTGTGGTTTCGATATTTTTGTGGTTTGTTGTTTAAGTATAGGCAATCGATAATTTTGTAGTCGATAATTTGTCATCGATATTTTGTCCAGTCGATATTCGGTCTGTCGAGGTTATGTCAGTGATCCGGCCACGGGTTACAGCTCCCATCATTGCCTGCACCTGCTCTCCTTTCTCTGCATTACACGTTTGGACTAACATCAATTTCTCCTTTATCCTTCTATGTTTGGAATCCACGTCATAAATGCTATACCTGGCATACCGTAATATTTGTGTACGTACGTCTTTTGCTAACAGATTAAGTGCTGTTGGATCATGAGACTAATCTCCGACCTCAACCCAGTCATAAATTTGGACACAAAATGTCTCATATCTTTGCTGTTGAGTTTTTTTTACCCCAAAGCACTGCTTAAAGCCCTGTGACAGCCTTTAATAATAAGCATGTACTGACTTCTTCAGTTTGTGGGTCGTTCGATCTATGTTATCCCAATCAATGTCTTGTGTGGCTATTTTGCACTGCAACCATGTGATCACCTGATCATTCTTCCTCATGACCATTGGCGAAAGCCCATGAGTTACTGAGTCCCTCTCCAGTTCAGCCCAAGGCCACCTTACAAGCAGACCATAGATCACTAGGAACCACAATTTTGAACAAGGTGTTTAAGTCAATCCACAACACTTTTGAGTTCTTAACAAAGCAATCAACTTTCTTGTAACACTCAGCAGGTTTCTCTCTCAACCTGGGGAAATCATTTGCGAAGACAGCAAGGTCACCCCGACTCCAAGGAACATGCACGTATCCTCCACTTGGCACTTCCTGTAATGAATATGCCTCTACTCGCTGTGTTCCCCCTCCGGGAGATTATGTTTCTGCTATCGCCTTTCTTTTTTGACCACCTCTCCTCCCACTTCCAGAGCATACTCCAAGCCCTTATTCCTATCACCAATTCTCAGATGTAGGTCTTCAAACCAGCCACGCTCTTTTCCTCTGGCTCTTGGTTACTGTAAGTAAGCTTATGATTTCCCTGTAGCGTCTTTATTTGGGACAAGTCTACTCCATACCTTTGAGCCAACTCTGACAATTTCTCATGTGCCTGTCTTGCCCTTTGGGTAACATCCTTAGCTACAAAGAGCAACTCGTCTGGTGCATAGGTCTCTATTCTGTCTAAGTGTAGGTTCCCACTGATGGTTTTGTCTAGTTCAGCCTTCAGTCTCATCACATCCACCAACTTCAGCTCCACCACAACTTTAAGAGTACCCTGACTCGACCTACTACTCTGACTGTCCTTGCTGTTATTATGATACCTCAGCCATGACTCTAAGGCTGCAACGTCTAGAGCGTGCTGATTGTAAAGGGTTCTCTGACTTGGTCTAGGGTCTTGAGTCATGTCACTTGGTCCTCTTACTGGAGTTTCCCACATTCACAGATCTGAACTAGTGCTTAGCATGTGTATAGACCGTATGGTAATGGAGCCAATCCATACTCCGGAAGGTTCAGCAGTAGTCGCTAAAGGGGTACTAGATTCCATAAGTACTAAAGGATGACAATTCCCATTTGCACTTCCGGTTCTTCCTAACCAAGTTCCTTTGGCATATATGTATTGTCTCTGACCAAGGTTTCCTACTGATTTTGGGTAATAAACAAGAACGACTGGACAAATGGTAACCTGTACTGTAAAAGCTTCCGGCAACCATGAAGTAGCGTTAACACCATCCAGTTCTATACCTCCCCAAGGCAGGCACTACCCTTATTCTTGTTGATATCATGCTCATGAACCCTGGATCAGGAGCTGCTGGGGCTGGTACACTTCCCTATCCTGGATGGGTCGGATCCATGCCATTAAGATGTCCCTTCTCCCCAAGCTGCTGTACCTGTTCCAAGCCCTTCTCATTGAACTAGAAGGGGACTTTTATAGGAGAGTGAAGACCATGATTCTTTGCTTTATTTGGCAAGGAGGACGGGCGCGCTTTTCCTTTTCTACTCTGTGCCGCACACGGAAGGAGGGGCGGTGGGGCTCCCTGACATCCACCTATATTATAAGGCAGCACAACTTTGGGTGTTGGTGGAGTGGACGCAGTTAGAATCGGAAAAACATTGGCTACATATGGATTGTAGTGTTGCAGGGAGAACCATTTGGGATCTAGTCTGGAGGCCTAAATGTGACAGGCCTAGGAATGTGTATATCAGCACACCCACCCACACAACTTTGAGAGTATGGGTTTCGGTGTCCAGGGATGACAGGTGGATGATCTTTCCCTCCCCAGTTACACCACTCCACTTTAACCTCGCTTTTGCCCCAGCGCTACTAGAGGGCCCCTTTGCGGCGTGGAGAGAGGGAGGATGCCTCGCGTTAACACATCTTTTTCATAATTTCGACCCACTCTCTTTCGACAACTGTAAGCGAGACTTTGGGGTAGGGAATACAGAGAGATACCACCGTGCACAACTACTCCATTGGGCACTCACCCCTCAGGTGCGGGATGCAGCTACGCGCCCCCTCACGAAATTCGATGCCTACCTTACTAAGACCTCTTCGATGAAGGGAGTCCTCTCATTTCTATATGGGTTCTTGCTCTCCACGGCAATCACACCCCGGCCAAGATACATGTCCATGTGGGAGGGGATTCTTCAGCAAGATATTACTGAGGAGGAGTGGTCGCACTTATGGTCGGACATCTCAAAATTGAATCACTCCTTAGAACTTAGAGAGGCCCACGTGAAGACAATGATGGACTGGTACCTACACCCGTCCAAGCTTCGAAAGATTTTTCCCAGTGCCTCCGATAGGTGTTGGAGGGGGGTGTGGGTTGTTAGGGAAATTTCAGCATATTTGATGGGACTGCCCCATTATTTGCCCCTTCTGGAAAGAGATTTTAGCTCATATTAAGGAGATGCTGGGCTACCCCGTCCCCACCTCTGGAACATCAGACTAAATCGGATAAAAATATCATGTGGCTCAGTTTTGGGGTGGCCAAGATCACCTTGGCGGTGGCATGGAAGAAGAGGGAGGCCCCGGCCATCTCCATCTGGCACTGCCGCTTATGGAAACTGCTCAGTCTAGAACGCATGGCTGATATTTTTAGTGATGACTTTAAGAACTTTGTATTTCGATGGGGACCCCTGGTATCCTTCCTTTCAAGAGGCCTCCCATCAGCAGTTTGCTCTTCTAGTGTTAGGGGCCTCCATCTCTTCCAGCTTTGAGACCACTGGTTGTAAGAGTTTGATTCTTAGACCTATACATTGCCGCCACCCCTGATGGGGTTTTTGGAAGGGGGGGTTAGTTATTGTTTTCTTTTTTTTTCTTCTCTGTTTTTTCTTTTACGACAATGCCATAGGTAGCACTGTGTAGGGAGATGCTCCGATTCGTGCCTCAGACTGCGGTGGATGGCGCTTTCTAAATGAGAGGCGCAGGACATTCAAAGTGACGACCGGAGTCTGGATGCCATGATGTATTGATACTTACCTTCTTCATGTGGACGGCTGTTTTGCAAACCCCGTTCTTGTTAGAAGCTGAACCCCTTAGTGAGCTGCTCTGTTAGCCAGGGGTCTTTTGTTCGGATAAGACTCTAGGTCTGCACCAGCCTATTGTGCTATGGCTTTGCTATGACTGCTCCTCCCTGTGTGGCAAGATGTGCGGGATTGTCGCATGTTTTTTTTTTATAAACCAATAAACATATCTTTGACAAATTTACTTTCTTAATTAACATAATTAGTTATAAATTAAAGAAATATTATTAATTAAAAAACAAATTAAAACACATACAAAATATTTAGTTTTCCACACTTTACCGCTATAATCCCCACAACCCACAGCTAAAATTAAACTGTAAAAAAATGAATTGCACAATTAAAATCTATTTTTAATTAAAAAACTAATACTATTTAACAACGTATTATAAAGTAATTAAAATTAACTTACACGACACTTTACCCTTATAACAATAAAACCCACACACAAAAAATGTAAACAAATACCCAAATTAAATATAAAATAAATAATTAATATTAATGATCAACTACGTTTTAATTAATTAAACATAAATTACCTCCCACCCGTTACCCCTATGAACCCCACAACCCGCACTTAAAATTAATTACACAAATTCCATATTTAATTTTCAATGAATTAATAAATATTCATTAACAACTAATTATTAATTAAATAAACATAAATAACTTCCCACACTTCACCCTATCAACCCCACAACCCACACCTAAAAAAATCACACAATTACCATAATTAATTATCAATTAATTCATTTATACAAATTAACAACTAATTATCAATTAATTAGGCAAGGATTACTTCCCACCCTTTACCCCTATAAACCCCACAACCTATACCTAAAATTAATTACACAGTTTCCATAATTAATTTTCAATCAATTAATTAATATTAATTAAGAACTAATTATTAATTAAATAAAAATAAATTACTTCCCACCTTTTACACCATAAACCCCACAATCCACACCTGAAACAAATCGCACAATTTCCATAATTCATGTTCAATCAATCAATTAATTATTATAAATTAACAACTAATAAAAAATAAATCACAGCCCAGTACGGAACAAACAAATTCCAAAATGTTATTAAAATAAAATTTGTAACTGCTAAAAATGTAATTTATATATTAAAAAACATAACCAATACTTATACTAAAAACATACATCACATCACATACATGTAAAATATAAACTAAAACACATAACACTAATTAAAAAATCGATATTTCAAACAACTATATTTTTCAAACAATATTAATGACTTATTTTTAAGAAAACAAACAGAGAGGTGGCCCTACTAGTTCCAGGGAACTGAGCACTTATAACCTATATGCAAGCAGAACAATCCCTGGAAGTAAATTCACATACAAACACCTCTCACATTCGCAGTAAACACTCTGTATAAGTTTATCTTGAACAATCCTTCCTAAACCCTTAGACTGTGGCATAAAAATCATAAACCCAAACTGTAATGTAGTGCTCACACAATTTTATTTATAAAAAAGGCACAAAAGTCTATCTAAATCCATACATGAGTTAAAAATCATTTAGTCCATATCTTAAAGGATGAACACACAATAATATATGCACTATAAACATACAATACTTTTCATAAAATATTTATCTCACATAAAAAACATCTTTTCTAAAAAAATAAAAAGAAAGGCCCCAACATCACATTAGACATGTTCTATTACAATTAACAGGGGATCCAAATCTCATATGTCATACAGAGGTACTTGGTGAAAATATGTAGATTAAAAATAATCTTCTTAAGTGGAGAAACATGACCCTAAAATAAATCTTGAGTCCTGAAGAAGGAGGTTACCTAACAAGCTTTGATACCACCGAAACGCATTTGTGCACAAAGAATCCAAAAATGGGGATGATTGGATAAGAATAATCTTTTTTACCAAGTACCTCTGTATGACATATTAGATTTGGATCACCTGTTAATTGTAATAGAACATTTCTATATTTTTAAAACAATATTTCCTACCTTAAATTCGATATTCTTGACCACGATATTCTTGCTGTCGATATTTCTGAATCATGACATTTCCAACCCGATATTCTGTCTCACCACCCCAAGCAAACTTATGGAAGCACACAACCTAGAAAAAATAGGTAAGAAGGGCTAGTGCCCAGGGTATCGGGACCAACTAACTCACATCCTCGAAAATTCATGGAGGTTCACCCACCTGACTTAAAACAATCAGAGAACTCTGGGAAATCTGATAGGTGCAGTTCAGATATGGCTCCTTTACATGCAGCACTTTGCGTGAAAGGGGCATTCCATGGTTGTTGCTGTGGGTGTTTCCACACGACACCCATGGAACCAGACACAATTCCAGATTTACAAGAAATCGCAAATCTGTAAATGTGTCTGAATGCTACGCCTCCGCAGGAGAGGAGTAGGGAGGCGCAAAGAGGAGAAATGTATTAATTTCTCCTCGTTTTTGTTCCTCTTTCTATGCGTGCTACATTCTTTAGCACACATAGAATAAGAAATTGACCTCAAATTATTGTTTATGTACAGGAAGGTGTCCCTTCCTGTACATAAACAATCCTTTATATCAATGACGTTTTACAAGATCTATGTGTGCTAATGCAGCACACATAGAAGTTGTAAAACGCCATTTCTGATGGTAACCCTTCCTGCACATAAACAATCATCCCCATTACACAGTCACCCTTGTACCATGGTACAAGGGTGACTGTGTCGGCGCATGGCAGCAGTTTGTGCACCAGTACAGGGGGAAGCACAGAGATGCTACATATTGTTGTAAACAAGTTGCATCCCTGTGCTTCAAAACTAACGCAGCGTGGGGCAGTAAAATGACTTGCTGCATCGCGCTGCGTTAGGTTATTGTAAATCTGTCCCTAAGATTGTAGTCTTCAAGAATAAGTAAAACAAAAAAATGCTTGGTATATAAAAACACAGAAGATTGAAAGAACACCTAGCATCAAGTTCTTAGGGGTCTGTCTTAATGAATGCGGACTTCCTACCCGACGCATCAAGGCTCTAGCAACATTAGCCAAGGCTGTGACTTTTGCTTTTCAGTGACTACTTCGAAATCTCTCCTGGTCAGACTGCACAGCAATTTGCAAAGTCATTGAAAGCAAACTAATGCCCACATTGGCATATGGAGCATTTGTTCATTTAAATGAACTTACAAGCTAGCAAGACCGGGCTCAATACCAATGTTACAGGTGCATATCCAAGCTACCGGCATGTTCTGCACAAGCTCATGTCCGTTTGGAATTCAACCTGGTTCAGCAAAACTATAGATTGCTCATCAGCTTCTTATCACCAAGTTAAAATAGCACTATAAAACGGCACTCACAGAGACTGCACATGTCTAAATTGCTACTTAAATGGGTGGCACAATCAGCCCTGCAGGCCCACTAGTAGCATGTAATTTAAAGGCCCTGGGCACAGGTAGTGCCACTTTGCTAGTGACTTAGGTATAAGCCAATTTCACATGTTGTAAGGAGAGAGCACAAGCACGTTAGCACTGGTTAGCAGTGGTAAAGTGAGCAGAGTCCTAAGGCCAGCAAAAATGAAGTCTGTAAAAACTGTAGGTCTGCAGGCAAAATGTTAGGGGAAACCACTCCAAGGATACCAGGTCTAAAAGAAAGTAACAAAAAGCAGTGTAGAGCTTTCCCCTTGTTACGATTCTCTCGGGTAGGCGTACCATTTTGCACAAACCTAATTTTACTGACCTTAGTAAGTATCTGTTTACTTCAAAATACATGGACGGATGCATGGGGACACCCATGCTCCACCCGTGTAACACCTATCCCACGCAGCTTTGCAAATGTCACTTCAGCACTTGCGTTGACTTGCGTCACGCAAGGACAATGCAGGTACATAGCGGCAGATTTACAAGCCCCTTGCGCCACTTTTGCGTCACTTTTAACATGGGAAAAGTGACGCAAAAGTGGCGCAAGGGGCTTGTAAATAAGCCCCATAGTATGTCTGCCCATAATGTCAGTAGGCCAGTGATGCCCTGGTTGTCATAGGCAACCACAATCTCACACCACTTTCAAATCCTGCTCCGCACAAGTCTTTGCTATATCTATGATACAGCCAGGTTTAGCTAATATTTAGACATTTCCTTGATATATTTTGCATGAGTAGCCATCTGATTTTTCCCCCACCCTATTTTTCGGCATGCAATATTTGAAAATGGAATTTTCAATAATTTGGTAAGAGTCCTCCACCTTCCTTTGCATATTTCTTGCTAAGAGATTTCAGATGTGGTATAATGCCCTTTTACATGTATGCATTACATTAAAATGTGCCTAGTTTTCTGGACAAATGTGGCTTTTTTAATAGAATACATTAGCGAAAATTCATCCACGCAAGTAACTGGGCACATCACATCAATTACTTAGTGAAGAGTCACTCTGGCTCATTTTTTCATACATTTTTATGAGGAAAAATCTGCAGAAACCACGTGTAAACGATGCCGGGCGCTTTTATAAATCAAGCCATTATTAATTTAAATGATGTCTTATTGAGACAAATCGCCCAGCCTCCACATGCGCAGATAACTGCAAAAAATCATTACCAGCTGCCTCCCTCCATCTCAGGGTGCGAAATAAAGGTCAGCGTGAAAGGCAAGGCTGGGTTCTCACTTTTCCAGCGTTCTAATAAATAAGTCCTGATTTCACTGCCATTTTCATTATGTACGCGATCCCATGCAACCTGTTGCGGCTCTGAAGAGAGAGTGCCCTCAGAATAGTACATTGATCCTCGTGGGATTCACACCTTGTCCTCTCTGCCAGCTTGCTGCCAAGATTCATAATCATTTCTTTCCATATCACCTAGTGGCTAATTATTGCTCTCCACTGCAGTGCGCTTTTTTCAGCTTTATACATTTCTATGAACATTTCTGTGAAATTATTCCACGTTTAAAAAACTGTGTGTGGTCATCAATTATTTGTAAGTTATTTTTTAAAAATAATTTTCCTTGTAAATAGCATCTGTCTCTCACATTATGACCATTTTTATATCTAAGATAAAAATTCTTAAATCTACGCGAGCAAGTGTTTGAACTTTTGATCTTTTTGCGCTTATTTATACGTGCTCATTAATCAGTATTTAGAGTTACTACTTTATTGTGGCCAGAGTTTTTACTCTCCCCACTATCCACCTTATGAAACAATTAATTTCTACTCACTGCCTGTCCACCTTTAGCTGACCCCAGCCCAGAATTCTTCAAGCACTTAGAAAAAACGAAAATATCAACACTACAATAAACTCCACAGTGGCAGGTCAACGCTTCATTGAGGGAGTTTTGGATAATGTTTGAAGACAGTCCTGAGACCCCATTACATAGAGAGCGCACTTTTCCTTTTTAAAGCAGGTGCACCGGGTGCAAACAGAGAAAGTGCGCCCTGTTAGGAAGAATATGCTGCCCTCAGGGGGGGCTGGGTCCAAACTGGGGTGGCGTAGTGGGCAAAATAATAATGTAATTAACCTAGATCTTTTGACTGCGGGAGAATGTTTGCATTGTCAGCATTCCGTCCATCATTTGTTTGCTGTGACACCCTCAGTGGGGGGTCTTGAAAGAGAAATGTGGAGCAGCTGTTTAAAAGCTGCTCCCTGCTACTCTGTGTAGGCAGCAACCCGCCCTGTGCGAGCGAAAGTGCCCTGGGTACACAATAGGAGTTTGTGCCCACTTTGCAGGCCCCGGGAACTCTTTGGCAAAAGTGTCTGCGGCCCCTTCTATAATACCGATAGCGCTGACACACATAAAGTGCCAGCACTATCATCAGAGGGTGTTCCCTTATTTGCAAGGGGGCCTGGCCCCATTCAAATGAGGCAATCCCTTTGCCTCTGCACACAAGCTGTATTACAGCAGTGGGCACAGAGGCAAAGAAGCTGTCAAGAGGCGCACTAAAAGGTGGCACACTGTCAGTGCGCTGTCTGATGTTAGACCTCTGGAGACGTAAATGGGGTCCCATGAACCCCCAGACATGCCCTTGCAGGCGGGTGCAGTCACTCACTGCACCCACCTGCAAGGGGATCTCTAACCCCCCCTTAAAAGTGTAGGCAGGTTGTCACCTGCGCTGTGAAACACAGAGTGGATTCAAAGCAGCCGTTCCATTTTTTACATGAATGACCTGCACTGGGGCACTGCAAGTTCGCGGCTGCCCTGGGGGCAGCGCATTCATCCTAATATGGTGTATTTTCCTTGTTTGAGCTAGGCACACCTTTTAAAATGCACCATATGTATGATACGACCCCTGCACTTTTAAAGGGGAGAGAGATCCCCTTGCAGGTGGGTGCAGTGAGTGACTGCACCCACCTTCAAGAGGATGTCCGGGAGGTCCATGGAACCCCGTTCTAAACTCCTGAGGGCTGGCTTTAGGAGGGGCACTAAAGAGTACGCCTCTTAAAGGCATGTTTGCCTCTGCGTCCATGTCTGTATTACGACATGGGCACAGAGGCGAAGAGATTCCCTCATTTGCCAAGCCCCCATACAAATAAGGGAAGGCTCTCTCAATAGTGCTGGGGCTACATGTGCCAGCACCATCTGTATTACAGAAGCTGCTGCACAAGTGTCTGCTGCCCCTTTTATAATACCAAAGTGACCACGGGGACTCACAAATCGGGTGCACATGCCCGTTTGTTTGCATAGAGTACTGTCTATAATATGGCCCCTGGAGGATTCCATTTGAAAAGAAATGGTTTACCTACAACTTTAAAAGGGCTTACTGTAGATCAAAAGTATGGTCATTTTTTAGGGAGAAAAGGAAGCAAGACTGTTATTTGACACATACTAACACTCCATAATTCGAAGCCGAAGTCTGAAGCTTCAGGAAATCTCAACCAGTGGTGCAGCCAAAGAGATGAACTGGAGAAGAAAAAGTTGAAAAGGAGAAACAACCAAAGTCACCTTTATCTGATAAAACCTCATCCAGGAAGGAGCATGGTGAAGCAGTAAACTCCGAAGAAAGAGTAGAGCAGCTGCCCGTCCATTCAATCTAAAAACAAAATCAGATATGTGTTGGCCACGAGGCGGAATGGGGACCTGCTGAAGGATTCAGGCCCCCCTGAAGGCTCAGGGCCCCTCCCTGCCCCCACAGTGGCTGTAGGGGCTTAAATTATGCCTCTAGATACAAGGTACGAAAAAAAGGGAAGAGATGCACAAGGGAGGGTGGGCAATGGGACAGAGGTGTGAGAGGGGAATATAGATAGGAAGCAGGAGGTGGATGGTTCATCGGGCAATCTTGATTTCTTCAAGGGAGTTGGTCGGTGTGCCACATTCAGCCTCCTCCCCCTGCAACAGTGACTTCAGTGGATGTGAGGCAGTGTTATGTTAATCAATTTCCCACTATCAGGAAAATGATAATCGAGTTCCATCTTTTCCATAGGTTTTCTATCACGGATGTTCTCACACAGTTGGCAGGAGGTGGGGCTTGACCTTTGCTTCAGCAGTGTCAATATCTTCTGTCTTGCTTTGTCATCATCTACGCTCTGGTTCAATAAACACCCACATGTATTTCTTAATTCTTGCCCGGGCAATAGTTTGGAGTTATGAGGTAGCAAGGACGATCTCATTTTGTCAGCGTTAGTTATAAAGTTGCTACACTCCTTCTCATTAACTTATTTGGCAACACTGGGCCAGTGCACTTATGAAGTAGTGATATAGCATTACTGCTTTATTAGTTGCTTTACCTTTATTAGCTATATTTGTGTGCCGGAAGTGCATTTTATTGTTAGGATGGCGAAAGGGTCTCCACTGTGGCATTGTCAGCTCTTCCTAAACCCACCAGTTGTATGAGGTACATTGTGGTCGGTGAGTGGTTGTGCTGCTCAATGGCCTGTATCCTTAGAGCATTGACACTGGCTCCCATTCTGAGCTAAGAGATTTCTTGTGTATGTTTTCTGTTGCGACTCTATTTCATATCAGTGGCCGTCTTCTGTGTGGCATCCATACTGTTCTCAACCCGCTTGATCTTCTCTACATTGTTGCAAAGTCTGGGACTCTCAAAATCTTAGGGGCATATTTACAAAAGCCTATCGCCACAGGAACGTCACTTTTAGTGACATTCCTCTGGCGATACGAGCTTCGCCTTATTTGCAAGGCAGCTTTAAGCCACTTAACACTGCCTTGTAAATAAGGCCCCCTGTCACGCTATATTTAGCGTGAGAGGGGTGAGCAATGGGTGCTACAGTGGGTGTTGCACGGCAACCCCCATTGATTTCGGCACTGCCCCATATTTCCAAGGGCAGCGTAAATAGGGGGCAGCACAAAAATTAAGACCATGGAAAACCTGGTCTTAAACAGCCGCAGTCAGGGAATATGTTTAATTTCTCCTAATTTTTGCAGTTTCCATATGTGCTGCACTGTGCAGCACACATAGAAACAGCAAAAGGCCTATGTTGTGTTTTTGTGCAGGAAAGTCCCCCTTCCTGCACATAAACAATCAATCACAAAAAAGGCGTTTTGCACTCTCTATGGGCCATATTATCAAGAAAGGGCGATACATTATCGACGTTTTTATCGGCAGGAAACTGCCGCTAAAGGGGCGATAATGGGCTTGATATTATGCCCTTGTAAATTCCCATAAAAGCCCAGGTTAACACCATAACCTGGGCTTCTAAGGGAATTTACAAGGGCATATTATCAAGCCCATTATCGCCGCTTTAGCTGCAGTTTCCTGCCGATAACAGCAGCGATTATGTATCACCCTTTCTTGATAATATGGCCATATGTGTGTTGCATTAGGCAGCACTCATAGATGTTTCAAAACGCCATTTAAAGATTGTTTATGTGCAGGAAGGGAGACCCTCCTGCACATAAAAAATTTTCCCCTCAACGCAGACACCCTGGCACTATGGTGCAAGGAGGCCTACGTTGGCACTAGGCTGCTAAATTTAGCGCCTGCGTGGGGGAAACGCAGGGCTGCACCATATATTGTAAAGATGGTGCACCCTTGCATTTCAGAAGTGACAGAGCGTGGCATTAAGCCAAAGAGGCTTATGCCACGCTCCACCATTTCCTCATAAATATGCCCCTTAGTCTTTGTAGCTGCAAATCCACATGTTCCAATGTACTAACAGCACATTGAGAGTTGGAAATTACTTTTTGAATTTCAATGTGCACTTTGTGAGTTAATGTAAATAATAAAGGAAGGGGGGGTCTGAACAGGGACCCCCTCCCTCTTTTCAAAATGCTGTGCGATATATCAGTGGTTACAACCGTAATTGCTGTTGCAGACCATTAATTGCATACCGACATCCTGGAGAGGTATCCATTCACAACATCAGAATGTTGAGGAGCAAATAGCAATACATACTACCTAAAGGCTCTTTACAAAATACCTATTTTATTTCTTGACTGATGCCTTGGTCTCTTTCAAAGGAAGAAACATCAAATTTAAAAAAATGCATGGTTAGAGGTCTGCTGTCCCTTGCAACTTCTCTATCCATGCATTTGTAGCCTGTACAGTTGGATGTTCAATTTTGTGTTGTGAGAAATTTGTATATCTGGCAGAGTGCAAAAGGAAGGCTGGGTTGTAAAGCAGTTGCTGTAAAGCTTTTGCGGATTTTGCATGATGAAGTGCCAACAGATGCATAATTTGTGGTACACACAATAAAAGCAGCAAGTAAGTTATGGAATACCCAGCAGGAATGGTGTTACATAAAGTACTCAGGGTGGCCAACAGACGTGTGCCTGTTTTCTGTACTTTGGAATCGCAGAAGGGGCAGGGCAAGCAGCTGCACGTATAGTGCTAGCATGATCCTAAGAGGGTGTCCTCTTATTTACATGGTGATGTGGCCCCATGCAAATACGTAAAACACATTGGCTCTGCACCTGTGCAATATTATAGATGGAGGTTCAGAGGCACAGAGGTTGTCAGGAGGTGTAATGAGTGTGTGTCGCAAAGAGGTGATGCACACTTTGTGAGCCCCACCATGGGTGTCCCATGAAAGGGGAGAGGATAATGGGCTTGATAAAATGGCTGGCCAGATTACCAACGTTTGATGTTGGAAACCAAGGTTCGACGCTTGGGGTCGCGTCCACATCCTGTGATTCTGGGCAAATCACTTAATCTCACCGTGCCTGAATGTGTCTTTGTGTAACATAACCGGTGCTCATGTAAAGCGCTCCAATACCTTTGGGTCGAGTTTGCGCTATATAAATCTGCATACATTTTTTTTAAAAAGGGGAGAAAGTGAATCTCATGGACCCTCCAGACATCACCAAGGTGGGTGCTATGGCTTACTGAACCAGCCTTAAGGAGGATCTCTTCCTCCCTGTGAAATGCAGACTGTATTGCGCCTGCAAAGTAAGAGGCAGACTGGTTGTTTCAAACCACCAGGCTGTCTTTCACTAATGTGCTGTCTCCAGGGCAGGCAAAATGTAATGGCTGGGCTAGCGGGAGTGCATTTTATGTGATAGGGCACACCTTCAAACGGATGTGCCGGGTGCAGATTAAGTCAGAGCACCCACTTTAATACAGCCCGTGGTAAGACCAGTTGATTCTTTCTGTGATTCAGGCGTGGGTACTCAATGTACTGAAGACTTCAACTTCCTTTTAACATCTCATTTGAAGGAGTAAGGAAATTGGACTTTGTGGGTGAAGACGGTCCTGGTAGCAAAGTTTATGAACATATCTAGGTTGGCAAGAGTGTTCTGGGAGTCTAAGCATGCAGTGTCTCCCAGATTTCAGCTTGCTCCTCTGAGTAGCTAAAAATTAACAATGTCTGAGGCAGTGAAGATGGAGAACTGATGTAAATGTTGTTGTCAAAGATCTCTCTCATGATTCTTGGTTTGTTATGTGATAGGGTCCATGATTAAAGGCTAAGGAGGATGGGAAAAGACAGGAAAATAGGAGCGGCTGATAAAGGAATGCAAGGGACTTTTACTTTGGAAGAATAAAACATGAGGGATTGGAGAATCACAAAACAAAGTGGTATGCCGTTCCTACTGTGGGGTGCAGGTCGATGTGTGTATAGAGAGCACTGATGTGCTCACTTCGGGCAGGAGAAAGATATCATCCTTTCGGAAAAAGACCCTCACACACCCACTCAGCTAGTTGTCTTGTTTCATCATTGGGTCTGCGCTGCAATACCTGATTGGCACCCACGATGGGGCCTTTTGGCGGCAATCTTTTTTCCTGGCCATTGGGTGCAGTGCATTTGAGGGCCCTACTGAGTGTAGATGTGAAGATTGTGAAGCTAAAACAGGAGTTAGAGGTCCACTCAGAACAATTTTTATGAATGTGGCCACTCTCCTGATTAAAAACTACAATGCACGCACTCCTGCTCTAAGGTTGCAGGGTTGTGCGCTTTGAAATCAGGCCAACATGTTTCTTGCCCTAGGTCAAGTAGACAGCAATTCTTCAGAGCCAGTGAATGATCTATCCACACTTTTTGGTGATGGCCTAAAATAGTAACAAAAAGTGACCACTCATACAGCACCCTAAAAAGTGATACCTGTAGATCTAACACATCACCCAATTAGGGTCAGCAATTTGTGTCAACGTGTACCGGCAGGTGTAGACACTGTAAATTGTAGTGTCTTGCTGGATTCTGTGTCCCCAGCGGTCGACCTACCCTCACTCTGCCTGTCCCGGGAGGAAAGTTTATGAAGATATCTAGGTTGGCAAGAGTGTTATGGAAGTCTAAGCATGCAGTGTCTCCCAGATTTCAGCTTGCTCCTCTGAGTAGCTAAACATGAACAATGTCTGAGGCAGTGAAGATGGAGGACTGATGTAAATGTTGTTGTCAAAGATCTCTTTAATGTTTCTTGGTTTACTATATGATAGGGTCCATGATTAAAGGATAAGGAGGATGGGAGAAGACAGGACAATAGGAGCGGCCGATGAAGAAATGTAAGGGACTTTTACTTTGGAAGAATAAAACATGAGGGATTGGAGAATCATCCAGTGTCAGAGAGCAGACTAGCAGTGAGTGATGTTTCTGGTCATGTTGGAATACAGGTAGTAAGAAAAGCTGCAATGAAGAGATGATGTCACCATGAGAGGTGGGTTAAGAGGAAAGATGAAATAATCCATGACTGGCCCTATGGAGATATCTTTATGTAAGGGGTGGATGTTTTGTTTAGAGGTGAAGCAGCTGAGTGCAGATCCCTCATTGGCCAGAGATGAGCAGATATATTATAATACGATGATTCACAGTGCTGAAAGCCAAGGAGAGAGCTTCAAGTAGGATAATTGTGGAGATTGACTGTGGAGAGTGAAATAAATAAAGCAGTGGCAAGAGTTGGCACTGGGTCAAGTAGAGTTGAGTGTATGGAATCCAGTTTGGAAGGATTTAAGTAGCCACAGGATAAGCCTCCTGGAGAAAGGAATTTCAAAGCTTTGAGAAGAAAGGGAATAGGAAGGCTGGGCCTATAAGTAAAAATTGTGTGTCTTACACTAGAGTTGACCAACTTTCTATCAACCATAAGAAAGACAGAAACATGTCTTATTTCAAAATAGAACATAATAATAAAAAACTGATTCTCTTGGACAATATATGCATCATTTATAAATTGTAGGCACAATGGCAAAATGTACCCATAGTAGGATGCTGAAAGAAAAGAACATTGCAAGGAAGACACAACACTGTTTTTAGCAAATAAGTATCAAGTCTGTATTTTAAGCATATAAATGCAGACCGTGCAGGGTGCCCCGCATGAAAAGAACCAACAAAACACAGGAGTGACAAAACAAAATAACAAATAAATCAAAAAGCAGGGTTTCCAAAACATGTAAATCACTAATTACAGTAAATCATTTTACAATTGAGCACTCTGTTCAACAAAAGGGGTTGGATGTGGGTTGGTTGGTAGAAGCCAACAACGTTTCAACCCCTTATACAATGTGGGGTCTCATCAGGACTGATGGGTAGGGGAAACCTGATACAAAAAGAGAACTGTGTGACAGAGCATGTCATGGTGTGCACACCAATCCAGTGAATAAGTAAAGTGCTACTCACATAGATACTCTTCCAGGGAGACAAGTGATGTAAACACAAGGGACTGACAGCAGGTGGCAGCGAGCTGCACACTGCTGTGCGGATGGAGCACACTTCGATCAGCAAGGGTCGGGATCCAAGTTAGTAAGGATATGTGCTAGCAAGTCGATGCAAGCAGGGATGAAGAAAGTAGGCTGCAAGTGTCAGCCTCATCTCAGCACGTCTGGAGCTTTCAAAATGGAACAGAGTCCACTTAGCTTCATGCAGCGCATGTAAGAGTAGCCTTTGAGGAACTTTTTGCCCAGGATTCATGTGGTCTTAAAGACCATGGTGCATGATTTGATTGCTAATACCAATATGGTGGACAATTCAGTTGGGAGTCTAAAATGCCAACCACCACCAATACCAAAATGTAAGAAGTGGCTGCAGGGATATTCTTCCCATGCATTCCAGAATCTTCTTGTAACCACTAGAAGATACATTGTAATTAGTGTTCAGTGGTGATCATTTGCTGGCACATGCATCAAAGTAGGATTTGCGAGTCCTTAATTGCGATAATTAAGGAATGGCAGTTAAGGACTCGCAAAAGCCTATGCATGTAGGAATCACTGTGAAAATAGCGATTCCTACACATTCCTTATTTGTGACTCACAAATTGCGAGTCACAAATATGAAATGGCTTCTCATTCATTCCTAGGGGCCTACAGGCCCCTAGGAATTAATGGGAAATTGCATGCGCAATTTGTGAGTACCAATAGGTCCTCGCAAATTGCGCATGCAATTTCAGGGTGCAAGGGTGTCAAAAGGACACCTTGTTGTACCCCTGAAATTGATCTGTGCACATATGTTGCGCACACACATACCCTAAGGGCATGTGTTTGCGTAACATGAAACTTTGAAAAATGCACAAAAGTGCATTTTTTAAAGTTAGTGCAAATTACCATGAAGTTCAACTTCATGGTAATTTGCGCCCCCTATTAGCGAAATCGCTTTTAAAAAAAATGTAATGCATTACATTTAAGGAATCTCAATTTGCGATTCCTTAAATGCAATCGCAATTTAAGTAATTGCAATTTAGAGATTACTTAAATTGCAATTTTTTCATTTGGGATCATGCATCCCAAATGCAAAAATACCGGTCACAAAGGGGCAGATTCTGAGAATCTGCCCGTTTGCGACAGGTTTTCCTTTTGATGCATGCGCCTGTTGATCACTAGCTAGTTGACTGAAAGATGACAAACTATAATTCATCAAATGTAAGTTACAGAAGCCCTGTATTTTCTTGGCTTTATCAAGTCACTGAAGAATGTTTTCCAGCACATATTTAGTTACAAACATCGGTACTGCGTGCATTGCTTTTCTCAGTCAATTATGAAGGATTGACATGTATTTTGTTATTCAATGCAATTGTTTACCCAACAGGCTTTCTGTAATTACTATTAGGATATTTGTATGACAATCTATTTATGGGACAATCTGGTACACAGAAGACCTTGAGACACCAAGCGACACTGTAAAGTGCAAGAAAAGCAAGGGAGAGGCACTGACAAAACTTACCTACAAGGCTACACTCGGATGCTATCACCATCAAATTAAAAACATCAATCAAAAAGCACTAGTGGCCTCTGGAGGTTCAAGGAGATCTCCTCTAGTGTCAAGGTTACCACCCTGCCCTCACCCACTGACAGCAACATTCCTGCCTTCCAACAACTCTGCAACAACCTATCCGACTTCTTCCACATCTAATTTGCAAACACCTACAGCAACTTCAAACATCATCACAAACCCAGAGAACTTATTGCAACCTATCCACCACCAACCAAGATGGCCACCAGACCGAATGGACAACCCTTACCAGCAGCAACACAGATGGAATCATGAAGACCCTCCACTCAGGGACCCCAACAGACCCATGCCTTCACCACATCTGGAACCTGGAAGCATCACCAATGAGAACCACCCTGACCCACATCATCAACACCTCCATCCCGTCTGCCACTTTCCGGGGTGAATGGAAACTTGCAAAAAACCAATACCCTCTTCAAGAAGCCCTGAACTGACCCAAATCAACTGAGCAACTTCTGACCCATCTTCATTCTTCCCTATATATCCAAAGTGATTGAGAAGGCCAATAACAAGCAACTCACAACCCACCTCAAACTTCATCAGCTTCTGCACAAAACAGAAAACAGGATTCAGAAAGAATCAGGGCACTGAAATAGCACTCATCACAGCCACCAATGATATGCTGGACCATGGAGAAACAGCAGCCCTCACCCTGCTCGACCTCTCAGTGGACTTTGATACTGTCTCCCACAACACCCTAATCAGAAGACTCCATGAAATTGGCATACAAGGATCCGCTCTCAAAAGGATCTGTTAATTCTGCACAGGAAGAGCCCAAAGGGTCAGGTAGCCACCCCTTACATCAGGCACCAAGAATCTGATATGCGGTCTCCCACTGGAATTGTCTGTCATCCCCACACTTTTCAACATATATATGACATTTCTCACCAACATCACCTGATCACAAGAGATCACCCTCCTCTCCAAAGCCAATGACACATAACTCATCCATTCCCTGATGAACAAGACAAACACCACCAGAACCAACTTCCTGAATTGCATGACCATGGTAGCAGACTGGATTCGAACCAACTGCCTAAAGCTCAACTCTTACAAAACAGAATAAAACCCACAGACCATGCAAGAATTCTAGAAATCATCCTAGATTACAAGCTCAACATCAAGGCTCAAGTCAATGTAGTGTGTACCACCTGCTTCCACCTTCTGTGTTGCAAAAGATCTTCAAATGGTTGACTCAGAGAACCAAAATGACCGCCACACAAGCACTCATCATCAGCATGCTGGTCTAAGGCAACAGTTTCTACTCTGGAACCTCCAAATAGCCCTGGCCAGGGCAGGTAAGAGATGTGTGGCGGGGTGGGTGGGGGAAATTCCCTCATTGTCATCTGTTGACTGCCACCCACCACCCTCGCCCCGATGCTCTTACCTGCAGCAGCCATGGCTGCTCCAGACAACGTCTACATAGACTCCAGACCATCCAAAACACAGCCACAAGATTCATACTCAACCTCCCATGCTGCACCCATATCACATGGCACTCCAGGTTGCTTCACTGGCTCCCCATTCACAAGCACATTCAATTCAAACTTGTCATGCACACATACAAAGCCTTACACAACACAGGACCAGAATACTTGAATAGCTGCATGCTCTTTCTTCAACCCACCAGGCTCCTATGCTGTGCCTCACTCTCACTCGCAGGCGTGTGCAACATCCCCAAAAGCAAAACTGGGGGTCTCTCAATCTCCTACATCATGCCCAAGACATGGAACAACCTCACTTCACACATAACAGTTTCCTCCTCAACTATCGAATTCTGAAATAAGCTGGAGACCAGGTTCTTCATATAGGTACCTTAGGAACGCAAACCTACACTCCTTACCCATGCGCCTGGATACCCTTTCAGATGATTAGTGCGTTATACAAATCAACACAGTGCAACATCTAAGGCAGAATGGAATGCTTTTAAGAATTATAAGCGTTGTTTCAATTTGAGTAATGAGGCATTGATACCATAAAATTGTAATTTTTTCACCCAATGCAGAGGGTAGTGTTTTGGGTCAGTGAGAATCTGTGTGCCATAGGCATAATTCCATTGACATTTCACAATGCATTATTGTAAAGATTTGGTCCCACTTTTGGAATTATTGTATTTTACAGTACAATGCCACACTATACATATTATTTTCTGTTCCATATGATTAGCGCAGGGATGATATGGAGGCCCAATTTATGGGCCATCTTGGTACAGGTACCTAGTAAGCATAAAAGATTTACAGGTGATTACATTGATGAAACTTGCTCACTTTTCAGCTATATGCATTTTTACATTTCAGTCACTCATCATTGCAGACAGACTGCACCTTTAAGTATCTCTAAGATCTGTCAGCCTTAGGGTTGTCTTACCCTTGCTTGCTTACCTTCTCTTTTTGCTATTCTATTTGTTGACCGTAGAACTTTAAGGCACTTTACCACTGCTGACCAGTTCTAAAGTGTATGTGCATCTCTCCAAACATGGTAACATTTACATATACACAACTATCATATTTAATTTACTTGTAAGTCCCCTGTAAAGTTGTATGCCATATGCCCTGAGCCTGTAAATTAAATGCTACTAGTGGGCCTGCAGCACTGATAATATTATCCACACTCGTAGTCTTTCGAACCTGTCTCAGGCATGGCACTGAAGAGCCTGTGTATGCAGTTTAGCGCCACTTTGACTTGGCATTTAAAACCCGTTGCCAAGCATTAAACTCCCATTGTATTACACATATACACATAAGTCACCCCTAATGTAGGCCTTAGGTAGCTCACAGGGCAGGGTGCTGTGTAAAGGTAGGTCATGTACTGTTAAGTTTTGCTTTCCCTGGCAGTGAAAACCACTGACATTCATTTTTCACTACTGTGAGGCCTACTCCTCTCCTAGGTCAACATTGGGAATTCTTTAATGCACTTGTAAAGTGTAATTTCTGATGAGAAAGAAGTAGCGTTGTCATGTTTTATATCTTTGGAATGGTAATGATAAATCCTGTCTACTGGCAAAGTTGGATTTAACATACTATTTTAGAGATTCCACGTTTAGAAAGTGGATATTTCTCTGATCTTACAGCTCTGTTTGCCTGCAGCCTGTCTCCAATACATGTCTGGTGACAGCTTCACTTTGTGCATTCCCTCTAGCCAGCCACAAACATAGGAAATGTGATGGTGTATCTGAGCCGTCATCTGCATTCTGATGGCTCTTCCTGGGCAGTAAGGGAGGGAGGAGCTGACACTTGTTCCTGAAGAGCCATAACTATGGGGCAGAGTTACAAGCCCCCTGCGTTGCCAGTGCCTCACTTTTTGTGATGCACCGGCAGCGCATTTCTCTGCCCCATATTTAGAAGTACAGGAAAAGCCAACCTGCATTCCCACATAACACCCTTGGCACCTGACACATTTCCAGATTTACAAGAAATCATAATTCTGGAAATGGGTCTGAATGCTACACCTCCCAAGGAGAGGCGTAGAGAGGCGCAACGAGGAGAAATGTATTAATTTTTCCTCATTTTTTTCCTCTTTCTCTGTGTCCTGCATTCTGCAGCACACATAGAAGGAGGAACTGACCTCTAATGATTGTTTATGTAGAGGAAGGTGTCCCTTCCAGTACATAAATGTTTCTTTAAATCAATGATGTTTTGCAGTTTCTATGTGTGCTAATGCATCAACCATAGAATTTGTAAAATGCCATTTCTGTGCAGGAAGGGAACCCTTACTGCACATAAACAATCATCCCTGTGACGGGTGCCTGCTTTAGCGCATGGCAACAGTTTGTGCGCTAGCACAAGGGGAAGTACAGAGATGCGACATATTGTTGTAAATATGTCACATACCTGTGCTTCCAAACTAACGCAGCGCGGCACAGCAAAATGACTTGCTGCACAGCGCTGCATCCAGTTATTGTAAATCTGCCCCATGTTCTCTAACCCCACCAAATCAGATACTACTGGACCTGTGAAGAACTATGCCAGGAGGAATTAATTTTGTGATGCTACAAGGACTGCCACTGTGCTGGAATACTGCTCTTGAGGTTGGTCCCTTTGTCTGAACCGCACTCCATCGCGATCAGCCCAAACTTTGGATTTGCCCTGGTCAAGCGCTACTAGATGTCCCTGGTTGGGGCTTTATGACCCTAAGCACTGTATTTTCATTTAATCTTTAAAAATGTATAACTCTAGTTCTACCTAATGGATTTTGTTGGTTTTGTCTTGATATATCTATAAAGGTACTGCCTATTTATTTAACCCAGTTTGGAGGCTTTTTGTGGTGTTTCCATTGTGTTACTGAATGTGTGTTGTGCAAATACTTTACACGTTGCCTCTTTAGAAAAGCCTGACTGCTCGGTGCCAAGCTATCTGAGGGTGGGCACAGGTTATCTTTTAGTGTGTATCTAGCTTACACTGACTAGGATTGAAGTTCTTGCTCAGACAGGGTGCATACCTCGGCAAACCAGAAGCACAATTTCTAACAGTATCTGTTACCAATTAAATCTGAATCATTATGACCGTATTTAAAACAATTATCTGCCATAGGTGAGAGCAGACTGACAGTTCTTTACCAGTGCATGAACGTATGCTAAAGGCCTTTTCCTTTTGCTTCCTAGATTATAGACAGATGTTGTTTTGCCCAGATGAGACCTCGGAAGGTGAGGGTTTGGTTGAAACCTCTCAGGCCCATGATTTTCAATGTTATAAGACCCCGCGCACCAACATCATCCAAACCCATTGTCTCATCATTTTCTCACGTGCTGACAACACACCTCATCCTCTCCCTCTCCAAGGACACAACCAGCACCCAAGTGAAGTTTATCAACTGTATGTCAGAAATCACCCTCTAGATGAAATTCAACTGCTGAACATCAAGGTGATACTCTTCTGAGGAGATACCACTCTCTAGTCCAGGGTCTGGAGGCCATCTGGGCTGGGACCAAATGCCAACCTTTCCAGCTAAGCCAGGAACCTAGGTAATCATGATGGGTACCAAATATTGATGCACAGCCAGGTTAACTCAATCACATCCTCTTGCTTTAGCACCCTCAAAATCCCCCCAAAAATCTTCAGCTGGGTTCCTCTCAACAATCAGCCTAGCCCTAATCACCAGCAAGTCAGACTATGGAACATGCACTTTATACTGTTTTTCAAACTCTAAAAGCCAGACTCCATTTTGAGCATGTTCAGCTAGCCTGTCTGCCTTTGGTCCACAATGAGCTTTTCAGTGACCTCGTGAAAGGGCCAATTCACCTAAAAAATGACTTACTAACATGTAAGGCAACACAAGTCTGCTAAAAGCTACATGATATCTAAGTCTCAAGATCTGAATGTGAATGTGTAAAATAAACATCTAGTCCAAGCTAATGTATTTTAATCATGGTGGTTCATAATGGTTATGCCTCTAGTGAATGGAAAGCGACCACAATGTAGGCTAATAGTTAGTGGTGTACCCTATATAAACCCCCTCAATTGACCACTGAATTAGAGAAGACTTTGCATCAGGTAATCCTGAGAGGTCTTGCCAGGATGCCGCAGCATTATGACAAGAGTCAGTATAGAGAGGAGAGGAGCTGAATCCAGCTGATCATGTGTTTTCCTTCAAAGGCATATTAGCATCAGTATCATAGTGCAAAAGGAAATATGTGCACATGTGCGTAACAAATGCCATTCATATGAGGTAAAATTTCATCATAAGTTTACAGAATATATATATTTAATTCCACATTAAAGAAACAGAGTAGAATAAATACAAAACTGATGCATTTTATAGAACAAATCACAATTCATCTGATGAATCACATCCATAAAAACTAAACAGTGCAATTATATTAATCTGAATCAGTACTCCTAGTTCTAGAAGCAAATGGAGGATGATAGCTTCACAAGAGTAAAATACATATAGTGCCTGTAGTTCACACTTCTAAATCATCTGAACATTTTCTTCACACTCAACTGCATCGAAAAAGTGTATAATACATTCATACAATACTATGAGGCTTATTTACAAGCCCCTTGCGCCACTTTTTCGTCATTTGTAACATGGGAAAAGTGTTGCAAAAGTGACGCAAAAGTGACGCAAGAGGCTTGTAAATCTGCCCCTATATATCTAAAATTCCATTCCACATTATATATTATATTTAACAGTTTGTGTCTGCCAAATATCTCTGTCTTTAAAGGTCAAAGGAAAGCAGGTTCAAGAAATTGTAACGATAAAGACATACAGTGTATCTTAAAATAACAGAGATTCTTACATTACATCTACGCAGCAGTGAACTTGCGATCTTTTTTGTAGAAAAAGTGCAAAAAATCTACAAATCATTTTCGCAGCGTTCCCCAGGTTTAGCTGTCCCTGCAAGTGCTAAGGTGAGCGGTCCCATTTTAGCAGCTATACCGGAGATTTCCAGTGAAGAGCTTGCCAGATTATGTGGCAAAGTTAAATCTGGGTCGCCCTCGGATCCTATGAGGCCGGCACAATTTATCGAGTCTCTTGCGCTCTTTCAGCAGCCGCTAGGGCTTATACTCAACCTGTCTTTTTCTACGGGCAGAGTTCCTTTGGCCTGGAAACAGGCTTGGGTTTCTCCCATCATTAAGAAACCCACGCTGGATCCTTCTAAATTGGAGAACTTTAGACCAATCTCCCTTCTCCCGTGGGTAGCTAAGATTGCAGAGGCCCATGTAAATAATGTTCTATCTCAATACATGAGCCACAATGACATTCTGGATCCGTCCCAAAATGGCTTTAGGCCGGGCCACAGTACCGAGTCCGCCCTACTAGCCACGACTGAACATCTACGGACGATCCTTGATGCCGGTCAGAGTGCAGCACTGATCCTGTTGGATCTCAGCGCTGCCTTCGACACGGTGTCTCATGACATTCTCTTGTATCGTCTGGAGGCAGTAGGGATCAGGGGAACCGCCCTAGAGTAGTGCAGATCATTTCTGAAGGAAAGATCCTTCAGGGTATCGGTGCCGCCGTTCCTCTCTCAATCCCATTCCATCGATCAGGGGGTCCCTCAGGGCTCGACATTAAGCCCGTCTCTGTTCATCTATATGTTCAGCCACTTTTGGCTGTGGCAAAGGAGTGGGACCTAACAATGGTATCATATGATGATGATACCCAGCTTGTCATCACCTTAGCTGAAGGGCCATCCACATCGGGCACTAGGTTCAGAGACGGGATGGCAACACTAGCCCAATGGATGGCAGACAACTGTCTACAGCTTAATGCGAGCAAAACTGAGGTCCTACTGGTAGGGAAGAACATCTCCCTTTGGAACGAGCACTGGTGGCCGGCCTCAGTGGGGATTTTGCCAACGCCAAAGACTCTAGTTAAGAACTTAGGAGTCTGGATGGACTCCGCGCTTGGCTTTCAGACCCACACTAAGAGAGTGGCAGCCACTTGTGGAGTGGAGAAGTGTGGCTCACCGGTTAGAAGCGGCAGACCCTGAAGCAGAGGTCGGCCCGGGACCAGGGTTCAATTCCCGACGCGGCAGGGTCTTGGGTCAATGTCCGCGGACTCGATAATTCTCGCTTAGGTGCCTATGCTAACCATGGGTCCCACTCTGCAACTCTGGGCAATAGCTTGCTTAATCTCCACTACGGCCCCAGCAACGCCGGGGATGCCTGGCTTCACCTTGGGGTGCCCTCTCACAGGGAAAGCCAGGACGGGTTCCCCAGCGGTATACAGCGCCAGGACACCACGTAACGAGGTAACAGTGCGCTTTACAAGTATACATACATTACATTACATTACACTTGTGTCGGCTTGTTAAGAGGTCTTAATCCTCTCCTGAAGTTCTTCGATCCAGCAGTCCGGCAGCTCATTGTCCAATCCACTATACTATCGCGCCTGAACTATGCCAGTGTGCAACTTTTAGGGGCAAACAAAGCTGAGAGACAGCGACTCCAATGAGTCCAAAACTCGGCAGCAAAAACTCTGGTTGGACTTCCTCGTCGGTGCTTGGCTAGAGCCACGATCAGAAGGCCGCACTGGCTTCCGATCAATGCTCGGATCCAGTTCAAAGCACTTTGTCTGGCGTTTAAGATTCTAAAATCCGGGAGTCCAGAACTATTGCGCCCACTTCTGATCCCGTATGTTCCCCAGCAAAGTTTGCGCTCACTGGGACCACACTTGGTGATCGTACCACGGACCAAACTCTGCCGAATCGGTGGTCGTTCTTTTCGGGTCATGGCAGCCAAGCTGTGGAATTCCTTGCCGGTCCATATTCGCGGATTAGAGGATCTGCTTGCCTTCCGGAAATCCATTAAAGCCTTCCTCTTTCTGTTAACATAGTGTTTGCGATCATGGTAGGCTAGTTTTCAGTTGTTTCTGTACCATTCAGATTTAGCAGCGCCGGGACGCCTCTTTGCTGGGGCAGCTGTTGCGCTTTAGAAAACACTTAACATAACAAAACATAACATATCCTGTATAAACTTTCATTTCATACAAATATCCATACGTTGCCTTTCCCATCAACTGCAAATCTGCTCCTTGCATGTGCAACAAATTTACAGGTGTAGTGCTGCTCAGGAAAAGGGTGACAGTGACTAGCAGATGGCTGCTTTATATAAATCATTATAGAGAACAAGGGTCCTAAGGATAGTTCAATAAAATAAACAATGAAATTATAGACCGGAATCAGTACTATAATCAGATTTTCTCCTCCCAGCCGGGTGAGGAAATATTTAATGTATGATCAAGAAGAATTCAATTGACCTAGGGGAGGTCACATACACACGTTTAGATAGGGCACACTCCTGTACCTATCCCAAAGTCAGAAAACATATAATAAGAAAAGTAAACAAGTCAAGAAAAGAGTTTTAGCTGGCAAAAAAACGTTGGAGCCAACTGTCGCTTGCAAAATGTTACACAATTCTCAGCAAGCTTCGACATCCAGAATCTACAGAACAATATACAAAATGGGTTAACTGCAGAACTGTTAAAGCGTCGATGTTTCGATCCCCCTGGCTCCTAATAAACCGGGATCATCATCAGGACTGTATTATTCATTTCCTGTTTTAATTGCAAACGCCTGTTGAAGTAAAGAGGGAAGAAAAATAAAAGAACTACATAAGGCATCCGCCCAGAATTGTAAGGTATTTCAGTAGCGAGATCCAAAAGTACATCTAGCTGGCAATTGGTGACTGAACAGGTGACCTTCACTCGTGGCTCTGTGACATGTTCAAGGCGCAGACATGCAGGTAAGGGCCGCCTAATGTGCCGGAGCTTAGTGCTATTATGGGCCATGCTCTGAATTAAAAGACACAACCTTATCGTCACTGTGATTGGGCGGGTGCTAGATTATGACGGTCATAGTGAACTGACCTTGTGCCGTGTGATTAGTGACCAATACGACTGGTGCGGAGATCGGTAAAGTGGTGATAGATTAAAAGATTAACAACCGGTTTTGGTGTAGATTTCCTGGATACATAATGGCGCGGCAATTATGCATATGCCAGGATGCTAAAAATAACCAGTGTTGGTTTAGCAAGGACCTGTAAGCGGCAATGCGAACAATAAATTGACAAGGCCCAGTGAATACCGGTTAATAAATGGCGCAGTGAGTAAACATATTTCAACCGCAACTAGAAGAGTGCAAAATAATGAGTAAAAAATGGCGCAGTGAGTGATTAGAATACTAAAATTTTTGGGAGGGTTGGCCGTGGCTAGGAGTGAGGAATAAGTATCATGCATATATAGTCCCAGGCTACCACTGACCTGCCGAGTCCCGTTGGTGGTCAGGGTCAGGCGCTGTTATAATGGATCAGAAAGCACGGGTATTTAGGGTGCCTAAAACGGAGACATAGTGTGAAGTACGGGCGGACCAATGTTACACACCGGTTGAGTTAACAAGCACTTGGGCCTGAATACCTTAATGTGGGCGAAGTCGGGCCTGGAATGGCCAGGGGCCCACGATAGATTCCTCCTCAAGGGTCGGGCTCTATATTAGGAGTACGTTGCTCCTGGAATAATCACGCCGCTAAGATACGGCGGTGACAGTTCTGAAATAAAGGGCAAAAATAAGTGGTTCGCCCCATAAGAGGTACTGGGGGTCAAGATACTTGTGCCATTTAAGGGCTCGGACCAGTGCTCACCTTATGTCGCAATTCTGTGCGGTAGTAATCAGATGACGGGGACTCAATGGTCTGTCTCCTCGTCTCGAACAGCGGAGATCTGCGGGTGTTGTAATCGAAGGCAAACTTCCGGGTGGCTATAGATTGTAAATAACCGAAATGGAGGATGGACTAACCATTTCAAGTGCTACCACGGCGGCCATATTAGAGTGGCCTAATAGTTGACTAACCCATAGGAATCGTCAATTGCAAAAACGGCCATATTATCGTGATGTGATTGTGATTTAGAGGTAAACCAGTGACTAATGTACATGTGCTTAACGGCCTCGGGTGATTCCAGGAGATTATACGTGCCCATAAGGGTGAGGGACTGTCCTGTTGTGCCAGACATTTATACACATAACAGTTGTTTACACAGGATTCACCATTTAAAAATTATTGATACAGTTATACCAAAAAGAACATTACCCTGATTTGTTTTGAAGAGAACAGATGACACAGCATTCAGTCGAACAATATTACATACAAAATCCGCATTAAAGGATGTACAGCAAGATATACCCCTCAGGAAATTGTCCATTATGGGGCTATCTTGCTAGTCAAGGTGGTATACATACTGACTATGTGGCCATCCAACAGAGAAGGAACAGTTCTGAACTCAGAGAAGAGATGTCCAGTCCTCAGTGCGGTTTAGTCCATTGCGGATCGAGTCCAGCATTATTATGCATTTTAATTCCTCTTTGTTTAGGAGACTTGCCATACTGCCTCCTCTTTGGGGTAGTTTCAATGCCTTCAATACTGTCCAACGGATGTCATCTTCGAAATGCCTTGCATCCATGAAATGTTCAACCAGTGGAGCATTCGGCGTTCGGCACCTGATGCGGCTTCTATGTTGGCAGATGCGCGTTTTGATCTTCTGTGTCTTTTGACCAACATACACTTTACTGCAGGGGCATTGAATCAGGTACACAACATTATTCGTGTTACAGTTTGTGAGAGTGTTACATCTAAACGTAATGTTGTTAAACACTAAAGTTTTACCTTCAATGGTCAAGTTACAAACAGTACAGCCACCACATTTGACATGTCCAACCATGGGGGACAGGCCCCATGCAGCTTCAAGGGTAGATGATTGAGTAGGACTGGGAAGGGCTGCGCGGACCAAATGGTCCTTTAGATTCTTACTCTTTTTGAGAGCGAACATAGGGCGATCAATCTCTAGAACCCCTGCATTGATTACAGGCCAATGGTGCAATATCATTTTCCTCAATTTGTTAGACAGGGGAGAGAAAGTTGTTACACATGCTATTCTGTCCGTATCTTTTTTTGGGGTGTGGACTAATAGTGTTTCTGGAGGCCGATACCATGCCCTTTTCAAGGCGTTTTTTACTATTCTCCTCGGGTAGCCCCTATTGTTTAGTTTATTAGCTAGGATGGTGCTTTCTTTAAAATAGTCCGCCTTACACGAGCAATTTCTTCTAATTCTAAGGAACTGCGAGAAGGGTAGCGAATCTCTCAAGGCCCTGGGATGATTGCTTGTGTATTCCAGTAGCGTATTCCTCTCAGTGGGTTTCCTGAATAACCGTGTCAGAAGTTCACCTTCATGGTGGAAAATCGTTAAGTCCAAAAAATCTATAGATGACTTATCAGACATGAAAGTGAAATTAAGGCCCGAACAATTGTTGTTCATCCAATGCATGAACTGGCGTAGATCATTGATGTCTAACCTCCATAACATGAAGATATCATCAATGTATCTACGCCACATGATGAAGCCAGTGCGGAAAGGGTTAGATGGTGCTAGAATGACTTGCCTTTCTCTTTCGTCCATGAATAATATAGCCAGATTTGGGGCAAAAATCGCACCCATCGATGTGCCCTTTATTTGTTGGTAAAAGAGGCCATTTGTTGGTAAAAGAGGCCTTTAAATGAAAAAAAGTTTCGGGTGAGGCAGAGTTCGAGTAACTGACAAATGAAAGTTGTTGGTATAGCATGTGGGCGAGGGCGTTTGTCAAGAGTCCTTTGTATAAAATTGAGGGCTGCCGTTTGCGGTATGTTAGTGTATAATGACTCCACGTCCATGGTACACAAGGTGTCGGTTGTGGGGTTGAAGGGATGGTGTTCGATCAAATTAATCATGGACATGGAGTCTCGTACATAGCACACTGTTGGAGGGACAAATTCTTTAATAAAGAAATCAACATACGCCCCTAATGGTTCCAAAATTGAACCACATGCTGACACGATCGGTCGTCCTGGCGGAGTGGTGATGTTTTTATGAATTTTTGGCAGCTTGTATATTACAGGGGTCCTGGGGCTTTTCACATTTAAATAGTTGAATTCTTTCCTAGTCAGGAATCCCTCTGCTATTGCATCTGATGTAACTTTAAGTATTCGCTCTTGGATCTCTTTGGTGGGGTTGGATGCTAGCCTAAGGTAGTGATCCTTATTATCCAGCTGCCTTTGAATTTCTGCAGTATAGGAGTCAAGATCTTGTATGACAATCCCTCCGCCTTTGTCTGCACTTTGGATGACTATAGACTCATTGGTTTTCAGGGAACTGATGGCTTGCTTTTCTTTGAGTGTAATGTTGTAGGGTATAAAACACCTTTTTTGTTCAAGAGTTGAGAGGTCTTTTAAGACCAGTTTCTCAAACGTAATAACCTCTGGAGGTATCATTCCTGCAGAGGGTAAGAACGTGGAGGGTGGTAAAAGACCTCTCAACTCTTGAACAAAAAAGGTGTTTTATACCCTACAACATTACACTCAAAGAAAAGCAAGCCATCAGTTCCCTGAAAACCAATGAGTCTATAGTCATCAAGAGTGCAGACAAAGGCGGAGGGATTGTCATACAAGATCTTGACTCCTATACTGCAGAAATTCAAAGGCAGCGGGATAATAAGGATCACTACCTTAGGCTAGCATCGTACCCCACCAAAGAGATCCAAGAGCTAATACTTAAAGTTACATCAGATGCAATAGCAGAGGGATTCCTGACTAGGAAAGAATTCAACTATTTAAATGTGAAAAGCCCCAGGACCCCTGTAATATACAAGCTGCCAAAAATTCATAAAAACATCACCACTCCGCCAGGACGACCGATCGTGTCAGCATGTGGTTCAATTTTGGAACCATTAGGGGCGTATGTTGATTTCTTTATTAAAGAATTTGTCCCTCCAACAGTGTGCTATGTACGAGACTCCATGTCCATGATTAATTTGATCGAACACCATCCCTTCAACCCCACAACCGACACCTTGTGTACCATGGACGTGGAGTCGTTATACACTAACATAGCGCAAACGGCAGCCCTCAATGTTATACAAAGGACTCTTGACAAACGCCCTCGCCCACATGCTATACCAACAACTTTCATTTGTCAGTTACTCGAACTCTGCCTCTTCCGAAACTTTTTTTCATTTAAAGGCCTCTTTTACCAACAAATAAAGGGCACATCGATGGGTGCGATTTTCGCCCCAAATCTGGCTATATTATTCATGAACGAAATAGAAAGGCAAGTCATTCTAGCACCATCTAACCCTTTCCTCACTGGCATCACCTTGTGGCGTAGATACATTGATGATATCTTCATGTTATGGAGGTTAGACATCAATGATCTACGCCAGTTCATGCATTGGATTACCAACAATTGTTCAGGCCTTAATTTCACTTTCATGTCTGATAAGTCATCTATAGATTTTTTGGACTTAACGATTTTCCACCATGAAGGTGAACTTCTGACACGCTTATTCAGGAAACCCACTGAGAGGAATACGCTACTGGAATACACAAGCAATCATCCCAGGGCCTTGAGAGATTAGCAACCCTTCTTGCAGTTCCTTAGAATTAGAAGAAATTGCTTGTGTAAGGCGGACTATTTTAAAGAAAGCACCATCCTAGCTAATAAAAAAAAAAATTGGGGCTACCCGAGGAGAATAGTAAAAAACGCCTCGAAAAGGGCATGGTATCGGCCTCGAGAAACACTATTAGTCCCCACCCCAAAAAAAGATACGGACAGAATAGCATGTGTAACAACTTTCTCTCCCTTGTCTAACAAATTGAGGAAAATGATATTGCACCATTGGCCTGTAATCAATGCAGGGGTTCTAGAGATTGATCGCCCTATGTTCGCTTTCAAAAAGAGTAAGAATCTAAAGGACCATTTGGTCCACGCAGCCCTTCCCAGTCCTACTCAATCATCTACCCTTGAAGCTGCATGGGGCCTGTCCCCCATGGTTGGACATGTCAAATGTGGTGGCTGTACTGTTTGTAACTTGACCATTGAAGGTAAAACTTTGGTGTTTAACAACATTACGTTTAGATGTAACACTCTCACAAACTGTAACACAAATAATGTTGTGTACCTGATTCAATGCCCCTGCAGTAAAGTGTATGTTGGCCAAACGACACAGAAGATCAAAACGCGCATCTGCCAACATAGAAGCCGCATCAGGTGCCGAACGCCGAATGCTCCACTGGTTGAACATTTCATGGATGCAAGGCATTGCGAAGATGACATCTGTTGGACAGTATTGAAGGCATTGAAACTACCCCAAAGAGGAGGCAGTATGGCAAGTCTCCTAAACAAAGAGGAATTAAAATGCATAATAATGCTGGACTCGATCCGCAATGGACTAAACCGCACTGAGGACTGGACCTCTCTTCTCTAAGTTCAGAACTGTTCCTTCTCTGTTGGATGGCCACATAGTTAGTATGTATACCACCTTGACTAGCAAGATAGCCCCATAATGGACAATTTCTTGAGGGGTGTTGGACCTGGCCCTTTTGGCAGGTTCACCCCGCAACTTTTTGCTTTTGCCTAGCCTGTTTCTGTAACCTGTGTTAGTGATTTTTGGGTCTCTGCGCACTTTTTCCCTGTGTCCCAGAGTAAAGTGCGTGCATGTAGTATGGCTGGCCTGCCCTCCCATAGGAATGCATGGGGAATGTGTGTGTCCCTGGTAGTTCCTGATGCGTGGGGAGTGCAGGCTCGAGTTTAGTATGTGTGAACTCGTGTGAGTGAATGCTGCGAGATGGTGTATGCGGCATGTATGTGTCTAGAAGGGAAGTGCTACTTCTGGACATTGAGGTGTGTGTGCAGAGAGGGTACTGGAGCGTGATTGGCTGGAGCTGGCTGGCATGCCAGGCTCCAGGAAGTCTGGATGGGTCTGCCCGGTGGTGAGTGTGAGATTAGCATGAGTGATGTGTGGGAGGAGTGTACCTGTGTCCTGGATGGGCTGGGTTTTCCCCACACAATGCTGGCTCCGCCCCCTGTGGTGTGTCTAATGACCCTAGCCTCCCCAGTGAATGAAATGGGTGGTTGGGCCATCAAGAGTGCTCCAGAACCAGCTGCGACTGGTTTCTCCCCCACCCTGCACCCTTAGACAAAGGATTTGTCTGTATAAAAAGAGGCTGTGACCTCTTGGAAAATGTTCTTGTTTCTGACACTTGAATCTGCCAGGGGCGTGCTGCTGCTTGGGCCCAGGGGAAGGCTTGCCTCCCTGGGCCCTGCCCAGCCCCTGGACTGCTGATGCCCTGCCTCCCTAAGGACTTTGCTGGAACTCTGCTCTGCTGAGGGCACCTGGGAGTGCTGTGCTTGTGTTCCCAGCGCCTGGGAGAGCTGGTGATTGCCTTTAGCGCTGGGAGAGCTGGATTCCTGCTTATAGCGCCTGGGAGCGCTGTCTTCTAGTGTTTGAAAGCGGATATTTACCCCGCATTTAGCGTGGAAGAAAGCAGGTGCCCACCCTGCGTGTTGCTGCTTGTTCGCGGCTGCCCACGCTGCATCTGTGGCCGTTTTTTTATTGCCCGAGCGAGTGCCTACCTCGCTTTATATTTAAAAATGGTGTTCTGCCCGTGAACATCACCGCCGCAGCCCCGGGGGCCGCAGAGAAGCCGAGGAAAAGCCGAGGGAACCACCGCTGACGTCACCCGGGAGCCGCGCAGCCATTGGTTCAGGCTGCGGGAGGCTCGCCGGGCGACCTGCGCGGTGATTGGCTGCCCCCGGAAAGCAGGAAGGAGGACGGGAGCTCACCCCGCCTCCCTCCGACGTGCAGCGAGAAGAGTAAGGCTGGGCGCGAGGTTCCCCAGGGCAGAAGAGCCCCGGAGAGCGAGAGGAGCCCCGCCCGCGGCCCCAGAGCGACCGCCGGAGAAGTGCTGAGCCCCGCCCGCCAGGAGGAAGCCGGTGAGTGTTGTCTGGCTGGGGGAGAGCTCCGGGCCTAGCCCTCGTGATAGGAGAAGGCGCAGGGTGCGCCGGGTGTGTCGAGCGGCCCCATCTGGTCAGTGGGCCGCTCCAACTATCGCCCCAGTGAGGCAAAGGGCATTTTTTTACATTCAGAGGCAGTCGAGGCTCCAACGTGGGGGCATTTATTGTTTCGAGCCCTGAGAGGCTCCAACCTCGTGCCGGGGCATTCTTCATTAGAGCCTGAGAGAAGGCCCCCGCCCCAGCCCACATTGTCTTTGAGCCCCGAGAGGCTCCCGCCCTAAGTGATTTACGAGCCTGAGAGGCTCTAGGGGGCATTTCATAAGTCGAGTCTAAGCGAGGCTCCAGGGCCCCATTGTGGTTGTAGAGCCCCAGAGAGGCTCAGGGGCAGTTATCTGGGTGGAGAGCCCAGCGAGGCTCCCCCATCTGCATTGGCCCATCAGGGGTGATTCAGCTGCCCAGCACTTCGTGGGCAGCTGCTACGTTTAGGCCCTGACATTGGGACACAGGGCGCCCTAGCCCCAACGAGGCCAGTTGGCCTAGGGACTGCCACAGGTTGTGGCTCATGTGAGTTTTGGCGCAATTACTTGTGCTTGCACCTCTGAATGTGTTTTGATACATCATGTGTTTTCTTTCCCTACACCGCTGAATGTTAATGCATCATGTGTAATGTTCCTATGCTTATACCCCTACAGGTATAGTGATATGTAGGTGGTTGTTTTCTCCCTAGTACAGGTGGTGCTAGTGAGATCCTGGTTACCAGTAGTTACTGGTTGTGTGCTAAAAGTGATTTTACATTCTATGTTTGACATTCAAAGTGCTATTTCTGAAAGTGTTACTTCTGATTACTGACAGTGGTCCAGGTGGCCCTGTCTTGTAAATAATCCCTTGTAAATTCTGCCTGTGCCTCTGGCACATTGTAAAGTGTGTTTTATCTAATGTGTTTTGGTGTAATACAAAGGCTATTTTTATATAACCTTGTGTGGAGTTTCCTTTGTGGTGGGCCTTTGGGTGTTGTTGCTAGGGTGCGTGCGCAAATACTTAACCTACATAGCCTCCAAGTTTAGCATGGCTGCTCGCGTCACGTTACCTAGAGGGTGAGCAGGGGTTATCTTGGTGTGTGACTCCCTTGCCCTGACGAGGAAGTGGTGGTCTCTGACTGACGTTGGCGCAAGCCTTGGCCAGCCAGAGATCCCGTTTCTAACATTGGTGGCAGGCGGTGAGGATCCGGATTTGTGTTTGCGTTGTACCGCAGTGGCAACAGGCCACCCCCACAAAACTCTGCATGTTAGATAATTACATGTAGGGGATTATTGTTATGATTTTGTTTTCCTCAAGTGTCATTTTCAAATGGTGTTCCTGCACTTTATGTTTAGTGGCAGAAGAGAGAAAATGACAGGGCGGGACGCCAGTAGATAGGGAGTTCCTTCCTGGGTCCAGTGTCCAATCCCCGTTCCTGTCCCCAGAGGGGTGGATAGAGGAGAGAGAGGGGGTGTGGAGGAGAAATGGCTAGCTCAGGAGGGTGGGTATCCCCTGAGTGTAGTATGTGTGTGTCTGGATTCCCCAGTATGGTAGGATCCAGTGGTGGCAGCTAAAATATGTCCAGTGCGTGAAGTCCCATTCCCAGTTCCCAGAGTATGGTGCCTGGTGCTCAGTAAGAGGGGTACAGGTTGAGAGTCAGGGGCAGTGAGGAACTGTCTCACCAGTCTGGAGGGGGAGTGTGTGGATGAGTGGTGTGTTGAACTAGAGGAGTTGGCGTGAGTTTTTTTTAAGGAGCTTGCATAGGAGGTGTACCTCTGGTGGTGTGCAGGAGGTCCTGCAGAGGCACTGGACAAGAAGGTGGATGTCTGGCGGTGTGCTAGATGTCTTGCAGAGGCATTAGGGAGTGATTCTAAAAGTAGTGGCTTGTGTATCTGATGATCCTGTGTAGGTGAAGGGGTTCATGTGTAGCCCAGCTGGGTCCCATTAGGATGGTAGGGGTGTAGGGGCTCACGTCCTGTCTCAGTGGAGGCGGAGTGAGTGTGGGACGGTGTATCTCACGTTGGCCCGAAACCCTGTCTCAGGGCCTGGAGGGTTCCCTACGGGAGCGCCAGGTCAGGGGCCTAGGCTGTACTTACAGGTCATTTGAGGAGGATCTTCCTGTGTCTAGAGGATGGGGAGTTTCTGTAACCAGAACTCCGGCGGTCCTAGTATTGGGCAGTACCGCTCCTAAGTGGAGGGTGCAGAAGTCCTGGTTGAGGAGTGAGAGGGGGAAAGAGTCCCCAGTGGAGGAACCAGTGGGTCAGGGGCCAGCCAGAAGGGCTGGGCCACCAGTGAGTGACCATGGTGATGCCACTTCTGTCCTGGGGGATCTCTGCGCCCTGCCAGGTGGGCAGGAGGTCGCGAGATTAGAGCCAGGCAGACTGTCACAAGACACAGTAGTTATGTGTCACCCTCGTAGTGGGGCATGCGTGCTCCCCGTGAAGTCCTGGTTCGCTGGGCATTTGGCCGTCTAGAGTGCTTGACCATTTGTGGGGCCTCTGGAGGTCGTTCCCCGAGGAGGGGGGAAGCCAGGTTCAGGTAGCCTGACCTGGAGGTAAGAGCGTCTTTGATAAGGGTCCTGAACAGTTGGGAGGAAAGTGGGTTGCTGATACGCTGCTGGCGTGTGCTCTGTCTAGCCTGAGACATACTGAGAATCCCACTGTGATAGGGAGTACTGGAGGAAAGTGTGTTGCTGATACGCCGCTGGCGTGTGCTCTGTCTAGCCTGGAACATACTGAGAGTCACCCTGTGATAGGGAGTACTGGAGGAGAGTGTGTCGCTGATACGCCGCTGGCGTGTGCTCTGTCTAGCCTGAGACATACTGGGACTCACCCTGTGATCATGGAACTGGAAGGGGGTGCAGAGGGAGGGAGTCCTCGCCTCTGACCCCGATGTAGCCGGAAGGTAGATCCCAGTTGGTAGACCAGTTGATGGAGTGAGGTCCTGATCTGGTGGGAGAGTTGTGTTCTGGTGGGTGCCTCCCTGGGAGGGTCCGGAACCCCAGAAATAGAGGTAGGGTGGGGGATTCTTGCCCGTGACCTCTGGTCAGCCTGAGGGTGCGGACCCTAGGTTGAAGGATCAGTGGTAGTTTGGGACTACACTGAGAGGGAGAGTGGAGAATGGCTACTGTGTGCCAGGGGTTACTGCCCCCCACTCTGTGAAGTGGTCAGGACCTGTGACATTTGGATGGCCTAGGGCCTGGTCCTGACTGTGGACCACTAGAGGGTGCCAGTGGGGTATCCTAGTTGGGACAGAGAGTTCTTGTTGAGAGAAATCCATGTAGGTACAGAGTGGCGAAAAAACGGAGGGTGTCCCTGCCGTGCGGGCCCGTGTCCGTGTTTTTGTCGCCCAAAGCAGGGAAGCCCATCAGTGGAGTGATTGGTCTACCCTGCGTTTTGGCTGGAAGGGGGTTGTGTTGGACCTGGCCCTTTTGGCAGGTTCACCCCGCAACTTTTTGCTTTTGCCTAGCCTGTTTCTGTAACCTGTGTTAGTGATTTTTGGGTCTCTGCGCACTTTTTCCCTGTGTCCCAGAGTAAAGTGCGTGCATGTAGTATGGCTGGCCTGCCCTCCCATAGGAATGCATGGGGAATGTGTGTGTCCCTGGTAGTTCCTGATGCGTGGGGAGTGCAGGCTCGAGTTTAGTATGTGTGAACTCGTGTGAGTGAATGCTGCGAGATGGTGTATGCGGCATGTATGTGTCTAGAAGGGAAGTGCTACTTCTGGACATTGAGGTGTGTGTGCAGAGAGGGTACTGGAGCGTGATTGGCTGGAGCTGGCTGGCATGCCAGGCTCCAGGAAGTCTGGATGGGTCTGCCCGGTGGTGAGTGTGAGATTAGCATGAGTGATGTGTGGGAGGAGTGTACCTGTGTCCTGGATGGGCTGGGTTTTCCCCACACAATGCTGGCTCCGCCCCCTGTGGTGTGTCTAATGACCCTAGCCTCCCCAGTGAATGAAATGGGTGGTTGGGCCATCAAGAGTGCTCCAGAACCAGCTGCGACTGGTTTCTCCCCCACCCTGCACCCTTAGACAAAGGATTTGTCTGTATAAAAAGAGGCTGTGACCTCTTGGAAAATGTTCTTGTTTCTGACACTTGAATCTGCCAGGGGCGTGCTGCTGCTTGGGCCCAGGGGAAGGCTTGCCTCCCTGGGCCCTGCCCAGCCCCTGGACTGCTGATGCCCTGCCTCCCTAAGGACTTTGCTGGAACTCTGCTCTGCTGAGGGCACCTGGGAGTGCTGTGCTTGTGTTCCCAGCGCCTGGGAGAGCTGGTGATTGCCTTTAGCGCTGGGAGAGCTGGATTCCTGCTTATAGCGCCTGGGAGCGCTGTCTTCTAGTGTTTGAAAGCGGATATTTACCCCGCATTTAGCGTGGAAGAAAGCAGGTGCCCACCCTGCGTGTTGCTGCTTGTTCGCGGCTGCCCACGCTGCATCTGTGGCCGTTTTTTTATTGCCCGAGCGAGTGCCTACCTCGCTTTATATTTAAAAATGGTGTTCTGCCCGTGAACATCACCGCCGCAGCCCCGGGGGCCGCAGAGAAGCCGAGGAAAAGCCGAGGGAACCACCGCTGACGTCACCCGGGAGCCGCGCAGCCATTGGTTCAGGCTGCGGGAGGCTCGCCGGGCGACCTGCGCGGTGATTGGCTGCCCCCGGAAAGCAGGAAGGAGGACGGGAGCTCACCCCGCCTCCCTCCGACGTGCAGCGAGAAGAGTAAGGCTGGGCGCGAGGTTCCCCAGGGCAGAAGAGCCCCGGAGAGCGAGAGGAGCCCCGCCCGCGGCCCCAGAGCGACCGCCGGAGAAGTGCTGAGCCCCGCCCGCCAGGAGGAAGCCGGTGAGTGTTGTCTGGCTGGGGGAGAGCTCCGGGCCTAGCCCTCGTGATAGGAGAAGGCGCAGGGTGCGCCGGGTGTGTCGAGCGGCCCCATCTGGTCAGTGGGCCGCTCCAACTATCGCCCCAGTGAGGCAAAGGGCATTTTTTTACATTCAGAGGCAGTCGAGGCTCCAACGTGGGGGCATTTATTGTTTCGAGCCCTGAGAGGCTCCAACCTCGTGCCGGGGCATTCTTCATTAGAGCCTGAGAGAAGGCCCCCGCCCCAGCCCACATTGTCTTTGAGCCCCGAGAGGCTCCCGCCCTAAGTGATTTACGAGCCTGAGAGGCTCTAGGGGGCATTTCATAAGTCGAGTCTAAGCGAGGCTCCAGGGCCCCATTGTGGTTGTAGAGCCCCAGAGAGGCTCAGGGGCAGTTATCTGGGTGGAGAGCCCAGCGAGGCTCCCCCATCTGCATTGGCCCATCAGGGGTGATTCAGCTGCCCAGCACTTCGTGGGCAGCTGCTACGTTTAGGCCCTGACATTGGGACACAGGGCGCCCTAGCCCCAACGAGGCCAGTTGGCCTAGGGACTGCCACAGGTTGTGGCTCATGTGAGTTTTGGCGCAATTACTTGTGCTTGCACCTCTGAATGTGTTTTGATACATCATGTGTTTTCTTTCCCTACACCGCTGAATGTTAATGCATCATGTGTAATGTTCCTATGCTTATACCCCTACAGGTATAGTGATATGTAGGTGGTTGTTTTCTCCCTAGTACAGGTGGTGCTAGTGAGATCCTGGTTACCAGTAGTTACTGGTTGTGTGCTAAAAGTGATTTTACATTCTATGTTTGACATTCAAAGTGCTATTTCTGAAAGTGTTACTTCTGATTACTGACAGTGGTCCAGGTGGCCCTGTCTTGTAAATAATCCCTTGTAAATTCTGCCTGTGCCTCTGGCACATTGTAAAGTGTGTTTTATCTAATGTGTTTTGGTGTAATACAAAGGCTATTTTTATATAACCTTGTGTGGAGTTTCCTTTGTGGTGGGCCTTTGGGTGTTGTTGCTAGGGTGCGTGCGCAAATACTTAACCTACATAGCCTCCAAGTTTAGCATGGCTGCTCGCGTCACGTTACCTAGAGGGTGAGCAGGGGTTATCTTGGTGTGTGACTCCCTTGCCCTGACGAGGAAGTGGTGGTCTCTGACTGACGTTGGCGCAAGCCTTGGCCAGCCAGAGATCCCGTTTCTAACAAGGGGTATATCTTGCTGCACATCCTTTAATGCGGATTTTTTATGTAATATTGTTCTACTGAATGCTGTGTCATCTGTTCTCTTCAAAACAATTCAGGGTAATGTTCTTTTTGGTATAACTGTATCAATAATTTTTAAATGGTGAATCCTGTGTAAACAACTGTTATGTGTATAAATGTCTGGCACAACAGGACAGTCCCTCACCCTTATGGGCACGTATAATCTCCTGGAATCACCCGAGGCCGTTAAGCACATGTACATTAGTCACTGGTTTACCTCTAAATCACAATCACATCAAGATAATATGGCCGTTTTTGCAATTGACGATTCCTATGGGTTAGCCAACTATTAGGCCACTCTAATATGGCCGCCGTGGTAGCACGTGAAATGGTTAGTCCATCCTCCATTTCGGTTATTTACAATCTATAGCCACCCGGAAGTTTGCCTTCGATTACAACACCCGCGGATCTCCGCTGTTCGAGACGAGGAGAGAGACCATTGAGTCCCCGTCATCCGATTACTGCCGCACAGAATTGCGACGTAAGGTGAGCACTGGTCCGAGCCCTTAAATGCCACAAGTATCTTGACCCCCAGTACCTCTTACGGGGCGAACCACTTATTTTTGCCCTTTATTTCAGAACTGTCACCGCCGTATCTTAGCGGCATGATTATTCCAAGAGCAACGTACTCCTAATATAGAGCCCGACCCTTGAGGAGGAATCTATTGTGGGCCTCTGGCCATTCCAGGCCCGACTTCGTCCACATTAAGGTATTCAGGCCCAAGTGCTCGTTAACTCAATCGGTGTGTAACATTGGTCCGCCCGTACTTCACACTATGTCTCCGTTTCAGGCACCGGGCTTTCTGATCCATTATAACAGCGCCTGACCCTGACCACCAACGGGACTCGGCAGGTCAGTGGTAGCCTGGGACTTTGTCTTGGCTCTCCCAATATATGCATGATACCTATTCCTCACTCCTAGCCACGGCCAACCCCCCCAAAATTTTGGATTCTAATCACTCACTGCGCCGTTTTTTACTCATTATTTTGCACTCTTCTAGTTGCGGTTGAAATATGTTTACTCACTGCGCCGTTTATTAACCGGTATTCACTGGACCTTGTCAATTTATTGTTCGCATTGCCGCTTACAGGTCCTTGCTAAACCAACACTGGTTATTTTTAGCATCCTGGCATATGCATAATTGCCGCGCCGTTATGTATCCAGGAAATCTACACTAAAACCAGCTGTTAATCTTTTAATCTATCACCACTTTACCGATCTCCGCACCAGTCGAATTGGTTACTAATCACACGGCACAAGGTCAGTTCACTATGACCGTCATAATCTAGCACCCGCCCAATCACAGTGACGATAAGGTTGTGTCTTTTAATTGAGAGCATGGCCCATATTAGCACTAAGCTCTGGCACATTAGGCGGCCCTTACCTGCATGTCTGCGCCTTGAACATGCCACAGAGCCACGAGTGAAGGTCACCTGTTCAGTCACCAATTGCCAGCTAGATGTACTTTTGGATCTCGCTACTGAAATACCTTACAATTGTGGGCGGATGCCTTACGTTGTTCTTTTATTTTTCTTCCCTCTTTACTTCAACAGGCGTTTGCAATTAAAACAGGCAATGAATAATACAGTCCTGATGATGATCCGGGTTTATTAGGAGCCAGGGGGATCGAAACGTCGACGCTTAAACAGTTCTGCAGTTAACCCATTTTGTATATTGTTCTGTAGATACTGCATGTCGAAGCTTGCTGAGCATTGTGTAACATTTTGCGAGCGACAGTTGGCTCCAACGTTTTTTTGCCTGCTAAAACTCTTTTCTTGACTTGTTTACTTTTCTTATTATATGTTTTCTGACTTTGGGATAGGTACAGGAGTGTGCCCTATCTAAACGTGTGTATGTGACCTCCCCTAAGTCAATTGAATTCTTCTTGATCATACATTAAATATTTCCTCACCCGGCTGGGTGGAGAAAATCTGATTATAGTACTGATTCCGGTCTATAATTTCATTGTTTATTTTATTGAACTATCCTTAGGACCCTTGTTCTCTATAATAGTTGACTACCCATGGTCCTAGGTATCCATTGGGTTCCCTTGTTTACAGAGAAAAAAAAATGCTTTATATAAATCAGCACTTCCAAATGGCAGACTGACAAGTGCAAGAGAGTATTCTACCTTTCTATGGCCCTCATTTACCAGAAAGTCACTTTTAATGATGCTCCGGCGGCGAATATTGCAGTGCCATATGTACAAGGCCACATAAAGCCACCCTGAGTGCCTTTTCATGTCCTTGTAAATATGGACTGAGGCAATGCAGCGCATAGAGTAGACCCTGGAGCTTGAGGTGCATGCATTGGGGGCCTGTAGAGTGATGGTTGTCTAAACTAGGTGATTGTGGTAAATATTTAATTTCACCAAGCCTCGTCGTCGGGGCAGGGGGAGGGTGTGCTGGAGGGTGTGCTGGAGGATGGGTGGGGGGGGGGCAGTGTCACTCCAACACTGACCTTGACACGCTACAGCTAAGGAAACACGTTGCCCTTCCGCCATTCTCGCTTGAACCCACCGATCTACCAGCATTGCTCATTGCTATATTTGGGTATTAAACTGAAACTAATGAGGTGCAACGAAATAATAAAGTAAGACTACTACAAAATGTGGCATAATTTTCCTTTTCTTGCTGTATAATTTACTCACCCATGCTGCATAATTTGGCCCTCTCTGGACTCAAATGTCTAGTGGCCTTGGCTATTGGCGCTCCCAGTGCTTGTTTTAATTGATCAGTCGGGCGCAAACCCTCTTAAATGGTAGTTGGCTTGAGTGTTCCCAAGTGACAAAACGAGCCAATAAAATTTGAACAATGTACAACAGTAGTTGAACCTGAAAAAATGCAAGTGAATTTAGAAATTCAAACTAAAGCAGATATAAATTAAGGAGGCATAAAAGCAACTGGCAAAGGGATGTGTAAAGGGACGTGTAAAAAATAATACAGCCCCTGTACTTACAAGGCGCATGCGCATTTACAAGAACAGATTTTCATTGCTATTTCGCCTAGTTGTACTGCTTGTATTGTGCTGGGAGAATGAAAGATGCAGGATCATGGGTTCAATCGCAGATCTGTGTAGAGCTCTGCCTCTTTAGGACACAGGGCCACCTTCCTAATCCATTGTAGGAGTAACTGTGGAGTCCGTCCTTTAAAACTATCAGTTGCTGAGTGGGGGCTGCGGAGTATAGCATGGTATTTGGGTAGCGAGACAATGTGCTTCCTTCCTGCCCCACCATCCTGTGCCAGGGGATCAGTAAGAGCGCCGGCTCAGTGCATGAGATGAATCACGCACTATAGAGGGAGGGAGAGGGCGACATCACTCCTGCAAGGAGAACCCAGAGGTTTCTACCAGCCATAGGCAAGGTTGGAGCAGCAGGGGCGCTAAGAAGAGGGGGTGCAACCAAGCTGTCTCAGCCAGGGCTGACACAGACCATGCTGGGGTTGGGGGGGTTGAAGCCCGTGGAGACCTATGGACGTTGCGCGCCTGTGGGGGGAGTAGGATTGAGCAGAACAGAGCCCATCCCAGTTAAGGGACTACAGGAGCACAGTGTTCTAGGAATGGGAGTGGGTCCATTCTGGCCCCCCTGCCTTGGGGAGAGTGTGCAAGGCTCATGCCGGGGGTTTGGGTTGGGGAGGTTGAGAGAATGGTGAGCTCCTAACACCTTCTGCCCCCTTCCCCAGCACACCTCCATCAATGCCGGATGGGTGGGGGAGTGCAAGGGTGGTAGTGATTTGTTAAAGGGTCAGTAAGGATGATAGAGCATTGTTTTTGTTGGTCAAACACAGAGAAGCAGTGCCTCATGGGTTTGGTGTAGCAACATAGGGAATTGGAGAGGTATATTACGGTGGCTAGTCATATGACGAGCGATGGATAAGCCTGGGGCACAACACCAGGGGGGTGCCAGTAGGTGGACAACGGTGGCAGTCCGCATGTACGGCACACAAGGGTTGTGCGACAGAGATTAGGTACAGGTGGTGTGAATAGAAAATCTAATATGTGGTTTCTATTTTAGATTTTAAGCAAGGAAGCAGTCCATTCGGATGCTGAAGGGGCTGAGTGAACTGAAAAGAGTGGTGTCAGTAGTGGCGGAGGTAACGGACTGGGAAAAGGGAGCAGGGATAAGCATAAGGGGTCGGCGACTGGAGCAGAAGGTACGTTTACGAAAGACAGGATGGACGACATGCTGCAAAGATAAGGAACACTGCAAGACAGTGGGGGGGTACCGTAACAAGCGTAGGCACCACTTAGGCCAGGTGCATTAGCATATGTTTAGGTTTAATAGCTACCACACACAGTAAAGGTACGCACAGTCACCATCTGCAAGGGTAACGCCATTTTCAATTTTAGGTCAGCCGCGGAAAGGGGAGTGCCCCAGGACACGACCAGGCAATAATGGGAGATGAGGGACAGTCTCACAGTGGTACGCTGGAACTAGCAGCAAATGAAAAGGCTGGACCTAGTGGGGTGGCCCCAGGAGTGGAGTACCTCGGCGGCCAGGATGCACAGCAGCTTTGGGCCCACTTTGCAACAACAGCAAAGGCAAAGAATTGGAAAGAGTGAGAGCTGGCAATGGTTTAAATGCAAGCACCCGCCCCAAAAGGTGGTGGAGGATGCAAGGACATGGAGGAGTGGCAGGGGGAAGTTTTTACAACTAATTGCCATACTAATGCATCGACACGGGGGAAAAGCAGTGTATGGAAAAGAAGGCGAGGGGGAGTTCTGTTGCAGGAACAAAAAAGGCAAGGATGCCACTAGAAGACATAACAAAGGCAATAACAGGGGAGGTCTCACAGGCAGCAGCAGCTGTTTTGCGGGCATCTGTGCCAAGTAGGCAAATGGGAGAGGACAAAGACCAGTCGAACAAAGAGGGGGCTTTAACAATAGTCATTGGTCACTAGGGTGAGGTGTCGGAAATAATAAAAAAAACAGTCGATCATTGGCATAGGCACATTGGCAAAAGCGATGGGGAGGCAGTAACGGGAGGTAAAGGGATCACGTAAGGCGGAGCACAGGATGGGTCCCCAATGCAAGTCTGGGAGGGGGATTAGGGAGCATAAGGGCACACGAGGGGGCAAGAAAGAAAGTATCGGATCAGTCGGTTAAAGGTGACACCATTACACCGGAAAAGGCTCCCTTGCCAAATGCATCTTTAGCTAGTGAAACAAACACCACACCATCCAGTAAGGTAGGGGCAGGGGGGCCGACCGTGAAATTCTCACAAGCATGGCATATCCCACTGGACATTAAAGAGAGAGTTTGGAAGAGGGAATTCATTTATATTTTCACTCTACTGGAACATGTGCGCAGGGGAGCAGACAGATTATGGGGATCCGGGCCCAGCAAAGAGAGCAAGGATAGGAAGAAGATCAGGCCCGAGGAGGATATTATCAACTGGTTGAACGCATTTGCAATACTGGCAGCCATAATTTTAGAGAAATTTCCAGAGCAAGGACCATCATTGAGTAGGTACAACCAAGCTATCCTGGACAGGTTCAGGTGCTATGGAGGCATCAGGTGGCTGTAATATCATGAAGACTTCCGCCAACGCATGGAGGAGTCACCCTCGATGTCTCGGGATCAAATAGAGGCAAATGAATGGATGGAACAGATGGCGTCCAAAGCAAGTTACGATTTAGAGTTAGCTGGGGCAGGGGGGAGTGTACAGCAGTGGAGCACACCACTATCATGGCAGGGTTGGAAGGCAAACAACACGCAGGTACATTCTTGGCAAATGCTCAATCCAGATTGGGTCAACAACTATTGACAAGCTTCCCACAACAGCAGGTGGGACAGGTGCCGATTCAACCCGGGATCACCTATGCAGGGAATGGAATGGTGGCGGGGCCCCAGCATCAAGGAGCAGGAATTGGGCCAGGTCAGCAATCCCCTTTGGGGGCGGGGATCAGCATCATACTTGAATAGGTCCAATGCAGCAACAGGCAAGTGGAGGACAGACATTACAACAACAATTGGGAATGGCAAGACCACAGTTCAAATAAGTGGGGCCTAACCTGCAGTCAGGCATCGTTTTTCCAATTTCCGCCATGCAGGCTAGGGTGCAGCTACCACAGGGCAGCAACTGGCTAGCAAGTTCACACTTCAGCGGGGTCATCAGCCCTTGACGACAGTGGGGCTCCCAGCTGGCTTGGTGCAGATTACATCAGGACAGCAAGGGGAGCAAGGTCAGGGTGGAATAGTGACAACCCAAACTACCCCAGGATCAGTTCCAGGCCAGGCCAGGGACATATCAAGGGGTGTCACCAGCAGCCGCTCAAGGAGCAGCTGCAGGCATTTCGAACACCAAAAGATTCAAGCAGCTGCTGCAGCATAATCGAGGGATAATACCTGTCGCCTGTTCAATGCAGGCAACTGCACCTGGGGGGTGCAATGAAAATGTTGGCATGGATGCTTAAGGCACAGTGGAGACCATCCAGTTTTTTCATGCAAAGCCCACTCTAAAATTACACCGGGTGTCACTTTCATGGGTCAGCCATAGTCGGGACCTGGTAACAAAAGGCCCATCTCCAATAAACTTTGAATTGCTAACAACACTTTTGAATCATTACCCAAAGGAAGAGGAGAGGGAACTAATTTTTTGGGGTTTCAAAGAAGGTTTTAAAATACCTTACAGTGGCCCTTTAGCGGGCAGGTCATCTAGGAACCTTCGCTCTGCGGAGGAACTACCAGCAACAGTTGCAGAAAAGATACAAAAAGAGCTGCAGCTAGGAAGAATAGCAGGCTCATTTGACACCCGCCCTTAAGAAATGTTATTATCTCTACACTAGGTGTTTTTTTCTAAAAAGGAAGCAGGCAAATACTGAATGATCCACCACCTCTCTTATCCCAAAGGCAACTTAGTAAATGACTAGCTAAGGCAGGATATTTGTACAGTCTCCTATGCATGCTGTAAATTTCCTAAGGCTACTTCATATATCGCAATACATAACTTTGTATTTTTCTATCGCTAGTGTCACTACTTTTATTTATATAAATTTGTTTAGATTACCCTGCCTAGGTGTACTTCTCACTAGTTTCAGGGGACCCCTCGTCTTTACAGTTACAGTCTCCTATGCTACATACAAACTTGATTTCCCTTCCGCAGTAGCCCTGTTTTGGTATGCCATACCGTGCTTGTTTTGTATGCCCCCACCCACTCTTTTGCCATTTGCTGTATTTATGTACTTGAATTGCCCACTCTGCACGCAGTCCTGTTCATCTGATTGTTCCTTTGAACAGTCACATGTCCTTTCTCTGTGACTGTTCAAAGGAACAATCAGATGAACAGGACTGTGTGCAGAGTGGGCAATCCAATTACATAAACACAGCAAATGACAAAAGAGTGGGTGGGGGCATACACCACAAGCGTGGTATGGCATACTAAAGTAGGGCTACTGCGGCAGGGAAATCAAGTTTGTATATGCGTCACTCCCTACCAACAGCAGAGTGGATGTTTTGGAGGATTCGGGGAGCGGCTGGTTTGCGGTTCGAGGCCCAGTCTTCATGCCCTCACCCTTTTGTCCTTCTGAGGCCAGTTACATCAGTGGCAGTCCATTGTCAGCTGCAGTGCCTGTGGGTGCTCAGGTGGGCACAATCGGGTGGCTTTAGGGTGTTAAAGGTGGGTTGTTGTCTATGCCAGTCAGGTATGCGTGAGTGCTAGGAGATGGCAGAGCGGCAATTTGGGCACCATTCAGAGAAGATGGATGTGGTTGCTGGGCTCTTCCCATTAGCATGTGGCTATCTGTGAGGAATTGGAGGTGCTGCAGAGAGTTCAATCAGTGAGTTCAGCGGGTGGGGTGTAGAGCAGAGTGTCAACTTCCAAAGTGGGAGGGCATGAAACATGGTGGGGCAGCTCAGACAGGTGGGTCAGAAGAGTAAGTGCACCCCTCTCCCCAGGCCCCAGAGGGCCCTGCCGCTGCAGAGACGTGTGCACAGCAGACCAGTGCTGTGACCTAGCAGCGCGGACGGCTCACACTGATCCCTGCATGTCTCTCACAAGAACGTGGGTGGGGTCCAGGTACAGTTGGGCAAAAAAAGTATAATGGATGGCTCTGAGTGCCTTCACGTGCACAGGGCGATAGGGGGTAGGTATGATGCTATTGAGGTGTTGGTTCTGGGTCTGGCACAATGGTGGTTAGAGGATTTGCAAGCTAGTGACATGCCGGACTCCAGGGGAGGATGAGGTGACAGAAGGTCTATGTGGGGAAAGCACGTTCTTTCATTAGTAGCTAGGGACCTACAAGGAGATGTGTGTCGGTTTATGGGTAGGTCACAATAAAAAAGGAACGAAAGGTTTAGGGCCCTAAACAATAGCGGTGGCCTGTAGAGGGGTAGAAGCCGCGCAAGTGGGGCAGCACCAGGGGAGGGGCGAGCGCTGGGAGGACTGCATCTCTGCTATTTTAGCTGAGGGAGGTTCGGGTGTCAGGATTGAGGATACTGATTAGGGTTTAGACTGAGGCAAACGCGCGCCAGGGGGAGCAGTGGGGAGGCAGTAATTTAGGCAGCTAAGGAAGAGGTAGCGAGGGGTCTGGTTACAGGGTTAATGGGGGGGCGAGGCCGTCCAAATGAAGGACATTTTCCAGATAAGGAGAACAGGGTGGGTGCTGGCTATAATCCAGTAGGCAGTCCCTTACCTCGGGTCTGTGCAGTGCCATTCCAACAATACACAGAGTACTTTAATGTTACGAACATAGTGGAATACATTTTAAGATATGGACATAGCTGCCAAGGTTTCGGTTTGCTATGTGTGACATTTTTGGTGGGGTTGAGAGTGAAATTTTAGCTGCTGTGAGTGGCCCTGTCCGGGTCGGGCAGTGAAGACAAAGAACACATAGAGGTTGCACCCATTTGGGCGGCGGGAGGCTCTGATAGATTCTTGGAACTGCTGTCGGTCGCCAGAGATGGAAGGGCAGGGCCTGGTGGGTTGAGGATGGTTTGTGGTTTTGGGAGTGTGCAGTTCATCATTAGACAATTGGGTGTTTTCAACAGAAATGTTTAGCCCCCTCCTCGGTGAAAGATTTCTGTGGTAGCAGGGATTTGGTGGTACCTTGTCTCTAGTGAAGTCGCAGCGCTACAGGAGTAAGGTTGGAGGGAGAAAAAGTGTGCCAGGGGGAGCGGCGGTGTGGGGTTAGGGCGCACTAACTTAGGCAGCTAGTGAAGAGGCAGCGTTGGGTTCAGTCACAGGGTGAAAGGAGGGAAGGGGCCATCCGAGGAAAGGAATTTCTCAGATAAGGAGAACAGGGAGGGCCAGCTACGGCCTATGGGGCGGTCCGGAAAATTGGATCGGTACTGGGTGGGCGGGGCTGCTCCACCAGGCATGGCAGGGAGTGCCAAATACATGTGTCTTGGTGGTGTGGTATGCGGGGGGGGCAGCAAGAGGAGTTCGGACAGTTGGGTGGTGTGGCTTGCAGCTCCGCGGTGGGGTACGGCTTGGACCGAGTGCCGCCTTTCGGTCAACGCTCCGGAGAGCATGGAGGATTGCAAGCATGGAGAATTGCGCCTCCCCTGTGTTTGCTGAGGTTAAATAATGTGACAACTATCAATAAAAACATGCATACAAATATTTCCAATACAATTGTGTAGTTACGAAGTTCAATAGTGGAATAGTTAATTACCGAAGTAGGCCTCTCAACTGTGTTATTGATCCCAGTCCACACATCTGCAGCAAGAGCTTAAAGAGAGGACAAAGTCACAATGTAATCAAAAGTTGATCTTCGACTGCACTGTCAAGAGATAGGCTGTTTTATGATACCTCAACTGGTTACATCATTCATGACATGGTCAGTTACATCACTCATGATATCTCAAATGAGCTGTGAATGGAATGGAACTATAATCTCCTGAACTTTATTTAGGGATAGTGTGTGTATATTAACACCATAGGTTTCAGGGACATTATAGTTAGGAATTATCATTTGAAAAACCTTTGAAATTCACTGAAAAAAACACAGGTTGCAGGAACGTTATAGTTAGAAATTAGCATTTAAAAAACCTCCGAAATTCACTGGAAAAACCACAGGTTTCAAGGATGTTATAGTTGGACATTTCACTCGTACAAAACCAGAGAAATGTGGCCATTATAGTTAGTTGTGCTAACTATAACTTGCGCCCCCGCAATGCACTGCTGATGATGACACATATTACATCACTCATGACATGGTCAGTGACATCACTGATGACATCACTAATGACATATCAAATGATATCACTGATGAAATCATCCATGTGTTCATCTGATGCACCTCCTCATACCCTAATATAACCTTTGATACACGCTCTCTAAAATACAGACTACCATTCTCGAAACCATAGACACACCAGTACCAGTTAGTACATACCCACTCACTGATTCATAGGTCTACACACACATCCACTCACCTATACAGTCACTCATACATGCAGTCACTCATCAATATAGTCACTGAAATATGCACTTATACACCTGTACAGATACTTACACACCGCCACTCACCCATAGTTACTGACACATCTAGTCAGTCTTGCAAAAAATCAATCACACTCCCATTTAATCACCTATACAGTTATACACACACCACCTCACTTATTCATACAGATACTAACACAAACTTACTCTCTTATACAATCACTGACCCAAGAAAACACTCATCCATACAGCCACTCTCACAATCAATCACTTTCACATATAGTAATTTATATAGTCCAACACTCACATACACTGCCTTTTACATATGCAGTTACTCACACATGTACCACCGAGATATCCATTCACTCACCAACACACCCAAACAAACACTCACCCAACCATACAGCTCTTCACAGATGCACTCTTGAAGCTGCACACCCAGTGAATCGCCCACTCACACATCTATGCACAGAGTCACACACACCCCCACCCACCCACACAGACACTCAGGCACCCATACAGATACTCAGACAACCAATCAATAACCTATATAGACGCTCATGTAGCTACTCACCAACAAATGCAGCCGCTTACACACCAACTGACAGACTGATACAGACATTCACACAGTTTAGTCACTAACCCATGCATTCAGTAAGACAAATTTAATTACTCACTTATACAGTCAGTCACGCATGTACTAAATCATCCATTCAGACACTCATACACCCACTCATTCTCACAGACCACCCACTAGTGAACAGTACAGTACAGTACAGTGAATATGCGGGATGAAAACGCCAGGGTGGCAGTTGCATCCTAATTCGCAGTGCAGGACTGCCGCACCACTGGCGGCTGGTCCTAGCACCGCTAGGGTGGCCTGCCCACCACCCTAATGGGGGCCTAAGTGTGAAATTTCTCTTGTGAAATTTCTTCTCACATTTCTTTCATTTCTGTCTTTTCTGATTTAGTTATATATGAAGTAACATACCGTACAATAGCAATTGAATTATCTGCAACATATTGAATATCCATTTTTGCATTCCACATTTTAAGTATAACAGGATTGTAGTCATTATTATACTTTGACTGTTCTGTTCTTTTCAAGTTGTATGTACTTTTGGGAGATTTTCGAGTGATTGTATGCCTTACTGCTGACAAAAAACGATTTACTCTCTGATTCGAAATTATTGGACGAGGGAATCCAAAACGACACTTTGTCTAAAATTTCCCTTTAGACTTGTATTTTCGTCAACAGTACTTTCCAAAGCGGTGATGTTGAAAATGTAAAACATCTTGTCTCAAGCCTTTTTCTCCACCTTCTCTTATATGAAAGACAATACGGTTTTATCAGTATCAGTACCAATTTTTGAAGCATTCTTTATCCATAATAGCATGTGTATATGAGGAGCACCTCTGGCTTGGTACTCTTTTTGCCCCAAAAAATCAGTAACCTCTGCGAGACGGCAATTTTTTTTTGCAGATAAATGACACCATAGTTTGAAACCTATGGTTAAAATACATGCATACATTAACAGGATTCAAAGAACACAGTTCTCCGAATGTGTTCATTTCAATATTTTTTATATTTGAATTTGCTTCTCATAGAAATTCAAGTAACTCTTCCCAGGTGTATTCAGTACAGCTTAGTGTTCCAAACCATGTTGGTGTACTTAAGTTTCTTAACATACATTTTAGTTCACCGTGATGACGAAACCAATATTCGTTGGTACCACGTTGACATGCCATCAAATTTATTAACTGTGATTCTAAATGTTCATCTCTTTATTGAACTTTGTCCATGAATTATTTTGCAGACACATTTGATTGATATACTCCTGTCTTTAAAATGTGGTTCACTGCATATGAAATACAAGACAAATTACTTTCAAACAGTAGATGAAATATATATGGAATGCATTGTCAGAATCTACGATCTTCAGAGTACAATCTTGTGTGATATTCTGAAGGTGGAAACCGAACAGGTCGGTCACCAAATCGTCCATCTTCTCCAGTGGGGAACAGCTGAGCTTCTAAGCTTCTGTCCCATACACTCAATGGAGTTCCCTATGCTTTCTTCATTTGAAATAATTCAATGTTGTTTCCTAACACCTCCTTTGCATGTAGTGGATGTATTGTGTAATCTTCATAAATCTCTTCACTCCTAGATTTGTCCACTTTTTCTACTTGGCCACTTGACATTTCTGATTCCTCTTCTAAAGAAACTGCATATTCATCAACATTTACACTTTTATAATAAATATTCTCCTGTACCAGATACATTGTAGCCTGTTGTACTTTATTAGCATCTACAAATTCTTGACATATTTTTTGACTCTTAGGGCTCCATTAGGAGGGCAGGTGGATTTCCCCCGCCAGGCTGGCAGGGGCAAATCGCCCGCCATCCTTGCTGCATAGACCCCCCGCCATATTAACATGGCTGGTCGCCTTGCGACCGGGGTGGAAAAGGGTTTATATGGTGGCGGTGTCTATCAGACACCGCCAGCCATATTAGTATGGGCTTCTTCAGATACCTTTCTGTGCTGGCAATGCTGCCATGGAAAGGCATGCGGAGTCTACTTTGGGGGCCTGATGCAGGGCCCCATGGACTCCAGGGGTGGGGGTATCTATGGTACCCCCCAGCAGATCCATACACAGTATGGCAAACGCCGCGCGGTGCCTGCCATGCTGTGTATGGAAGAGCACAGCATGCCTTCCTGACATTGTGGTGGGCGATGCTGAGTGCACCGCCCTCCACGATGGTATGAATGCTGGATGCGCCTGCCACTGTGGCAGGCGCATCCTAATGTTGACCACGGGACCCCCGCTCTTATGGCAGACTGTCCCTTTCACCACTAGGATGACGGGCGGACAAAGTCATGACCCCCTAAGTTGGGACGCCATTTAATAGAATAACTATTGGCTCATTTTTCTGTCTCTCTACACCACCAGTTCAATATTTTTCCTAAAATCTAAATGTAAATACACAACTCTTCCGTTCAGACCTCTTTGTTGTGGCAGCTTACCTGTTTTGGGCTCCATACGATTTATGGCTTGATATGGATGTACAGATTGAATAAGAATTGACTCATATGTATTCAAATCTCCCAGTTTCTCTGGAATAGCTATGAAATCGAACTTTTTATGTACAGCTCTAGCTGGCATTTTGTTCTCATCTAATTTATTGTACCAAAATCTACAAATACGTTGATCGGTACCCAACTCAAACCGACCATCACCCAACAAGTAAACACCAAATTGCTGCCACTGATCATTGCTTTCCTTTTCACTTTTTAAATACAAATTAACATTCTTAGTTTGACTTCTATAATGAGTACGTTGACAACAAATACAAACATTTTTTATAAAGACTTTATTTTAACATTTTCATTACAAGAAGACAGGCATTACGGGGCAGTACAGCAGCATCTTCATCACAAATCTCAAAAAGTACATAACATGATGGCACAGTTGCATAAGTACAGGCAGGAGTCAGATCGGACATATAGCACAACAAATAGCTCTAGCGCATAACAGCAGTGTTATAAAAAAAACAGATAGCGTAGGACTATTCCCATAGCTTTCCCTGGAGTCACCAGTGGAGCCCCACGTGTAGCACACACATCAACAACAGAGGCAGGGAGGTGCCCGAAGTCGCCCCCAGAGGAGAGCCAGAACCCCATCATAATAGCAAGGACCAGCAACTGTGGTATACGTGTGTAATTAGGTTTCCACAGTCCCAGTATCAGCATCACACGCCTCCTCACAAGCTGGTTCACCATCCTCGCTCCCTCGGGAAAGCAAATAGGGGATCAATGGTCCCCAGATGTCCCTAGGTCTACTGGACAACGGCTGCGTCTCAGGAAAGATAGCAGATTGCTCCTGACAGTAAATCACATCAGTAAGCCAGTCCTTAAATTTCGGAGGCCTGCCTCGACCCCAGCGACACGCCACTCGTCCATTTGCAAGAAGTAGGGCGACATCAAGGAATTTTCGACAAGTCTTAGGAGCAGGCAGTGTGTACCAAAGAAGCATCAATAGGGGTCAGGATTTATGGTCTGCCCGACCATGATCTCCAAAGCACCATGTATCTGCTGCCAGTAATCCTGAACAACGGGGCACTCCCAGGACAGGTGAAGGAAACCAGCACGCTCCGCGTGACAGCGCTCACATCTATCATCATCAGATAAATGAAATCTATATTTTTTGACAGGAGTGTAGTATAATCTCTGTAAGAACTTCTAGTGAATCATCTTGAGTCTACAGCTGGCAGATATCTTAGCCGTAATGTCGCAGCAGTAAAGCCACTGATCATCGGTGATCTCTAGCGCCTGGTCGTCAGCCCAATGTGAACGGGCAGAGCTCTCGAAACCCTGTCGTGACGCCCTGACTTGGCTATACACACCCGACACCAGGTGCGAGCCATCTTGCGAGCCTAACATAAAGTGCAGGGGGGTCAAAACTTCAGGTTCTTGGGGGAATCCTGGCAGAATCTCCTTCATCCCTTGGCGCAATTGTATATAGTAAAAAATGTCAAGCGGAGTGGGACAATAAGTTTTAAAAAACAAAGCCATAGTGTTGAATTGACCATCGGTAAACAGATCGCCCCAGCTGGCCACCCGCAGACGCCGACATAGCAGCTGAAATCCCTTTTCCTGTAGGAGTGCCAATCTCGGGTGATATGTCAGAGGCATCCTCGCTGAATATGACAAAGTACAACCTAGCATCTTCGCTATGCGCCGCCATGCATCGATAGTACACGTGACCATTGTAAGTGGTGTCTCTATGGCCGTCACAGGGCAGTGTATGAGGCCACTCAAAGGGAGAGGATTTGCAACCCAGTCCTCGACTGCTAGCTGAGACATAAAGGGTTTGGGGATCATCCAATGATACGCGTAATGCGCTTGGGCACAAACGTAATAAACTTCAAAATCAGGAATGTCGAACCGTCCTTTGTCATATGGCTGCACCAGTATCGACCACCAAAGCCGCGGTTGTTTACCCCCCCAGAACAAGCGACACAGCTCAGTCTTCAGTGTTTTAAAGAAGTAAGCCCCAGGATAATAGGGAATATTTAAAACCAAATATAAGAAGCTGGGCAGTATCACCATTTTAAAAAGTGATGCTCTGCCCGCCATAGACAGGGGAAGGGAAAGCCAACGATCAACAGAGATGGTGAGCTTAGTGATAGCCACACCATAGTTAAGCCGCAGTGTTTCATCTTTATCTCTAGAAATCTGGACACCTAGGTAGCGCAGATCCGAGTGGCACCACTCCAACGGGAAGTCCAGCGAAAAGTCAGTAACTGCATCCGTGAGGAGGTAGAATTGCGATTTGGCCCAGGTGATCTGCACCCTCGATAGTCTGCCAAATACCACAAACTCCCGCAACAAAGGATTTAAGTTGTTCATCGGGTCTGTGACAAAGAGCGTAATGTCATCTGCGTATAGTGACACAGCGATCTGACGCTGGAAGCAACGAAATGCCCCCTCCGGGTGCAATTGGCGCAGACGGCAGGCAAGCGGCTCCACAGCTATCGCGAAGAAGAGCGGGGACAATGGACACCCCTGCCTGGTGCCTCTTGTGATAGCGATCGAGGGAGACAGACGTCCATTAATAAGCACTTTCGCAGACGTTTGTGTATAGAGCAACTGGACCCAAGATATAAACAATCAAGGGAAACCCATGCGGATCAATACGGTGAATAGGTAATTCCATTCAACTGAATCGAATGTCTTAGTGGCGTCTAAAAATATCATCGCAACGGGGAAATCAGGATGCACCGTCCGAATCAAGGAGAACAGGGTGCGGAGGTTGTGGGAGGTGGAGCGTCCAGGGACAAATCCCGACTGATCTGGCAATATAAATGTAGTCATCAATAGGGACAGCCTGGTGGCCAGGACCTTGGCCAGTATTTTTACATCACAATTTAACAGCGATAGTGGGTGGTAGGAATCGCAGGAACTAGGGTTTTTACCGGGTTTTAAGAGGGATGTGATCATGACCTCCCGCATTGAGCGAGGGAGGACCCCATCGGCCAAGGACTCCTCAAAGACTTCCCGAAGAACAGGGGCCATTGTGTCTATATAGGTCTTTTAGAACTCGGCAGGGAGCCCATCCAAGCCCGGAGCTTTACCATTTTTCAGTGACATTATGGCATCTCTAATTTCGTCGAGCTCAAAAGGGGCACCCAGGAAGGCTCTATGAACATCGCTAAGCCAGCAAAGAGCTACATCACCGAGGAAGTCATCATACTGTACATCACCAATTGTGGCAGTGGTATATAAGGTGCGATAATGTGATGTGAATACGTTCAATATGCCCTCAGCATCCCTGACGACCTCACCCCTCCCATCATTAACTTCAAGAATCGTATTATGGAGGTGGGGATTACGGGTTAAGACTGCTAGGGCCTTACCAGGCCTGTCACCCTCACAGTACTTTCTCGCCATCCAGTATTTCCCCTTGAATTTGGTCTCTCGCGACCTCCTCTTCATATTGTGTCAATTTGTCCCGAAACTCTGCATGCACCCGCGTCCATTCTCCTGCCACCATCCGATTCTCCAGTCCCTTCAGGTCCCTGTCAAGTGTGCGTAATGTGCGCTGTATATCACGCAGGACACCAAAGCTTTTCGATATGCAATACCCCCAGACCGTAACTTTGAATGCCTCCCAGACAACCTCAACATTGTCCATGTACCCTTATTTCGAGGGAAGAAGTCGGCTATTTCCTCCCTGAGTTCTGTACGAAATACGCTATCTAACAAGGCCGCAGGTTGCAGCCGCCATTGTGGTCTGGGGTTATCCCATCCCGGTATCTGTCGGTGAAGCAGGACCGGGCTGTGGTCAGAGTACGTTCTGGGTAGATGTTCCATCTTCACCAGGCCAGCACCCAACCCCCTGGACAATAAAAAGTAATCTAGTCGAGCCCATGTACCTGTCGAGGAGGTAAAGTGGGTGCTCTCCTTCCGGAGAGGGTGAAGATGTCGCCAGCTATCTACCATATCACCTTCTTCCATCATACCCATCAGAGCCTCCCTAGATCTAGGCTTGTATAGTGCTACCCCATCTGCCCTATCTTGTGCAGGTACCAATGCTACATTGAAGTCGCCTCCCCAGATGATGTGTTGGGAACCTATATCCACGATCCTACCCCATAGCATCGTAAAGAAGGTCGGCGTATCAACATTAGGGGCATAACATGTCACCAGAGTAATAGTGTCCCGCCCAAGGCGACCCCACACTATGACATATCGACCATCATTATCAAGGATCCTACCGATCACCTGGAATGACACATCACGCTTAATCAAGATGGCGACCCCCCTAGCATACGTGGAGTAGGAAGAAAAAACTCGAACATTAGCCCATTTGCTGGCAAATGTAGCGCGTGACTGCTGTGTCAGGTGTGTTTCCTGCTGCATGGCAATCTGAACCTGATGGCGTTCTAAATATGCAAGCACATTTCGACATTTCCGTGCATCATTAAGTCCCCTGACGTTCCAGGACATACATCTCAATTGTGCGTCCGTCCCTATCCCCGCCATAGCCCTGAAAGCAATGTAAAATCGTGATATGCCATGTACATGTCTTCAGCATGCTCTTTCCTCAGATCAAACATGTCCCCATATGGAACACGGAACTGCTCCGCCCCCCCCGTAAAGAAAAAAACCCCAACAGAGTAGCCCCTCCCCCCTCCTGGCATCCCAATCATGCCAGCAGCCACCTATCCCCTCCCTTCCCACCCTTCCCACCCACTGCAGCACCCCCAACTTGCCAGAAGAATCCCTCCCATTCCCCTCCCATCTGCCCCCCCTAAAGTCCAATAATCCCTGAAATGCAAGTCCTATGGTAGGGGTACACCAGTAGGGGGAACTACATAAAGAGCGCACAGCCAGGTCTCCCTCCCCGAGCCTCGCTTCCTGTACCGCCCACGGATTCGGCTGAGGAGGGATAGTGGTGCCTGGAGTACATTACCACTGGAAGAGGTTTACAGTTCCCAACTCCGGAATTGTATCATGTCCTTGAAGCGTAGGCCCCTTGAACTCCACGAGTCTAGGGTATCACCAGTACACTGGATTCTGCTGCCATAGAATCAGTTCAAGCGTCCTCATCAGCATCCGGGGGATCATCCCCGTGCTCAGCGTCCCGGCCATGGCCTCCTCTCTGCGCTTTCTTGACTGCTTTTAAATAGTCCTCCACATTTTGCGGATTGGTAAAGAAGCGTTGCTTTCCCTGATGCGTCACTCGAAGTTTCGCAGGATATAGTAATGCGTAGTCTATTTGTGCAGCGCGCAACTTCTTTTTTACATTAATGAACTTACGCCTTTCCTCCTGCACTAGCGGGGTGAAATCTGGGTAAATTGAAAAGGTGATGCCATTGTATGTCAAGTTCTGTTTAGTGCGGGCTGCTCACAGTGCCACATCGCGGCCGCGATAGTTCAACAAGTGAGCTATAATGGGCCGCGGCGGTGTACCAGGCATAGGCAGAGGACCTAGGGATCTGTGCGCCCTTTCTTCAATGAACTGTGATGAGAAGGCGTCCTCCCCGATGGATGCTTGGAGTAGTTTTTCCACATATAGTTCCATCCTGCCCGTGTCTGTGGACTCCGGAATTCCCGTGACGCGGATGTTATTGTGTCTGCTGCGGGCCTCAAACTCCTCATTTTTCGCCGCAATGACCAGCAGCAGGTTGTCCATCCGGGCTAGCTGGGTGGTGTGGAATGCAGTAGCGTCGTCATTGTCCGATATACGTTGTTCGGTTGCCTTGATCCGCTCATCGTGTTGGTCCACTTTGTGCACCAGAGCATCCATCCTCGAGGACATCCTGTCCACTTTGTCTACCACCGTGGCAAACCCCTGCCGCATCTCTTGTAGGATTTGTTGCATGTCTAGCCCTGCAGGGGGGAATCCCCACTAGATGCGCCCGCTCCACTTGCGTTGGGCTCTTCCGCTGCCTACTACGGCCCTTTCTTTGTGGATTCGAAGGTGCGCTTCGGTTGACGGTTGTCTTGTCGCACCATTGCGTCACTTCGCAGTTCGCGGCTCTCCACTCTCCAAACTATTGCGCACTCCTTACGCCCCCGTCGTCGTGCAGGATAGGCACTGCCTTCTGTGTCACACCATACTCCGCGGGCAACCACCAGCGCTGCAGGAATTGCTATCCTATGCGTACAATCGGAATCTCATATATAGACGTGCCGGTGCACTGGCCAGCCGAAAGTCAGAAGCAGGGGGGGGGTGTGAGGTATTATCCCCTATCGGCCCATCAGCAATTGCCAAATCTCCCTGTCAGCCCTCCCAACCTGGCACTGTAGGCCAGCGCCCTTCGATTCGAGGGCCGAGATAACAGGTCTTCTCTCAGGGCAATTATGTCTCTCCAAACATCACACAGTGTGTTTTCGCCAGCCTCACCACTCTGCGCTGCATCATGTAGCAGCTGCTCTTACCGCGTCTCCGTCCTTCAGCGCTATAACAGGGCGAGGGGGTAGCACATTGCTGGGTAGTATGGCACTTGCCGCCTCTTAACACAGCCCACCTCAGCCTCGCCGCAAGTGTTTCACTGCAGAGCTCCAAATAATACTCCCAGGGCGGAGCGCTATATGTATCGCAGTCCCGCCGGGTGTCTCAGTGACATGCCTACAGGGGTGAAAATTCCAAAAAACACAGTTGATGGACAGAATGTAGAACAATGTCATACATTCATCCCAGTACAAGGATCTGGGCCTAAATCCATCGTTTTTTTGCACTCAACACCACCCTGGGTTAGACACTGGCTATATGCAAATCAGCTCTGACCCTGTGCCTCATGGTAACAGTCCAGTCCGAACTACCAAGCCATGTCTTTCCCAAACCGGAATCAAGCATCCAAGGACCGGTTTCTGGCTATCAGCCTTCATCAGCCTGGATAGCTTCACTCCAGTGGTGTGGAGAGCCTGGGACTTACGTCTGAGCATACCCAGCCCACTCGGGGTGAAAATTGCAAAAAACACAGTTGATGGACAGAATGTAGAACAATGTCATACATTCATCCCAGTACAAGGATCTGGGCCTAAATCCATCGTTTTTTTGCACTCCACACCACCCTGGGTTAGACACTGGCTATATGCAAATCAGCTCTGACCCTGTGCCTCATGGTAACAGTCCAGTCTGAACTACCAAGCCATGTCTTTCCCAGACCGGAATCAAGCATCCAAGGACCGGTTTCTGGCTATCAGCCTTCATCAGCCTGGATAGCTTCACTCCAGTGGTGTGGAGAGCCTGGGACTCACGTCTGAGCATACCCAGCCCACTCGGGTGAAAATTGCAAAAAACACAGTTGATGGAGAGAATGTAGAACAATGTCATACATTCATCCCAGTACAAGGATCTGGGGCTAAATCCATCATTTTTTGCACTCCACACCACCCTGGGTTAGACACTGGTTATATGCAAATCAGCTCTGACCATGTGCCTCATGGTAACAGTCCAGTCCGAACTACCAAGCCATGTCTTTCCCAGACCGGAATCAAGCATCCAAGGACCGGTTTCTGGCTATCAGCCTTCATCAGCCTGGATAGCTTCACTCCAGTGGTGTGGAGAGCCTGGGACTCACGTCTGAGCATACCCAGCCCACTCGGGGTGAAAATTGCAAAAAACACAGTTGATGGACAGAATGTAGAACAATGTCATACATTCATCCCAGTACAAGGATCTGGGCCTAAATCCATCGTTTTTTTGCACTCCAAACCACCCTGGGTTAGACACTGGCTATATGCAAATCAGCTCTGACCCTGTGCCTCATGGTAACAGTCCAGTCCGAACTACCAAGCCATGTCTTTCCCAGACCGGAATCAAGCATCCAAGGACCGGTTTCTGGCTATCAGCCTTCATCAGCCTGGAAAGCTTCACTCCAGTGGTGTGGAGAGCCTGGGACTCACGTCTGAGCATACCCAGCCCACTCGGGTGAAAATTGCAAAAAACACAGTTGATGGACAGAATGTAGAACAATGTCATACATTCATCCCAGTACAAGGATCTGGGGCTAAATCCATCGTTTTTTGCACTCCACACCACCCTGGGTTAGACACTGGTTATATGCAAATCAGCTCTGACCATGTGCCTCATGGTAACAGTCCAGTCCGAACTACCAATCCATGTCTTTCCCAGACCGGAATCAAGCATCCAAGGACCGGTTTCTGGCTATCAGCCTTCATCAGCCTGGATAGCTTCACTCCAGTGGTGTGGAGAGCCTGGGACTCACGTCTGAGCATACCCAGCCCACTCGGGGTGAAAATTGCAAAAAACACAGTTGATGGACAGAATGTAGAACAATGTCATACATTAATCCCAGTACAAGGATCTGGGCCTAAATCCTTCGTTTTTTTGCACTCCACACCACCCTGGGTTAGATACTGGCTATATGCAAATCAGCTCTGACCCTGTGCCTCATGGTAACAGTCCAGTCCGAACTACCAAGCCATGTCTTTCCCAGACCGGAATCAAGCATCCAAGGACCGGTTTCTGGCTATCAGCCTTCATCAGCCTGGATAGCTTCACTCCAGTGGTGTGGAGAGCCTGGGACTCACGTCTGAGCATACCCAGGCCACACGGGGTGAAAATTGCAAAAAACACAGATGATGGACAGAATGTAGAACAATGTCATACATTCATCCCAGTACAAGGATCTGGGCCTAAATCCATCATTTTTTTGCACTCCACACCACCCTGGGTTAGACACTGGCTATATGCAAATCAGCTCTGACCCTGTGCCTCATGGTAACAGTCCAGTCCGAACTACCAAGCCATGTCTTTCCCAGACCGGAATCAAGCATCCAAGGACCGGTTTCTGGCTATCAGCCTTCATCAGCCTGGATAGCTTCACGCCAGTGGTGTGGAGAGCCTGGGACTCACGTCTGAGCATACCCAGCTCACTCGGGGTGAAAATTGCAAAAAACACTGTTGATGGACAGAATGTAGAACAATGTCATACATTCATCCCAGTACAAGGATCTGGGCCTAAATCCATCATTTTTTTGCACTCCACACCACCCTGGGTTAGACACTGGCTATATGCAAATCAGCTCTCACCCTGTGCCTCATGGTAACAGTCCAGTCAAAACTACCAAGCCATGTCTTTCCCAGACCGGAATCAAGCATCCAAGGACCGGTTTCTGGCTATCAGCCTTCATCAGCCTGGATAGCTTCACTCCAGTGGTGTGGAGAGCCTGGGACTCACGTCTGAGCATACCCAGCCCACTTGGGGTGAAAATTGCAAAAAACACAGTTGATGGACAGAATGTAGAACAATGTCATACATTAATCCCAGTACAAGGATCTGGGCCTAAATCCATCGTTTTTTTGCACTCCACACCACCCTGGGTTAGACACTGGCTATATGCAAATCAGCTCTGACCCTGTGCCTCATGGTAACAGTCCAGTCCGAACTACCAAGCCATGTCTTTCCCAGACCGGAATCAAGCATCCAAGGACCGGTTTCTGGCTATCAGCCTTCATCAGCCTGGATAGCTTCACTCCAGTGGTGTGGAGAGCCTGGGACTCACGTCTGAGCATACCCAGGCCACACGGGGTGAAAATTGCAAAAAACACAGCTGATGGACAGAATGTAGAACAATGTCATACATTCATCCCAGTACAAGGATCTGGGCCTAAATCCATCGTTTTTTTGCACTCCACACCACCCTGGGTTAGACACTGGCTATATGCAAATCAGCTCTGACCCTGTGCCTCATGGTAACAGTCCAGTCAAAACTACCAAGCCATGTCTTTCCCAGACCGGAATCAAGCATCCAAGGACCGGTTTCTGGCTATCAGCCTTCATCAGCCTGGATAGCTTCACTCCAGTGGTGTGGAGAGCCTGGGACTCATGTCTGAGCATACCCAGCCCACTCGGGGGGAAAATTACAAAAAACACCGTTGATGGACAGAATGTAGAACAATGTCATACATTCATCCCAGTACAAGGATCTGGGCCTAAATCCATCGTTTGTTTGCACTCCACACCACCCTGGGTTAGACACTGGTTATATGCAAATCAGCTCTGACCATGTGCCTCATGGTAACAGTCCAGTCCGAACTACCAATCCATGTCTTTCCCAGACCGGAATCAAGCATCCAAGGACCGGTTTCTGGCTATCAGCCTTCATCAGCCTGGATAGCTTCACTCCAATGGTGTGGAGAGCCTGGGACTCACGTCTGAGCATACCCAGCCCACTCGGGGTGAAAATTGCAAAAAACACAGTTGATGGATAGAATGTAGAACAATGTCATACATTCATCACAGTACAAGGATCTGGGCCTAAATCCATCGTTTTTTTGCACTCCACACCGCCCTGGGTTAGACACTGGCTATATGCAAATCAGCTCTGACCCTGTGCCTCAAGGTAACAGTCCAGTCAAAACTACCAAGCCATGTCTTTCCCAGACCAGAATCAAGATTCCAAGGACCGGTTTCTGGCTATCAGCCTTCATCAGCCTGGATAGCTTCACTCCAGTGGTGTGGAGAGCCTGGGACTCACGTCTGAGCATACCCAGCCCACTCGGGCTGAAAATTACAAAAAACACTGTTGATGGACAGAATGTAGAACAATGTCATACATTCATCCCAGTACAAGTATCTGGGCCTGAATCCATCTTTTTTTTGCACTCCACACCACCCTGGGTTAGACACTGGCTATATGCAAATCAGCTCTGACCCTGTGCCTCATGGTAACAGTCCAGTCAAAACTACCAAGCCATGTCTTTCCCAGACCGGAATCAAGCATCCAAGGACCGGTTTCTGGCTATCAGCCTTCATCAGCCTGGATAGCTTCACTCCAGTGGTGTGGAGAGCCTGGGACTCACGTCTGAGCATACCCAGCCCACTTGGGGTGAAAATTGCAAAAAACACAGTTGATGGACAGAATGTAGAACAATGTCATACATTAATCCCAGTACAAGGATCTGGGCCTAAATCCATCGTTTTTTTGCACTCCACACCACCCTGGGTTAGACACTGGCTATATGCAAATCAGCTCTGACCCTGTGCCTCATGGTAACAGTCCAGTCCGAACTACCAAGCCATGTCTTTCCCAGACCGGAATCAAGCATCCAAGGACCGGTTTCTGGCTATCAGCCTTCATCAGCCTGGATAGCTTCACTCCAGTGGTGTGGAGAGCCTGGGACTCACGTCTGAGCATACCCAGGCCACACGGGGTGAAAATTGCAAAAAACACAGCTGATGGACAGAATGTAGAACAATGTCATACATTCATCCCAGTACAAGGATCTGGGCCTAAATCCATCGTTTTTTTGCACTCCACACCACCCTGGGTTAGACACTGGCTATATGCAAATCAGCTCTGACCCTGTGCCTCATGGTAACAGTCCAGTCAAAACTACCAAGCCATGTCTTTCCCAGACCGGAATCAAGCATCCAAGGACCGGTTTCTGGCTATCAGCCTTCATCAGCCTGGATAGCTTCACTCCAGTGGTGTGGAGAGCCTGGGACTCATGTCTGAGCATACCCAGCCCACTCGGGGGGAAAATTACAAAAAACACCGTTGATGGACAGAATGTAGAACAATGTCATACATTCATCCCAGTACAAGGATCTGGGCCTAAATCCATCGTTTGTTTGCACTCCACACCACCCTGGGTTAGACACTGGTTATATGCAAATCAGCTCTGACCATGTGCCTCATGGTAACAGTCCAGTCCGAACTACCAATCCATGTCTTTCCCAGACCGGAATCAAGCATCCAAGGACCGGTTTCTGGCTATCAGCCTTCATCAGCCTGGATAGCTTCACTCCAATGGTGTGGAGAGCCTGGGACTCACGTCTGAGCATACCCAGCCCACTCGGGGTGAAAATTGCAAAAAACACAGTTGATGGATAGAATGTAGAACAATGTCATACATTCATCACAGTACAAGGATCTGGGCCTAAATCCATCGTTTTTTTGCACTCCACACCGCCCTGGGTTAGACACTGGCTATATGCAAATCAGCTCTGACCCTGTGCCTTAAGGTAACAGTCCAGTCAAAACTACCAAGCCATGTCTTTCCCAGACCAGAATCAAGATTCCAAGGACCGGTTTCTGGCTATCAGCCTTCATCAGCCTGGATAGCTTCACTCCAGTGGTGTGGAGAGCCTGGGACTCACGTCTGAGCATACCCAGCCCACTCGGGCTGAAAATTACAAAAAACACTGTTGATGGACAGAATGTAGAACAATGTCATACATTCATCCCAGTACAAGTATCTGGGCCTGAATCCATCTTTTTTTTGCACTCCACACCACCCTGGGTTAGACACTGGTTATATGCAAATCAGCTCTCACCCTGTGCCTCATGGTAACAGTCCAGTCCGAACTACCAAGCATGTCTTTCCCAGACCGGAATCAAGCATCAAAGGACCGGTTTCTGGCTATCAGCCTTCATCAGCCTGGATAGCTTCACTCCAGTGGTGTGGAAAGCCTGGGACTCACGTCTGAGCATACCCAGCCCACTCGGGGTGAAAATTGCAAAAAACACAGTTGATGGACAGAATGTAGAACAATGTCATACATTCATCCCAGTACATGGATCTGGGCCTAAATCCATCGTTTTTTTGCACTCCACACCACCCTGGGTTAGACACTGGCTATATGCAAATCAGCTCTGACCCTGTGCCTCATGGTAACAGTCCAGTCCGAACTACCAAGCCATGTCTTTCCCAGACCGGAATCAAGCATCCAAGGACCGGTTTCTGGCTATCAGCCTTCATCAGCCTGGATAGCTTCACTCCAGTGGTGTGGAGAGCCTGGGACTCACGTCTGAGCATACCCAGGCCACACGGGGTGAAAATTGCAAAAAACACAGCTGATGGACAGAATGTAGAACAATGTCATACATTCATCCCAGTACAAGGATCTGGGCCTAAATCCATCGTTTTTTTGCACTCCACACCACCCTGGGTTAGACACTGGCTATATGCAAATCAGCTCTGACCCTGTGCCTCATGGTAACAGTCCAGTCAAAACTACCAAGCCATGTCTTTCCCAGACCGGAATCAAGCATCCAAGGACCGGTTTCTGGCTATCAGCCTTCATCAGCCTGGATAGCTTCACTCCAGTGGTGTGGAGAGCCTGGGACTCATGTCTGAGCATACCCAGCCCACTCGGGGGGAAAATTACAAAAAACACCGTTGATGGACAGAATGTAGAACAATGTCATACATTCATCCCAGTACAAGGATCTGGGCCTAAATCCATCGTTTGTTTGCACTCCACACCACCCTGGGTTAGACACTGGTTATATGCAAATCAGCTCTGACCATGTGCCTCATGGTAACAGTCCAGTCCGAACTACCAATCCATGTCTTTCCCAGACCGGAATCAAGCATCCAAGGACCGGTTTCTGGCTATCAGCCTTCATCAGCCTGGATAGCTTCACTCCAATGGTGTGGAGAGCCTGGGACTCACGTCTGAGCATACCCAGCCCACTCGGGGTGAAAATTGCAAAAAACACAGTTGATGGACAGAATGTAGAACAATGTCATACATTCATCCCAGTACAAGGATCTGGGCCTAAATCCATCGGTTTTTTGCACTCCACACCGCCCTGGGTTAGACACTGGCTATATGCAAATCAGCTCTGACCCTGTGCCTCAAGGTAACAGTCCAGTCAAAACTACCAAGCCATGTCTTTCCCAGACCAGAATCAAGATTCCAAGGACCGGTTTCTGGCTATCAGCCTTCATCAGCCTGGATAGCTTCACTCCAGTGGTGTGGAGAGCCTGGGACTCACGTCTGAGCATACCCAGCCCACTCGGGCTGAAAATTACAAAAAACACTGTTGATGGACAGAATGTAGAACAATGTCATACATTCATCCCAGTACAAGTATCTGGGCCTGAATCCATCGTTTTTTTTGCACTCCACACCACCCTGGGTTAGACACTGGTTATATGCAAATCAGCTCTCACCCTGTGCCTCATGGTAACAGTCCAGTCCGAACTACCAAGCATGTCTTTCCCAGACCGGAATCAAGCATCAAAGGACCGGTTTCTGGCTATCAGCCTTCATCAGCCTGGATAGCTTCACTCCAGTGGTGTGGAAAGCCTGGGACTCACGTCTGAGCATACCCAGCCCACTCGGGGTGAAAATTGCAAAAAACACAGTTGATGGACAGAATGTAGAACAATGTCATACATTCATCCCAGTACATGGATCTGGGCCTAAATCCATCGTTTTTTTGCACTCCACACCACCCTGGGTTAGACACTGGCTATATGCAAATCAGCTCTGACCCTGTGCCTCATGGTAACAGTCCAGTCCGAACTACCAAGCCATGTCTTTCCCAGACCGGAATCAAGCATCCAAGGACCGGTTTCTGGCTATCAGCCTTCATCAGCCTGGATAGCTTCACTCCAGTGGTGTGGAGAGCCTGGGACTCACGTCTGAGCATACCCAGGCCACACGGGGTGAAAATTGCAAAAAACACAGCTGATGGACAGAATGTAGAACAATGTCATACATTCATCCCAGTACAAGGATCTGGGCCTAAATCCATCGTTTTTTTGCACTCCACACCACCCTGGGTTAGACACTGGCTATATGCAAATCAGCTCTGACCCTGTGCCTCATGGTAACAGTCCAGTCAAAACTACCAAGCCATGTCTTTCCCAGACCGGAATCAAGCATCCAAGGACAGGTTTCTGGCTATCAGCCTTCATCAGCCTGGATAGCTTCACTCCAGTGGTGTGGAGAGCCTGGGACTCATGTCTGAGCATACCCAGCCCACTCGGGGGGAAAATTACAAAAAACACCGTTGATGGACAGAATGTAGAACAATGTCATACATTCATCCCAGTACAAGGATCTGGGCCTAAATCCATCGTTTGTTTGCACTCCACACCACCCTGGGTTAGACACTGGTTATATGCAAATCAGCTCTGACCATGTGCCTCATGGTAACAGTCCAGTCCGAACTACCAATCCATGTCTTTCCCAGACCGGAATCAAGCATCCAAGGACCGGTTTCTGGCTATCAGCCTTCATCAGCCTGGATAGCTTCACTCCAGTGGTGTGGAGAGCCTGGGACTCACGTCTGAGCATACCCAGCCCACTCGGGGTGAAAATTGCAAAAAACACAGTTGATGGACAGAATGTAGAACAATGTCATACATTCATCCCAGTACAAGGATCTGGGCCTAAATCCATCGGTTTTTTGCACTCCACACCGCCCTGGGTTAGACACTGGCTATATGCAAATCAGCTCTGACCCTGTGCCTCAAGGTAACAGTCCAGTCAAAACTACCAAGCCATGTCTTTCCCAGACCAGAATCAAGATTCTAAGGACCGGTTTCTGGCTATCAGCCTTCATCAGCCTGGATAGCTTCACTCCAGTGGTGTGGAGAGCCTGGGACTCACGTCTGAGCATACCCAGCCCACTCGGGCTGAAAATTACAAAAAACACTGTTGATGGACAGAATGTAGAACAATGTCATACATTCATCCCAGTACAAGTATCTGGGCCTGAATCCATCGTTTTTTTTGCACTCCACACCACCCTGGGTTAGACACTGGTTATATGCAAATCAGCTCTCACCCTGTGCCTCATGGTAACAGTCCAGTCCGAACTACCAAGCATGTCTTTCCCAGACCGGAATCAAGCATCAAAGGACCGGTTTCTGGCTATCAGCCTTCATCAGCCTGGATAGCTTCACTCCAGTGGTGTGGAAAGCCTGGGACTCACGTCTGAGCATACCCAGCCCACTCGGGGTGAAAATTGCAAAAAACACAGTTGATGGACAGAATGTAGAACAATGTCATACATTCATCCCAGTACATGGATCTGGGCCTAAATCCATCGTTTTTTTGCACTCCACACCACCCTGGGTTAGACACTGGCTATATGCAAATCAGCTCTGACCCTGTGCCTCATGGTAACAGTCCAGTCCGAACTACCAAGCCATGTCTTTCCCAGACCGGAATCAAGCATCCAAGGACCGGTTTCTGGCTATCAGCCTTCATCAGCCTGGATAGCTTCACTCCAGTGGTGTGGAGAGCCTGGGACTCACGTCTGAGCATACCCAGGCCACACGGGGTGAAAATTGCAAAAAACACAGCTGATGGACAGAATGTAGAACAATGTCATACATTCATCCCAGTACAAGGATCTGGGCCTAAATCCATCGTTTTTTTGCACTCCACACCACCCTGGGTTAGACACTGGCTATATGCAAATCAGCTCTGACCCTGTGCCTCATGGTAACAGTCCAGTCAAAACTACCAAGCCATGTCTTTCCCAGACCGGAATCAAGCATCCAAGGACCAGTTTCTGGCTATCAGCCTTCATCAGCCTGGATAGCTTCACTCCAGTGGTGTGGAGAGCCTGGGACTCATGTCTGAGCATACCCAGCCCACTCGGGGGGAAAATTACAAAAAACACCGTTGATGGACAGAATGTAGAACAATGTCATACATTCATCCCAGTACAAGGATCTGGGCCTAAATCCATCGTTTGTTTGCACTCCACACCACCCTGGGTTAGACACTGGTTATATGCAAATCAGCTCTGACCATGTGCCTCATGGTAACAGTCCAGTCCGAACTACCAATCCATGTCTTTCCCAGACCGGAATCAAGCATCCAAGGACCGGTTTCTGGCTATCAGCCTTCATCAGCCTGGATAGCTTCACTCCAGTGGTGTGGAGAGCCTGGGACTCACGTCTGAGCATACCCAGCCCACTCGGGGTGAAAATTGCAAAAAACACAGTTGATGGACAGAATGTAGAACAATGTCATACATTCATCCCAGTACAAGGATCTGGGCCTAAATCCATCGGTTTTTTGCACTCCACACCGCCCTGGGTTAGACACTGGCTATATGCAAATCAGCTCTGACCCTGTGCCTCAAGGTAACAGTCCAGTCAAAACTACCAAGCCATGTCTTTCCCAGACCAGAATCAAGATTCCAAGGACCGGTTTCTGGCTATCAGCCTTCATCAGCCTGGATAGCTTCACTCCAGTGGTGTGGAGAGCCTGGGACTCACGTCTGAGCATACCCAGCCCACTCGGGCTGAAAATTACAAAAAACACTGTTGATGGACAGAATGTAGAACAATGTCATACATTCATCCCAGTACAAGTATCTGGGCCTGAATCCATCGTTTTTTTGCACTCCACACCACCCTGGGTTAGACACTGGTTATATGCAAATCAGCTCTCACCCTGTGCCTCATGGTAACAGTCCAGTCCGAACTACCAAGCATGTCTTTCCCAGACCGGAATCAAGCATCAAAGGACCGGTTTCTGGCTATCAGCCTTCATCAGCCTGGATAGCTTCACTCCAGTGGTGTGGAAAGCCTGGGACTCACGTCTGAGCATACCCAGCCCACTCGGGGTGAAAATTGCAAAAAACACAGTTGATGGACAGAATGTAGAACAATGTCATACATTCATCCCAGTACATGGATCTGGGCCTAAATCCATCGTTTTTTTGCACTCCACACCACCCTGGGTTAGACACTGGCTATATGCAAATCAGCTCAGACCCTGTGCCTCATGGTAACAGTCCAGTCCGAACTACCAAGCCATGTCTTTCCCAGACCGGAATCAAGCATCCAAGGACCGGTTTCTGGCTATCAGCCTTCATCAGCCTGGATAGCTTCACTCCAGTGGTGTGGAGAGCCCGGGACTCACGTCTGAGCATACCCAGGCCACACGGGGTGAAAATTGCAAAAAACACAGTTGATGGACAGAATGGAGAACAATGTCATACATTCATCCCAGTACAAGGATCTGGGCCTAAATCCATCGTTTTTTTGCACTCCACACCACCCTGGGTTAGACACTGGCTATATGCAAATCAGCTCTGACCCTGTGCCTCATGGTAACAGTCCAGTCAAAACTACCAAGCCATGTCTTTCCCAGACCGGAATCAAGCATCCAAAGACCGGTTTCTGGCTATCAGCCTTCATCAGCCTGGATAGCTTCACTCCAGTGGTGTGGAGAACCTGGGACTCACGTCTGAGCATACCCATCCCACTCGGGGTGAAAATTACAAAAAACACTGTTGATGGACAGAATGTAGAACAATGTCATACATTCATCCCAGTACAAGGATCTGGGCCTAAATCCATCGTTTTTTTGCACTCCACACCACCCTGGGTTAGACACTGGCGATATGCAAATCAACTCTGACCCTGTGCCTCATGGGAACAGTCCAGTCCGAACTACCAAGCCATGTCTTTCCCAGACCGGAATCAAGCATCCAAGGACCGGTTTCTGGCTATCAGCCTTCATCAGCCTGGATAGCTTCACTCCAGTGGTGTGGAGAGCCTGGGACTCATGTCTGAGCATACCCAGCCCACTTGGGGTGAAAATTGCAAAAAACACAGTTGATGGACAGAATGTAGAACAATGTCATACATTAATCCCAGTACAAGGATCTGGGCCTAAATCCATCGTTTTTTTGCACTCCACACCACCCTGGGTTAGACACTGGCTATATGCAAATCAGCTCTGACCCTGTGCCTCATGGTAACAGTCCAGTCCGAACTACCAAGCCATGTCTTTCCCAAACCGGAATCAAGCATCCAAGGACCGGTTTCTGGCTATCAGCCTTCATCAGCCTGGATAGCTTCACTCCAGTGGTGTGGAGAGCCTGGGACTCACGTCTGAGCATACCAAGCCCACTCGGGGTGAAAATTGCAAAAAACACAGTTGATGAACAGAATGTAGAACAATGTCATACATTCATCCCAGTACAAGGATCTGGGCCTAAATCCATCGTTTTTTTGCACTCCACACCACCCTGGGTTAGACACTGGCTATATGCAAATCAGCTCTGACCCTGTGCCTCATGGTAACAGTCCAGTCTGAACTACCAAGCCATGTCTTTCCCAGACCGGAATCAAGCATCCAAGGACCGGTTTCTGGCTATCAGCCTTCATCAGCCTGGATAGCTTCACTCCAGTGGTGTGGAGAGCCTGGGACTCACGTCTGAGCATACCCAGCCCACTCGGGTGAAAATTGCAAAAAACACAGTTGATGGAGAGAATGTAGAACAATGTCATACATTCATCCCAGTACAAGGATCTGGGGCTAAATCCATCATTTTTTGCACTCCACACCACCCTGGGTTAGACACTGGTTATATGCAAATCAGCTCTGACCATGTGCCTCATGGTAACAGTCCAGTCCGAACTACCAAGCCATGTCTTTCCCAGACCGGAATCAAGCATCCAAGGACCGGTTTCTGGCTATCAGCCTTCATCAGCCTGGATAGCTTCACTCCAGTGGTGTGGAGAGCCTGGGACTCACGTCTGAGCATACCCAGCCCACTCGGGGTGAAAATTGCAAAAAACACAGTTGATGGACAGAATGTAGAACAATGTCATACATTCATCCCAGTACAAGGATCTGGGCCTAAATCCATCGTTTTTTTGCACTCCAAACCACCCTGGGTTAGACACTGGCTATATGCAAATCAGCTCTGACCCTGTGCCTCATGGTAACAGTCCAGTCCGAACTACCAAGCCATGTCTTTCCCAGACCGGAATCAAGCATCCAAGGGCCGGTTTCTGGCTATCAGCCTTCATCAGCCTGGATAGCTTCACTCCAGTGGTGTGGAGAGCCTGGGACTCACGTCTGAGCATACCCAGGCCACACGGGGTGAAAATTGCAAAAAACACAGTTGATGGACAGAATGTAGAACAATGTCATACATTCATCCCAGTACAAGGATCTGGGGCTAAATCCATCGTTTTTTGCACTCCACACCACCCTGGGTTAGACACTGGTTATATGCAAATCAGCTCTGACCATGTGCCTCATGGTAACAGTCCAGTCCGAACTACCAATCCATGTCTTTCCCAGACCGGAATCAAGCATCCAAGGACCGGTTTCTGGCTATCAGCCTTCATCAGCCTGGATAGCTTCACTCCAGTGGTGTGGAGAGCCTGGGACTCACGTCTGAGCATACCCAGCCCACTCGGGGTGAAAATTTCAAAAAACACAGTTGATGGATAGAATGTAGAACAATGTCATACATTCATCCCAGTACAAGGATCTGGGCCTAAATCCATAGTTTTTTGCACTCCACACCACCCTGGGTTAGACACTGGCTATATGCAAATCAGCTCTGACCCTGTGCCTCATGGTAACAGTCCAGTCAAGACTACCAAGCCATGTCTTTCCCAGACCGGAATCAAGCATCCAAGGACCGGTTTCTGGCTATCAGCCTTCATCAGCCTGGATAGCTTCACTCCAGTGGTGTGGAGAGCCTGGGACTCACGGCTGAGCATACCCTGCCCACTCGGGCTGATAATTACAAAAAACACTGTTGATGGACAGAATATAGAACAATGTCATACATTCATCCCAGTACAAGTATCTGGGCCTAAATCCATCATTTTTTTTGCACTCCACACCACCCTGGGTTAGACACTGGCTATATGCAAATCAGCTCTCACCCTGTGCCTCATGGTAACAGTCCAGTCCGAACTACCAAGCATGTCTTTCCCAGACCGGAATCAAGCATCCAAGGACCGGTTTCTGGCTATCAGCCTTCATCAGCCTGGATAGCTTCACTCCAGTGGTGTGGAAAGCCTGGGACTCACGTCTGAGCATACCCAGCCCACTCGGCGTGAAAATTGCAAAACACACAGTTGATGGACAGAATGTAGAACAATGTCATACATTCATCCCAGTACAAGGATCTGGGCCTAAATCCATCGTTTTTTTGCACTCCACACCACCCTGGGTTAGACACTGGCTATATGCAAATCAGCTCAGACCCTGTGCCTCATGGTAACAGTCCAGTCCGAACTACCAAGCCATGTCTTTACCAGACCGGAATCAAGCATCCAAGGACCGGTTTCTGGCTATCAGTCTTCATCAGCCTGGATAGCTTCACTCCAGTGGTGTGGAGAGCCTGGGACTCACGTCTGAGCATACCCAGGCCACACGGGGTGAAAATTGCAAAAAACACAGTTGATGGACAGAATGTAGAACAATGTCATACATTCATCCCAGTACAAGGATCTGGGCCTAAATCCATCGTTTTTTTGCACTCCACACCACCCTGGGTTAGACACTGGCTAGATGCAAATCAGCTCTGACCCTGTGCCTCATGGTAACAGTCCAGTCAAAACTACCAAGCCATGTCTTTCCCAGACCGGAATCAAGCATCCAAGGACCGGTTTCTGGCTATCAGCCTTCATCAGCCTGGATAGCTTCACTCCAGTGGTGTGGAGAGCCTGAGACTCACGTCTGAGCATACCCATCCCACTCGGGGTGAAAATTACAAAAAACACTGTTGATGGACAGAATGTAGAACCATGTCATACATTCATCCCAGTACAAGGATCTGGGCCTAAATCCATCGTTTTTTTGCACTCCCCACCACCCTGGGTTAGACACTGGCGATATGTAAATCAACTCTGACCCTGTGCCTCATGGGAACAGTCCAGTCCGAACTACCAAGCCATGTCTTTCCCAGACCGGAATCAAGCATCCAAGGACCGGTTTCTGGCTATCAGTCTTCATCAGCCTGGATAGCTTCACTCCAGTGGTGTGGAGAGCCTGGGACTCACGTCTGAGCATACCCAGGCCACACGGGGTGAAAATTGCAAAAAACACAGTTGATGGACAGAATGTAGAACAATGTCATACATTCATCCCAGTACAAGGATCTGGGCCTAAATCCATCGTTTTTTTGCACTCCACACCACCCTGGGTTAGACACTGGCTAGATGCAAATCAGCTCTGACCCTGTGCCTCATGGTAACAGTCCAGTCAAAACTACCAAGCCATGTCTTTCCCAGACCGGAATTAAGCATCCAAGGACCGGTTTCTGGCTATCAGCCTTCATCAGCCTGGATAGCTTCACTCCAGTGGTGTGGAGAGCCTGAGACTCACGTCTGAGCATACCCATCCCACTCGGGGTGAAAATTACAAAAAACACTGTTGATGGACAGAATGTAGAACCATGTCATACATTCATCCCAGTACAAGGATCTGGGCCTAAATCCATCGTTTTTTTGCACTCCCCACCACCCTGGGTTAGACACTGGCGATATGTAAATCAACTCTGACCCTGTGCCTCATGGGAACAGTCCAGTCCGAACTACCAAGCCATGTCTTTCCCAGACCGGAATCAAGCATCCAAGGACCGGTTTCTGGCTATCAGCCTTCATCAGCCTGGATAGCTTCACTCCAGTGGTGTGGAGAGCCTGGGACTCACGTCTGAGCATACCCAGCCCACTCGGGGTGAAAATTGCAAAAAACACAGTTGATGGACAGAATGTAGAACAATGTCATACATTAATCCCAGTACAAGGATCTGGGCCTAAATCCATCGTTTTTTGCACTCCACACCACCCTGGGTTAGACACTGGTTATATGCAAATCAGCTCTGACCCTGTGCCTCATGGTAACAGTCCAGTCCGAACTACCAAGCCATGTCTTTCCCAGACCGGAATCAAGCATCCAAGGACCGGTTTCTGGCTATCAGCCTTCATCAGCCTGGATAGCTTCACGCCAGTGGTGTGGAGAGCCTGGGACTCACGTCTGAGCATACCCAGCTCACTCGGGGTGAAAATTGCAAAAAACACTGTTGATGGACAGAATGTAGAACAATGTCATACATTCATCCCAGTACAAGGATCTGGGCCTAAATCCATCATTTTTTTGCACTCCACACCACCCTGGGTTAGACACTGGCTATATGCAAATCAGCTCTCACCCTGTGCCTCATGGTAACAGTCCAGTCAAAACTACCAAGCCATGTCTTTCCCAGACCGGAATCAAGCATCCAAGGACCGGTTTCTGGCTATCAGCCTTCATCAGCCTGGATAGCTGCACTCCAGTGGTGTGGAGAGCCTGGGACTCATGTCTGAGCATACCCAGCCCACTTGGGGTGAAAATTGCAAAAAACACAGTTGATGGACAGAATGTAGAACAATGTCATACATTCATCCCAGTACAAGGATCTGGGCCTAAATCCATCGTTTTTTTGCACTCCACACCACCCTGGGTTAGACACTGGCTATATGCAAATCAGCTCTGACCCTGTGCCTCATGGTAACAGTCCAGTCTGAACTACCAAGCCATGTCTTTCCCAGACCGGAATCAAGCATCCAAGGACCGGTTTCTGGCTATCAGCCTTCATCAGCCTGGATAGCTTCACTCCAGTGGTGTGGAGAGCCTGGGACTCACGTCTGAGCATACCCAGCCCACTCGGGTGAAAATTGCAAAAAACACAGTTGATGGAGAGAATGTAGAACAATGTCATACATTCATCCCAGTACAAGGATCTGGGGCTAAATCCATCATTTTTTGCACTCCACACCACCCTGGGTTAGACACTGGTTATATGCAAATCAGCTCTGACCATGTGCCTCATGGTAACAGTCCAGTCCGAACTACCAAGCCATGTCTTTCCCAGACCGGAATCAAGCATCCAAGGACCGGTTTCTGGCTATCAGCCTTCATCAGCCTGGATAGCTTCACTCCAGTGGTGTGGAGAGCCTGGGACTCACGTCTGAGCATACCCAGCCCACTCGGGGTGAAAATTGCAAAAAACACAGTTGATGGACAGAATGTAGAACAATGTCATACATTCATCCCAGTACAAGGATCTGGGCCTAAATCCATCGTTTTTTTGCACTCCAAACCACCCTGGGTTAGACACTGGCTATATGCAAATCAGCTCTGACCCTGTGCCTCATGGTAACAGTCCAGTCCGAACTACCAAGCCATGTCTTTCCCAGACCGGAATCAAGCATCCAAGGGCCGGTTTCTGGCTATCAGCCTTCATCAGCCTGGATAGCTTCACTCCAGTGGTGTGGAGAGCCTGGGACTCACGTCTGAGCATACCCAGGCCACACGGGGTGAAAATTGCAAAAAACACAGTTGATGGACAGAATGTAGAACAATGTCATACATTCATCCCAGTACAAGGATCTGGGGCTAAATCCATCGTTTTTTGCACTCCACACCACCCTGGGTTAGACACTGGTTATATGCAAATCAGCTCTGACCATGTGCCTCATGGTAACAGTCCAGTCCGAACTACCAATCCATGTCTTTCCCAGACCGGAATCAAGCATCCAAGGACCGGTTTCTGGCTATCAGCCTTCATCAGCCTGGATAGCTTCACTCCAGTGGTGTGGAGAGCCTGGGACTCACGTCTGAGCATACCCAGCCCACTCGGGGTGAAAATTTCAAAAAACACAGTTGATGGATAGAATGTAGAACAATGTCATACATTCATCCCAGTACAAGGATCTGGGCCTAAATCCATAGTTTTTTGCACTCCACACCACCCTGGGTTAGACACTGGCTATATGCAAATCAGCTCTGACCCTGTGCCTCATGGTAACAGTCCAGTCAAAACTACCAAGCCATGTCTTTCCCAGACCGGAATCAAGCATCCAAGGACCGGTTTCTGGCTATCAGCCTTCATCAGCCTGGATAGCTTCACTCCAGTGGTGTGGAGAGCCTGGGACTCACGGCTGAGCATACCCTGCCCACTCGGGCTGATAATTACAAAAAACACTGTTGATGGACAGAATATAGAACAATGTCATACATTCATCCCAGTACAAGTATCTGGGCCTAAATCCATCATTTTTTTTGCACTCCACACCACCCTGGGTTAGACACTGGCTATATGCAAATCAGCTCTCACCCTGTGCCTCATGGTAACAGTCCAGTCCGAACTACCAAGCATGTCTTTCCCAGACCGGAATCAAGCATCCAAGGACCGGTTTCTGGCTATCAGCCTTCATCAGCCTGGATAGCTTCACTCCAGTGGTGTGGAAAGCCTGGGACTCACGTCTGAGCATACCCAGCCCACTCGGCGTGAAAATTGCAAAACACACAGTTGATGGACAGAATGTAGAACAATGTCATACATTCATCCCAGTACAAGGATCTGGGCCTAAATCCATCGTTTTTTTGCACTCCACACCACCCTGGGTTAGACACTGGCTATATGCAAATCAGCTCAGACCCTGTGCCTCATGGTAACAGTCCAGTCCGAACTACCAAGCCATGTCTTTACCAGACCGGAATCAAGCATCCAAGGACCGGTTTCTGGCTATCAGTCTTCATCAGCCTGGATAGCTTCACTCCAGTGGTGTGGAGAGCCTGGGACTCACGTCTGAGCATACCCAGGCCACACGGGGTGAAAATTGCAAAAAACACAGTTGATGGACAGAATGTAGAACAATGTCATACATTCATCCCAGTACAAGGATCTGGGCCTAAATCCATCGTTTTTTTGCACTCCACACCACCCTGGGTTAGACACTGGCTAGATGCAAATCAGCTCTGACCCTGTGCCTCATGGTAACAGTCCAGTCAAAACTACCAAGCCATGTCTTTCCCAGACCGGAATCAAGCATCCAAGGACCGGTTTCTGGCTATCAGCCTTCATCAGCCTGGATAGCTTCACTCCAGTGGTGTGGAGAGCCTGAGACTCACGTCTGAGCATACCCATCCCACTCGGGGTGAAAATTACAAAAAACACTGTTGATGGACAGAATGTAGAACCATGTCATACATTCATCCCAGTACAAGGATCTGGGCCTAAATCCATCGTTTTTTTGCACTCCCCACCACCCTGGGTTAGACACTGGCGATATGTAAATCAACTCTGACCCTGTGCCTCATGGGAACAGTCCAGTCCGAACTACCAAGCCATGTCTTTCCCAGACCGGAATCAAGCATCCAAGGACCGGTTTCTGGCTATCAGTCTTCATCAGCCTGGATAGCTTCACTCCAGTGGTGTGGAGAGCCTGGGACTCACGTCTGAGCATACCCAGGCCACACGGGGTGAAAATTGCAAAAAACACAGTTGATGGACAGAATGTAGAACAATGTCATACATTCATCCCAGTACAAGGATCTGGGCCTAAATCCATCGTTTTTTTGCACTCCACACCACCCTGGGTTAGACACTGGCTAGATGCAAATCAGCTCTGACCCTGTGCCTCATGGTAACAGTCCAGTCAAAACTACCAAGCCATGTCTTTCCCAGACCGGAATCAAGCATCCAAGGACCGGTTTCTGGCTATCAGCCTTCATCAGCCTGGATAGCTTCACTCCAGTGGTGTGGAGAGCCTGAGACTCACGTCTGAGCATACCCATCCCACTCGGGGTGAAAATTACAAAAAACACTGTTGATGGACAGAATGTAGAACCATGTCATACATTCATCCCAGTACAAGGATCTGGGCCTAAATCCATCGTTTTTTTGCACTCCCCACCACCCTGGGTTAGACACTGGCGATATGTAAATCAACTCTGACCCTGTGCCTCATGGGAACAGTCCAGTCCGAACTACCAAGCCATGTCTTTCCCAGACCGGAATCAAGCATCCAAGGACCGGTTTCTGGCTATCAGCCTTCATCAGCCTGGATAGCTTCACTCCAGTGGTGTGGAGAGCCTGGGACTCACGTCTGAGCATACCCAGCCCACTCGGGGTGAAAATTGCAAAAAACACAGTTGATGGACAGAATGTAGAACAATGTCATACATTAATCCCAGTACAAGGATCTGGGCCTAAATCCATCGTTTTTTTGCACTCCACACCACCCTGGGTTAGATACTGGCTATATGCAAATCAGCTCTGACCCTGTGCCTCATGGTAACAGTCCAGTCCGAACTACCAAGCCATGTCTTTCCCAGACCGGAATCAAGCATCCAAGGACCGGTTTCTGGCTATCAGCCTTCATCAGCCTGGATAGCTTCACTCCAGTGGTGTGGAGAGCCTGGGACTCACGTCTGAGCATACCCAGGCCACACGGGGTGAAAATTGCAAAAAACACAGATGATGGACAGAATGTAGAACAATGTCATACATTCATCCCAGTACAAGGATCTGGGGCTAAATCCGTCGTTTTTTTGCACTCCACACCACCCTGGGTTAGACACTGGCTATATGCAAATCAGCTCTGACCCTGTGCCTCATGGTAACAGTCCAGTCCGAACTACCAAGCCATGTCTTTCCCAGACCGGAATCAAGCATCCAAGGACCGGTTTCTGGCTATCAGCCTTCATCAGCCTGGATAGCTTCACGCCAGTGGTGTGGAGAGCCTGGGACTCACGTCTGAGCATACCCAGCTCACTCGGGGTGAAAATTGCAAAAAACACTGTTGATGGACAGAATGTAGAACAATGTCATACATTCATCCCAGTACAAGGATCTGGGCCTAAATCCATCATTTTTTTGCACTCCACACCACCCTGGGTTAGACACTGGCTATATGCAAATCAGCTCTCACCCTGTGCCTCATGGTAACAGTCCAGTCAAAACTACCAAGCCATGTCTTTCCCAGACCGGAATCAAGCATCCAAGGACCGGTTTCTGGCTATCAGCCTTCATCAGCCTGGATAGCTGCACTCCAGTGGTGTGGAGAGCCTGGGACTCATGTCTGAGCATACCCAGCCCACTTGGGGTGAAAATTGCAAAAAACACAGTTGATGGACAGAATGTAGAACAATGTCATACATTAATCCCAGTACAAGGATCTGGGCCTAAATCCATCGTTTTTTTGCACTCCACACCACCCTGGGTTAGACACTGGCTATATGCAAATCAGCTCTGACCCTGTGCCTCATGGTAACAGTCCAGTCCGAACTACCAAGCCATGTCTTTCCCAGACCGGAATCAAGCATCCAAGGACCGGTTTCTGGCTATCAGCCTTCATCAGCCTGGATAGCTTCACTCCAGTGGTGTGGAGAGCCTGGGACTCACGTCTGAGCATACCCAGGCCACACGGGGTGAAAATTGCAAAAAACACAGCTGATGGACAGAATGTAGAACAATGTCATACATTCATCCCAGTACAAGGATCTGGGCCTAAATCCATCGTTTTTTTGCACTCCACACCACCCTGGGTTAGACACTGGCTATATGCAAATCAGCTCTGACCCTGTGCCTCATGGTAACAGTCCAGTCAAAACTACCAAGCCATGTCTTTCCCAGACCGGAATCAAGCATCCAAGGACCGGTTTCTGGCTATCAGCCTTCATCAGCCTGGATAGCTTCACTCCAGTGGTGTGGAGAGCCTGGGACTCATGTCTGAGCATACCCAGCCCACTCGGGGGGAAAATTACAAAAAACACCGTTGATGGACAGAATGTAGAACAATGTCATACATTCATCCCAGTACAAGGATCTGGGCCTAAATCCATCGTTTGTTTGCACTCCACACCACCCTGGGTTAGAAACTGGTTATATGCAAATCAGCTCTGACCATGTGCCTCATGGTAACAGTCCAGTCCGAACTACCAATCCATGTCTTTCCCAGACCGGAATCAAGCATCCAAGGACCGGTTTCTGGCTATCAGCCTTCATCAGCCTGGATAGCTTCACTCCAGTGGTGTGGAGAGCCTGGGACTCACGTCTGAGCATACCCAGCCCACTCGGGGTGAAAATTGCAAAAAACACAGTTGATGGACAGAATGTAGAACAATGTCATACATTCATCCCAGTACAAGGATCTGGGCCTAAATCCATCGGTTTTTTGCACTCCACACCGCCCTGGGTTAGACACTGGCTATATGCAAATCAGCTCTGACCCTGTGCCTCAAGGTAACAGTCCAGTCAAAACTACCAAGCCATGTCTTTCCCAGACCAGAATCAAGATTCCAAGGACCGGTTTCTGGCTATCAGCCTTCATCAGCCTGGATAGCTTCACTCCAGTGGTGTGGAGAGCCTGGGACTCACGTCTGAGCATACCCAGCCCACTCGGGCTGAAAATTACAAAAAACACTGTTGATGGACAGAATGTAGAACAATGTCATACATTCATCCCAGTACAAGTATCTGGGCCTGAATCCATCGTTTTTTTTGCACTCCACACCACCCTGGGTTAGACACTGGCTATATGCAAATCAGCTCTCACCCTGTGCCTCATGGTAACAGTCCAGTCCGAACTACCAAGCATATCTTTCCCAGACCGGAATCAAGCATCAAAGGACCGGTTTCTGGCTATCAGCCTTCATCAGCCTGGATAGCTTCACTCCAGTGGTGTGGAAAGCCTGGGACTCACGTCTGAGCATACCCAGCCCACTCGGGGTGAAAATTGCAAAAAACACAGTTGATGGACAGAATGTAGAACAATGTCATACATTCATCCCAGTACATGGATCTGGGCCTAAATCCATCGTTTTTTTGCACTCCACACCACCCTGGGTTAGACACTGGCTATATGCAAATCAGCTCTGACCCTGTGCCTCATGGTAACAGTCCAGTCAAAACTACCAAGCCATGTCTCTCCCAGACTGGAATCAAGCATCCAAAGACCGGTTTCTGGCTATCAGCCTTCATCAGCCTGGATAGCTTCACTCCAGTGGTGTGGAGAACCTGGGAATCACGTCTGAGCATACCCATCCCACTCGGGGTGAAAATTACAAAAAACACTGTTGATGGACAGAATGTAGAACAATGTCATACATTCATCCCAGTACAAGGATCTGGGCCTAAATCCATCGTTTTTTTGCACTCCACACCACCCTGGGTTAGACACTGGCGATATGCAAATCAACTCTGACCCTGTGCCTCATGGGAACAGTCCAGTCCGAACTACCAAGCCATGTCTTTCCCAGACCGGAATCAAGCATCCAAGGACCGGTTTCTGGCTATCAGCCTTCATCAGCCTGGATAGCTTCACTCCAGTGGTGTGGAGAGCCTGGGACTCATGTCTGAGCATACCCAGCCCACTTGGGGTGAAAATTGCAAAAAACACAGTTGATGGACAGAATGTAGAACAATGTCATACATTAATCCCAGTACAAGGATCTGGGCCTAAATCCATCGTTTTTTTGCACTCCACACCACCCTGGGTTAGACACTGGCTATATGCAAATCAGCTCTGACCCTGTGCCTCATGGTAACAGTCCAGTCCGAACTACCAAGCCATGTCTTTCCCAGACCGGAATCAAGCATCCAAGGACCGGTTTCTGGCTATCAGCCTTCATCAGCCTGGATAGCTTCACTCCAGTGATGTGGAGAGCCTGGGACTCACGTCTGAGCATACCCAGGCCACACGGGGTGAAAATTGCAAAAAACACAGCTGATGGACAGAATGTAGAACAATGTCATACATTCATCCCAGTACAAGGATCTGGGCCTAAATCCATCGTTTTTTTGCACTCCACACCACCCTGGGTTAGACACTGGCTATATGCAAATCAGCTCTGACCCTGTGCCTCATGGTAACAGTCCAGTCAAAACTACCAAGCCATGTCTTTCCCAGACCGGAATCAAGCATCCAAGGACCGGTTTCTGGCTATCAGCCTTCATCAGCCTGGATAGCTTCACTCCAGTGGTGTGGAGAGCCTGGGACTCATGTCTGAGCATACCCAGCCCACTCGGGGGGAAAATTACAAAAAACACCGTTGATGGACAGAATGTAGAACAATGTCATACATTCATCCCAGTACAAGGATCTGGGCCTAAATCCATCGTTTGTTTGCACTCCACACCACCCTGGGTTAGACACTGGTTATATGCAAATCAGCTCTGACCATGTGCCTCATGGTAACAGTCCAGTCCGAACTACCAATCCATGTCTTTCCCAGACCGGAATCAAGCATCCAAGGACCGGTTTCTGGCTATCAGCCTTCATCAGCCTGGATAGCTTCACTCCAGTGGTGTGGAGAGCCTGGGACTCACGTCTGAGCATACCCAGCCCACTCGGGGTGAAAATTGCAAAAAACACAGTTGATGGACAGAATGTAGAACAATGTCATACATTCATCCCAGTACAAGGATCTGGGCCTAAATCCATCGGTTTTTTGCACTCCACACCGCCCTGGGTTAGACACTGGCTATATGCAAATCAGCTCTGACCCTGTGCCTCAAGGTAACAGTCCAGTCAAAACTACCAAGCCATGTCTTTCCCAGACCAGAATCAAGATTCCAAGGACCGGTTTCTGGCTATCAGCCTTCATCAGCCTGGATAGCTTCACTCCAGTGGTGTGGAGAGCCTGGGACTCACGTCTGAGCATACCCAGCCCACTCGGGCTGAAAATTACAAAAAACACTGTTGATGGACAGAATGTAGAACAATGTCATACATTCATCCCAGTACAAGTATCTGGGCCTGAATCCATCGTTTTTTTTGCACTCCACACCACCCTGGGTTAGACACTGGCTATATGCAAATCAGCTCTCACCCTGTGCCTCATGGTAACAGTCCAGTCCGAACTACCAAGCATGTCTTTCCCAGACCGGAATCAAGCATCAAAGGACCGGTTTCTGGCTATCAGCCTTCATCAGCCTGGATAGCTTCACTCCAGTGGTGTGGAAAGCCTGGGACTCACGTCTGAGCATACCCAGCCCACTCGGGGTGAAAATTGCAAAAAACACAGTTGATGGACAGAATGTAGAACAATGTCATACATTCATCCCAGTACATGGATCTGGGCCTAAATCCATCGTTTTTTTGCACTCCACACCACCCTGGGTTAGACACTGGCTATATGCAAATCAGCTCAGACCCTGTGCCTCATGGTAACAGTCCAGTCCGAACTACCAAGCAATAACTTTCCCAGAACGGAATCAAGCATCCAAGGACCGGTTTCTGGCTATCAGCCTTCATCAGCCTGGATAGCTTCACTCCAGTGGTGTGGAAAGCCTGGGACTCACGTCTGAGCATACCCAGCCCACACGGGGTGAAAATTGCAAAAAACACAGTTGATGGACAGAATGGAGAACAATGTCATACATTCATCCCAGTACAAGGATCTGGGCCTAAATCCATCGTTTTTTTGCACTCCACACCACCCTGGGTTAGACACTGGCTATATGCAAATCAGCTCTGACCCTGTGCCTCATGGTAACAGTCCAGTCAAAACTACCAAGCCATGTCTTTCCCAGACCGGAATCAAGCATCCAAAGACCGGTTTCGGGCTATCAGCCTTCATCAGCCTGGATAGCTTCACTCCAGTGGTGTGGAGAACCTGGGACTCACGTCTGAGCATACCCATCCCACTCGGGGTGAAAATTACAAAAAACACTGTTGATGGACAGAATGTAGAACAATGTCATACATTCATCCCAGTACAAGGATCTGGGCCTAAATGCATCGTTTTTTTGCACTCCACACCACCCTGGGTTAGACACTGGCGATATGCAAATCAACTCTGACCCTGTGCCTCATGGGAACAGTCCAGTCCGAACTACCAAGCCATGTCTTTCCCAGACCGGAATCAAGCATCCAAGGACCGGTTTCTGGCTATCAGCCTTCATCAGCCTGGATAGCTTCACTCTAGTGGTGTGGAGAGCCTGGGACTCATGTCTGAGCATACCCAGCCCACTTGGGGTGAAAATTGCAAAAAACACAGTTGATGGACAGAATGTAGAACAATGTCATACATTAATCCCAGTACAAGGATCTGGGCCTAAATCCATCATTTTTTTTGCACTCCACACCACCCTGGGTTAGACACTGGCTATATGCAAATCAGCTCTGACCCTGTGCCTCATGGTAACAGTCCAGTCCGAACTACCAAGCCATGACTTTCCCAGACCGGAATCAAGCATCCAAGGACCGGTTTCTGGCTATCAGCCTTCATCAGCCTGGATAGCTTCACTCCAGTGGTGTGGAGAGCCTGGGACTCAAGTCTGAGCATACCCAGGCCACACGGGGTGAAAATTGCAAAAAACACAGTTGATGGACAGAATGTAGAACAATGTCATACATTCATCCCAGTACAAGGATCTGGGGCTAAATCCATCGTTTTTTTACACTCCACACCACCCTGGGTTAGACACTGGCTATATGCAAATCAGCTCTGACCCTGTGCCTCATGGTAACAGTCCAGTCCGAACTACCAAGCCATGTCTTTCCCAGACTGGAATCAAGCATCCAAGGACCGGTTTCTGGCTATCAGCCTTCATCAGCCTGGATAGCTTCACGCCAGTGGTGTGGAGAGCCTGGGACTCACGTCTGAGCATACCCAGCCCACTCGGGTGAAAATTGCAAAAAACACTGTTGATGGACAGAATGTAGAACAATGTCATACATTCATCCCAGTACAAGGATCTGGGCCTAAATCCATCGTTTTTTTGCACTCCACACCACCCTGGGTTAGACACTGGCTATATGCAAATCAGCTCTCACCCTGTGCCTCATGGTAACAGTCAAGTCCGAACTACCAAGCCATGTCTTTCTTAGACCGGAATCAAGCATCCAAGGACCGGTTTCTGGCTATCAGCCTTCATCAGCCTGGATAGCTTCACTCCAGTGGTGTGGAAAGCCTGGGACTCAGGTCTGAGCATACCCAGCCCACTCGGGGTGAAAATTGCAAAAAACACAGTTGATGGACAGAATGTAGAACAATGTCATACATTCATCCCAGTACAAGGATCTGGGCCTCAATCCATCTTTTTTTGCACTCCACACCACCCTGGGTTAGACACTGGCTATATGCAAACCAGCTCTGACCCTGTGCCTCATGGTAACAGTCCAGTCCGAACTACCAAGCCATGTCTTTCCCCGACCGGAATCAAGCATCCAAGGACCGGTTTCTGGCTATCAGCCTTCATCAGCCTGGATAGCTTCACTCCAGTGGTGTGGAGAGCCTGGGACTCACGTATGAGCATACCCAGCCCACTCTGGTGAAAATTGCAAAAAACACTGTTGATGGACAGAATGTAGAACAATGTCATACATTCATCCCAGTACATGGATCTGGGCCTAAATCCATCGTTTTTTTGCACTCCACACCACCCTGGGTTAGACACTGGCTATATGCAAATCAGCTCTGACCCTGTGCCTCATGGTAACAGTCCAGTCAAAACTACCAAACCATGTCTTTCCCAGACCGGAATCAAGCATCCAAGGACCGGTTTCTGGCTATCAGCCTTCATCAGCCTGGATAGCTTCACTCCAGTGGTGTGGAGAGCCTGGGACTCATGTCTGAGCATACCCAGCCCACTCGGGGGGAAAATTACAAAAAACACCGTTGATGGACAGAATGTAGAACAATGTCATACATTCATCCCAGTACAAGGATCTGGGCCTAAATCCATTGTTTGTTTGCACTCCACACCACCCTGGGTTAGACACTGGTTATATGCAAATCAGCTCTGACCATGTGCCTCATGGTAACAGTCCAGTCCGAACTACCAATCCATGTCTTTCCCAGACCGGAATCAAGCATCCAAGGACCGGTTTCTGGCTATCAGCCTTCATCAGCCTGGATAGCTTCACTCCAGTGGTGTGGAGAGCCTGGGACTCACGTCTGAGCATACCCAGCCCACTCGGGGTGAAAATTGCAAAAAACACAGTTGATGGACAGAATGTAGAACAATGTCATACATTCATCCCAGTACAAGGATCTGGGCCTAAATCCATCGTTTTTTTCACTCCACACCACCCTGGGTTAGATACTGGCTATATGCAAATCAGCTCTGACCCTGTGCCTCATGGTAACAGTCCAGTCCGAGCTACCAAGCCATGTCTTTCCCAGACCTTAATCAAGCATCCAAGGACAGGTTTCTGGCTATCAGCCTTCATCAGCCCGGATAGCTTCACTCCAGTGGTGTGGAGAGCCTGGGACTCACGTCTGAGCATACCCAGCCCACTCGGGGTGAAAATTACAAAAAACACAGTTGATGGACAGAATGTAGAACAATGTCATACATACATCCCAGTACAAGGATCTGGGCCTAAATCCATCGTTTTTTTGCACTCCACACCATCCTGGGGTAGACACTGGCTATATACAAATCAGCTCTGACCCTGTACCTCATGGTAACAGTCCAGTCCAAACTAACAAGCCATGTCTTTCCCAGACCGGAATCAAGCATCCAAGGACCGGTTTCTGGCTATCAGCCTTCATCAGCCTGGATAGCTTCACTCCAGTGGTGTGGAGAGCCTGGGACTCACGTCTGAGCATACTCAGCCCACTCAGGGTGAAAATTGCAAAAAACACAGTTGATGGACAGAATGTAGAACAATGTCATACATTCATCCCAGTACAAGGATCTGGGCCTCAATCCATCTTTTTTTGCACTCCACACCACCCTGGGTTAGACACTGGCTATATGCAAATCAGCTCTGACCCTGTGCCTCATGGTAACAGTCCAGTCCGAACTACCAAGCCATGTCTTTCCCCGACCGGAATCAAGCATCCAAGGACCGGTTTCTGGCTATCAGCCTTCATCAGCCTGGATAGCTTCACTCCAGTGGTGTGGAGAGCCTGGGACTCACGTCTGAGCATACCCAGCCCACTCGGGGTGAAAATTGCAAAAAACACAGTTGATGGACAGAATGTAGAACAATGTCATACATTCATCCCAGTACAAGGATCTGGGCCTAAATCCATCGGTTTTTTGCACTCCACACCACCCTGGGCTAGACACTGGCTATATGCAAATCAGCTCTGACCCTGTGCCTCATGGTAACAGTCCAGTCCGAACTACCAAGCCATGTCTTTCCCAGACCGGAATCAAGCATCCAAGGACCGGTTTCTGGCTATCATGGATCATGGATCAACGATGGATTTAGGCCCAGATCTCTGTACTGGGGTGAATGTATGACAATGTTCTGCCTTCTGTCCATCACCTTTTGTTTTTGCCTTTGTCGCCCCGAGTGGGATGTAAATGTAAATGTACAGGAATTTGCTTGCTTAGGGAACCCGTCCTGGTATTCCCCTGTGAGATAACCCCGGCAGTGTATCCGCAAGGTGAAAGCCAGGCATCCCGCCGCGAGGGGCCGTTGTGGAGATTAAGCAAGCTATTGCCCAGAGTCGCAGAGTGTGAACCCGTGAATCGAGTAGGCACTGGAGCGAGAATTGTCGAGTCCATGGACATATTAGGACTCAAGACCCCGCCGAGCCGGGAATTGAACCCTGGTCCCGGGCTGACCTCTGCTTCCAGGTCTGCCTCCTCTAACCAGTGAGCCACACTTCTCCACGATGGGTATGCTCAGACGTGAGTCCCATGCTCTCCACACCACTGGAGTCAAGCTATCCAGGCTGATGACGGCTGATAGCCAGAAACCGGTCCTTGGATGCTTGATTCCGGTCCGGGAAAGACATGGCTTGGCAGTTCGGGCTGGACTGTTCCCATGAGGCACAGGGTCAAGACAGATTTGCATATGGCCATGTCTGACCTGGGGTGGTTTGGAGTGCAAAAAAATGATGGATTTAGGCCCAGATCTCTGTACTGGGGTGAATGTATGACAATGTTCTGCATTCTGTCCATCACCTGTTGTTTTTGCATTTGTCGCCCCGAGTGGGATGGGTATGCTCAGACGTGAGTCCCATGCTCTCCACACCACTGGAGTCAAGCTATCCAGGCTGATGACCGCTGATAGCCAGAAACCGGTCCTTGGATGCTTGATTCTGGTCCGGGAAAGACATGGCTTGGCAGTTCGGGCTGGACTGTTCCCATGAGGCACAGGGTCAAGGCTGATTTGCATATGGCCATGTCTGACCTGGGGTTGTGTGGAGTGCAAAAAAACGATGGATTTAGGCCCAGATCTCTGTACTGGGGTGAATGTATGACAATGTTCTGCATTCTGTCCATCACCTGTTGTTTTTGCCTATGCCTACAGGGGTGGCACAAGGCGCCGAAAATGTCCAGTTAAACCAAAGGCTGCCTCCGAGCTTTACCAACTCTGCCCGTTGGTGATGGCAGTCGTCCCCAATGGCGCCTTGTGGCGTCGCAGCAGAGGCGGACTATCTCCCCTAGCGCCCCGCAGTACCTCTCCGCTGGCGGCCGTGTCCAGGCTCCCGAAGCTCAGCTCCCGATGGTCGGCAACTTCTGCAGTGGTAGTCTCGGGGCCCGCCGGCGGGCTACGAGGACAGCGCTGGTCCACACACTTGCTGTCGGAGCTCTGCAGCCCCTCTCGGGTCCCCGCATTTACTGGGTCAATGATGGGGATGGTAGCCCCAGTCCCGCCGTGTCACTTAGAGCCGGGTTCCTCAGCAGGGCATATTTCGGCAGCCGGGGGGTTACAGCGATCTTGTCTTGTCCCCAGAGTCGTGTGTTTCTGCTCCCGTAGCGTAGGCCGGCGGAAAGGGCCCGCTGCCTTGTGGCGATCCCTGGACTTTCCCAGCACCAGCAGCCTGTCTCCTTCAGCACAGCAGTTCCAGCGGCAATCCCGGGGGGAAACAGTGATACCGAGTACTCGGGCACCGCTGCGAGTATCTTCATCAAAATCAGACCGAGTCCGAGGGGTCACATACCATGCAGGAAAAGGAGAGTGTGGGACCGTTTGCTCTCCAGAAAACAAGGATTATTGTAGGATAACTGCTCCAGAGCACAGGAGCCTCACCGTTAGGCGGCCATTTTGTTTGCAGGCCCTCTTGCGCCCCCGACAACAAATACAAACATAGGGCCTCATTATGATTGCAGTGAATCCGCATACTCCGGGCCGGCGGAAGCCACCGCCGGCCCGGAGTATGCGGATTCACCGCCGCAGCCACATAGAACACCCACCGTCAGATTAGGACGGCGGTGGGATTGCGGTTGGACCAGTGGCGGACGGCAGGTCCGTCCGCCGCTGATCCGCGGGATGGGGAGGGCTATTTGGTGACGGTGTCTGCAAGACACCGTCAGCCAAATTAGGATTTGCACGGAGACATGCTTTTCCGCGGCGGCTTTTCCGCGGCGGCTTTACCTATGGTACCCCCCAACATTTACATGCACAAAGCGGCAGGCACTGCGCGGTGCCTGCCACTTTGTGCATGTAAATGTAATACATGCATTTTTAACATTGCGGTGGGTGCTGCTTGAAGCAGCACCCGCCGCAATGTTATTAATACAGGATGTGACAGCCACCCTGGCGGTCACATCGTAATTTGCACGGAGGGACCGCCGCTGCCCCTGCGGACGGTCCCTCCTACTCTATGTTGGCGGACGGACTCAGGTCCGTCCGCCATCATAATCGGCCCCATAGTTTGGTTTTTCATAGCAAACTGTCTTAAACTTTGTAATTTCTTGTTGAAAGTCATCAATACCAATGTCTTTCCCGCGTTCTTCAACATCTACACTTACCAAGCTTTCACAATCCTGCTGTGCACCAAAGAAGCAAAACTGTATATCACCACAAACTTTTTGTACATCTGATAAAGAACTGTGTAAAAGAGCTGTGTTCATTTCTCTTAAATATAATGCAGGACTTTCTACAGAGTACACTTTCATTACTAAATTCCACATTCATGAGTGGTGTACTGCTAACATGCATAAGTGATGAAAAGTACTTTTACAGACTTTTCTTGAAAGACAAGCCAGAGAATGTCCATGCAAGTTACTATATTCTCTTACTTTACATGGTTCTAGTCATTGTAATAACCTAATCTTCTGTTTATGATTTTTTTTACATAGTCTCGTAATACAATTCGCAATATATCAATAGATTCCTGTTGAATACTGGAAATACTGCTGCAATCCCTCTTAAATACAGGAGCTTGGGATGCTTCCGTTGAACTTCTTCTGCTATTACTTCTTTAACATTCCTAACAACCATTTGTTCTTTTGGAATTGGACAGCCCTTTTTTAATTTTGTAACATCTACAACTGGTATCAACTGAAAGCAGTTGTGTGTTCTGTTGGAAGTAGCTTTCTTCTTTAAAAAAAAGGCTCTGTAGTAGAAGTGTGCTTTCTGTCACCAGCGAACGTTTTACAAAAGTGACTTCTATTAATCAGTCTTTTTCTTTCGCTTTTGTCCTTCATACATTTCATTGTTTCATTCAATGTTTTCATTCTCTTCAATGTGAAGATGAATAACTTTCATTTAAAATCAAAAGCAGTATCTACTACACTTTCAATATATTGCTTCTTCTTCAACACTGCTGGCCTCCTTTTATATTTTTTACCATGTTTCAATTCATTTTGAACTACTCTAGTTCGAAACATTCGAACATGCATTTCCTTCAATTGTTTTTCTCTTCTTCAAACATGTGTTGTTTTCCCACAAACTATTCTTTTTTAACATTACATGTTTCTCCTTCTACTTTCTTGTAACACTCTTCTTTTACCTTTCATTACTAGACTATTCCTTTAATTTCTCTCCAACTGTTTTAAGAAAGTACTTTGTGCTCTTACCTGAATAAACTTTATCCTTACTAATATTTTCATCTTTTTCCAATATTTTTCTTTTTCTGTAAGTAAATCTGTTTTTTGTTGTCTTCTCTTTTCTTCTTTTCTTCCCATTTTGAATTTGTAATCCAAACAAAGTAAATATCTTTAAAAAAAAGAATAAATACAATAGCTTGTTACACTATTTAACTATTTTAAAAACCTACATTACGATATCAATATTAACTAGTTAAAAACTTAATTACATTTATATTGCTATTCTGTTTATTATAAATAAAGAAATAAGAGTGTACAAGCAACCAACAGAACTGTACTAAGACCAAAAAGTGCACTAAAAGGGAAATAGCAAAACACAAACAGATACATGCATATGTTCAAGAACGTGAACACACTTACAACAGTCACATGTGTACAGTTGCTGCTTTATATTTCACTACCCAAAACACTGTGACTAGTCACTTAATACGGAAGCTACTAGAAAAAAATCCAGTCTTAAACATGCTCCCGATGGCATTAGTCATTACAGTACTTTATACAAGTCTTTGGAAGGGTACAGTTCAACTACAGCATATAAATATTGCTGAATTTTTCAAATGCAAACTGCCTCTCTCTAGTTCACATGAGTCCATAATCTTCTGATTCAGTTGTATTTCTATTGGTACATCTACTTTTACATGTGTTATGCATGTAAACACGGAACACTTTTAAACACAGCTACACCTCTACTTGTATTGTTTACTTTAGGTAGGATGGCACTAACAATTCAACAAAGTAGCCTAATCACTAACCCTATGCCAGAATGTGTTAAACCTCAGTTTTGTGCAGCAGCTTCAGTATTCTGCAACTACTAACAGTGTTCAGCCTAGTCAAATATAAATGGTGAATCCATCACATGGTACAGTTTCAATTCTCATTATATCTTTGAAAGTATGCATGCATATGCCTGTGGTTTTAGCTCTAGCCTAGGCCGCGCATGCACTGTCCGTAGGACCTGAAGTAATCCGTATTCAGAGTACAATCATGTCTGCTACTCGCAGTTGGTTCCCTCTGGCGTTTCTCTGCTTCCCTGGCTCCTTATAGGCGTTCACTCCCGAAACTTCACTTTCAGCTCATGGAGGCAGCACCAACCAACTACAGTTAAGTTACACTGTAGGGCTACAACTGCTTAGTTTAGGGACTACTTTGAATACTTTTTTGCCATGGCGTCCATTTTACTGCCCGCCATGCAAATAGGTTTAATATTTAGGGGTGCTGGGTGTTGTAGCTTGGCACCCCTTTTCATAATTAGTATTGTACTAGCATGGTGGCCTCTTTATGGGTGACATGCTCCTAATGTTGATGTATCAGCACAGGTGCCGCGAGCTTTCATATTTTTCATGTATTTTAAAATGAAAGCATGCCTAACACTTGCTCCCTCCAGCCGCATCGTTCCCTTTGACATGCTTTTGCTTGAAAATGAACATAATGTTTAAGGGAACAAGCCGGCTGATGGGTTGAAGTGTTAGGCAAGCTTTTGTTTGAAAATGCACGCAATGTTTAACACTTGCAACCACCAGCTGGCTTGTTCCCTTAAACATTGCTTACATTTTCAAACAAAAGAATGCCACCAGCAGCAACAGCCATATTGTTCAACCCTGCATGTTTATTAAGCTGACAGGGTTGGATATGCTCAACTTGCTTCGGAAAGGTTGCTGGATGTTACACGTTCCCACCTCCGTGCACGGGTTAGGAGTCTTCCCTGTTAGCCTTGAAAAGCGGTTTACGTCACATACAATAGGCATGTATGTTGCCATTTAATTTGGTTTCTGGCCTTTTCTTAACGGTACATAAGGAAATTGTTTACCACTTAAGAGGGGTGCACATATTTCACACATTTTATTTGTTATTTGGTCTGAATTACGTATACGAAGTATTGAGGCACTACATACCCGAGAATTCCTTTCCATGGTTGCCTTGATTACATGATTAGTCCCAGGATTTCAGTAATGTATATAAAGTATGGAGGTACTACAGTTCCCATAATTCCCCACCATAATTGCTGCAATTGGTTGATTAGCTCTACCTTACTTGGTTACTTAAATAGACCTGTGCTTTTTAGATGCTATTTGGACTGGTGGACTTGCGGGATACTTTCACTGTCTGAGACCACTAATTTTGGTTCTGAAATGAGGTGCATATTCAAATTTGAATGTGGTGGTTCTCAAGTAAGGAGCGCATACATAAATTCAAATGTGGCACAGTTTGTTACATTTCTGTGAATGTCACTTTATTTAGATTGTTGCTTTCCTATTTTTGTAGGACCTGTGAGGGTTGCATTCCTCCCGTTTGGTTGAGCCGGTGTTTTCTGTCTCCATATCATAAAAGTTTTGGTGCATTTACTGCATACCATGTGCCTTTCGTAAGTAAGTCAGCTGCTTTTAAGGATGCCTAATGTTGGCCTTGATACTGACCGTTAACTTTAATATAGCCTAGTTAGATTTGTATTTTTATGGCATTTGGATTGTGTGGTTATAGCTAAGCGCCAATGGCTGCTGTGAATATTTACCTTTACAATTGGAAGAGATGCTCTCTGTAAGCTCCACCAATAAGACACATTAGTCTGAAAAGATGTCCTAAACATTGTGTGGCGTGATTTGAGGATCACAATGGATGCAGTTTTGAAGCAAGGGAGAGGGGGAACAACTCACCTCCTGGAAGGGGTTTGTCTGAAAATAAGTCCTAAACTTTTCTTTTTGTTCAGCCCTCCACCACAAGTTCACTCCTGCCCTCCCTCTCACCCCATTGCACAACCTACTCTGCACCGTTTCAACCTGACCTATCGTGGTGAAGGTACTTTTAATTTTTTTAATGCACTTGCCATTTCTTTCTTGCATAAATTACAGGGTTTATTTACAAGCCCCTTGCGCTACAAGTGCGTCACTTTTCCCCATACTAAAAGTGACGCACCGGTGGTGCAAGGGTCTTGTAAATAAGCCCCTACGATTTTAAGTCTGCTCTGCTTAGACTAACTGCACACCATGCACAAAAGTTATCTGGAGAACATATATGCATATTTGTGTCTTGCTTGCCACTGCCCATCTCATCACATTGACACTACCCCCTCTTATCTCACAATTCCTCTACCCCCTATCATCCTTCCCTCACACTCCCTAAAGTCCACCTCTTGCCTCTCACCGTCCCTCTAGGTACACCTTCATATCACATCTCTCTCTCATTCTCTCACACACTTTTCCATCCATTCTGATTTTAGTTCACTTCAGATCTTCAAAACCAAATCCTTACCCATACCTCTTGAACATTTCCGTCGCTTAAACCTGTGCTCTCTTCAGCTTCTTAAAGTCTCTTCTGCATGCCCTCCTTATATGTCTATGGCCTACTGCCCGCTTCTTTCTCTTTCTCTCACATTCTTTCTGATCCTCTATCTAGAGTTCATTCTCCACTTCGTGCACTAACTACCTATCCCTCTCTATCTTCCTTTCTGTATGATCTGTGCAGCTCTCACCCCTATCTATTCACCAAGTCTCATAATTCACTACACAAATACACCACACAAATCCACCCCACACAAATCCACAACTAACAATTTTAATTCAAACCACATTATTCCACTCCAAGCAACATACATCCACTCCACTCTAAACCAAAACACGGTAGGCAGACAAAATATCGATTTTTAAATATTGACATACAATAATGTCGATGTTTAAATATCGAAGGGGCAGAATATAGAAGGTAAGTTATATCGATATTTTTAATATCGATGGGACAAAATCTCGAAGGTAAGTAATATTGATTTTGTTAATATCAATGTTAGTAATATCGATGTTACTAATATAGATGTTAGTAATATCGTTGTTACTAATATCGATGTTAGTAATATCGATGTTACTAATATTGATTTTTATATGTTTTTATGTATTATTATGTAGTTAATATGTATTTTAAGTATTTTTTATGTAATTTAAGTAAATGTTGTATTTTAGTACTGTAGCGGGTTGTGGGTTTATAGGGAATAGGGTGGGAAGTAATTTAATTATACTAAATTAATTATTAATGTTTAGGAATTATAAATTAATTTTAATTAATTGGTAATTAAATTTTAATAATTGGTAATTCATTGTAATTACTTGATTAATTGATAATTATGTTCTGTAGCAGGTTATGGGTTCATAGGGGAATAGGGTGGGAAGTAATTTAAATGTAATACAGTAATAATTTACTTTAAATAATTATTTTGTTAATTATATTATTGTCAATTAATTTTTAATTGGTAATTAATTATTATTAATTGGTATTTATTATTAATTTATTTTTACTTAATTATGTATTGCTAATTATGTTTTTAATAATTATGTATTAGTATTTGTAAATCGTTTATATTGATTTAATAATACATTTTTTTAATATTTTAAAATATTAGTTTATTTATAATTATGTTATTTTTAACTTCTACGCTATCCAACACTTTCCCTACTGTTGCACTCTCTGGAGTTGGAATAGTAATTTTTCCCCCTACGCTATTCAACACTTTCCCTACTGTTGCACTCTCTGAAGTGGGAATAGTAAATTTACCCTTTACTCTATCCAACACTTTCCCTACTGTTGCACTCCCTGGAGTGGGAATAATAATTTTTACCCCTATGCTATCCAACACTTTCCCTACTGTTGCCCTCTCTGTAGTGGGAATAGTAATTTTTACCCTTTACGCTATCCAACACTTTCCCTACTGTTGCACTCTCTGGAATTGGAATAGTTATTTGTACCCCTTACGCTATCCAACACTTTCCCTACTGTTGCACTCTCTGGAGTTGGAATAGTAATTTTTATCCCCATGCTATCCAACACTTTCCCTACTGTTGCACTTTTTGGAGTGGGAATAGTAATTTTTACTCCTACACTATCCAACATTTACTTACTTTTTTAATTTGTTTTACATTTTTATATATATTATTATTTTATGTGTATACATTTATTTGTAATTTATAATATTTTTATGTATTAATACATTAAAAATATTTTTTAAAGTTATTATTAAGGAATTATATATTATGTATAATGTGTATATTATAATTTTTTATTACATTATATATATCATTTATTAATTTTAAATATTATAACACATTTCTAACTATGTTTATTACATTTATAAGGATTATTTTATTTATATTCAATTTTTTTTATTTAAAAAAAATGATATTTTTTAATTACGCTATTTTGACATCAATATTTTTTTCAATATTTTTGTACTTACCTTGTTAGAGATAGCATGTCGATATTTTTGTAATCAACATTTTTGTTGCGATATTTTTGTATGTTGATATTTTTGATATCAACATTTTGTCAGACATTCCCAAAACACATACATAAAAGACATTGTCATTTACAATTCCAATAAATGCGAGCCCTATGGCATTGCAAATGCCTGTTACCATTGTCGTCATTCATTAAATAAACATACAAATTGATATATAGCTGTGTTTCATAGGTGTGGCATGTTCCGATCAATAACACATGTGAAAATACATTTAGAAGTATAGACATACCTCACAAAGTTCACATTCCTAACACGAACACTCAGTCAATATACAACGCACCAGTATGTATTTTGTAATTGTGTGTTGTTTTTTTCTGATGCATAAAAGCCGATTCAGATTTTGACTTTGCTGTGCAGAAGCCGCAAACACCCACTGAGGGCCTAAGTGATATTTTTCCACACAAATGGGCCTCTGTTAGCTTCCTTTTACAAACTTGGATTGGAGTAAGTTTTGGGGATGGAAACCGGGGAGGGGCGGGAGTCTACCGAGGTGTCAATTCCACTCTCTCAATGTGTTGGCCCTGTAATGCATGCAGATTCAGCATGGACACAAACCCTTACAATGACCTTTACTTATATTCCGCTGTGGTTTTCTGGTGTGAAAAAATAGCTCAGCAGGGTCCCATTGGAAACACGGACACTCAGACAATGTACAATGCCCCATTATGTAAGTTGCAAGCGTTTGTTGCTTTTTTGTGATTGGATGAAAGCCGATTCAGATATTATGTCTCTGTTTCAGATCCCTCACCACCCACTAAGAGCCTAAGTGATATTTTTCCACGAAAATGGGCCTCTGTGACCTTCCTTTTTCTAATGGGGATTGGAGGAAGTGTTGGCAGAGGGAGGCAGGAAGGCGTGAGGGGGGTCGAGGAAAGTGTCAATCCTAGACCCTGGATATGGCGTTTCTGTAATGTATACACATTCACTATGGGAAGGAAGCCTCAGAGTTACCGTCAGTAATATTCCGGAGTGGTTCTCCAGTGGGATAAAAAATAACTTTGCAAGGTCAACTAGATCACACGGGGACTCTGGCAATGTACAATGTGCCGGTATGTAACTTCCAACTGTGTGCTAATTTTTTTATATACAATGCAAGCTGTTTGATATTATATCTCTGCTCTTCACATAGATATTTTTCCACGCACATCGGCCTCAGTTACTTTCCTTTCACATGTGGATGGCAGAAAGCATTACGAAAAGGAACTGGGAGAGGATGGGGGATCAAGGGTGGTGCCAATCCCAGACTCTCCATATGGTGGCCCTCTAATGTGTGCAGATTCACCATGGCCACGCAGCTTGAGAATGAGCTTCACTAATATTCCGGTGTAGTTGTGAAGTGCGAAGAAGTAGCTCAGGAAGGTCACATTAGTAAGACAGACACTTCGGCAATGTCCAATGTGCCTCTATGTAACTTTCAACTGTGTGCAGCTTTTTTATATTGCATGGAAGCAGGCGCTCAATGCCCATAGGGCTCAAAGTGCTTCAGCCCCCCCCCCCATCGTGTTTGTCAGCCCGGGCTGAGGCAGCTTCCCGGGCACACACACATTGCAGCTCCACCCAAGTACTTCACGGGGCTTTAAAAGTCCACGGACGTTAATGAAGCTTTGTCCTTTTTTCACCCCTTCATCGTCACTAATATTTAGTAGCCCCCCTCAAGTGTTTGCTCTAGTTGCGCCTCTGCATGGAAGCTGTTTGAGATTTTGTCTCTGCTGGTCAGATGCTGCGACCAGCCCACTGAGAAGCAAAGTGGATTTTTCCATGCACATCGGCCTCTGTTACCTTCCTTTCACAAATGGGAATAGCAGGAAACATTACGGGGGAGGGAGAGCAGGACGAGGGGGGTGGTTGAGGAAAGTGTCAATCCCAGACTCTCAATATGGTGTCCCTGTAATGTACGAAGATTCACCATGCGCAGGCAGCCTGAGGATTAGCTTCACTAATATTCCGTTGTGGTTGTGCAGTGTGAAACAGTAGCTCACGAAGGTCACATTAGTAAGACTGGGGAGAGGAGTTAGCCTAACGGCTATGGTGGTCGTCCTCAAATCTGGGTAACTGGGTTCGAGTATCTGCAACAAAGCTGAACATCCTGTGAATCTGGGCAAATCACTTAATCTCCCAAAAAATTGTAATGTGTCCTCATGTAACGCAACTGGTGCTATGTAAAGCGCTCTGATACCCAATTCGGGTCAAGTTCGAGCTATATAAAACTCTGTAAGATAACAAAACAAACAAATGAGACGAACACTTCGGCAATGTACAATGCACTGCTTTGTAACTTGCAATGGTGTGCAGCTTTTTTATATAGCATGGAAGCCGTTTGAGATTATATCTCTGCTGGTCAAATTTCGCTACCAGCCCACTGAGAAGCAAAGTGGATTTTTCCTTGCACATCGGCCTCTGTTACCTTCCTTTTACAAACGGGATGGAAAGAAACATTTGGGGGGAAGGAGGGAAGTGTCAATTGCAGACACTCAATATGGCGGCTCAGTAATGTATGCAAATTCACCAAGGGCAGGCAGCCTGAGAATTAGCTTAACTAATATTCCAGTGTGGTTGTGCAGTGTGTAAAAGTAGCTCACCAAGGTCACATTAGTAAGAAGAAGAAGAACACATCGGCAATGTACACTGTGCCGCTATGTAACTTGCAAGTGTGTGCAGCTTTTTTATATAGCAAGGAAGCAGTTTGAGATTTTGTCTCAGCTGGTCAGATGCCTCAACCAGCCCACTGAGGGGCAAAGTGAAATTTTCCATGCACATCAGCCTGTGCTACCTTCCTTTTACAAACGGGGATGGCAGGAAACATTAGGGTGGGAGGGAGGGTGGGTTGGGGGGGTCGTGGAAGGTGTCAACCCAGACTCTGTAGTGTGTAAAAATGCGTTCTGAAACTGTGGAGGCAACATTTGCTCTCTTTTTAATCTCACAAAAGTTAATAAAATATAGTTTTTTTAAATCCCCCTACCCCAGTATTTAGCGGGAAGGCACAATCTGAACTGTGGCCCATTTATTTAATGTTTCCCGGGCCCATTTTGCATACCAATTCAAACCCTTTACCTCAGACACAAGACCATGCACTCTTTTCAACATCACACTGTATTTCTTATTTCACGAAGAGACCTAAAACTATACGCCGTACTTCAACTGTACCTTTTTTTAAAACTTGTACCAAGTACCACAATCACTAATCCCTCTGCCAGCATGTCTCTAACCTCACTTTTGTCTTCCAGCTTCACCACTCACTAACTACTGACACTCTTTCTACATTCCATAACATATTTCAAAAGGCACACCTTTCTAAGAACTTGTAAAATGTTCTAAAACAATTCTGACCGAACCTGAGAATATATCACTCTATTAACTGAATGACTACTACACAATACAGAACACTTGGTACAAATATGTAGCTCACCTCAGTAATACTATTGCAGAATATCAAATATCTCAAAAGCACAAAAAAAATTCTTCCTCAGACAATAAATGTAATGCACCAGTCTCAACAAAGTAAAACCATTAATGGCAAACTTTCGCTCTGTTTCTCACCAGAAATATATGTAAGCAACAAATGAAATTCGTTCCTTCATTATTTTGATTGTAAAACACATTTCGATTGGTTACTCATATCAACCCTTTCTAACTGTGTTCTAGAAGCTCCCGAAGTAGTTCTATAATGTGCTCCAGCCCTTTTGGCAGTTTAAAATCATATTTCCAATAAAACTACTGTTCTTTTTGAACAACACACTTCTTGTAAACATACTACTGATTTAGAAAAACTAACTTCAATTGCTTATTACTTGTATTTAAATCAGAATTTCATATGTTAATACCACAGTTTTTTCAAACCTTCTCCCGCTCTCCTTTTTTCTTTTTTTTTAAATTTGTTTATTGATTTTCAGAAATAATACAAATACAGATCAAAAATAACCCCCCAAAATAAAAAGCAAAAAAGGAACAGTGCATTTTCCATATCGACAATATAACAGGAGATAATGCAACATCAGGAGCCCGCAGCAACCCCATAAACTAGCATTGTAAACCACTGTAGAGAAAGAACGCGTGTATTGACAAGTAGATGCAAGGCCATTACCACAAGGGGCCTACAATAGATAATGGCTATCACATAGTGCATACAAAAAATAACAGTACATATCCCAATACCACTGACATTGAACCCCGCAAAATATTGCACCTTCAATTTGAACCAGTATCATTGACGGTACCAACTTCTCCGCCAGAGCCGCCTGACCGTTCCTGAGCCCAGTCAATGAAGGGCCCCCATATTTCTTTAGGCCTAGAGGCAGACGGCATGAGTTTCCAGAACGTGGCTAATTGCGTCTGGCCATAGGTGACCTCTCTGATCCAGTTTGCGGTAGTATGTTTTCTCTTTCTACCCCACAACAGGCTATTTGAAGCTTGGCGAAGAGCAGCAACAGTGCATGCAGTTTGTGTTTCTTAATGTGTGTGTCTCTCACATAGCCTAACAGAGCCAATAGCGGGGATGGAGATCGCAACAACTCCAGGATCTGGTTTATGGCCTCAAATATCGCAGACCAATATGAGCGGACAGGTCCATGCCATGTGTAAAAATGTGGCGGCGGCTGCCCTGCAACGCCAGCAACAGTCATCCTCCCTCAAACCCATTCTGTGTAGGCTAATGGGTGTCCTGTAATAGCGGTGCAGAAATTTGAAATTAATTAATCTGAGTTTATAGTTGGGTGACAGTTCGGTCACCTGGGCACAGCAGTACGACCACTGGTCGTCCGTCTGGGGGATGGCATCTCGGAAGACCATTTATGTTGAGCGTTAGAAACAGTCACAGGGGCATCTTTCTGCATGGACGTGTACACTCTGGTGATGAGCCCAGCCTCAGCCAGCGGAAGGAGTTCCGTGGGGCAGGAAGGCGGGGGAGGGGCACGGTGGGGGGTGCTTAACAAAGGAATATGGATAATTGGAAGTAAGTAAACAATTCAATGAATAAAACAAATTTCGGAGCGCGCCCTGCATCGCATTGTTCTCACAAACTACTGCATGGATTTACACAATTTAACAAAAATCATGCATTCTGGTTCAAAAGCTACCTAGGTTCACAAAATGCTTTTAAAATACGCTGTTGCATCTCCAAATGCAATGTCTAACTCTTAGAGTAACTTGTTTCTCGGGATGTATTTTGACCAAAACGCATTGAAATGAGCTGGGGACGAGACAATCCATTTGGAGATACAACAGCGTATTTTAAAAGCGTTGTGAACCCACAATTTAGGAAGGGATGACTAAGGTCTATTTTGAGACATTAGACTATTTCAAATTCGGAGCATAAGTGTGCCTCAATTGTTAGAATTCCCGTATACTATGTGTACATTGTATGACTTGCTTAATTTCAGTTTTAGCTATAATTTGCCACTTTTTAAATCTATTTTAATTCGTTTTGATTTGCCTTCGGCACAATAGCAATGCATCTATGAGGACATTGGCAAATGCTTATTCAGTGCGGATTTCCCAATTTATTTTCAGCTTGTGAAATTGTATCACAGGTATTTACCTTGAAAGGCAATAGTATTGTAAACAATAAGATTGATTTGAATTTTACAAGCATTATTTTGTTACCCTGAGAATTTAAGAATTATTTTATGATATTGTGTTGCTTTGGAATATGGTAGTATTTTTTCTATGTTTTTTTATTAAAGAGTATAGCGATTGCTCACAAGATGGCGCTCACTAGGTGACAAAGGCTGCTGCACAGCTGAAATGCATCCTTCCCGGTGAGGCCTGGAGAAGTAAACACAGATGCTGTTGAAGTATATATATATATCTATCTATCTACACTCGACTGCTCCTACACCCTCCGATTTCCACACTGCGGCGGTTATGGCGAAGAAGGAGGCACAGACCCGTCGGAACTTCAGGCAAGATCTTTAGTTTTATTACGACCCAACACAACGCGTTTCGAGCACTACGCCCTATATATATATTCACTGAAAAACCATAGGTTTCAGGGGTGTTATAGTTAGCTGGACATTTCACTCATATAAAACCATTGAAATTCCCCTGTTATAGTAAGTTGTACTATCTATAACTCGCGCGCCCGCAATCCACTGCTGATGATGTCACATATTACATCATTCATGACATGGTCAGTAACATCATTCATGACATCACTGATGACATCTCAAATGACATCACTGATGACATCATCCAGTGAATGTGGTTTGGTTCGTTATTTAAATATGTATTACATATATATAGCAATCTGCCTTGAAGACTGAGTGGATGTATAAGTGTGTGAATGGAGGATTTAGTACCAATGTGATTGACTGTAGAAGTAGTAGAAAAGCTTTATTCGATTTTAGAACAATGTAAAATCATAAAAGCAACAGTCATTATATACAGGTTCATATACATCATAAATACACAATAAAAATAGTATTAAACAATGTATATATATATATATACACATAGTAAAGCCTTTCAACCATACAAAGGATTATGTAAAAAGAAGTTATGGATTCTGTGCAAAATCAAGCATAACGATTAAAAGTGATCTATTTTTAAGTCACTATGAATCTCCAAGAGTGGCTCGAATTTTCAAACAGGTCTTATGAAACATAGCTATGCATTTGGCATTTGATACTGTATCTAAAAATTGTAACGCCGTAAAGGCTGGACGGCATCTTCTTAAACCCAGGGATAATAGGATAGGGATAATCCATTGTTTGCATGGTACGTCATAATATTTGCAGAACAGAAATACGTGGATATTTGACTGTTCGGAAGTACCATCACAAGGGCACTGAGTGATGGAAGTTGACCAATCCTGTCTCCCTGGGAATGTAATCAAGCGGTAAAACAAATTAAGTCTTAACCGATTGACTGTCTAAGTGAGGAATTTTAAGTATCTCCCTAAATATATGGGATAGTGATTAAACTATATGAATACCTGTATCACTCTATCTCTTGTTGTGTAAACTACGACATAAGTTGGTTACTACCTATATGAAAGTCTACATTAGTTATTAATTAGTTAAGTGAGAATTTGTATGAGATAGTGAATAGTTGTGTGTGTGGTTAGGTGGGGCGTGTTTGACTGTGGAAAATATGTGTAAATAGTTGATTTAGTAAGTATATGGGGTTAGGACTGTATGTGGAAACAGTTGTTTGGGTGAGTGAATCTCTTTATGGGTGTGTTGATGAGTAAATATATTTCTCAATGATATATGTCCAACAAACTAAAAATATAAAAGGCAGTGTATGTGACAGTTATTAAATATAAATAAGTATACATAATACTCAGTGATTGTATGAGTGATGTATGGATAACTGTATACTTGTAATACTGATTCTATAACACACTGAGTATGAGTTACTATCTATATGAATAAATAAAGTGGTGTTTGTGTAAGTGTATAGCTAAGCAAATGTAACTATGATCTATTGTTTGCATAAGTGAGTAGAATTTCTGCATAAAGGAATAGGATATGTATTGGTGGGTAATGATGATGTAGGTATATAAGTATATTTAATAGTGTTCTATTGATCTTTGTTAGCATGTATGAGTTAATCTATAGGCAAGTGTTTAGATGTGTGTGTAGATATAGGAATCACTGAGTGGGTTTTTAGAAACTTGTACTGGTGTGTCAACGTTTCAAATATGGTACTTCATATTTAATAATGTGTATTAAAAGATTATGCTACTGTATGATCAGGTGTATCAGTTTGTCACATGGATAATGTCATAAGTGATGTCATCAGTGATGTCACTGACCATGTCATGAATGATGTAATATGTGACATCATCAGCAGTGGATTGCGGGCGCGTGATTTATAGTTAGTACAACTAACTATAACGGGGGAAATTTCAATGGTTTTATACAAGTGAAATGTCCAGCTAACTATAACACCCATGAAACCTATCGTTTTTTTCAGTGAATTTCTAAGGTTTTTTAAATGCTAATTCCTAACTATAACTTATCAAAAACCTATGGTTTTTTCAGTGAATTTCAAAGGTTTTTTAAATGCTAATTCCTAACTATAACATGTCTGAAACCTATGTTTTTTCAGTGAATTTCAAAGATTTTTTAAATGCTATTTTGTAAATATTATTTTTTATATATCCTAACTACATTTTTTTAATCTTTTCATTTTTAGATGTTATTTTTTAAATTACGTTACACATTTTTTAAATTATTTTTTTAACATTTTTTTTATTTTTATTATTATACATTGTTCATAATATACTTAAATTGTGTGTATTTTTTTTTCTTTTTTTATGGAGTTGCGCACTGTTATCCTATGGGTAGAAATTCACTTAGCAGATAAATAATGTTATCGTTACCTTTTCTTACACAGTGGTGGATCCTGGATACAGCACTGCTGCATCTCCTCTAAACAGTTGAAAGAATGCAAATTACCAAAAACGCGCGGAAGCCCAAGTTAAAAAAAAAAACTATCTCTAGAATGCGCTGATCATACGCACATGCCGGGATTTTTCCCAAAAAAGAAAGAAAAAAATTGGGGCCATTGGAGACCTTGTGGGACCCCCTGAGGAGACCTAGAGGATCAGGGTGTGTCTACCCTCCCCCTTTTCACATTTTAAACACACATTTCACACGCTTCTTCAGCCTCCCTTGTTCTGAGACATAAAATGGCTGCCAACAGTTTCTAGTTTTAAATGTTGACAACCACTTGACAGCCAATTAGCCTTCAGCGTGTGATCGGAAGGGTGCGCTTATCGTACGATGACAATAAGCGGAGTATACGTATTAATTTTTTTATGGTAAGTAGGCCGCGTGGCCCCCCTCCCGGGCCCAATTTCGGGCATGGGTAATTATATATTATTATTTCATGGAGGAGTGCTGTAAAGCCCCCTCCTAAAGCCACTTCAAGACCACAGGGACATCTGAACTCCATCTATGTATGTACCCCGTAAGAGTTGCCTTCACTTTGCGCATGCATGTTTGTGGTAGCGCATGCGTGTTAATGTTACGCGTGTGCACAATACGTACACCTTCTGGCTATGTACCCCTAACGTATTTCATTTTATTTGCGCATGCTCAATTACAACATGCCCAATCACAGCTCTCACACCAAGTGACATCATGCTCAACCAATCATCCTTCTGCAAAGCATTTATAAACTGCCAACCTTCTTGAAGATATTGTGGGTAGCCACAGTATCCAGTAGGCCCAGGGTTAGTCATGGGTGCATGATACAACTGTTTCTGTGAGTTTTGTTGAACTTAAATCTCATTCATGTCATTGAATTTTAGCTCACTATATGTGGAATGTTTATATTTATTTTGGGGTGCCTGTAAAGCCACACTAGCCAGTAGGCCCAGGGGTAGTGAGTGGTGCATGGACCAAGTCTTTCTGTGGGGTGTCTTGAATTTAAACATCTTTGAGGGCATGGATGGCATTGGATTGTGGTGATTTCTGTGTGTTTTTCGACTTTTTGGGGTGTTGTTGGGGCATGGCCATGTGGGTGGGGGCCAATTTGAGGCCTGGTACAGGCAGGGCCTGGCCATGTGGTGGGGGTCAAGGGGCCATTTTGAAGCTAGGCAGTGTGCTCAGGCCAGCACCCAGTTTGCCTTGCTTTCAACCATTATGCCCAGGGGTACTTAGTGGTGCATGGGCCTAGTCTTTCTGTGGGGTGTCTTGAATTTAAACATCAATGAGGGCATGGATGTCATTAGATTGTGGTGACTTTTGTGTGTTTTTCGACTTTTTGGGGTGTTGTTGGGGCCTGGCCATGCGGGTGGGGGCCATTTTGAGGCCTGGAACAGGCAGGACCTGGCCATGTGGTGTGGTTCAAGGGGGCATCTTGAAGCCAGGCAGTGTCCTCAGGCCTGCACCCAGCCTGCCCTGCTTTCACCCATTATGCCCAGGGGTAGTGAGTGGTGCATGGACCAATGCTTTGTGTTGGGCCTCTTGAATTTAAATGTCATTGAGGGCAGGGATGGCATTGGATTGTGGTGATTTTTGTGTGTTTTTCGACTTTTTGGGTGCTGTTGGGGCCTGGCCATGTGGGTGGGCGCCATTTTGAGGCCTTGTCCAGGCAGGATCTGGCCATGTGGTGTGGTTCAAGGGGGCATTTTGAAGCCAGGCAGTGTGCTCAGGCCTGCACCCAGCCTGTCCTGCTTTCATCCATTATGCCCAGGGGTAGTGAGTGGTGCATGGACCAATGCTTTGTGTGGGGCCTCTTGAATTTAAACAATATTGAGGGCATGGATAGCATTGGATTGTGGTAATTTGTGTGTGTTTTTCGACTTTTTGGGTTGTTGTTGAGGTCTGGTCATGTGGGTGGGGGCCATTTTGAGGCCTGGTACAGGCAGGGCCTGGCCATGTGGTGGGGGTCATGGGGCCATTTTGAAGCCAGGCAGTGTGCTCAGGCCTGCACCCAGCCTGCCCTGCGTTCACCCATTATGCCCAGGGGTAGTGAGTGGTGAATGGACCTAGTCTTTCTGTGCGGTGTCTTGAATTTGAACATCATTGAGGGCATGGATGGCAATGGATTGTGGTGATTCTTGTGTGTTTTTCGACTTTTTGGGTACTGTTGGGGCCAGGCCATGTGGGTGGGGGCCATTTTGAGGCCTTGTCCAGGCAGGGCCTGACCATGTGGTGTGGGTCAAGGGACCATTTTGAAGTCAGGCAGTGTGCTCAGGCCTGCACCTAGCCTGCCCTGCTTTCACCCATTATGCCCAGGGGTAGTGAGTGGTGCATGGACCAATGCTTTTTGCGGGGCCTCTTGAAAGTAAATATCATTGAGGGCATGGATGGCAGTGGATTGTGGTGATTTTTGTGTGTTTTGTGACTTTTTGGGTGCTGTTGGGGCCTGGCCATGTGGGTGGCCGCCATATTGAGGCCTTGTCCAGGCAGGGCCTGGCCATGTGGTGTGGGTCAAGGGGCCATTTTGAAGCCAGGCAGTGTGCTCAGGCCTGCACCCAGCCTGCCCTGCTTTCACCCATTATGCCCAGGGGTAGTGAGTGCTGCATGGACCAATGCTTTGTATGGGGCCTCTTGAATTTAAACATTATTGGGGGCATGGATGGCATTGGATTGTGGGGATTTGTGTGTGTTTTTCGACTTTTCTGCGTGTTTTTGGGGCCTGGCCATGTGGGTGGGGGCCATTTAAGGCCTGGTACAGGCAGGGCCTGGCCATGTGGTGGGGGTCAAGGGCCCATTTTGAAGCCAGGCAGTGTGCTCAAGCCTGCACCCATTTTGCCTTGCTTTCAACCTTTATGCCCAGGGGTACTCAGTGGTGCATGGACCTAGTCTTTCTGTGGGGTGCCTTGAATTTAAACATCATTGAGGGCATGGATGGCATTGAATTGTGGTGATTATTGTGTGTTTTTCGACTTTTTGGGTGCTGTTGGGGTACGGCCATGTGGGTGGGGGCCATTTTGAGGCCTTGTCCAGGCAGGGCCTGGCCATGTGGTGTGGGTCAAGGGGCCATTTTAAAGCGAGGCAGTGTGCTCAGGCCCGCACCCAGCCTGCACTGCTTTCACCCATTATGCTCAGGGGTAGTGAGTGGTGCATGGACCTAGTCTTTCTGTGGGGTGTCTTGAATTTAAACATCATTGAGCGCATGGATGGCATTGGATTGTGTTGATTTTTGTGTGTTTTTCAACTTTTTGGGGTGTTTAACTGATGTTCCTCTGGCTTCCTTTGCTTTTAGGTGCACAAAAGAACCACCAGTGCCAGGAAGAAGTCCTGCAGCGGTGTGTGCAGCACAACGTTACGTGACGTCACGTGTGGCCACAGACAAGACAACTCTGCAAACTCGTGCAACTGCGGCCTGCTGTTCTGACATCTGAAGAAGATGGGCCCAAAGAAAGGTGGCCGTAGCGCCTCAGCGAAAAAAGTTGCTAGTGACACTGACAGTAAGAAGGAGAGAAGAAGCAAGTGGCACCACCTACCAAGGAGACTGGTGGGCCCACCGACACCTTTTTTGGGTAAAGAAACCTACGACTGCAGCAGCAGTGGTGTCTGCAGGGGACCAACCTGGAAGCAGCACCTCCGCTTCATTGGGCTCAGTGCCACCACGCCAAGTTAGGTCCAAGTCCATGAGTGCTGCTGAGGCCGCCACTTTAGTTTCTCAATCACCATCGACCAGTGATGTTGGCTCATCACAAGAAAGTACCATCCAATCAACACCGGGTGTAACTCAGCTGACGAGTGTTCAACAACCACAGCCGCAATGACAACCACAGGTGCAACTAGTACAAGCGCAAGTACATGGGCAAGGAGAGGCGCAAGTACATGCGCAAGGAGAGGCGCAAGTACATGCGCAAGGAGAGGCGCAAGGAGAGGTGCAAGGAGAGGCGCAAGGAGAGGCGCAAGTAGAGGCGCATGGAGAGGTGCATGGAGAGGTGCAACTAGAGATTCATGGAGCGGCACAACTGCCTACAACGCTTGTTCCTCCAGAAGTAGGGGCACATCAGGAAATTGAGATTCAAGCGGAGGTATCATCCGAGGAAGCCACTCCTCCTGATGATGATCCATTGTCTTCCAGATCCCCAGCAAGAAAAAGGTCAAGGAGGGCTACTACTACTACAAGTTCTTCTTCAAGCCGATGACCTTGATCTTGATTGGAACCCACCAATGCAGTCTGAGAGTGAAGCACGCCATGAGCCGACAAAGGTAGCAAAGCCTAATAGGAAGGTTCCCACAAGGCTTAGACTTATGGGTGATGACGACTAACAAGAAGTGGAGTCTTCTGCTGCTGATGAGCAGTCTGACAACAACCCAGTCATCACAGTCGTCACTCCAGCCCCAGCGGGCATGCAGGACACAGACATTGTCCCCCTATCCTGAATGGCTGCTGAGCGGGATGTGGGCGGCGTGGCACTGGTACCACCACCAACGCAGTTAACTACATCACCAACATGACCTACAGCTTCCATATTTTTTAGTCAGAAGGGCCGGCAGCGACCTCCATCCAGCTCGACCTCCATTACCTCAAGTAGTGGTGCTGTAAGTGAACAACAGTCGAATTCAGCCCTGCCCATCCTCCACTTCATCTGGCATTGAAACTGAAAGTAGCACCTCCACCAGTCCCCAGTTAGGGACTTCTTTAGTGTTAGCAAAAAGGCGGAAAACATGGTAGTTTGTTCGATTTGTAAAATATTAGTTAGTCGGGGTAAGCTTGGTACCAACTATGGTACCGGGGGCCAGAGAGGTCATCTTCAAAAACACCACACTATCCAGTGGGAGGCACACCTAAGGAAGATCCGGGTAGCCAAAAGTAGAACTGATCCAAATGTATCCATTCACATTGCAGCTGATGATGATGAGGGGCTGATCGTGCAGGGGGAAGTCAAGAACCGACCGACATTTTTTCTGCTACACCCAGTACCCCTGGCAGCAGCACTGCAGTGGTAGCGCCCACACCCTCTACCCCTGCAACATGTATGAGGCACACTAAGAGTCTGGGAGAGACACCAATGTGAAAAAGTACATCAATGAGCCTAACTGGTTTGAAGAAGTCTGCATCATCATCATCACGTAAAACGGTCCAGCCCACCATTAGAAGCATGTTTTGGTCGTATGCGCCATTTGAACGCAACCACCCAACGGCACGTCTGTATACCGCAAAGCTGGCTAAAATGCTAGCGCTGGACCTTCTCCCTTTTTCTTTTGTTGAAGGGGTGGGTTTTCTAGAATTTGTGGCAACAGTTTGCCCTAAATGGAAGGTTCCTAGCCGGTCCTATTTTGCCAGGGTTGCTGTTCCAGCACTACATCAAGATGTGCTGGAGGTGATTGGCGCAGCTATTCTGAAGAGTGCCGTTCACACTATCCACCTGACAACAGACATGTGGACCAGTTGCCAAGCCCTTGATTACATGGGCATCACTGCACACTGGGTCTCTTATGCAGGGGTTAAAGACCAGTTAAAAGCAGCTGTTGACACGGACACAGTTTTTCAAGCTACTCGGAAACATGCAACAGTAGCCATGTTTGCCATGGAGAAAACTCATACTGTACCTAACCTTTTGGAGGAGTTTGATAGGAAGGTCTATGAATGGCTGCATCCAAGAAATCGCATAGTTTGTTATGTTTCCACGGATAATGGCAGTAATATAGTTAAGGCCATGCAGCAAGGTGGCTATTTCAGAGTGCCGTGTTTGGCGCACAGTATTAACATCGTGGTGCAAGATTTCTTGAAAAAAGAAAACACAGTCAGCAAGTTACTGACCACCTTCCGAAGAATCTGCACACATTTCAGCCATTCTTTTAAGGCCCGGAAGCAGCTGATGAGCATTCAACATGAACGTTTACTGCCAGGCAAAGGACCCTTCCAGGAGGAGGCAACAAGTTGGAACTCAACCTTTTACATGCTTGAGCGTCTGTATGAGCAGTGGGGGGTAATAAATGACTATGTCTATAAACTGGGTTCTACTATGAAAGACATGAGGCTAGAGTTGGATGAATGGAAGCTAGTTGCAAGCCTGACAGACATGCTTCGTCCTTTTGAGGTCTTCACGCGTGAAGTCAGCAGGGAGGACTGTTCTTTGGGCAAAGCTATCCCATTGTTGCGCATGCTAGAGCACCAAATGAAGGCGGTGTCTTCAACGTTCCGAGATGATGCTGAGAAGCAAGACGCATATCAGTTGGCGGAGACGTTATTAAGCCGCCTAGTTGACAATGAAAGGCTTAAAAACATACATACAGAACAATATTACATTTGTGCCACTATTCTGGATCCACGGTACAAAAAGGCAGTGGCCAGCAATGCATTCATTCCTTTTGATGAAGCAGATGTTTCAAAGTACAAACATTGGCTAGCTGTGTCAGCCACTCGGTTTGAAAAAGAGCGGCAGAAAATTCAAGGAGCCGGCAGAAGTACAACTGAATCAGCAGGCCATCCGCTATCAAGTTCCACTTCTGAATCTGTGGCCGAAGGGATTCACTCTCCCTCACAGCCATTAACGACACCTGCAACCGTATCATCATCCTCACCTGCACCAGGCCTAGCCATAATATTGTCGGAAGCGGATTGGCTAACTCATCAAGGGTTTGCCCGTTCCAGTGATGCAAAGGCCACAGATGGTACGCAAAGTGGAGCAACCCTGGAGAACCTTGAGTCGATGGTGCAGGCCTATCTGGGTGACCCAACAGAGGTCTTTGTTAATCAGAACCCATTGCTGTATTGGTATAGGAAAAGGCCTCTATGGCGACTGATCACAAACCTGGCTCTAAATTATTTGTCTTGCCCACTCGCAAGTGTATCTTCTGAACGTGTTTTCAGTGCTTCTGGTGCCAATTGTAACTTCAAAAAGGACCCGCCTCTCGCCCAAAAATGTGGAGACGTTAACACTGATCAAGATAAATCAGCACTTCATACCACCAGATTACAAAATACGAGAATGCACGCAGGAAGAAGAGGACACGACTCAGGTGACGGAAGTTCTTCTCTGTTAGCTGACCTACTCCCGTCTCAATTCATAGAGTTTGAGGACGAGCTCTACTTCCCTGACACCGAGGCCTGAAAATGACTTCCTTTTTTTTCGTCCTTATTCACTTTTTTTCCTGTGTGTCTTTCTTTGTTTTGCAACTTTTACCACAACAAAACTCTCACACCAAGTCCATTAGCAGCACTGTCTTCATCTTATTTTCCTTATTGATTTGAAGGTGCCGCAGTCTGTATTCCTGAAGTTCACAAGTTCACAACTCAATCATGCTCCTCTATCCTCCTCCTCCAGACTCCACCTATCCATTTCCCTCAAGGCAGATGGATGGATTACGAAAAATAAAGAAACTTTGTCTTCGGATACAAGTCCCCTCAAGTGGGACTGAAATTACTGACTGACTACATGCTTGCTGATTGCTGACAGAGTTACTTCTGAAATTGACAGGAGAGGCTGCCCTGTGGGCCCTCACTTTCCGAAGAAGATGCGGACAAAAAGTAGAACAGGTAATGAATAATGAGAAGATGGCATGCAGTGGACAGCAATGGCTGTCTGGCTCTGATGAAACCAATTGCTGTTTGTTTTTTGTGCATGAAATGAATCATATGTCTTGTCTTAGTTATTATTTAATCTTTTACACATTAATTGTAACTCATGTCTACTACTCTGTTTTTTTTTACCTTGTTTAATTCAAATTGTACTTCAACTTCAGGGGCCACTATGTTGCATTTTCCAATATGCAAAATGTCCTTGGAGTGGACTCACTTGCCAATATACAATGATAATTGATTAAATAATATATCTTTTTTCTTTACAGTCACTCACTGAGATGGATGGATCATCAGCGTCGGTTTACGGAAGAACTATGGCCAATTCGTGAGTGGCAAACAGGTAAACCAGTCTACAACAACTACTACAGCAGAACTACATGTCTGTCTATTCATGGTATGTTGTGGTCGAGGGCGAGGCAGTGTACTGTTGTTATGCCAGGCAGAGTCCACTCCACTCCAGACAGCAGTTCATGTAAAATCGGGGCTATGTGGCTTGCTGCATACAATTAGATATGCTTTGTCTGTTTGACAAAGAGCCTAGGTATGATGCATCAGGTTGCTTCACTCAGTGGGGCCTGCCTTGACCGTCTGCATGGCCCTGCCTCAAGCTTGGGCCAAACATCTGTTATGTTTGCGAAATTTGATGTTTTTCGTTTTTTTGCGAATCTCGCGAAATTACCGAAAATTCACAAATTCTTGAGCGGAACGTATTTTTGGCCCATGCTTGCGGCAGGGCCATGCAGATGGTCAAGACAGGCACCACTGAGTTAAGCATCCTGATGTAGCATACCTAGGCTCTTTGACACAGACAGACAAAGCATATCTAGGGTTTAGGTTTCAGTGCGATTTACTAGGGTTTTTGGGTTTAAGTTGGTAGGGTTCCCGCGGAGTCTAGGGCTCAGGGCCCGATGCAGGCTCATTCATAATGATGTTGGCAAGGTTTTAGGGGGGATTGGCGTTCTTTGGTCCAGAATTGGCAGAATTGTGGCCTTTTTTGGTGTTTTGCGGGCGCGTGTGTTTGGGTGAATAGTGAAAACTAGTTGTAGACCTTCTTCTTCTTCTTCTTCAAAGAGGGCAGTGGTTCGATTTTGTTCTGCCTTGCTGAGATTCTTGGGAATCGCTGGAACAAGTGTCCAGGTAAGTTTCAAGAGGATCGAAGTAGTGGAAGTGCTGAAAACAGAAATTTTTTGTGAACAGCGCATTTTGCCATGTTTTGGATATACCAGTATTGCATGTTTTTGGCGGGCTGTTTGGGCGTGTTCTAGATTTGTGGGGGTGGGTTTATGGGTCTGGGAGCACTGCTGGGAAGGTCTAATTTTGATTGCAAGTGGTTTGAAGAAAATCCATGGTGGAAAAGGGGGGTTTGGGCCTAGTTGCAGACAGCGTTTTGGCACAATTTAAACTGAGGCCTAGCAGTATTGCATGTTTTTGGGGGGCTGTTTGGGAGGTTCTACATTTTATGGGGTGGTTCGGGGGGTCTTGGAGCACTGCTGGGAAGGTCTAATTTTGATTGCAAGTGGTTTCAAGAAAATCCATGGTGGAAAAGGGGGGTTTGGGCCTAGTTGCAATCAGCGTTTTGGCACAATTTAAACTGAGGCCTAGCAGTATTGCATGTTTTTGGGGGCTGTTTGGGGGGTTCTACATTTTTGGGGCTGGGTCGAGGGGTCTGGGAGCACTGCTGGGAAGGTCTAATTTTGATTGCAAGTGGTTTGAAGAAAATCCATGGTGGAAAAGGGGGGTTAGGGCCGAGCTGCAGAGCGCGTTTGGAGCGATTTTCAGGTAGCCCTCTGTAGATTATCTAAGTGTGGCATTTTCCATTTTTGCTTTTGGCCTGTTTGGGGGTGTTCTACTTTTTGGGGGGTGGGTTGAGGGGTCTGGGGGCACTGCTGGGAAGGTCTAATATTGGATGGTTTGGAGAAAATCCATGATGAAAAAGTTTTTCTTTTTTAGCTCACTTGCATGTTTTTGGGGGGCTGTTTGGGGGGGTTTTAGGTTTTTGGGGGTGGGTTGGGGTTCTGGGAGTACTGCTGGGAAAGTCTAATTTTGATTGCAAGTGGTTTCAAGAAAATCCAGGGTGGAAAAGGGGGGTTAGGGCCAAGCTGCAGAGCGCATTTGGAGTGATTTTCAGATAGGCCTCTGTAGATTTTCTAAGTGTGGCATTTTCCATTTTTGCTTTTGGCCTGTTTGGGGGTGTTCAACTTTTTGGGTGGTGGGTTGAGGGGTCTGGGACACTGCTGGGAAGGTCTAATATTGGATGCAAGTGGTTTGGAGAAAATCCATGGTGAAAAAGTTTTTCTTTTTTAGCTCACTTGTGTGTTTTTGGGGGGCTGTTTGGGGGGTTCTAGGTTTTTGGGGGGTGGGTTGGGGGATCTGGGAGCACTGCTGGGAAGGTCTAATTTTGATTGCAAGTGGTTTGAAGAAAATCCATATTGGAAAAGGGTGGTTAGGGCCTAGCTGCAGAGCGCATTTGGAGCGATTTTCAGGTAGGCCTCTGTAGATTTTCTAAGTGTGGCATTTCCATTTTTGCTTTTGGCCTGTTTGGGGGTGTTCTACTTTTTGGGGGGTGGGTTGAGGGGTCTGAGGCACTACTGGGAAGGTATAATTGTGTTCTAAAATCGCAGTTTACACTTTACACCTAGCTTGAGGGGAAAGATCAGCAAATTTCACGCACACTTATTTATCCTTGAAAAGGCGACTCAGAGTACGCACTTTCGAAATGATGCTTGTATGTATTGTAATACTGTCGACTCTGAAACTGAAAGTGTTATTTTTTCACTACACAGCGTACCTTATATTTCTTTCTCCGTGGTGTTTTAATATCACTTCCTGCTTTTCCTTCAACAATTACAGGCCGGATTTTGCCCTGTGCAATGGGAAAAAAGAATGAACTCAGGCTTACCATTAGTGAGCCGCAATTCAGCATCCGCCAGGCAGGCAGTGGACAAGGTGTCTTATGGTCCCCAACATTGATCGACGGAGCGTCAGATGGAATGGAGGAGTACCGCGAAAAAGAGGAATGACTGGATGCATGCAACTTCCCAAATTCAACAGGACAACTACAACAACATACAGTTACAGTATCCATCTTAATTTCTACTTGTCTTTTAAGTAATGTTATTGCTGTGAACTTCCATGAGTGTGACTCTGTGCATTTGTTTGTTCTCTGCTTCAATTCATCCCTCCAGCCATTGTATACTTTTTTCTTTGCTATTTTGTAAACTAATGTAATGTACTAAGCGGTTCTTCTCTCTGAGGGCAGATAGGCAAGTGAAATTGCGTGATTACTGCAGCCCTGTACTGTCACATTGTTTCTTCATAGTTAGTACATTGTAGAAAGTACTACTTTCTTTTCAGTAACCTATCCATTTAGCAAACAACTTCATGCATGCAGTAGTGCATGCACTTCCTTTATGTCCCTTAAAAGATTTATGGATAGCTTCTTATCCAAAGATTTGTTTATCTTCATTTGTTGTTTGTCCATGCTGTGTTTTTTTCCCTCTCTCCACAAAACCTTCCCCACAAACCCCATTCCCATCCTAGTTTCAAACCCTAACCCCCTTCCCCCGGGCTGTGTAGTTTTCATTGAGGTGTGAGTAAATTACAACACTAATTCCACACACTTGCTGGGGAGGATAAGGTGCAATCAACCTCCTCAAGTCAATTTTAAGGCATCTAGATAAATCCTAGGATATTGTAATTCTGGTTAAAAAAACAACAATGAGTATTTTAAAATACATTCTGAATTTCATGCCCATTATCGATTGGATCCATCATCAACATCATCCTCCTACATGTCAAGAAGACTTGTTTTTACACTGCTGTGTCACTGTTCTTGTTGTAGCCATAATCATCCATGCAATTCTTTTTTCCCCATACTTATCTTCAGCATTGCTTAGGCTACTGTTCCTTCTAATACTCCTCTCAGGCCACTCAATGTCTCATTTTTTTACTTTGTTTTTCATATGCTGCTACCGCTAGTGTGGTACCACTTCTACTAACACCACAACAACGGAATTTCGGTCCGGGATGGCGTAATCGCCATGCAGCCAGCGCTGTGCCTAGCTCTATTCTCAAACACGAATCACAGGTAAGATAAGCATTTTGGGGAGGTAGACTAATGGGCTAAGACTCGGAGGAGAGACTGACAGTAGTACCAGTAAAGTACTAGTAGGCCAATTGAATTCACTAACTCTGTTAGTGGCACTTTTGAACATTTTTGGACGTTTTAGATAATTCATGCTGGTAAGTTTGAGGAAACCAAACGTGCCGTAACCCCCACCCACCACCCCACAAAATAACATCAACGTGTACAATATGTTGAAGTTTGTAAAATAAATAATTATATATTTACCCTAACAAAAATAAACTAGTCCCACCCCTCCCTCACCCAAACAATTGTCCATTTCAAATAGTCCTCTGAAAAGTCCCAAATAATGCCCAACTCCCGATTCCCACCCCCCAACAGTCTTTAAAAAAGGGGCAAGGGACACAGTCACTTCCGGCGGTGTCTGGACAGGCAGTCCCGCCGCTCCTTGCGGAGGTCCCGGAGCTGTTTCTCAAGATTGTCCACCTTGCGCTCCAGGTAGTTCACTCTTAGGCGTAGGTGGCGCATGCGTGCCATCCAGGCTCTGGGGGCGGCAGATGCTGGTGTTCTTGCAGCTGAGCGGCGGCGGGAGGCTGTCCAAGCACGGCACCATGCTGGAGGCTGCTGGCTGGTGGACACGGGGGCACTGGAGGAGGTTGTTGACGCCCCCTCCTCCAATTCCCGAGCCCACAGCCGGCGATATTCCACACAAATGGCCTCTGGCTTCCGGGCCCTGGCCCGGACAGCCATCTCCTGTCTGGTGAGATTTTTGGGAGCATCTATATGAAGAAAGAAAGAGAAATAATGTAACCAATACTCTTTAACAATAACACAAAATAATTCAACAGAAAGTTGTCTCACAGTAACACTAGCAATTTGCAAGCACAGTATAACATTTTAGCATGTATCTTTCCACCGTCTTTAAAGGCCTGTAACAGTCGGAGTTTCAGGAATTCTACTACCAGGCAGCACTATGGACTCAATACATAGTCAGAGAGTCAGAGAGTACACCAGTATTCTTCTTTTTTACTCTAGTTTTGCGAAAGAAATTACTTGTACGTGAACTTGTGTTAGCCGGCATAATGCCAGCTCAGTCAGCTTGCACCCAAGAAAAAGAGACACAAGCCATGATGACGCAGACTTGCATGCATTACTTTAAGCAGTACATGCAGGAGGGGAAAGGGAAGCTCTTACTTTTGTATAGGGGTGGCACTGGCCATACTCGGTTACATCAAGGGCTACTGCTCAATAGTAGTAAATTTATATTTCGCACTGCCACCCCTAGGCCTTCAGTACTACAAAAGGAAAATGAAGATGATTAATTTCCTATCATGCATCCAGCCGATCACATGATCTCTTTGCTTATATGATGAATGACTTTAGGTGCTTTGTTGTGATAGATTGAGTGAACAACAGCGGTTGTCCACCCATGATTAACACAGCAGAAAGAAAATTATGAACATAGGGAGTGAGTTTGGTAATCATAATTGCCGGAGGAAGGGACTTGACTTGATATCATTGTCAACTATACAATACATACACAATATATGCTGTGCTTGCAAAGTAAACTACTGTACTGTTACTTTAGGCAAGGGAGAGTTTCTGAACAATCACAACTTGTAGTATTTGGATTTCCTCTGCTTTGCTACTCTGGCATGGACATGCTGTTCCAACAAAGTAACACTCTTCATGCACTGAGCGTCTGCTCTACATACACCTCTGCTATGTATGAGGAAGAAGATACCATCCAGGCTTCCAAAGTAAACATCAATCTTTCTTCTTAATGTCTCAACAGTAACAACTTTACTTTTTCTCAACAACCAAATAACACCCTTTTCATTAACAGTACAGTGTACTTGTAGTAGTGTACTGTCTACTGTACAGTACATCATACACTCCTTTGGAGCCTACTCTAAAATGTCAATAAGTAAGGAGTATAATAAAAACTTTTTTAATTGTTGGGACTGAAAAGAAGTCACGGTTTTGGGGAGGGTGTTAACTTATATGCTTAGCCATAACACGCAACTCTTTTTGGTACAACTGATGAATGCTTGCACTTTAACGTGCAACATTTTTACAATTACAGACAGAACCAACTACTCCTCAGCACCACCAGGAGGACTTGAAGTTCCAACAAGGTGAGGGCTCCCGAGTCCCGCACAGTTTCTTCTGACTGAGGTATGTGAAAAGTCGAACTGCACCTATCAAAAACAATGTCCTATTTCTCTTGTCCATACTTCTGTATGTGCAAAATAGTCCCTGAAACACTAGCGGTATGGTATGTGCTACTATCAAATCAAAAATCCAAGTACTAAGCTTATTCTTGGTGGACATTGACATTTTGTTGTTGGAAATTGTCAAAGCATTAACATTAAGAAGACTGGAATAGACAGCAAGGGCAACCCAGAGGACTGCACTGAGTGCCTCTAGAGCTATTGCTGGATCAGAGTTTTGTTTAACACCATTTGCCGACTGGGCAAGTTTAGCTATCTACACAGACCGACTCATAATAGTAGTAAATAGTAGTAGCACAGAGAGTGATGGTAGAGAGGCAGGATAAGAATGTAGAAACAGTATACAAGAAGATCAAAGACTATTTTGTAACAAATAGTATTAGGAAACAGTTTGGAATGAATAGGAGCTGTAAAAGTTAGGGAAGTATAATTATATTAACAAAGGAACAACTTACTGGGGCCAGCAGAAGAGCCTGCAGAGGACCGTTCCTGCCTACTCTGTTCCACCGGAGTCTGGGGTATTGCTGTCTTCTTGCCCCTGGGAGGTTCTGATGATCATGAAATAAACACAAACATGGATGATTGTTTTTTTGAAATATTTGATTTCTTTTACCACAATCTAAAATTATCTCGGGGAAACAAATTAGAAAAAATTGCACTACATGTATTGACCTATCTGATCTAGTCAACTAGGAGGATACTAGTATAGTATTGCTGGATTGGCGGCCGAGTTATGAAAATCACTAACCAAACCAACAACAAAAAGGTTCTACTATGACTGCCAACACTCAGCAGCACGCGACGTGACAGACACAGTCTGTCATCATGATTGCAGACCACTAAAAAATGTCCTACTACTAATAACAAGTCATAATATACTCAACCTATCAATCCATCACTATCTCTTCTTCTTAGTGGCAGCAGGAGTACAAGGGAAGGACTAGACTTGAGTCTCTAGTCTCTCTAGCATTACGCAGTTCTGTAAAGTACTACACTCATACATATTCAGGCCAAATGAGCACGAAGTTGCAAACAAGTAAGCATAGTAGCAACGTCACTGAGGAGGCGAGCAACTGCAATCGCAGAAGCTATATAAACATTCTATTACCTGCAATGTAATCGAATCTGCATCATTCTTGCTCTTCGGGAAAAACATATATTAGCAATATAACACAGAGCAGAAGAAAACAAAGTAGTTATTAAATAGCTACTCACCAAGGCCAGGGATCTCCACACCTAGCAGGTCGAGCAGGTCCCTCTCCCGGTCGAGGAGGTCAGCCCACTGGTGCGTCGCTTGGTCATCGGTGCGCCGGACCCCCGACTCCCTCCGCGTGGCCCGGCACACCTTATCCCACCGCTGGCGACGCTCCCGGAGGCCATCCCTTTACCGGGCCTGCCCCCTGCTGCCATGGTCTTAGATAGGTGGCGCAGAACAAAAAATATAAGAGCGGCCACCTCCATCGCGGTAAAAAGTTCCCTGTCCACTACATCCTCTTCGCTCAATCGCCCGCATGGGAGCCGGGTACGGGTGTGGGACCCTTCCCCTTGCTTTTCCCAGCTCCCTTTGCCATGGTCCTGGGCGAAAGAAGAAAAGAATAGGGGGACAAAAAAGAGCTAAACAAAAAAAGTAGTTAAAGTAACAAAAAGTTGAAAAAAACACAAAATATAGATCTAGACAAATAGAGAGATAATGAGCAGAAAATAGCAAAAAATGTTCAAAGAAACAAAGGATTGCAAAGATTGAAAGAGGATAGAAAAACCATGCCCAGAACCATAGCGATGAATGAAAAACAAGATGGCCGCGCCCTTTGAGGACCGTGTGGGCAAGTTTGCACGATATTTCCCCCGCGAGCACGCAAAAACACACGCGAACTCGTAATAGCGTGCCGCACACAACGCGAGCTTGCCAATAGCGCCCGGAAAAGGAAATACGCAATGCGCACAAGAGGGCCGCGCTCATGTACGACTGCATGGGTAACTTCGCGGTCGGTGCGCTGCAAGCGGCCCGCGAATACGCAAAAAACCCCGCGAACATGCAAAAAAATAAAAATCCGCATATTCGCACGAATTCGCAGTTTATGCGGAACGCGAATTCGCTTTTGCACGAATTCGCGTACCGCGAATCGCAAATTTCGCCCATATGATGACATGCAGCTTATTATCATCATGTCTCAGAATGAAGGAGACACTGTGATTTGATTAAGATCTTGTCTGTCTGAACTGGTGGAGTAGATGGACCATAGTTGTCTCAAACTAAATGCTGGAAAATTGAGGTTATTATCTTAGGAAAGCAACCATCAATTTGGTCCACTACCTGGTAGCCAGATCCACTTGAGCCAACCTGACCTCAAGTCGAAAGTTAAGAATCTCAGCAGCTGGTTTGATGCCAATCTGTCCAGCCTAGCAGGGGAAATGCTTTAGTATTCTAAAAGCACTGAATAATATCTTGAGCCTCCTTCCAGAAGCCGCCAAAAAGTTAGTAGTCTAGGCACTGGTAATGGCCAGACTGGGCTATTGCAATGTGCTCTATCTCGGAGCCTCACAATTTATATTGGGAGATTCCAGAGGGTGCAGAATGTGGTAGCACGTCTGCTGCTTAATCACGAAGCGTTCAACCATGGGGCCAGCTCTCCCCAAATACCATTGGCTATCTCTGAGTAAGAGAGCGTCCTTTAAAGCCATGTGCTATTGCCAAAGAATCCTGAATGGAAAAGGGGCCGATCTTTACACTCTCTTGTGAAGCCTTATCAAACTGGCAGAAGTCTTAGGTCTGCAGGGGTCTTGTTAACCGTGAGTCCCACCATGAAAAAAGCATGTATGGGAGGGAGCTCTTTTAACCTCCTAGCTTCCAAAATGTGGAACCCCATGCCTCTGGCACTGAGACAGTAAAGCTCTGAACCTGCATTTCAAAAGAAACTTGATACCTGGCTTTTTATGCAAATGTAAGGGCCTGTTTGAGCATGACACATAGGTCCTGCATCAGAAACTGAAGTTGCAGCGTGGAGACACTTTGGTTGAAGTAACGAGGCGCTCTATAAATCTCTTTTTGTTATTGGACTAATGCTTGCAAATAGTCTAACCACCAGCAATAGCCCTGGGTAGCATTTAAACCCATCGTATTTTGCCCACGGTGCCATTTGAAGCACAGTATTGTACTACAACACTATCAAAAGATACACTTCCCCACATGAGAAAGGCATTAAAATTCTCAATGCATATTCCGAAAAATCATTAGGAGCCCTAATGGAAGAGGATTACAACGTCTCCTTTGCAGGGCTGGAAATTGAATCTACCAGATATTGTCAACTGAACACAGAATACAAGATGGAGGAAGGATTAGTATATTGTGTTTGGATAGGGCTTTTGCAAAGCATCTTTTTGTTTGAGTTAACGGCCTGTAGAGCTGGGAAAGTAATTGCTTGGGCACGAAAGCGCGGCTTAAGGTTTTAATCTGTCTTTCCAGCAGCACGTTAATGGAACACTTTCTTCCTGGAGAACACTATTTATGGGTGCCCATATCCAGCCAGGCATCGGCTGGGACCACAGGAGCGCTATTTCACCGCCGATAAAGGATGCATGCATGTGCCCGCACTTGACACAATGCATTATCTTCCAAGTGATGGATGGCGGTACTGTCCCGCATGGTTTGTCGCGGCATCGGCAAAAGGTGAGCTCATTCTAAAATGATGGCTTTAAATGGATATATTATTGTACTGCAGCTCATTTTATATCCGTTAGAAATCACTGCAGCTTCACTAACGTCTCGTCTACATTAAGAAGCCGGAGAAAGTTTAATATTTTTAGTTGCACCGCCTTACCCAACATATAGACTTCCGAAAACCACACATCATATAAGTGAATTGCACAACTGTGCAATTCATCATTTCCAACGTAAGATTTTCCAGGCGCTCCCAAAATGTAAATCCGAGGCGATCAACACAGCAACGAACCTTTATGGCAGCATGAGCAATTACAATGCCAAAACAGAACCACAATATCCTTCTTTTTTGGGAGAATTAGATTTTGCACGAAATCACAAAATTAAAAGCAAGTAAATTTAAACACTACATTTGAGAACCATAAAGGGAAAACTTGAAATTCAGCAAGTGTTCTTTGCAAAGTTATTTTACACAAAACAACAGTAAATTAAATGGAAGCATTTATAGGCTTCTCGTCTTGCGCAAGTTTCCACGTACGAAAAGTGTAAAGCAACCAGATAAAACTATAGAATAAACTTAGAGCTTCATAAAGAGGTGCCCCGTGCCTTTCGATGAATGTGCATATTCTAGAAAAGGCAGTATACAATATTTGAAGAAACAACATGAGGTGTGACGAAAGATGCAAGAATTTAAACTGGGAGACAGGAGCATAGCAAACTAAAATCCTTTTTATTCATGTTTTAAACATATCGAGATATATGGGAAAACACATACCGTGAAGCATCTCAGTGGGGTTGCAAATACTGAGTATACCGAGTAAAGAACACAAGCTCAGAAAAAATAATAATCAAAGAAATATGTAGGATACCACAATTAGCAGGAATAGCCCATGACTTTCATCTCTAAAGTTACAAGCACAATTATATATTTTTGTAGGTCTTCCCTCTTTTCCAGCAGAAGCTATGAAGGTCACACCCTCTGAATATTTCTAAACATTTGATAAGCTAAGGTGGAGTTAGTGGAATAAAGGCACTCTCTGCAAAAAAATATCACAGATGCTGCATGTGGAGTCATGGCATTTGCTTAGCTTTCTTCAGGCAGTTCTTCTGTTGTAGGCTTTACATAGGTTCCTCTCTTCAATAGGTTATCATTAGAAAGAGAGGAAAATCATTTTAGCCTTGATTGAGCATATGGGAACTCTCTTTATAGATGTCTTGCGAGACTGAAAAGGTCCAGAGAAGGCGATAGTGTCAGTAGTTTTCAACAAATACAACACACTGCAGGGAATTACCTCTTATAATTGTCCCCACTTATCCCTAGTGGTTTTGCTGGAATTTAGGGGCCCATTAGGATGGCCAGCGGATTTCCCCAGCCGGGCCAGCGGTAGTCACCGCCGGCCCGACAGGGGCAATCCGCCCGCCATCCACACTGCAAAGACCCCCGCCATATCAGGATGGCTAGGGGGTCCGCCGCAGACGGAAAAACCGTTGGCCGCTTTTAGGCCAGTCGACTCGTCGACCGGTGGAACACAAGGTTAATATGGTGGTGGTGCCATCCATATTACGATGCTTGCGGAGATGTGCCTTTCCATGGTGGCATTGCCACCATGGAAAGGCATGTGGTCTTTGCCTTTGGGGGCCCGTAGCAGGCCCCCAGGATGTTGGGTGTGGGGGAGTGCACAAGGGGGGTACCCATGGTACCCCCCTGCATTTACAAGCACAAGTTGGGAGGCACTGCGCGGTGCCTGTCACGTTGTGCATGCAAATGCACGACGTGCATTCCCAGCACTGTGGCAGGCGATGCTCACTGCTGGGAATAGGGTTTGCCACCGCCACGGGGGTGGTGGCATCCTAATTTCAGGTGCGGGACCGCCGCATCCCTCGTGGACCGTCCCGCATTCCGTGACGGTGGCTGGCAGACTTTGTAATGGAGCCCTTAGACTCTTCACTATGACACAGCCATTCAGTGTCACAGTGTGTGTGCTTTCCTCTACACATGTACTGTAAAATTGGTTTAACCCAAATGGCTTCTTTAAGTTTTCAATTAGGCCATGGTAGGTTGGCTCAGGAGCAGCACCAGTTGTATTGAAGGTAATTGTTATACTTGTGCTGCAGAGTGTAATTACACCACCCACATGTATGACAGAAATGTATACCACACTAAAACAACATTGTGACCTGGCGAACCTGAAGTTTTAAAAACCTTGCATTAACACATCACGTCAGGCGTTTTGCTATATAGGAAGCCTACTTGTATACATTAACCCCAGGACCCTCCAGTCCTTGCCCCATTCTTTACTTATGGAGATAACAATCTCCCTGACACAATAAAGAACAGAGAAATGCTGTGACCCCTACCACCTTCCTCCCCCTGGGAGTACTTAACCAGTACCTACCCAGCATTCTGCCTATTCTTTATTCTGTCTGCCAACAGAATGGGATGAGTGTGCTGGGTGCTTCTTTTGCTGCAGGTCTTCTGCTGGTTCCTGTTCGACTGCTGGGCCGTCCTCAGTGGGCTGAGTGGTGCTTTCTTACCTGCTGGGCTTGCCAAGAGGAGTGGATGTTGCTGGCCTGTCCTTACAGGCTGGTGCACCGGCTCCCCAGATCTATTCCGGGTTGTAGGGCTCGACTTCCAAAGGCTGGGACGGGTGGAAGATGCACTGCGGTGGCTGGATGGCATCTCAGGTACTGAACTGGTGGTACCCCTTATTATTATTATTATTATTATTATTATTATTCAGTTTTGTACAGCGCGTGGTTACCCAGGAGCATCCCAGCGCTTCGCCAAACAGAGTAACAATGCAGACAGGAACAGAGGCAGGAAAGTTTAGCAGAAGAGGAAGGTTTTCAAATGTTTTTGAAAGCGTAGGAGACAAGGCTCCGAGCGTAGAGCAAGGGGAAGTGAGTTCCAAAGAGTGGCTACATTAACGGAGAATCTCCTTCCTCCTGATCGGGCCTTTTTGACCCTGGGGACAACGATAAGATGTTGTTGGTCCGAGCGTAAAGTTCTACTGGCTTTGTACGGGATCACCATCTTTTGAAGGGCGGGAGGGCCTTTGCCTTGCAAGATTTTGTGAGCAAGGCAGAGGGATTTGAATTTCACCCTCTCTCGTACTGGCAGCCAGTGTAGGGCCTTCAATGCTGGTTTAGCCAATCGTGACATGGGGATGTTATGAAGCATTCGGGCTGCCGCATTCTGAACTTGCTGAAGTTTGTTCAGAGTAATCTCAGGGGCACCTAGGTAGATCGCATTGCTGAAATCTAACCTGGACATGATCAGACCCTGGATTAATAACTTCCGAGATAGAAAAGGAATCAGGGGCAGCACTTTGCGTACCGATCGGAGAAGGCCGAAGCAGACTCCTTAAAGTACCTGCTGGCCGGATTGCTCCTGGATGGCTTTATGCCCAGGTGCTGTGGCTTCTGGTGCACACCTGGGCGAGCTGTTGGGGCCTTCTTGGGGCTGACAGTGTGGTGTGGGGTCTGCTGGCCCCATTGGTGAGTACTACGTAGTGGTTTTTGATGTACTTGTTCTTTGCATTCTCGCCTGTGGTTAACCCTGTGTTTTGGTGTTCTATGTTTTCAAGTCCCTTATGGTGTGTTGCACATTGGTTTTGTTTCCATGTGTGTATGGATATATGTGCCCCTTTTTGTCACACGTGTGTGGGCCCTTTGTGTTCCCTTTCACTGCCCTGGGCCTCTGCTCTGACCGTGTGTTGTCTGCCCTTGGGGTGCTGGCAGCTAGGGGCTGTGCTGGTGGTGCGCACCTGGGTTGGCTAGTGCGGGCATTGGTGTGGTGGCCCTGGTGGTCAGGAATTTGCCGGCCCAGAGGGTGTGTACGTGTTGCGGTTCTCCCACTGCTTTTTTCACTTCCTTTCCAAAAGTGATGATTTTGCACGCTCTTGGGGGTCTTGTTGTTCCCCTTCGCCGGTTTTGCTCATGTCTGGCCTTGCTTTGCGGCTGCCCCTGGGTGGTGGGCCATGCTCGGGATGTCCCTGGTGTGCCTGACTGCTGTTGAGCCCGTTTTGGCTTTGCCCTGGTGCTCTGGCTTTGGAGGTATACAACGTTTACAACACAATTTTTACAACACACTACCATTACAACAAAACTTTTACAACGCAACATCCATTACAACGCATACATTTACAACGCAGTCATTACAACGCATGACACTACAACGCACACCACTACAACGCATACCATTACAACGCAGTCATTACAACGCATACTATTACAACGCAAAACTTACCATCCAACACTTACCCTACTGTTGCACCCCCTGGAGTTAGAATAGTAATTTTTACCCCTACACTATCCAAAACTTTCCCTACTCTTGCACCCCCTGGAGTTAGAATAGTAATTTTAACCCCTACACTATCCAACACTTACCTTATATGCAATGTAATGTAATGCGTTGTAATGGTATGCGTTGTAAATGTAGTATGCGTTGTAGTGGAATGCGTTGTTAAGGTATTTTTTAAGAATTCGTTGTAATGGTATGCGTTGTAATGGTGGGCGTTGTAATGGATGTTGCGGTGTAAAAAATGCGTTGTAAAGGTATGCGTTGTAAAAGTGTGCATTGTAACGTCATACATCCGGCTTTGGAGCATGCAGGGGCTGGCTGGTGGGGCTATTGGTTCTGACAAGGGAATCTTGCTAGTACCATTTCGAATGATCAAGTTTGTGAAGATTTATGGTAAAGTGAGAGAGTATTTACTTCAAAAGAGGATTAATTGTGGTGTAAACGGAGCCACGATTGGACTTGAAGAATTCTCCAATCATTACCAACTGCACAAGATAAGGATGACACCTCACCACAATCTTAGAACATTCTGTGAGATGGGAAAACACCTAAAAGAAAATCCTGACAGATCACTGCTGTTGGAAGAAGCTTGAGTATGTGCTGTTAAGGGGATTGTGTTTTGGGGAGAATTGATCCAGGATTAAACCTACAGAATTTCCCAATCAATGCCTATTGCAAAGGGCAAGAATGACACCTCACCTCTGTCACAATCAAAGGACATTCTTGGACCTGGAAGAACACCTTAAGGATGAAAAGAATCCTACGAAACCTAGGAAGTGGAACTGCTGTCTAATTTTCATCTGGCTGGCTTCTTGTTCACTGCCACAAAGACACAACAGTCAGAGAAGGCATCCATCCTCAAAAGTAGGTCTGGCTGACTAGTTGTAAGTGGACTGCATTGAAACCGCTGAGTTCCCTAGCTGGAGACAGAGCTAGTGCTTGAGCCTCATAAGACATAGTCCCATGTTAAAGCTTATTTGGCCCTCTCTGGATATTACAGGAGATCCTGTAGGGGTATGGGAATATTGCTGTACCTTTAAATGAGAAGACTTCCATGATGCAAGCTTAGAAAGTAATCTGGAGAGCAGAGTTCCAGAAGGCCCTTGGTGACTGGAAGGAGGGTAAGTGCTCTGCACCAGTGCAGCAAATACCTGGCTTCAGCAAAGAGACTGTGGTGGGACACATGCTTCAGGGCATGACATTGCACTACGCTCTTGCATCTTAATGATGAAGGCAGGACTAGCCAGCATTGTTCATCAGTAGATGTCTGCTATCCAGTATAAGTACCGTGGCCATTGAGAGAGAAGCTGTTTCGGTTGTGTTGTCCAAGAAGAAATTGAGATAATAAATATTTGGAACTCATTTATGCGTTCAGTCAGAACACATGCCCCAAAGAGGATTGATGGAGAAATGGGAAAAAGAGTCCTAAACTGTAGCAGAGGTCCCTACCCTTACAGGCAATGACTTTTATAGGGCCACACTAACCTGGCATTGACTACTTCGATGGTGATGTATTCCAGCTTTTCTTCCTTGGACCTGAGTTCTTCCAGGAGGATTGTGAGACTATTCCCTACCCTAAGCTGGAATTGGCCTGTGGAAGTTATAACATAATTGTATTGCAGTCCCCCTACTTTTTTCTGTTGATTTTGCTGGGGTCAGGGCCCTGCCATTTAGTCTCACAGCACCTGTGCTTATTTCCTAAATATGTACTGTACATTTGGCCAAACAGCTTATTTAACTTCCCAGTAAGGCCATGATAAGGTGATGTAGAAGACGCATCAGAGACATGGAAGTTAGAAATTATATGTGGTATGCAGGGTGTATTTTTTCACCGCTGACACACGTAAATGACTATAATGTATGGCTAAAGGAAGCAACATTTTGTCCTGGCTAGGCATATTCAGACTTTCTATCTAATGCATATGAGTATTTTGTTTAGAAAAGCATGACAATAGTTTAGGTAGATATTTGTAAATGTTTTATGTGTGCAAGCATCATTGTGCACAGATAGTACACATGGACATACAATCTACATACACCTCATCCATGCACCCCTCCATAGATGCAATAACACCACTAGTTATGTGTGACATCTTCAGTAAGTCCAGAGTGTTAGGCATGCACTATTTGACATGCTGAGGTATTTTAGCCCAAACTTGCATTGATAGAAGCAAAACTAGAAGCCTCAAAAGGCAGCAAAAATGAAAAGCCACAACTAGCTGAAGGTTTCCAACACAATAGTGGATGGTTGGAAAAAAACCATACACTTTCTTCTGGTGAACTGGTCCGGACACAAGATGCCACATACATGCGGCTAAGGCATTGATGTAGGGACCATACATTAGAGCCCTAACATGGAACTCCTTCAATTTGGAGTGCAGCAACAATGGTTCTTAGACATGGAATTCTGAGGAAATAATGTGATTTTTGTGTGTTTGTACTTACCTTTCATTCTTGTTACCCCACAATTGGATTATTGACCACTTGTGCATTTAAGCCCTGATGAAGTTCAATGTGAATTGAATGAAATGCGTTGGCTGGAGCCTGTTTTTTGATACAATTTAAATAAAGGAGAATACAAAACATAAAGGAACATTTGTCCATTTATCATATCTTTTGGGAAAAGAAAACTTGGTGGTGCACATTTCCTAAATCATCAATTTTTCAGTGTGCAGTCGTATATCGAATTTGTTTTATCGACTTACCTTATTATCGAGTTGCAGATATCGAATGGACAGAATATTGACTGTCAGAATATCGTTGACCAGAATAACGAGTAATATCGACTATAAGGTAAGTAATATCGAATTCCTTAATATCGAAGTTAGTAATATTGAAGTAAGGAATATCGTTTGCAATAATATAAATGTTAATAATATCGACATGTATTGTAATGTTATGTATTTTAGTATGTATTTTATATGTATGTGATTAACATTTCTTGTTATGTTTTTTATTTATTTTTTAAAATATGCATTAAATGTTTAGAAGTTATAAAAAAAATGTAAAGGTCATTTTATATTTTAGGATTGAAGTAGGTTGTTGTGGATTTATAGGGGAATAGGGTGGGAAGTAATTTAATTATAGTAAGTTAAATAATATTTTTTTGTAAATTATTAAATATTTTAAATCTCTTTATTGAAATTTCAACATACAAAAAAATAATCTCATATGTTTAGGCGTCATTTCATTAACATTGCTTAGCCTATGACCATAAACGGGCAAGCCGGGTCCGCAAGTACGACAATGGGTTTGTACCAAAGTAGGATAACCTTACATAAACTAAAATTAGACGGGAAAATAAAAAACTAATACAAAACATTGTAAACCCCCCATCCCCACCCTTCCTCTCCACCCTCCACCTGTGTTCCATGTCCACTACCTAGGTTGTCTAAACTGTACTTGGTCTCAATCACTTCTCCGCCTGTTGCGTATCAGAGAGGCGCAGTAAGCAGAGATATCGGGGGCAGGTAGCTTCCCGGAATTCAGAACTAAGAGGGATAGAAAGGGTTGCCACAATCCGATATAGTTAGATCCCTCCCCTGCTATTGTTAATGTCAGCGTCTCCATTCCAACTACATGCCACAGGCGAAGTAGCCAGCCTGTGAAAGTTGGGATGTGGGAGGTACGCCAGTGTGTGAGTATATTTTGCATCACCGAACCCAGTGCAATTGCTATCTGGCGGCCTGTACGGGATTGCAGTGGATAAGTCAGGGGATTTTGAAGGCCCAAGAGAACATATGCTGAGAAGCGTGGGATTTCTGTATTGAAGTGTTTATCCACTTCGTCTATCACTTGATTCCAATAAGGCTGGATGTGGTCACACTCCCATAATAGGTGTACCTAAGTGCCTATGTGTGCACAGCCCCGCCAACAGGCCGCCTCCCAAGTGTGGTCTATTGAGTGAAGACGCTCTGGGGTATAATACCAGTTGGTCACTACTTTTGTGAAGGTTTCAGTGAGCCCCATGTGATATGCTGAATGGCGGGCCCTATAGTATATCCCCTCCCACTCCTTGTGACTGAGTGTCCTGCCCAGTTCCCTTTCCCAGCACGCCCTTCCGGAACTGTAAGTGTGAGTATGTCTGACCTGCAGCATCTTGTACAAATCGGATACAAGCTTTTTATCTGACGTATGCGTAAGAAGCCACTGCTCATAGGGGAGAAAATGTCTGTCAGCCATGGAGCGGACCTGATCATGGAGTGCACAGTGCCACACCTGGAAATACCGAAGTCTCTCAGTTTCAGGCAGCTCATATTCCTGTTTAAATTGATGGAACGGAATAACTCCATCCGCGGCATACATATGATGCAGAAATCGGCACCCAGAGGGCCTCCATCTTGCAAAGTCTACTGCGTCTATACCCAGGGTGAAGTCGGGATTATCTATCAACGGGGTGAGTGGAGACAGGAAGGTGGTAAGTTTGTGCTTGATATTGGTTTGATCCCATATCTCCAGGGGGACTCGTGTAATGTGTGAAGCATATAAGTTAGGGGGCCCATGGCGTTTGCGGAGAAAGGGGAAAATATTTTAAATTACAATTTGCGATTTAGTTCCGTAGCGGGTTGTGGGTGTATAGGGGAATAGGGTGGGAAGTAATTTAGTTTTAATTAATTAATTAATTAAATAATTAATTAAATATTTTAGTATTTAATATTGTGCATTGTTAATTGTGATAATTAATTAGTTATTAGTTAATTATAAATGTATTAATAATAATTAAAGATAATTGGTGAGTGTGTTCACTGTGTTAAAAAAGTTATTAATTTGTTATTAATTGGATATTCATTATTAATAATTACATTGTTAATATGTTAATTGTGTTCTTTTTTGTAGGAGTGTGTTGAGAGTTTATAGGGGAATAGTGTGGGAAGTAATATAATTGTAATTAATTAATTTATTAATATTTTTCTATTTAACAATGCATATTGTTATTTTTGTGTAATTACTTATTTATTAATTGTAAATTGATTAATAATTTATACTTTATTTGTAATTAGGTTAATTGTGTCAAAAATATTTATTAGTTATTCAATTGAAAATAATTGGTAATAATTAATTTGTTAATATGTTTTTTGTGTAATTTTGTAGGAGTGTATTGAGGTTTGATAGGGGAGTAGGGTGGGAAGTAATTCAATTTATATACCAATTTTTATCTTTTTTATATATTATTTATTTAAAGTTATTTTATAGAGTTAATTGTGTGTATTAATTTATATTTGATAGTTATTAATTTCATTGTTAATTGTTGTTAGTTAATAAATTAATTGATACTTAATTATGTTACTTTATTATTATTTTAAAATATTGGTGGTTATGTTTATGGGGGAATATGGTGGGAGGTAAATTAATTTAAATTAATTAATTAATTGTTTATTCATGTAAATTATATTGTAGGAGTGGGTATACTAAATTATTACCCTCGATACGGTCACCGATGATAAACTACTCGAACGCCTCAGTCTCAGGATGGGTCTGGGTGGTGTGGTCCTAGAATGGTTCAGGTACTTCCTCCATAAACGATATCAGAGATTCCTCATTAACGGCAACCTATCAGCTCCCACCCCGGTCATGGTTGGAGTTCCCCAAGGCTCAACCATGTCCCCCACCCTCTTTAATCTCTACTTAGAGACACTCACCGAAGTTCTTCGTACCGCCAACATCTCTTACCATATGCACCGGGACCATACCCAAATATACATCAATATCTCTTCGCTCAAGGAGATCCTCTCTCTGAACAAGACCCTAAAACTGACTGGCCAATGGCTAGCCGCTAACCAACTCAAACTCAATGCAAGGAAAACTGAATTTCTCCTAATCTCCCCTTCAAAGCCAACCCAGAGATTCAGATGTGGATCAAGGCCATCACAGCCCTAAACTGCCCGCCAACCATTGTGGACTCTGCCAAATCCCTGGGCATAATCCTCGACTGTAACCTGAACATGTGAGACCACATTAACTCGATGGCTAAAGCAGCTAGATTCCACCTGAGCTACCTATGGTAGCTGAAACCTTTCATTGATGCTCCTGACTTAAAAATGGCAGTTCAAGCACTAGTCATCTCTAGACTGGAATATGGATGTTCCACCGTTACTGGTCTACCCAAGATCTCCCTAGCACCTTTAAAAGCTTGCCTCAACGCGGCCGCCAGACTGCTCACCGGCACCAGGAAATTCGACCACATCTGAAAGCGCTGAACTGTGAAAGCGCTGAACTGGCTCCCTCTGGAGGCCAGAATTCGGTTGAAACTGGCATGCATTACACACAAGGTTTTATACTCAAACTCCCCTGCTTATCTGGCACAGAAACTAGTGGTATCTGGAGGAAGCAGTAACTCCTGGTCCGCTAGAAACCTCTTACTCCAACCCACCTGTTTCCAGAAAAAAAGAACCTACATAGGGCTTTCACCGGGGCGGCACCAAGAATTTGGAACTCTTTCCCACCCGCCATCAGAAGAATCCCTTCTCTAGCACGTTTCATGAAGGAGGCCAAAACCTTCCTCATGGGTAAATTCCTCATCTAATGCCTGCCCTCAACCACCGCACTGTGCATGGTGAATCTAAGGCTATCGCTTCTTCTCCAGATCACCAACTCTCCCCACATAGAATATGTGGGGCCTTTGTTTTTACTGATTTTAACTTTGATTGCAATCATACATTTGTATCCCCCTTTTTCCCCTATGTTCTCAACACCCCTGCCCCTCGCCAACCTTTTGTATAGTTTTGTATATTTCTGCACTTTAGACTTTGTTTGTTCACCTCTGTAATCATATAAAGCACTCTGATACCCTCATGGGTCAAGTTTGCTCTCTATAAAACACTATAATAAATAAATAAATCAAATTACCCTACGCTATCCAACACTTTCCCTACTGTTGCACTCACTGGAGAGGGAATAGTAATTTTCACTCTCCCACTATCCAACAATTTCCCTACTGTTGCACTCACTGGAGTGTGAATAGTACATTTTACCCACCTGCTAAACACTTTCGCTACTGTTCCACTCGCTGGATTGGGAATAGTAATTTTTACCCACCCCATATCCAACACTTTCCCTACTGGTGCACTCACTGGAGTGGGATTAGTAAATTTTACCCACCTGCTAACCAACACTTTCCCTACTGTTCCACTCGCTGGAGTGGAATAGTAATTTTTACCCACCCGCTATCCAACACTTTCCCTACTGTTGCACTCACTGGTGTTGGAATAGTAATTTTTATATACACACTATCCAACACTTTCCCTACTGTTCCACTCACTGGAGTGGGAATAGTAATTTGTACCCATCCGCTATGCAACACTTTCCCTACGGTTGCACTCACTGAAGTAGGAATAATAATTTGTATATAACCGCTATTAAACATTTTCTCTACTGTTGCACTCGCTGGAGTGGGGATAGTAATTTTTACCCACTCGCTATCCAACACTTTCCCTACTGTTGCACTCGGTGGACTGGGAATAGTAATTTTTACCCACCCGCTATCCAACACATTCCCTAGTGTTGCACTTACTAGAGTGAGAAAAGTAATTTTTACACTCCAGCTGTCCAACATTTTCCCTACTGTTGCACTCACTGGAATGGGAATAGTTATTTTTATATACCCGGTATCTAACATTTTCCATACTGTTGCACTCGCTGGAGTGGGAATAGTAATTTTATGCTCCACGCTTTGCAACATTTTCAGTCTTGTTATATTTAATGTAGTGTTAAATATATTTTATTTAATATTTATTTTTAAATGTATAATATAGGTTTCTTTATACATATATATATATATATTCACTGAAAAAACCATAGGTTATAGACCATATATAGTTAGGAATTAGCATTTACAAAACCTTGAAAATTCACTGAAAAAACCATAGGTTATAGACCATATATAGTTAGGAATTAGCATTTACAAAACCTTGAAAATTCACTGAAAAAACCATAGGTTATAGACCATATATCGTTAGGAATTAGCATTTAAAAAACCTTATTTTACCCACACAAAACCATTGAAATTCCATATATAGTTAGTTGCACTAACTATATATCGCGCACCCGCAATCCACTGCTGATGATGTCACATATTACATCATTCATGACATGGTCAGTGACATCACTGATGACATCACTGATGACATCTCAAATGACATCACTGATGACATGACTGATAACAACATCCAGTGATTTTTTGTTTCTGTAAAGTTTAAATATGTCTTACATATTGAAGAATGAGTGGATGTGTAAATGTCTGGACGAAGGATTTAGTAGGTGCATGACTGACTGTATGACTGAGTGATTAAATGTGTCTCACTGAGTGCATGGGATAGTGACTAAACTGTCTTAATTTGTGCATCATTATGTCTGTTGTTCTATAAACTGCTGCATGTGTTGATCAGTAGCTATATGAGTAACTATATGGGTTATTGATTGATTGCCCAAGTATTTGTATGGGAGACTGAGTGTGTGTGTGGCTGGCTGGGAGGTGTATGACTCTGTGCAGATCAATGTGTACTTGTATCAATGATTGTATAAGAAGGTAAGTATGTGTTAGTATATGTTTGAAAATGTAAGGTGCTCTATGTTTAACTGTATAGACAAGAAAATGGAAGTGTCATTGATTCTTTACAGGACTGACTAGGTGTGTGAGTAACTCCATGGATGAGTGGCAGACTGTGAGTGTCTGTATAGGTGTATGAGTGCATATGATAGTGTTGTAATGATGAGTGATTGTATGTATGAATGATTGTATGGGTGAATGAGTGAAGGTGTGTGTAGACGTAGGAATCAGTGAGTGCGTATGTAGTAACTAGTATTGGTGTGTCAATGGTTTCAAAAATTATACTCTGTATTTAACACTGGGTGAAACAGAGGTTATATTAAAATGTGAGGAGATGCATTGTATTGTCACATGAATGATATCATCAGTGATGTGGTCATTGATGTCAAATGAGATGTCATCAGTGATGTCATCAGTGATGTAATTTGAGATGTCATCAGTGATGTCATCAGTGATGTCACTGACTATGTCATGAATGATGTAATATGTGACATCATCAGCAGTGGATTGCGGGTGCGCGATATATAGTTAGTGCAACTAACTATATATGGAATTTCAATGGTTTTGTGTGGGTAAAATAAGGTTTTTTAAATGCTAATTCCTAACGATATATGGTCTATAACCTATGGTTTTTTCAGTGAATTTTCAAGGTTTTGTAAATGCTAATTCCTAACTATATATGGTCTATAACCTATGGTTTTTTCAGTGAATTTTCAAGGTTTTGTAAATGCTAATTCCTAACTATATATGGTCTATAACCTATGGTTTTTTCAGTGAATTTCAATGGTTTTTTAATAGCAAATATCATAAGCTGTCGAATGTCAAGTACGTGGTAAGTAAAAACATTTTCGTGTTTATGCACACTGATCTGCTTTGAATGCTGCCCCCCCCCTCATTTCTATTAGGAGTACTCTCTCTTTTCAGATAGTGAAAGGTAGTTAACGCAGGCCTTTGCCCCCGTTGTAATACGTCGTGCCTGCTTCTCTCTCCATTTGATTGATTGTTATCCAAGCATTTACTGTTTTAGAATTGGTTCTCTTTGGTTCATTCTCTATTTACAAACAAACACAGAGTCGCAATACTCTGTTTAGTCTTTGCAGATAACGAAAAATCGTGTAAAAAAACAAAAGGAATCGAGCAAAATCAGTAGGCCACTAATGGGATCTCTTTTTGACCTCGCTAAAATAGAAACATTAAGAACAACCCCTCATGACAAATACGAAACTAGTGAGATGAACTGAACTCCACACCATGATGGCTGCAATACAGCTCGGCTCCGCCACCCACCCCGCCCAAAATAACGATAAAGAGCGGCTGCCATGATTGCTCGTGGAATGGCCACGACGGAGCTACGAAATGGTGGTGCTCTCATGCTAACGCCAGCTTCAGTCTGAAACATCCAGAAACACTGTAGACTACCAATTCGTAATCGTATATGATGAGTAGACATTTACACTGTAGAGGAACGTAACGGGCGGGCCATTAGGTTGCAAGAACTAAGGTGTCTAACAGTTGCGGAATCGGTGGACGTACATTTTATAATTAAAATACGACAGGGCCAGTTACAATAAAATTATCTAGATATACATTTGCGGGCAAGTACCATGCGCGACGTTAATTCGAACTTTCAATAGTACAGTAATCAATAACACATCAGAACTTAATATCAATAGGGATGTCGAAATACTCAATCAATTCTCGTCCCCGCCTGCCATGTGCTTCAAAACTGCATACGTATCTCGTGATTTCAAGGTTCTGCAACCAGTACACAACAAGGAGCTACGAGTCCCATTTATTCCGGCGCCATTTTGGGCGAGGACGGGCAGGTCCAGGATATAGTCAAAATGTCTGTACCAACCATCGACTATGATGATGTTCATATGCTGTATTTATAGAGTAACACTCAACTGTCCACATGAAATTAATTTGCCACAATCTAAACATGTCATTTTAATCTTTCCAAAGTTCTTCTAAATATTTGGGACCGTTTCCCTTGCCTCTGATGCTGTCAGTGCCACTTCTTTGATGAATGTACTGGCAGGTCGGGGGTTCTCCTCCAAATCTCTCTTTTATGCAGCACTATAATTAATTGGTGCCACCTCTCCATATGACGATGCATGGTATAGTTACCATAACTATATTTTTTTTCGGTTCCTCTGGAGAGTACATCGTGGCAGATGAAGCGTATAACGTACCGGGCATTTACCTTTTTTTGCATGTAGAGGAAAGGAAAAAAAAATCGAGCGTCCGAGTTCTAAGGTGTCCCAGGGCCATTTTAGTGGACCAGGTCCAAATCCAAAGAACAGGCCGCCATTTTGAGAGTCCTGTTGCAGCCGCCTGTCGCTGTAGCATCAAGAGCGGCCAAAACTCAGCTGAATGGCAACTGAAATGGTAAAGGGGCGCCCCACTACAGCAGACGAGCCTCCACCTAGGAAGGCCCGTTCACGCCGCCTCCCCCCCCCTTCGGGCACCCCACGCCGTTATTCGGAGCAGTATTGTAGGATGGCCACACCAGTGCAGCAACTTGCTAGACACCACCTCGGTGGTAACCGAATCTCAGCGCCTTGTGGTGTCTTCTATTCAGAAAACATTGTTGTGCTGCCTTCGACCTATTCGCCGCAAGTGCGCACGCAACTCAGCTGCATAGCTTGCTAGACACCACCTCGGTGCTAACCGAATCTCAGCGCCTTGTGGTGTCTTCTATTCCAAAAATATTGTTGCGCTGCCTTTGGCCCCATTCGCACATCGGTCCGCTACTGCCGCCATCTCACAGGCCAACGGGGCGCCCCACGCCGACTTTCAGCATTGTAGGATGGCCACACCAGTGCACCTTACTAGACACCACCTCGGTGCCATCCGGATCTTGGCATCTCAGCGCCTTGTGGTGTCTTCTATTCAGAAAATATTGTTGCGCTGCCTTTGGCCCCATTCGCACATCGGTCCGCTACTGACGCCATCTCACAGGCTAATGGGGCGCCCCACGCCGAGTTTCAGCATTGTAGGATGGCCACACCAGTACAGCAACTTGCTAGACATCACCTCGGTGCCATCCGGATCTTGGCATCTCAGCGCCTTGTGGTGTCTTCTAGTCAGAAAATATTGTTGCGCTGCCTTTGGCCCCATTCGCACATCGGTCCGCTACTGACACCATCTCACAGGCCAACAGGGCGCCCCACGCCGACTTTTACCATTGTAGGATGGCCACACCAGTGCCACAACTTGCTAGACACCACCTCGGTGCCATCCGGATCTTGGCATCTCAGCGCCTTGTGGTGTCTTCTATTCCGAAAATATTGTTGCGCTGCCTTTGGCCCCATTCGCACATCGGTCCGCTACTGACGCCATCTCACAGGCCAACGAGGCGCCCCACGCCGACTTTCAACATTGTAGGATGGCCACACCAGTGCGGCAACTTACTAGACACCACCTCGGTGCCATCCGGATCTTGGCGCGTTGTGCTGCCTTCGGCCTATTCGCACCTCGGTCCGCTACTGACGCGAACTCACAGGCCAACGGGGCGCCCCACGCCGACTTTCAGCATTGTAGGATGGCCACACCAGTGCTGCAACTTGCTGGACACCACCTCGGTGCCATCCGGATCTTGGCGCGTTGTGTTGCCTTCGGCCTATTCGCACATCGGTCCGCTACTGACGCCGCCTCACGTGCCAACGGATTTTCTACGCTTTTTATACCCTATGCCGCATAACAGGTCATGTGACTTGTTTATAAAACTTTTCATTGGTTCATTTTACTTTTGGTTTCCTAATGATGGAAGGCTTGATCATATGACCTAAAAATAACACTTTTCATTGGATGAAAACTTTTTTTTTTTCCCAAACGATGAAAGCCCCACCTTGTTTCTGGATGTTTCACACTGAAGCTGGCGTCACCATGAAAGCACCACCATCTCGTGGCTCCGTCGTGGTCATTCCGCGAGCAATCATGGCAGCCGCTCCCCACCAGAAGCCTGCAGGAGTCGGGGGCCCCCAAAACTTTTGTTGAATCCTCAAGGCGGAGGGGACGCTTTCGAGAATGGGGTCCAAGACCTAGCAGACAAGCGTCCGATTTGCAAGGTGTCCCAGGGCCATTTCAGTGGACCAGGCCCAAAAAGAAAAGAGCCTGCCGCCATTTTGAGAGTCCTGTGGCAGCCGCCTATCGCTGCACCGCAAGAGTGGGCGCAACTCAGCTGAATTGCGGCTTTTGACACAGTGGACCAAAAGCGGACGGAATGGCAACTGAAACGGTAAAGGGGCACCCCACTACAACAGACGAGACTCCACCTGGAGAGGCCCGTTCACGCCGCCTCCCCCCCCCCCCGGGGCGCCCCACGCCGTTCTTCGGAGCAGCATTGTAGGATACCAAAACCAGTGCGGCAACTTACTGGACATCACCTTGGTGCCATCGTTCTGCTGCCTTGGAACTATTCGCACAACAGTTTGCTACTGATGACCCACCCCCCGCGACGCCCCACGCCGGATGCTGAAATCAGTGCGGCACCCAGGCAACATCACCTGGGTGCCGTCCAGAAATCTGGACGTTGTGCTGCGTTGGGACTATTCGCACAGCCGACCGCTACTTCGTTGTTTTTCCCTAAAAATGTTTATATGTTTTTACTGTTTTTGTTTTGTTGTATATATTTATAAGTTATTAAAGTTTTATAATCTTACTACTTTGTTGGAGTGCTATATATTTTTAATGTGACACATAATTGTAAAAACTTTGATGTACAAAGAGTCATCCCTGGAATCTTCCGCTTCAGGCTCGGTCCCCTCCCCAATCACAATACAGGATGGTTTTCAGATAGTAGGAACGCGTGTGCTGTGACGGATCTCATCGAGTGTGGGCCTTGATCTACTATAACTCCTTTGAAGAGGGGTGATTCTTTACAGCTGGGGCCATAAACTACATCTGCAGGGCTAGCTGATAGCCTAGGACCGGCCTGGACAATCGGACACAGAGGAAAAGGAGTGTCAGAGAGTGTGGTAGTGAATAGGGCGAAAGGGAGGTGTCGGGCGGGCACAGGGTGTGATTCTCAGGGAAGAGCAGCGCAGATGGGGGAGGTTTATTACCCATGCATAAGACAGAGAACGAGGGTGACCAGTGCCTGGGGGAGATGCTTGCGAGGGTGGGGAGCCATGCTAAGGATCGACAGCGTGCAGAGAGTGGGTCTGGTCAAGTCATCTAAAATGGCTGCCGTGCACAACAAAAGTGTGGCATTTGAAAAAAGGCAAGATGGCGCAGACAATGTTTTTCAACACTTCCTGATTTCCTTCGAATCGAACGTTAACAGACGTTGGGGCATATTACCAAAGTTAAGCGATATTTATCCCTAACGATGCTTAGCAACGAATTTTTTACCGCTAAGCATCGTCAGAAATTATCGCAGATAAACCTTGCTATTATCAAGGTTTATCGCAAATGCCATAAAAAACGACCGCAATGCATTAATATCGCTGAAAACTCAGCGATATTCATGCATTACCGAGCTAATGCTCTTAGCCATGTTATCCACCTCCCATTGGATAACATGGCTAAGAACTGCTCAGGGCAGGTGGTAGCTTTTGGAGATATTCGCGCTTAGCGTGAATATCTCCAAAAGTTGGTAATAGGAGTTAGCGATGTTAGCGACTGTTTACAGTCGCTAACATCTTGGCATGCCCACTTTGCATGTCATTAGTGATAAATATCACTGACATGCAAAGTGGGGCCCAAGATGGTCACTATCTCCTACTAGCGGTCGCTAACTGGTGTTAGCAACAGCTAGGTAATACAGAGATAATTTTATCTCCGCGAAGCGGAGCGCTGTTACAGATATATATCTTTTTTTTAACGTTAATTTCTCAAACTCCACTGAAGCACATATATTGAGACCTAGCAAAGGCACATCGAGCTACCAGTCCCTACAATTTTGCCAAGTTTCGTGCAAATCCATTCAGCCGTTCGATTATTATTATTATTATTTTTTTTGCCCCGCGGGGCCCTTTTAAAACCTCCACATCAAACCTAGGGGGTCAGGGAGGATCTACTATGCCCCCTTATGGTCATTTGCCCCTTCGCTTTGGCCTCCTCTTGTCTCTCGATCCTACCGAGAGACAAGATGGCGGCCGCTACGGACTGTTTGGAATGTTTACAGACGCCGGAGAACCAATCAGCTTCGCAAAGCTCTGTTACGCAAAAAGTACGCGAAGCGGAGCGCTGTTACAGATATATATCTTTTTTTGAACGTTAATTTCTCAAAATCCACTGGAGCACATATATTGAGACCTAGCAAAGGCACATCGGGCTACCAGTCCCTACAATTTTGCCAAGTTTCGTGCAAATCCATTCAGCCGTTCGATTATTATTATTTTATTTTTTTTGCCCCGCGGGGCCCTTTTAAAACCTCCACATCAAACCTAGAGGGTCAGGGAGGATCTACTTTGCCCCCTTATGGTCATTTGCCTCTTCGCTTTGGCCTCCTCTTGTCTCTCGATCCTACCGAGAGACAAGATGGCGGCCGCTACGGACTGTTTGGAATGTTTACAGACGCCGGAGAACCAATCAGCTTCGCTTCACAAAGCTCCGTAACGCGTAAAGTACGCGAACCGGAGCGCTGCCTGGTCCGCTGTTACAGATATATATCTTTTTTTGAACGTTTATTTCTCAAAATCCACTGGAGCACATATATTGAGACCTAGCAAAGGCACATCGGGCTACCAGTCCCTACAATTTTGCCAAGTTTTGTGCAAATCCATTCAGCCATTCGGGCTAAAAGTGAGGCCAACCGCCCTATGGAAAACTCAATGTTAAAAACACGTTTTGGGACCCCCCTTTTTTCTCGGCCCCCCCTTGACAAACCCCCCCCAAATTTTCAGGGGCTGCTCAGAAACAAAATGTTCCATTTTCCTGAAAATTTCAGCCAATTCCGTCCACAAACGCCAAAGTTATTAGACATAGAATTTTCAAAAATCCCATAGAGAAAAAATCCTAACTATATATACCTACTGGCGACCGCCAGTAGGTAATATATATATATATATATATATATATATATATATATATATATATATATATATATATATATATATATATATATATATATATATATATATGTAAATATATTTTAAGTTATTTTTTAACATTTCATATTTAAAAAGATTAATTATTTTTTGATAATATTAAGTTAATTTATATTAAAAAAGTATTTAATTTTACATTTCGTTTATTATTTATTAATTTTAACATGCTGTAATTAAATTAATTTATATAAAAAAATAAAATGTCTTTTTTTACATTTCATTTATCATTTATTAATTTTAATTTTTAAAATTAATTTTAAGTATGTTTCACTTAATTATATTTATTGTTTAATTAATTTTATATGTATTTATTTATGGGTTTGTACCGCGCTAGAATCGACTCCCGGAGGAGTATCTCTGCGCCCAACGCCCGGATGGAAGAGCTAGGAAATCAATGGAATTACTGAGCCTGGAACAGAAAGGTTTTTAACCGTTTCCTGAACGTCATATGGTCCATACATAGCCTAAGGGAATCAGGAAGTTTATTCCAGAGGCAAGGTCCAAGGTAGGATAGAGCTTTACCGCCCTGTCTTGCCTTTTTAACAATTGGGACTTGGAGTAGAGATTGATTGCTAGAGCTCAGGATGCATGCTGGTTTATAAAGGATAAACTTCTTCGCTAAATACGAGGGACCCAGGCCATGGATACCCTTATGGACTACACAGCAGGTCTTGAACTTGATATGCTGGCGAATCGGTAACCAGTGCAGCTTATCTAGCAGAGGGCGGGATGGAGATCTGGGTGGGGCATTCAGGACCAACCTTGCAGCAGTATTTTGCACCACCTGAAGCCTACTCAGTGCACCATCGTTTGCTGATACCAGCAGCCCATTGCAGTAGTCCCAACGACCGAGCACCAAAGCCTGGACCAGCGTTTTCTTAGTCGTGTCTGGAAGTAGAGGGAACACTTTACGTAGAAGCCCGATTACTTGAAAGCAGGACCCAACTGTCTGATTTCCGTGGTCTTTTAAAGATAGGTCACGGTCCAGCCGCACACACAAGTTCTTTACCACCTGTTTAGGGCTAGGGACAGGACCTAACTCTGGGGGCCACCAGTCTGGGGCCCACAGCATTGTGGCTTCCCCGAAGAGCATGACCTCCGTTTTGGGCCATCCACTGAGAGACCGCCTTCATGCCTTCTGAAAAGGACTGTTGGACTATGGCGCTTGGTGACTTAAATGGGAAGAGGAGCTGAGTGTGATCAGCATATGACACTGGGGTAAATCCATAAGATCTCATAATACTGGCCAAGGGTGCCACATAGATGTTAAAAAGAGTAGGGCCTAAACAAGACCCCTGTGGCACCTCCTTTTGTGAGTTCTGTGGAGGCAGATCGAAATGTGCCCATAGTGACACTCTGTGTGCGGCCAGTTAGGAAGCTCCTCAACCAGTCCAGTGCAGAACCCCCAAGCCCAACCTCTGTCAGCCGCCTGAGCAAGATGTCATGAGATATAGTATCGAACGCTGCCGATAAATCCAATAGCACCAGAATCACTGAATGCCCTTTGTCCTGTGACATTCGGATGTCATCTACCACTGAAAGGAGAGCTGATTCAGTGCTATGGCGTGGCCTAAAGCCGGACTGAGAGTAGTCCAGCCTTCCTGTTCGTTCGATAAAGCTTGACAGATGGGTATTAAGGTGTTTTTCTGTTAAAACTGCTCAGATACGGGAGGAGCGATATGGGCCTGAGGTTGGACAGCCCTGTCCATGGGATAGAAGAGTTCTTCCGGATGGGTCTCACCATTGTCGTCTTCCACCCTTGTGGGACCCGGCCCTCGGACAAAGAGATGTTGAGAAGGGACTGGATCGTAGGACTGAGTGCCTTTACAACCAATGCCAAGGTTCTAGCCGGGATAAGGTCTGATGGTGACCCACTCTTAATTTGACCAATAAGGTCCTCTACCTCATCCAGAGAAGCAGCAGGGAAATTGGTGAAAATGATGGAATTAGCTACCCTACTTTCCTGAGATAGCACCAAGGGCTGACCACCTGAAAGGCTAGAGCCAGTGATTTTATCTTAGATCCTGTCTATTTTATTTGGAAAAATAAAGGGAGATATCATCGCACAGTTGTTGTGAAGATGAATCAGGGCTCTCACAGGCCACGGGTTTAGTAAAGGTCTGAAGAATCCAGAACAAAACCTTGGTGGCATTGCCTGCCTCTGTGAGTTGTGTGGCAATATAGTTCTTACGAGCCACTCTGATGTTCTTGTGATAAGATGCCAAGGCTGTATAGTAACAGTTCTTATCACCCTCAGAGTGGGACAATCTCCAGATTTTTTCAAGCTTCCTACAAGCCTGTTTATGGGATCGTAGTTGGTCTGTAAACCAAACTTCCTGCCATCGTGCAGGATGCGGCTTACATAATTTCAAGGGGGCAATGGTTTCTACCACAGAGTGGATGGCAAGGTTATATTTAGACAGGGCCTGCTCAATGTTATCAGAGGCAGAGAATCGAGGTTCAGCAAACATCTCTTGGAAAACTTCTTGAGATATTTTGTGCCACTGTCTCCGCAGCATGGGCAAAAATACTGGCTGACCCGGGGGTTTACTCGAGTCGGGCATGACAAATTCTAAGACTGAATGGTCGGTCCAAATTACCTGTTTGGGAGGGTGGCATACAATCTTAGGGGAGTTGGATAGAATTAGGTCTAAAGTGTGTCCTGCCCGGTGGGTGGGGCCAGTGTTATATTGTGTTAGCCCCAGTAAGGAAAGATCGGCTAACAGAGATCGGGCCTCCACATTATCCGGCAATTCACAATGTACATTGAAATCCCCTAAGAGTAAAAAGTCACTCCCAGGGTTAATGTGCGGAGCCAGTGCTTCCACTAGTGAGATAGAAAAAGTTGTACAAGGACCGGGGGGACGATATACTAAGGCCCCTTTCCAATCAGCCCTTGTGGAAGTATTAATCCTAAAAATCATTAATTCCATATCTGCAGTGCAGCAGTGATCCAGTATTGAGATGGAAATGTCACATTTATGGACAATGGCAATGCCACCGCAAATTTTTTTTGGTCTATCTATTCTCACTATCTTGTATCCTTCCGGGATACCGAGGGTGATTGCAGGAACCGAATGGGGCTTCAGCCACGTCTCCGTCAGGAAACACAGCTCGGGTTGAGAGGTGGAAAGCAAGTCCCAAACCTCCATGTGATGTTTGGGCAGAGATCTAAAATTGCAGAGCAAGTTCTTCCATCCTTTTTGTGGGTTAGAAGCAAACACGGTGGCTGCTCCAGATTGATAGTCATCATGGGGCATCTGAAACTGACAGTATCGACAAGAGAATGGCCCTTCAGGCCTCCTTGTCACATCCGTGCAGGGGGACGGACCGTAGCGCTTGCAAGTCCTGGGAAGAATAGGTGACAGGCTTGGATGCACAATGGACCTTGTGCAGCCGGACAGAGGTCATGGCCCCTGGCCCCGTCCGGACGCGGACGGGCACAGACTGGCTTCTCTTTGGCTTGTCTTAGGCACGTCTAAGGCGCTCCACTGCGCGCGAACGCTGCGCGCTCGAGTGACGAGAGGGCTATGTAGCCCTTCCCTTACAACAACTAGAGCGCTAACCGCTCCAGTTGTAGGCCGGAAGTACCTGGCTCTCCCTGTCCCGCCCTCCGCTCAACGGTACTAGCTACCGAGTCGGACCGGGGCGGGCAGGATCAGAACACTGAGCCCAGGCTTCCCCACTTGGTGAGTGAAAGGCCCCCCTTTAGTTTTGATTCCTCGGTATAGCACAAAACACGTTTTAAAACAAAGTACAATGTAGTAATCACATTAGGTTAAAAGTTAAAAGTTTAAAATTAGCGATTTAAATTTTGCAATTCGGCATTTCAGAAATAGCTCAGGGTGATCTCACTGTTTGCGCAAGCAGCACGCCCACAGCTCCTCGCCGCCTACAACAACTAGAGCGCTAACCGCTCCAGTTGTAGGCCGGAAGTACCTGGCTCTCCCTGTATTACTTTTAAGACACTTTAAAAACTTTATATTTTTGCAAACTATATTTTTAGCATTGATATTTTGGATTCAATATTTTTGCACTTACCTGTTTGTAGCCAGGAAGTCGATATTCTGATTCTCGATATTTTTACCTCGCTATTTTGGTAGGTCGATATGCTTCACATCGATATTTTGTCAGTGATCCCCATTTTCTAATCTACTTTGCAGTTTGCACCCACCAACAGCAGGTGCAGGTGTTGTTGTGCACACTTCTATAGGGTGAACAACCGTTACAACGAAACTTTTACAACGCACTACCATTACAACGTGGTCATTACAACGCAAACCATTACAACGCATTGCGCTGGGGGGCGCTATAGGATAGGGAATACGTTTAATTTACTATCCAACACCTTCCCTAGTGTCCACGGGGACTGGTGTTGGAATAGTAAATTAAACTTTTCACTATCCACACCCCAAAGCGCTATGCGTTGTAATGGATTGCGATGTAAAAACGCATTGTAAAGGCAGGCGTTGTAATAGCCTGCGTTGTAACATCATACATCCTTCTATAGATTACTGTATGTAAATACTATACGATAAACGGAGCAGTGACGTGCAGATTTCATAGTCCACCGATGTTCGTTCCTTCTGCTTTAAAGTTATCATGTTTATTTGCCTCTTGTTGCGAGAGATTAGTGGGATATCTGTTAACAGCTAGGGAGAATTCAATTTGCTGCATAGAGTTTTTTGATGGGGGGGGGACAGATTCCTTAGTTCTCCAGACATTTTGAAAAATTTTCAACTTATCCGCAAATTTTGAAATGTTGCAGATTTTTTAAAGGTAGCTTTCCAGTACAATATGAATCCCTTATATCATTCTATGGAGAGAAGAGGGGCTAGCTGAATAACTTGGTCTTACATGTATGCTTGCCCAAAAGGTTTAAAACGAATACATTTTTGTGTTTACATAATAATTATAGGTTGAGATTATGTTGAAAAAATACATGTTGTCAAATTATAAAAGATGTCCTCAGAAGGTATGAAACTAGCTTCGAATTTTTTTTAATTGTAGCACATAGAGTCGAGCAATAACATTGGTAATTACAATATCAAAGTTTAACTAGTTTTGTCATTGAGCAACATAGGGTAAGTATTAAACTTTCAAAAAGAAATATAAACTTTATTGCTGGGAATGGCACATTTTATGAATCTTTAAATTCTGCTGCTGATGTCCAAACCTATTTTCGCTGGGCAAAGCGGCAGCCATTCTCAGGGAGAAGTGTAATGATGCAAGCGTCAGTTCTCCTAATATTAAACTAACAGCAGAAGGGTAATGCCTCATTGCACATGCCTTCTGAATGATGTGTGATGTAGGAAAATGGGCATCGAAATCTCTCACATCAGACTGGATGGGCTCAGTTTCCAAATATTATACCAATATCAGAAAGCTAATGGCCTAATATGTGAACACAATGTTTTACGTCCTGCAAACCGTGTCTGCTTTTCTCGCCAGAAATCAATGAGGGATGTTGTCATTGGTGTGGCTCTCTCAAGTACTACATGTTAGTTCCAGGCAGCTGTCGAATAAAGAGCTTTTTTGCAGTAATAGAAATTAGAATGAGAGTTAATAGGCCTGCTGAAGCATTTCAGGTAATCGCAGAGTGAAAGTCTGCCCCCTACTGAACAGCCTGACCTCTGCCCCCTAGCTCTAGCCTAATTGTGTTATGCTAGTAGCCACGATGCACGTGTTTATAAGACTGGTTGCCCACCCACCCTTAGATTTTCAGACAATCTTTCAGATCATCTCAGAACGAACTCCCCCTCAGCATCAGACGAAGCCCCATATTGCAAGCTTTTAGGAAGAGCCTCAAGTCCTTGCTCCCTCCCCAGAGCCTTGAGACCCTTACAGGTGAGTAGTGCACTCTACAAATCCCTGATTGATTGAACTTCCTCCACTATCTAGGAGAATGAATTTGGATTCATGATCAATAGCACCCTTTCTCTCGAACAAGACATAACCAAACTGGAAAAACTGCACGATGTCATCTCCTACAACTAAAAAGATTTAAATTCTTATCCTCAAATGATCAACCAAAGACTTCTGCTTATATTCTGGTCATCTCCAGGCTGGACAATGGCAGTGCCCTCTGAACTGCACTTCCAACCAATGCACTTCCATCTATCAAAGCTGTCATGCATTCTACAACGAGATCGGCTACAGGCCAAAGAAAATGTGACTACATTTTCCCATATCTTGAAGGATCTTGACTGGCTTCCACTAAAAATCAAAATCAAGCATATAAAGTACTCCACTTAAGTGGCCATGTTACCATTCAGATCTTCTGAAAACCTCTGGTGGCATAAGAGAATTCTTCAGCATGGATTCTTTCTTTCTAGAACCCCAGAAATTCTGAGTGACGCAAGTTCAAAGACAGTCCTTCTCTGGATCCATGGCCATAGTTTGGAACACCCTCACAACTCCTGATATCCTTCCCTTTTGCAAAAAAACCTGAAGACCCACCTATTCACAAGATATGTTAACAGATTAGATAAGGTACTTCACCTCTGTGAAACAAGATCACCCACGACTTTATAAATACAATACTACTCCTAAGCCTGGCAGGTTTTGATGGTGTAATACATAGCACTAGCAGATGTTACAATCTAGATTTATCTCAATATCCCTATCTACCCCTCCTGCCAACCTAATGCCCTCTCTTTTGATCTCCCTTAGTGTTGAATGGATTTTCAGATGTTAATATTGTAAGTGTATCATGTATAATCAATACAAAAAAACGACATTGGTTAAGTGATGTGGCATAGATAATCCTACCTTTGTACAATCAAATGCCAATGTGAGTGTAGCCTCTGAGAATACAACAACATTGGAAAAGCTTGAGCTAAGAGTTTAAACCATTCCATCATTTTTATCTCACTTGAGCTATTACAGAAAGGGACCAGCATTTTGCTAATCATTTCATGCCAACAAGAAGAAAGCAGCTTGACTTCTTAGGATTAGGGCATAGCACAAAACAAGTCCCTGGAACAGCCCAGCACCGACAGCAGAAACATTCCAACTGTGAGGAATAAAACTCTGAAGAACTACAATGTTAGGGCTAACACAAACATATTAGCAGGGTGTGAACCATACCATTGAAATCCTCCGCTTAGCCCATTGATGAAGACATGTCCGCACTGCATGAAAGAACAATCAACCTCAGATATGTTTTGCCTTACCAGTATGCTGTTCATTCAGTCTCCGGTCAAAGCAAGCATCGTGTTTTTACCTGACACGCCCGCTCCACTTAGTTCGATGTGTACATCTTGAATTAGCTCATCTGTGTTTTTGCAGAACAGACAATATTGTACAAATCAGTTCCACATGCCCCCAGAAAGGAGCAACCTAGCAGGATCGCCAAACCCCTCTGCATGGAAACACCACCAACTTAGACAACTCTCGAGCCTTTATTTCTCAGATCCTTCAATGTAACGGCAGAAACAATGATGAAAAATGATACTTAAGAATTTGTTATGGATCACTCTTGTGCCTACAACTGCATAGAAAATGTGCAGTATCTGTCTCTAGGTCTCTCCTTCTTTCGTCTTTTCGCTCCTTTCTATTTCCCTTTCTTCATCTTAATCTTTCTCTCTTTTTCTCTTTTTCTAGATTTCTAGAGATTAGCTCCATTGTGTTACCATTGAGACAACCGTTTCATATTATGCTATTATAAATGAACCTTTTTGTATGTACATGGTGTTTTAACCTTGATAAGAGGCTCATTCTGATATTTTCCTCTGTTCTTTTTCTTTCTCTTTTTGTAAAACCAATAAAACATTTGAACTAAAAAAGAATTTGTAAGAGGTTTAGAATTTTAAATTTTAGATTGATAACAGTCCAAACAATCTCAGTGTTCAATGTGCTTAACGGTGGAGTATTTTATGAAGTCTTAACGTGGTTACAGATGGAGGTGGAGCCCAAGGTGGATGTCACTATCTCTTGAGTGGGTGGAGGAAGAGATCCACTCTCACTAGCTCTAGATCAGAAGTTGTCACTGTACTATGTGGGTTGCCTGAACGCCATACAATCAAGGTTGTTATTGGCTGAGTGTAAGATATGCTTCCTATTCATACTGAATATGCTCAGGAGATGAGACATGAGTCTTGCTTTCAAAGAATTACTTCCATCAGGCATCATGAATCTGCACTGGCAGCAGAGTAGCTCTGTGCCGACGTCATGATGGTCAGCAGGTGCACGCCAGAGCCTACAGGCTACATGCAAATAACAGTTATACGCCAGTCAAGACCATTGCCCTAAGTCTTCTTCATGGCACTCTTCAAGGGGAGGAACACAATCAATTCCAGGATGACATTTTGAACAGCATCCCTCATCACAATTCCTCTTCATCCTTTTATCTCACGGACATAGCAATGCCAGTAAGAAGGGGGGAGGGCGGAAGAGCTTCAGATTTTCCAAAAATTATGCTTATTAAAATACATTCTATGAGAAGCAGGGCATGAGAGGGGCTTAAGAAGCAGTAGAAAGGGAGAGGAGTACGGATTGTAAAAGGCATCTAAAACTTAATATTTTGAGAAAAAACAACCATTTTAAAGACTTTTAAAACAGAGACAAGTGTGTGTGGGTGTTTGTGTTTTTGCTTGTCTGTGTGTATATAAAACACCCAAGTAAAATCCGACTAACCCCAAACAGTAATCAACTTAAAGCACTGGTTGCCAACTATTTACTATAGAATACATCTATTACGGGGGTGGAACACCCCAAACACCCACCTGAAGCTACTCCCCGGTTTCTCTTGCCCTGTCTATGTACATTTCAAAACATTTATAATTCTCTTTCTTTTTCCTCATTCTGCACCCATTCTCCACACTCATAAATCTCCATCCTCTCTCCTTTCATTCTAAAACCCTCATCCTTTGCCTCTCATTAATCTCCTCATTTATATCACTTTATTCTTCAATAGTCACTTTTGATTCTTCAATCATAAATACTCATGTCGCTCCCTCTCTGTATATCTTTAATCCTCATCTCACACTCCTCTAAGATCACAAATTTTTCGATTCTCCCTTCTCATTCTTATGAATCAGTTTTTGTGTGCAAATCCTCATGCCTCACTCCTTACAATTCCTCCTCACACTTCATCACTCCTGATTCCATACCTTCCTTGTTTTCACTTCTCATTTGTAGCAATTAGTTGAAATTTAAAAGCACTTTGAAAGTGCTTTTCTCAATAAATGAAATGGCAAAATACAAAATTCATATGATAACAATAGATACAATCAGAAAGGAATACGAACAAATGATAAGAAGACGAAAATCTGAATATTCAGAAGAAATCAATCGTAGAAACGATTTCACCCTCTCCAAGGTATAAAAACACAAAAGCCAAGAGATATCTTAAATTCAACAGTAGATGAAAGTAAATGGGAATTGTTTAGGCCAGAGGCCAAACATCTGATCACCAACCAAGACATCAATGGTGCAAGATAATTCATGACTGTATGAATTATATAACCATCTGGCTCAAATCAAACTCCCTGATGTTTAATGGAGATACGACTGAGTTATTATGCTGCCCAGCGAATAAATCCCGCTTCCATCTGATTTCTGGCCAATAGTTCCAGAAAAGGCTCCCTTAACTTTGGAAGCCTCAAAAATGTGGGAATTATCTTTGACAAGAGCCTTAGTTTGGAACCACATGTCAACAAGACAGCACACACCTGCTTTGCTTTAATAAAAGAACTGCAGAAGATTCTCCCTCTGCTACCTAATGCTTCAAGAGCACTGGTAGTTAGAAATGTGATTTTAAGCCATCTGCCCAACTGCCATGCCTTATTCCTTAGGACACCAGACTACTTTATTTGCCAGCTGCAGAGGGTCCAAGCAGCAGCAGCCAGATTGGCTAAATAGGCCATGAAGGGCCTCGGTCTCGCAAACATTGAAAAATCTATACTGGCTTCCACTGAAACAAAGTATACAATGTAAGTCTCTTTGTAATGTGTTTAAATCTTAGCATGGATTTGTTCCGGCCCAGCTGCAAAAGAGATTAAAATGTTATGTACCTGGAAGGAGCCTTCGCTCCACCGCTGCTAATTTAGCATTCGAGGCAAGATGCAAAAGAACTAGACAAGGAGGACGAGCCATTTCCATTGAAGCAATCTGACTCTGGAATCAACTACCGGACACCCTGAGACTATCAACCAATCTACGGCAATTAAGGAAGCGTCTTAAAACCTGGCTTTACACTTTGTGACAGTGGCATTGTTCTGCATGGCTTGAAAATGATCACAACGCAGGACAACTCTTCCATCCTCGATAGTTACAATAGCGCCAGGATAGCTGTTAGGTGACAGTCGCGCTTTAGAAATATGATAAATAAAATAAATGTAATAAGATTAATAAAATCCCAAGGGTCATAAACTCAGTGATGCCAGACTCCAAGTACCACCATGAGGGAACACGGCTAGGAACCATAGAGGTACCAAAAAGAAATGGGGAGGGATGCACCCTTACAAATGTTTGTTTGGGGCATGCAATTAGAATGGGTACGCGCTTCCTATGCCAGACACTAATCATATCATTCGGGACCAGCAGTATCCAGTGCCCAATAGGGACAGAGTGACCTATGTCAACTATAAGCGATGTGATTCCTTTGTCTCCCATATGGCTCCCCATTAGACATGCATCTGGAAATCAGACTATAACCTGGGAAACCAGGGGGGCAACTAGAAACAGGGGCACTAAAGCACAGAGCACCGCCACTGCAAACCCTTCCTTCCATGATGTGGCATGCCATGTGCTGCACACCTCATTGCAATTTCATCCTATATGCACTGAAAAAGCCACAAGAAGAAGAACTGGAGGAGCTAGTGCGTCCAGCATTCGTCTCTGCATCAGCTACCCTTGCAATACATGATATCTTACTCCTCCTCACCTCACTTCCTCATGTTGGTGAGTGAGTGGAAACAGAGTTATGCCTTCCTAATATATACACTATAGTTAGGCTCTCATGCTTTCAGTATCTATTTCTGGTAAATTCCAGTGGGGTTTTTTCAGAGTTTTCCAGTGAGTTCAATACCTTAAAAAAACAGTGATTACCAATGGGTAAACATTTGTGCGCCATTAAAAGCAACAGAAACAGTGTTTTTCCAGTGTTTGTGAAACAGTTTGCTTTTATTATTGCCTGCTTTCTGCACTGATAGTACCTGGTATATAGTTAATGCACGTACAGTGTATATGAGGTCCAAATACATTTTTACAATTCAAACTTATTATAGTCCACCATACAATACTTCAACAGTGTGTCTTTGGTCATGCATGCTCGCTCTTTCCTTCCCATGTAACCTTTTATCTGTGAAAAGGCCTTCTCAACATTGGCCCGCGAGACGGGCAACGCAAAAACAGCCTGTCCACAATTTGCTAACTCTTTCCACTGACATAGCTTTCCATGCCAATACTAGTACATCTGAATATTGTGATTCTCTTGGACAGGTTCTGCAACATAGGCATTGAACTTTGCAGGTGTGCCCTCAGAGGCATTGAAGTGGTCAAAAATGAAGCAGTACTTTTCAAAGTCTGGGAAAGTTCTCCTTTACGGAAGGGATCTAGAACTTGTGCAGAGTACCACAGTGAGGTTTCATTGACTTCAAATGCAGTGGTTGGTGAAGCGACATTTCTATACATCATTGCAAGCCAATAACATGTCCTTAATTGCTCCTCAACATTTCTTTGCTTACCAAGTGGCAAGCATTCTAATATGGAACATGTTGCAGTTCCTAAGTCACTAAAAGTGTCACCCAGTCTACTCTCAAGGAGATGTCTAACATCTACACCAATTGTGCGTGTCACGTGGTGGACAAGGGTGTTATCAGACTCTAGTTTTTTGATTATGTTAACCACAGCAGTCAAGTTTTCCTGTAAATATCTAAGAATGTAGTAGAGTGTCCTTTTTTCACATCAGTATCAACATGAGACCAAAGAGCCTTACATTTCTTGCCTCTGGCATCATCACTAACTAAAAATTCTGAAACCGGTCGCCTCATGGATCATATAGCATTCCCATCCTCTGGCCCTGAGAACCAATGCCTAAATGACACAGTTGGGATGACTCCTTCTTTGATGTTACGCAAAGCACAAAATTAGAAATATTTGCTTCTTGGTTCCCACATTTAACAAAACAGTGCACCATAATAGACTACAAAGTCAATTGCATTCTTCATTAACTCTGAAGATTGTAAAGATGCTTTCAGCATATCATCTAGCAAGTGGCAATGTTCTCTTACAGGGAAGCACTTCAGCTCAAACATTAATTTTGACAGGTCATTACACAACTTTTTCATATACATAGCCAAATCACTACAAATACAAATAATATTAGTCCAATATTTGTTGAATTTGGTAAGAATTTTTTGCAGCAGCATTCCAAGTGACACTGTATTCCATGTTTTCCAAAAGTCTGGTGTCATGTCTTCACCACTATCCCAGATGCTTTGTGACTCCACTCTTTTCACTACACCTTGCATTAAATGTTTAAAGCCTGGGGTGTATGGCAATTCAACTACTATAAATACTGACTCACTAGAAAAGGGTATGTAACAGGGGTGGTCCCAGTATTTATAACATCAAAAACGTGTTAGTGGTCAAGGCAAATGTAAGAAACAAAATAGTCGAGACAAATAAAGTAAGTTTCAAAATTCTGTGTTAATTGATCACACTGACAGTGTTCAAAGGTTATGTCAAACCAAAGAAAACATAATAGTCATTAAGTACACAATTAGCGACATCGCAGTGCCCAAGGAAAAAGGGTGGGGAAGGTTTGTGATTGTGACGAGGTAGTGAGGTAGAAGAGAGTGCAAATCACATATATTATAGGCAACAGTTAATAATATGCCAAAGAACATGAATCAAATACAACATCGGAGTGAAAGTACATAATGTCTGTACTGGTATGCCATGTGCCATTCAAAAAACTCAGTAATTCAAGTACTGTAGGTTGGACTGGCATCGGACAGTTGTCGACGTTTCGACCCCCTTGAGGGCATAGGTGTGGATGAAAGCCTTACAAATGGGGTCTTCTTCAGGACAGTGTGTGGGTGACGTGAGGTAGTAGGGCACCTAAGAAAAAGACGGGAGTGAGTCACATCGCTAATTGCTAAAAACAAACACTAAAGGACATCCCTCTCGAAGGGCGTGTGATTCATAATTACCGTAAATGGGGAACTCAAATATCCCATACATCAATGAAGGAGATAAACATGGCACTCGGGGCTCATGGAAGGGAGAGAGCGAAATACCACCTAATATGAATAAAAGGAGGGGGTCAGCTGAACCCATGGGTTGGGTGTGGCTGTGGAGAACGTAGTCTGGATAGTATAAAAATGACTAGAATATGGGGTTAATCCAGGCAATGCTCGAATGAATCAAGCGTGCAGAATGGTGGTGAAATCCACTAGTAAACCAACTTCAGGAACCCGAATTAATCAGGGGACCTAGTTAAAAACAGAGGAACAAACAAACAGCTTGTGAAGATACCAGTATAAGGTTGTGCGTGGGAAACAACCCAGATCTACTGGTTATTTGGCCTGTAGACCTTTTGGTAAGGTGGCAAAAATCTCTGAGCCCAGAAGTCTTAACAAAAACCATACCGTGAAGTCATCAGTTAGGACATACATCGATAAAAGCAAATACAAGCTGCCCTTAATTATACAGCAAAATACAGAATGGTAGCAAGTTTGTAAACTGGCTACTAGAGAAATGCTTTTGACACAATGTGAATCTTGGTCTACGTGGCCTAGTGGAGGGACCACTGTCGCCTATATGTCAAAAGGGCCTAAAACGCTACTGCAGTCAATATGTTCAAATGATCCTGAGTCATGGTTGCGTTAAAAGACACTAGTTAACATGTTTAAAGCGAATATAGCAAAATTTCCAAAGAACTCGGTGAGCTCGCGCTACCCTTACGTGTATACGCATGTGGAAATGCAAATTCTACCATTATCAAAGCCTTAGAACAATACGGGTCCCTGATGGGGCTTACCCGACCTGTGAGAGAAATAAATATAAATAAATAAACGGGCACCAGAACTCCAAAACATATTCCCCAAGACACACCAAAACCGGGAGAAACTACAAGGTCACAAAACACCTAATTACAAAATACAAAGCGCCGCCAGTTAAAAGACTCACCAGAACGGTGGCAGGACCTCAGAGGTTGGACGCGGCCACTGCGTGCGATGGGCCGCCTAAGTAGAGCAAAGACGCCGCGTAAAGCGTGCACGCCAGTGGACTTCACGTGATGTTTGGGCATGACTAAGGGGCCTCATGCGGGCGGGATGAAAGGGAAAACAGACTCGGCCTCCGGTGTAAAATCACTCTGTCAGTGGCTACGGTCTTTGTAAGAGTGTGTACTACAGAGTAATGTATCCATCTAGAGCAACGTGGACATTCCAAATATAGGTGTATACATACAAAAATGCATAATGCTACAGTAGGGGTTTGTTAAGGACATATTTAAATTGTTTAGTTAAATTAGACATATTGGCACACTCTCGAGATATTCTAAACCAGTTAACAATGGCGAACATAAAACTGGAAAAAAATTGTATTATTGTCAAAATTCCAAATAGTAATGCGTTTCAATTACAAGGCCTTCATAATGTCAGGGTATGCTTGGTAGAAGAAAAACATGATCGCAGTATCTTAGGTAGAACAGAACAAACTGGAATCAGCATTAATCAGATGTCGTGCAAAAAAACACACATTGCGTCCAGAAGTGACTCTAAACAAATTGTTTTGTTAAATTGGACATTTTAACACACTGTCTAGTTATTCTGAAGCAGTAAACAATAGCGAGTATTCAAGCGGATCATCAGTTTCAATTCGCGTGTGTTGAGGATTGCGCCCATGTCCCCGCCTCTCAGGCCAAGCTCTGCTTTTTCGAGTACCAGCCATCGTAGCTCATCTGAATTATGTCCTTGAATTGAAACTGATGATCCGCTTGAATACAATCACAAACGGTCTCAATAAATCAGATGCCAGTAATGTCCAATTACAAACCTAATGACTGAATGATCACCACTGCGGTTTTTGACCCTGAATTTATGAAAGGCCCCTTGATGTCATCCTGGCCACACCCAGCGTGACACTTAGCATATCTGGAGGGTGGATTCAGAGACCTTGTGGAATAAATTACTTGGTCCCATTGAACTATGCTATCTGGACATTTTTAGAGTCACTTGTGCACACAACGTTTATTTGCATGTCATCTGATAAATACTGACTCCAATGTTTTATTTACTAAGATACCCTGACAATGTTTTCTGATCTTTGATGTTGATCTGGCCACTAATGGCGGGAGTGAAATCTCACTTGCCTCTGATTTCGCCGCGCTGTGCCGATACGCCGTCAGCTTGCCCGCCCTCCCGTCGTCACCCCAATGGGAGCCCTCTTACACGCAGCTGTTACGTCAGACGTCAAGCATCGGCACCGGTGGAGAGCTGAGCGAGGACGCCAACGCGGACTCGGAAGAAGCAAGCAGGAAAGAAGGGTAAGTAAATTTGAATTACCGAGCTGGCTGCCAGCAGCTGAAACGGACAGTTTGTGTAGTTTGTGCTGAATGGTATCCTTAAATACGAGGCTTGGGTGTGGAAGCAGTTCCCTGCATGGACGCACGCTCGCAAATCAGAGGTAAGTGAAGAGCGGGAGAAGGGCTGGGAGAGCCAGAGGGCGTTTGGGAGAGTTATCAGCTGGAGCATTATATTAAAAGGCGGCCGATCCCCTCAAAAACTCTTTCTATAAGACCAACAGCCCAATCCTTGCGGCAGTGGAGCCAGTGCCTCTAGAGAGAGAGAAAAAGTAAAAAAAAAAAAAAAAGTTTGGAGAAAGTCTTTCGGAGCCCTCTATTACTAAAAAAGTAGCAAATTGATAAAAACCCTTAATAGGCTGATAGCCTGAGAGCTTCGGTTGAGCAAGCACTCCCTAAGCAAAATACTAGAGATGGCCCCGAAGAAAACTAAAAATACGCCAGAGCGTAATTTAAGGCCAAGAATAAACTCAGTATACCCAGTAAAATCGGGTCCCCAGGATGAAAGCAGTAATTCCCCAGAGCAGTCTCCTGTGAAAGGAAAGAAGAGAGGAGCAAAAAGGAATATAGCTGCAAATAAAAACCAGGGAACCTCGGCTGCAAATTCAATAATGGACTTTGTGGGGAAACACTTTAAAAAAGCCTTTACACTGACAAAAGACCAAGACATCGAGATAATTTAACCAGCTTCGCAAAATGGGAGAGAGAGGAGAAGGGACATACCTCTCCACCCTTGGAAGTACAAACAACTGCATCCCTAAATATGGTCCATCAGTCGCTGCAGCTGTTACTGGACTTGGGGGGCTTAGCGTCACCACGGCTGTCTTCTTCACCACGAGGGCTTTTCTCTTATGACTTGGAAAGAGGATCCCAAGACAGCCTGTCCGTAAAAGAGGATATAGGAAGAAAAGAAAAAAGCCTACTGAGTAGTAACGAAAACCAGAGAAGCGATGTGAATAAAAGCATGGCCGAGAGACAGAATGCGAGCGTAGAACAACACATGCAGGCGAATGTAACACCGGAGCTCAATCAGGAACTCTCGGCAATGTCTGCATCCTCAATGTTGGACCTAATGTTAATATTACAAAGAACTCTGAAAGGACTCCTAGAAGTGACATTGTCTAATAATGATATCTTAAAATCACAAACAATGTACTTAGCCAAAATAGATGGGGAACTGCAGGTGATTAGAAACCACATGCCTTCTATAGTAAGACAAATCCCTGACCCTGACCCGAGTAGTGGTACAGTCAGAAACGGCCGAAACACCTAAAGAATGTCATGATGTTTATATCTCAAAATGGCCAATAAGGGTAATAAGAAGAGGAGAGTTGACTAAGCGTGGCCAAATAAATAGAGCAAGAGGTGGAGGAAGGAGGTCACCAAAGAAAGGGGGTAAAACTATAGACAAGGGGGCAAGGATGGAGAAGATGACTGGTGAAAGGGGGTATGAACCAAAATCACCCAAAGTATTGATGAGTACACTAAAGAAGAAAACCCCCAAAAAGCAGAGTAATAACCAGGGAGAAAATTTGTACCCACATAATATTCCAGCTTCTCAGAAACACGTAACCATTAAAAATACATCACAGCCTAAGGAATCTTAGAAACAGATGGGAGGTAGTTTGCAACCTGGGAGAACCCGGGATGTACAGGTTAATAGGACGAACATCCAGATAAAAAAGGCCAACATATCAGAAATGAAAAAAGGAAGGGAGACTATGAGTCTACATTTTGAACCAATCCCATTAAGGAAAGGGGGTAAGAAGTTAGGCAAGAGGTTGCCCCTAAACAGGTCACAACTTCTCCAAGGGTTTGCAAAATGCTATAACTTGAAAGCAATTGGTACAAATGATCTAAGACAAGTGGGCTTTAGGCAAAACAATGAGGGTAAGTATGTTACCAGAGTATGGATGTATTCAAACCTGGTAAAAAATACGATTGAAAAAGCAGCTAAGGAGTTAGAGATAGAGGGAATACGCCTATTATCCGAAGATGAGGTATTAGAAGAAGTAGAAGGGAAAGGGTGGCAGGGAAAACATTTCCTAAGGTGTCATGCAGGACTAGGAAAGAGACAAGTATGGATAAGTGACCCAGAAATAGAGGAAGGGGCCCTCTTGGATACTATTAGAATAGTAGTAAATAACTCAAACGCAGAAAACTGGTGGGGAGATTGGAGTAAGGATTTAGGCCATGCAGGGGCCCTCATCTAGAGTCCCCGAAGGATATGGGGATGATGGTAGGCTAGATGATGTGGAATAGGAAAAAGGGAAGCCAGATAGTAAGACTAGCCTCCTGGAATATAAATGACCCAGGTGATGAAGCCAAACAAAAGAATTTAAGGGAATTAGGAGAAAATACAGCGATTATATGCATCCAGGAGACTTGGCTATGTGGCAAGACCCCCAAATTCGATGGCTTCTCCCAGCAAAACCGCTTAGCAAAGAAACATAGATTTGGCCGGCCAGCTGGGGGAATAATGACTTTGGTGTCAACAAAAATAACAAAGAAGGTGACAGCAATATCTGTAAAATGTAAATGGCTGCTTGCTTGTAAAATAATGCTATCTGATTTTGTAAAGATGAAAATGATAATACTTATAAATGTATATATGCAATGGGATTCCTCGGAGGAATATATAGAAGAAATGAGGCATTTTAAAGAAGACATGGATATAATCTGCGAAAAGTACGGCAGGGATTTGATTATGTTAACGGGCGATTTTAACCATAAATTACATCCCATGAGGGTAGACAGATTGTTTCAAGAAATATTAGAGAGCTATGAGATAATACAAGCTACTTTCCCAGTATGCATAACAACTGCTAAGGACACCAAGTTGGGAAACTTCCTGTGAAGCAAAAATCTCTTCTGCCTAAATGGGAGATCTCCCTTAGATTGCCCAGGTAAGAAAAAGTTTAAACCAGGTACCCAAAACTGCACAATTGATTACGTGTTCACAACCCCCTGGAGTTTCCAACTAATCACAGGGTTTAGGATTCAAAATAGAGAAGGGAGTGACCATAATATTTTATCTCTAGAAATCCCTGACGCACAGCAAATGACCCGTACCCAAGTCATGGAACAACAGATGGAATACCCCAGGCGACGTACAACAAGGCTCACGGAAGAATATATGGCTAGACTAGTAAAGTTACAACAGAATCTAGATCTAGACACAGTAAGTGGGCTGGGATTAGAGTGGTACGTCGGAAAAATCGAGGATGTGGTTCAAACCCTTAGTGAGGGGCTGAGAATTGATCAACAAAAGACTAAAAATATCCATTCAAAGCCGGAGTCAGAAGGAAGATGGTTTACAAAGGAATGCCTGGAAAAGAAAAGAGAAGTGAGAAGATTGACGCGTCGCCAACTTTTAAAGGGCAGGCAGGGTAGTAGTAATGACCTTGTAAGTCTGAAAAGAGAATATACTACGTTAATTAGAAGGGCAAAAAGAGAATATAAAGAAGCTTGTTGGTCAAGATTACTTGAGGCAATTGAGGCAAGAAACTTAAGGCAGTTCTGGAGACTAATTCACTTGGCTGCGGATCATCAGTTACCCACAATGAATTGCGTAGTGGCAGAAGCAGCCTGGGAGGATTATTTGCAGGACCTATATAGCCATGGGAGTAACCAGGAAGTGAATCAGCACACAGACTGGAGCGGTCTGCTAGCAGATATAAAAACTGATTTTTCGGTCCCAGAAGTTAAATCTATGATAAAGAGTCTGAATTTAACAAAAGCTGCAGGCCCAGATAACCTGCCGGCCCTGATAATTAAAACCCAGTCAGATTGGTGGGCTGAATTCTTTGCCAAAATGTTTCAAGTAGTTTTGGACACTGGGAGGTTCCCAGATAGCTGGAAAGGGGCAATAATAAGGCCCATTCACAAGAAAGGTGATATGCACACCCCAAGGAATTACAGATCAATCAATCTGCTAGACATGGGGGAGAAAATATTTGCAAAAATAGTGTTAGGAAAACTAAAAAATTGGGTAGAAGCGAAGTCAATTGTCCCAGTAGAACAGGAGGGTTTTAAAGAAGGGCACTCTACAGTAGACCACTGCTATGCTCTTTGGGCACGCGCCCGGAAGTCGATAGAACAAAAGGGGAAAATGTTCTGCTGTTTTTTCGACTTCCGGGTGGCCTTTGACTTGGTGGATCGTGTGAGGTTATGGGAGTGCTTGATTAAATATGAGATCCCACCGGGCCTACTTGCAATACTAAAGGAATTGTATAGAGGTAATTGGGCCCAAGTGATCAAAGACACTCAGGGGCATTGACAAAGAAAATACCCATAAGGAATGGGCTAAGACAGGGCTGTGTCCTGGCGCCTCTCCTCTTTTCAATATTTTTAGCTGACCTACCAGCGGCCCTGAAAGTGGAAAGAAGCGCGAGCCCTAGAATGAGTGGCAGGAAGGTAGCAAGCCTGCTATATGCAGATTATCTTGTTATCATCGATCAGACGGATATAGGGCTACAGAAAAAATTAAATGCTTTTAGTGAATACTGTATGGCCAAACTTTTAGTGGTCAACATGGACAAAACAAAAATCCTGACTTTTGGTAAAAAGTCTAAAAGCTTTAGCTGGTACCTAGGTCAAACGAAACTAGAATCTGTAAAGGAATACAAATACTTAGGTTTATGGTTCGAAAGCTCTTTAAAAATGGGGGATACATTTGGACACCCAAAAAGCGAAAGCCTCATCCTCTATCTGTGGCCTGAAAAAATTTAATAAAGATTATGGGGACATGTCACATAAACCTTTGCTAAAAGCTTATGAAGCTATGATCCCGCCCCAAGTATTGTATGGAGCAGAAGTTTTACATCTTAGTGGTAAAGGAGGGTGGGATCGGGAGGAAGGCAAGGCCCTAAAAATGCTACTGTCCCTACCAAAGGCAGCTATGATACAAGCAATCAGAATAGAGACAGGAACTAGAGCATGGAATATCGAGGTCCAAATGTCCCTGGCAAGATTTTGGAAACGCCAATCCCAAGAGGGCGCGCAGAAGGTATCATATTGGTGCAGTGAGGAAATTAGGCATAGCAGCCTTAAATGGGCAATAGAAGCAAGAAGGAATATTAAGGAGATTACTGGGAGTCTAAATATGAGAGTAAACCAGAATCCTTTAGACGTTGCCTTTTCAAAGTGTCTACTTAGAGCACAAGGCATGGAGCAATCAAGGAACCAGGACCTAGATTACTTGAGAAAGAAAATTTCGGTCCAATGCATGGTAAAAGCGTGGGAAAAAGAGGCATGGTATCCGTATTTAGAAACCTTGCCAAACCATGGTCTAAGATATGAAATCTTGAATTTACGAATTGGCACCAACCCATTGTTAATGGAGGGAAGATTAAAAGCAGAAATGTTATACCCCGATGGGCTATGCAAATGCGGGCTGAGGACAAAGTGCGATATATTGCATATAGTGGTAGATTGCCTTATGACGGTAGAAGCGAGGAAACTACTTCTACGGCCATTATTTATAAAATATGGAATAAGGTCTCAAGATCAAGCCATTACATTATTGATAGAAATGGAAAACCTGGATACTGCAATTGCACTAGGAAATTATATGAGAGGGGTAACTTGTTTTGCTAGGGAAAAACTTAAGCAATGTTAGGGATGAAATTAACTATAAATGTCTCCTACTTAAAGACCGAAGAAATTTTACTCCAAACTGTCTAATCTATCGTTGTTAATGAAGATCGATAAATGTAAAGAACTTTTAATCTCAGGAGTTTTCTTTTACTTCTGTTTTACTAACGTTTTATGAGGTTTTTATCTTTTTAATTGATTTTATGGAAAATTAGAAATGTAGAGGTTGCAAGGGGCGACAGCATCTACTGTTCTACTATAGAAATACTAAGCAGAGTGTTCTGGAAAGAAATGGTGTGATTTTAAAACGTTATTTGTGTACACGTTTGTTTTAATAAGTATGTACAGTGTGTATTTTGTAAGATCTTGGTGTTTAAAGACTTCGGTCTAAATAAACAGAGACTCTCTCTCTCTCTCTCACTAACGGTGTGATACATGTTGACACTCGATACATCCAGGGGCAAGAGAATAAGTGACCTTGGTTAACAATTCACTTGGTCCTACTGAACAATGCCATCTTGACATGTTTAGAGCAACTTCTGGGCGCAATATTTATTTGCATGTCACCTGATAAATGTTGTTTCCAATGCTTTCATTCTACCTAACAGATAATTCTTCTACCAAAATACACCCTGACATTTTGAAGACTTCATAATTGATATGCATAACTATCTGGAACTTTAACTATAATACAAATGTTTTCCGTTTTTAAGATCGCTATTGTTTACTGCTTCAGAATAACTAGACAGTGTGTTAAGATGTCCAATTTAACAAAACAATTTGTTTAGAGTCACTTCTGGACGCAATGTATTTTTTTTGCATGACATCTGATTAATGCTGATTCCAGTTTGTTCAGTTCTACCTAAGTTACAGCGATCATGTTTTTCTTCTACCAAGCATACCCTGACATTATGAAGGCCTTGTAATTGACACGCATTACTATTTGGAATTTTGACAATAATACAATTGTTTTCCAGTTTTAGGTTTGCCATTGTTAACTGGTTTAGAATATCTCGAGAGCGTGCCAATATGTCTAATTTAACTAAACAATTTAAATCTGTCCTTAACAAACCACTACTGTGGCATTATGCATTTTTGTATGTATACACCTATATTTTGAATGCCCACTTTGCTCTAGATGGATACATTACTCTGTAGTACACACACTTACAAAGGCCGTAGCCACTGACAGAGGGATTTAACACCGGAGGCCGAGTCTGTTTTCCCTTTCATCCCGCCCGCATGAGGCCCCTTATTCATGCCCAAACGTCACGTGCAGTCCACCGGCGTGCACGCTTTTACGCGGCGTCTTTACTCTACTTAGGCGGCCCATTGCACACAGCGGCCGCGTCCATCCTCTGAGGTCCTGCCACCGTTCTGGTGAGTCTTTTAACTAGCGGTATTTTGTAATTAGGTATTTTGTGGCCTTGTAGTTTCTCCCAGTTTTGGTGTGTCTTGGGGAATATGTTTTGGAGTTCTGGTGCCCGTTTATTTATTCATATTTATCTCTGTCACAGGTCGGGGACGCCCCATCAGGGACCCGTATTGTTCTAAGGCTTTGATAATGGTAGGATTTGCATTTCTACATGCGTATACACGTAAGGGTAGCGCGAGCTCACCAAGTTCTTTTGAAATTTTGCTATATTCGCTTTAAACATGTCTTTTAACGCAACCATTACTCAGGATCATTTGAACATATTGACTGCAGTAGTGTTTTAGGCCCTTTTGACATATAGGCGACCGTGGTCCCTCCAGTGGTATACAACCTTTACCACGCATTTTTTACCACACAATACCATTACAACGCAAACCATTACAACGCATTGCGCTGGGGGGCGCTCTAGGATAGGGAATAAGTTTAATTTTCTATCCAACACCTTCCCTAGTGTCCACGGGGACTGGAGTTGGAATAGAAAATTATACTTACCACTATCCAGCACCTCTAAGTGCTATGCGTTGTAAAGGTATGCGTGGTAAAAACCGCGTTGTAAAAGTATGGGTGGTAAAAGTATGCGTTGTAACGTCATACATCCCCCTCCAGTAGGCCGCGTGGACCAAGATTCACATTGTGTCAAACGCATTTCTCTAGTAGCCAGTTTACAAACTTGCTACCATTGTGTATTTTGCTGTAAAATTAAGTACGGCTTGTATTTGCTTTTATCGTTGTATGTCCTAAATGATGGCTTCACGGTATGGTTTTTGTTAAGACTTCTGGGCTCAGAGATTTTTGCCACCTTACACAAAAGGTCTACAGGCCAAATTAACCAATAGATCTGGGTTACTTTCCACGCACAACCTTATACAGGTATCTTCACAAGCTGGTTGTTTGTTCCTCTGTTTTTAACTAGGTCCCCTGATTAATTTGGGTTCCTGAAGTTGGTTTACTAGTGGATTTCACCGCCATTCTGCACGCTTGATTCATTCGAGCATTGCCTGGATTAACCCCATATTCTAGTAAATTTTATACTATCCTATATGAAGTTGAGAGCAGCTGCAGCCAGTGCAGATAAGATCGATGGGGCGGAGAGTGGGGTGGGGTCAGTCGATAGACGATGACTAGGTGAAATAAAATGTTAAAAAAAGAAAACCACTTTGCAGTTTAAGGCTTACATATGAGCCTTTACACTGCAATGCTGGGGGTTGCAACGCAGGCCACCCGCCAGACCACAATAATAAACGTAATCTGGCAGGCGGGCAGCAGCCCTGTTTGGGATGTGGGAGCGAAGAGGTGGCGTGGCTGCCTGCTCTCACACAGCTAAAATCAAAATTGGGCCCTAAATCACGTGGGCTGCAGCTACAGCCGAGAAAGTGCATCATCAGAAAACATAAAATGGAAATGAACTAAATAATTTTCTGTTGCATGCTATAGGAGGCCAACTTCAAAAGATTAAGTAAGTCATGTAAGAGAGCACAATCAGTGGCAAAATGTTGACTATGGAAGTAAAGGGGAAATTGCAGGATATAATAGAGGCAAGCACAAGCTCACAGGAACCCACAACCAAAATCCTTAAAGATCTACTACCTAAAGTCCCAAAACATATAACAGTCCAACTATCACCTACACCCACTTTAAAACACTTAATTGCACAAACAGAAAAGGCACCAATGATAACCCACCTGCCCCAATAACATATCAAGACATACACATACCTCAACATTTAACAATTACACATAATGAGGACCCTTTCCTTTTATACGACAACCTAAATAATGATAAATTACTCCTAATATTCTCCACAGCAGATAACTTAGTAAACCTTAGCTAATGCAAAACATTAATGATGGATGGAACCTTCAAAATGAGTCCCAAACCATTCATGTAGAATGGTGAATATCAAAACACAAATATCCCTTTTATTTATGCCCAACTACCAATTAATAAAGCAGCACTAACTGCAACCTATTAAAACATATCATACAAAGCTTCAATGTAGACTAACTGGAGCAACCTTGTCTTCCTCGTCTTCCTAACCTTCCTAATTTGATGGTGATCTCCTCTACAGGATGCTGTAGCACACTCAGTACCAATGTGTCTCTGGAAATGTATCAAGCCCACCATACTGTGCTTAAGATATCTCTAATTGTTGAAAAGCTTAAGTAATTTGAGCTTTTTCAGACAAACACTTTCAACTTATGTTTATCCTGGTTCATTTATTCAAGCCTCTTCACTTAACTTTTTATTATGAATTTTCACACATTAAAGACATGAAAGAATGAAAACAATGTTGTTGAGTTTTCATATCACAAAAGACATATCATAAAACATTTACACAGTTGAAAACAATAAATCATATTTTACAAACAACCTCACATGACATTTTAAATAGGCAATTTATATAACGAACAGTTTCTGAAAAACAGATATACTTCAATAAAACAACTACTTCCTGTCTTATTGCCCTGCTCGTAAATGTCCACAGGGTGTTTCCCTAATTTATCAACTACAATGGACAATATATTATAGGCATAAAGGGTATTTATTCCTTAGTTTAGAATGGATTTAAACCATATGCTGATGCGTTTCAAGTTCTGTTAAATTCTTCACAGAACTCTCATCAGGGCTTTTCTTCTAGATCTGGAACAGTGTGGTGAAAGCCTTCACACTGATATAAACATCGGATCAGGATAATCTGCGTTCCTTCTGTTCTCAGCTTTTCTTATTGCTGTTCTCTTAAAGCAGGCTACAATGCTCTATGCCTTTTATTGTATTTTACTGCCTGGACCCTGTTAGTGGAGCTAACTCAGCTTTTTTAATCTGGCCGCCTTTATTCTCTCTTTAATTATACTGCTGTCTCTTTGTGACTTTATGTTTGCTCTCCCAGGGTAAACCGCTTACAGAATAACTTGAAGCCTTCCGTCAAGACCCGTATTTTCGCTATCAACAGACTATCGCCTCCATCTAGTGACAGAGGCGATAGTCTGGCGAGTAATGTGTGAAAATTCATACAAAAAAATTAACTGAAGAGGTTTGAATACATGAACCAGGATAAACATAAATTGAAAGTGTTTGTCTAAAAAAGCTCAAATTACTTAAGATTTGCAACAATTAGAGATATAGGCTTATCCCCAGTTGTGTATTCATTAACGGCCCTGCCTATTCTCTGTCACGTGGGCCTAACTCCCCCCTTTTTTTGCAAAGTGCTTAAGATATCAGCATTACAACCTGAAGTCTAGGATATTTTAATAATTATTCAGTCTGAAACTTGTGAAGCCTATACACCAGAGACATTTTATTGCAACTATGGAGTTCCTTTTAAATTCAAGGTCATAGAAAGAAAATCAATTGCTTCTAAAGAAAATTATTAGAAAAGGTTGGTGAATTCAATGTTAGCATTGGGAAATGTTGTGAAGCTTCTCAGGCTCCAAACCTCAAAAGACTTTTTAAAAATCTTTGAAAACTTTCTGAACTTCATGAAATTTGCATAGATTTTTTAAAAAGCATGTGAAAAAATCTCCTATATATGGATTTAGAGACAATAAAGCCTATCAAAATCTAGTTGGAGAAATGTATTATTACAGGGAAATTGTCTTACACGAACATTTGTTTTGAAGGCATAGGTGGGCAGAGCACACATAATTAGCAATTTCCTCAAGTGTAAAATTTGTGTACCCTTTGGCGATACTTGGCTGCCTGTACCTGGTTTTTAGAAGAACGCAGTGTCTCTGCTTGCTCTAGCAGAGCGGACTCCCTTCACGACTCGCTGGACCCGCTTCGCGGGTCCTGCAGCACGTCATCTGTTCTAGGAGGCTGCTGGCTGCTGTGAGATCACTGGGAGGAGTGCGGGGAAAGGCGATATCACCAGCGGGGCTGCGAGCAGATAGGCAGGGACTCCAGTGTCCAGGAGCCCCTGCGCGCCCAATCTGCAACACCTGGGCTGCTCTCCCCGCTGGCCACGCCCCCCCGCCTATCAGCCTATGAGCACACGGTAGTAGAGCTATAAAGTGTACAGAGCCTCCGCTTCGCGGGAGCGACCGGGAGAAGCCCGGGACAAGGGCGGGACCGTCTGTGGCCGTGCGTGGTCGGTCAAGGTTGGGTTGGGCCCAGAGCACTGTAAAAATCAGTTTTTGTCTCAAACTATCTTCCTTGTATGGTACACATTTGTATTTCTATTTCTACTACCTATTGTAAGGGAGGGGGCCCATCGGTATCCAATAGGTAGTATAGTGGACTTATTTATATTTTATTTTTATATACCTTCTCACTTAGTCTCTAAATATGCCATTAAGATCTGGGAAAGAACGTTTAGTCCACATACAAACCTCTAAGGGCGTTGTTTCTGGTCCCCTTGATGCCTTTATCACTAGAGCAACTGGAATTTTGGAGAAAGAAATTGAAATGGTAGAACATAGACTGTCCCTTGATCTAGTTACCGGGAAGCGCTCATGAATTGGTGCTCTAGCCCACGCCAAAAGCCCTGTCTCTCATGCAGCTTTTAACTGCATTTCTACCTCGGAGACAGAGGCAATAGTCCATGTAGATGGTGATGGGGCCACCATATCCCCACCCCAAGATAACAGGGAACAGAAATCCTATGTTAATCAGACAAGAGATGGGGATGATAGTCAGTATATTGAGGATGACGAATATAGTCTGTCCAATACATCCCATTCCTATGTTCCTACTCCCCCCAATTTGTCTGAGCTGCCCCAAAATAGCCCAAATCCAACATCCCGGAAAAGAAAACATGTTTCGAGTCCACAGGGGGAAAAGGTCCAAAAACAGCCCAAAATCGATGTTATTAACAGTGCGAGCTTATCTCCTTCTCAGCCCCCTCAAGGTTTCCCAACAGTGTATTGCCCTTCATTAGCTCCCCTAGGGTCATCAAACCCATGCCCAACCTGTCTTAACAGTGATGATATTCTGCTGGCCAAGATGGAGGCAATACTAAAAACTATACTGCTTCCGGTCCTAGAGAGAACAAGGTTGATGACCGCTAAAATAGATGTATTGGAATTAGCTGTAAATACCAATCTGGGTCTTCTGCAAAAACTAATAAAGACTACTACTGGGGTGGGGGCTTGTAACCCAACTTTGGGTAAAAACCAACCAGCGGGTAAACCTACAGTGATCCCTACAGTGATCCCTACAAGTAAGTCCGTATTTTCAGGGACATCTGCTGTTAATAACAAACCCTCACTAGGGGCAAAACCCGCTGCTAACTTGACCACCGTTAGTAGAGCTCCCGTAAAGAATGTACCAAGGGATAAACACCTGCCTACTATTAAACAAGCCCCAGTGAAACATTCATTGCCGAAAGACATGTCAAAACAACCTAATTGTACCCCAGTACAACTACTTAAAACGGGTAATGACCAAAATAATCTCCAATCTTCTAGGTCCCAGATGATGGATAATCGAAAAATACGTCCTACGCCTCGAGTTAACTTACCCCCAGAAGCGTCCCAATATACCATTGTTTTAACTGGAGTGGCCCCCCTAAGAGATGGCATCAAAGAGTCCCAAGGGGACCTGCGGAATAAAGTCATATTTTGGTTAAATAAACATCGCCCTCTCCCACCCTCATCCCCCACTGAAATCCTCTATGTAAGGAGAGTAGATTGGGTGGGTAAGGGCTCAAAAGACTTAGAAGGGGACTATATCTTGATTTCTTTTAAAGACCCTTGGGTGGTGGATCGAATACGACGAAAAGCCAGATTTACCCGTCTGGGTGACGTTCAAACTCTGGACCTTGCCTATTTCTATCCCCATACACACATTAATTACCCAATGGGCCCTAATCAGTGGAAAACGAGATAAGGGAGGTTTCAAGGGCCGATAACACCTCACCCTCAACAGTACCCCCCACTTTTTAATCATTTTGGGGCGCTGTCCGATTTAGAATGGATAGATTGACTGTGTTCACCCAGCCCGTTAATTAACAAGATTGATGAAAGCAGGGAAGAAGCACAAAATCCAACTAATCATTTTATGAAATTAAACTCGGATAACCATCTCACGTCCCATAAAAATGCAAACATGTTGGTTCCGCCAGCTGGGGAAAGGTGTTAACTCCCAAAACTGAAGAAAACGGAGCCAGAATTAAGCCCATAAGTGCTAGATTATCTATTCCCCACCCCCCTCCTCATCTAAGTAATAACCTTGTAGAACTCGATACATCAATATCAAATATTGTGTCCTGGAATGTAGCTGGAGCAAAGACTCGCTTGGACTCTGAGGATTGGTTAGAGTTCATTGATAAATATGATGTAGTGTTACTACAAGAAACTTGGGCTACCGCACCCATATACAAAGCTGGGTTCATAAACTTCTCTAAATCTGCAATAAAGAGTAATAAAGGGCGCGCCTCTGGGGGACTGACCACGTGGGTCAAACAGGCTTGGGGCTATACAACTACAGAACTTTATGTAGAAAACCCCGATATCTTGGCTATTAGGTTGAGCAAGGAAGGCGGCCAGGACATGCTTATTATGAATATCTATTCTCGAGGCCTTCCTGGCGGCCGATGCCCCCAGCTGGTGAGTGCCTTGGACAATCTTCTGGCTGGTTGGAACAAGGGAACATTTATCCTGTTAGCTGGCGATATAAACTGCACTATTGAGCCGCTTTATCTGGCCGAGGATAATTGGGGGTTTGCAGAGGATGCCACATGGAAAATACCGGAACTAATGCACAGAAAACCTGTTAAAGCAACGGAGGCAGCCCTGGGCTGGACTGCCTTTTGTCTCACCTGGGGCTTAAGGGGCACAAATGGACGCACTCAATCGGACCTTGGTGCCAACTTTACATTCGATAATGGTTTGAGAAAAAGTCGCATAGACTACATTTTTTTAAAGATGGAATTCTGGAGCTTGTTAGTTGATATGGAAATTGTAACGCGTCCAGAAAGCGATCATAATCCTCTGTCTTTGAAACTAAAATTGCATGATGTGGCGAGATTGGCAGGACCAGCTCCTAGGGGGCAAGGGGCTGTAACCTTATCAAATGATCGGAGGAGATTGAAATGGTCCACAATTTCAGGTGATGTAACTATACAGGCCAGCATAGAAAATGTGGTGAAGCTTGCACTAAACAAAATGATGATGGAGGTTATTGGGAGGGGATACATTGAACCAGATGAGATTATGGGCTTGCATGATCAATGTTTTATTGAGCTTAAGCAACTTCTCTCGAAACCATGCAAGAAAGGTACCGGGCGTCCGCAAGCCACTAGAGCAAATTGGTATAACAAAGACTGTAGGGAGGCCCACAGTACGTTAATTGAGAAAGTTAAATCTAGAAACATGAGTGCTGTAAAGGAGGCTAGGAAATGGTACAAAAGAGTACAGTGGGAAGCAAAGAGGGCGTGGGAGGATGATTATTGGGCGGATCTCCTGGATGCCAGCAAGTCTAATAATCAGACTAAATTCTGTGACATTGTTAAATGTGGAAAGGATGGTGACTTCCGTACTCCATCTAATCATGTGTCCCCCGAAGCCTGGATAACCTTTTATTCTTCCCAATTTTGTTCAGAAGTTATCGATCCTCTTCCCACCTTGAATTTGTTATATGTAATGCCCCCCTGTGACAGAGTTAGCCCTAGGCTTAACAAAGCGGGGGAAAGCCCCAGGGTTAGATCAAATTCCAGCCGATCTGTTTAAGGCCAATACTGCTCTTTGGGTACCATACTTAACAAACATTGCTAATGCCATAGCGAGGGGTGCCTGTATCCCCAAAACTTGGAAGGGGGCTGAGATTCCCCCCATACATAAAAAAGGAGACAGATCTAATCCAGGCAACTATCGCCCGATTAGTTTAATCGACTGCTTCCAAAAAGTCTTCGCCCGTATGATTCTGGCCAGAGTGCAGGGGTGGATGGACCTTGAAAATATATTGTCCCCGATGCAGGCGGGCTTTAGATCTGGTATAAGTACCATTGACCAGGTGTTACGATTTTGTATGATCTTTTGGAAGGTTGTTACGCTTGGCGGTGGTACCATCTTTGCCGCTTTCATAGATCTGAAGTCAGCCTTCGATCTGGTACCAAGGGGCAAATTATGGCAGGTATTGAGGGACCTGGGTATGCCCGGTGAATTAGTGGAGATGATTATTAGACTACACGAAGAGAACTACGCCAGGGTAAGGTGGGGAGTACAAGGTCAATAAACGGACTCCTTTCCAGTTACACAAGGAGTTCGTCAGGGGTGCGTTCTCGCTCCCACCCTCTTCTTACTCTTTATTGACCAAGTAGTCAAATTCTTCATGTCCGCTCACACTGATGCCCCATCTTTGGCAGGGACTAAATTTCCTATGTTGATCTTTGCCGACGACACCCTACTCCTATCCAAGACCCGGGGAGCCCTTCAGCGGGCTTTGAACCATTTTGAGGAGTTTTGTAAAAAAAATGATCTCCAGATTAATGTGGGTAAAACCAAGTTTATGGTTTTATCCAGGAAAAACCTTATACGTAGTAACGTACAAATGAGTGGGGTCAACTTGGAACAAGTTGAAACCATGACGTATCTGGGGATCACTTTGGACCGTCGTCTGTCTTGGAAAGATCAAATAGCGACCCAGCAGTTAAAACTCGCTCAATTGACTGGATGTCTTTTGCGCGAGCAGAAGAAATCCATCACAAAGCGGGTTATTCCGGCCCTGAGAATATATGACACCAAAATAAATACTGCCACACTTTACGGGGCAGAGTTATGGGGGTTTATGGACCTTTCCAGTCTTTATAGAATCCAGTGTAGATTTCTTCGGAACCTGGTAGGGTTACCCCAATCCACCCCATTGACTCCCCTCTGCCATGATATGGGTTGCCTGCCAATTATGGACATGGCCAGATTTAGAGTAGTGTCCACATGGAGGCGCTTGTGGACCTCTGAGGATCTCGTACTCTTTGCAAAGGAGTTAGCAGAAGTGACGTCCATGGGGGGTTCTGAACGAATCCCATGGCTTCGCTCAGTGAGAAAGAGTCTGTATGATATGGGCTTAATACAATTGTGGGTGTCCCCAGGTACTAATATTTTTCCATCGAAAAAAGAATTCAAGGAATTATTTTGGGCTTCAACCCGTCTCTCCTTGGTAAATGCTTCCAGCTCTGGGAGTCTAACGGGGCGATTTCTAAGCTTTAAGTTGGATCCCGCCCGAGAGACTTACTGGGATTCTATCACCAGACCATTGGACAAAAAACTCTATCATCAGTTTCGGGTGGGCGCACTACCTTTGAACTCTTTCACTTCATCCTGGGGTAAAACCTCTTCTAGCTCTTGTAGCTGGTGCCCAGATCATAAAGAAACCGAGGGTCATCTACTGTTTGCCTGTCCCCAGTATTCAGAACCTCGTTCCAAGTGGCTAAAACCCCTATTCAAACGATTACCCTACAGAAAATCTTCCGATGCAATAAGGGCCCTGAAAACAAACACTTCTGAAATCATTGTGATATGCTTGGCCAAATTTTTAGGCTGGGCTTGGGTAATCAGAGCTAGAAGGAACCTATCTTCTTCCTAATTATATTTTGAAATGTTTTGTCTTTATTGCTCTTTCAGTTTCAGGTTTATCTATGTCCTGTGAAATTGACAATAGTTTAATAACCTTTTAACTGTGATTTTAGTCTTAGTGTAAATTTAATAACATGTCTATGTGTGTTCTTATATAATTATTTATATATAGTGGTGGTTTTGTTTTGTTTTGTGAATGTTTTCATTCTGTCTTTTATGATTTTATTATCAATATAAAGACACTAAAACCTGAACCTGAAAAAATTAATATTTTCACACACTTTAAAACATGCATGATCTTGAAGTAATTACTAAAGAACATTGAGACCTCATTTTAATGAACATGGGCAAGCTACCTGGCCCATTAATACTTGGTGGCAGACCTATGAGTACCCTTAGGGCCTGATTCACAGAGGTAAACTTACACTTTTGTGTAAGTTTGCAATTGTTTGGGATTCATAAAAGAATTTTCTAGCTGTGTCTTTATTTATGCGGAGTCTCTGCACATAAAAAGATAGGGCAGTCCTATATTTTTATGAGCGGAGACTCCGCACTCGTAAAGATACTACTAGTAAATCCATTTGTGAAGATCAAACAATCAGGAACATATACAAAAGTGTACATTTACCTTTGTAAATCAGGCCCTTAGAGATTTCCTCCTGCCTGGCAGGTATTTCTGAGCCTTAAGTGCATTCAGGGTGTAGTGTATGCACTTAAGGCTGTGGAACCACTCCAGGCTCAAATAAATGCAGAGTGGGCTGCCATGTGTTTTTTCAGCACTTTCAGCATGTATTTTTCTTTTTACATACAAGTTCCCGAAGAAGGTGTTGCATGTGAGAAACAAAATAGCAATGGCTCTCATGTAAATGGAGTTTCGTTAACGCACAGGGGGTCATTGTTTCTTTTCTCTAACCATGTCTGCCATGCCAGGCATCCCAATTATTGTGAGAGGGTGGTTCATATGCTCCAGCCGTTTGCTCTGCAATCCACTGCTGAGCCTGCTGCAGAACTCCTTGCTGCTCGTTCGCATTCCTCAGCGTGTGGTGTTCATGCGGTATTCTATTTGTAGCTATATTATCCAAGTCCTCCTCTCACAATATTTGGGATGCCTGGCATGGTGGGCATGGTTAGAGAAAAGAAACAATGACCCCATGTGCGTTAAGGAAACTCCATTTACATAAGACCCATTGCATAACAGACCTAACCAGTGCAAAAGAGACCATGGCAAAAGCAATGCCATGCAACTACCAACCCAAAATATGCGCAACATTTTAATTCCTATAGGACACTGTCTCAGTACTGTACACTAGCAATGACGGAATTATAGGGCTCCCATCACTTTTACAGCCCGAAGTTATCGACCTCACATCTGAGGAATCTGTGGGCTGTGTAGCCCTGCCCTCAGCCAATGCGATAAAACCAGCAGAAAGCACAGACAATAGAAGTCCAAAGGTGCACACCACAGCTCACTCTATACAACACATTGAGAATATGACAGAGGGAGCTATGGAGGCCAATACTCTATGCCTGCCTACCACTGAAAGTGATCTGGAAGAAATGGGTGAAACAAACACTGGGCAAGGTTCCTCCAGGACAACAGCCCGGATAGATCCAACTGTCAAGACAGAGCACAGGGAGCCACCCAGACAGAGCTAGCCAGCAGCACAATGATGGAGGATTTCCCCATCATGCTTTCAAGCACCAGCAACGGCATTACCAACCATACCAAACCTTCAGTCCTGAGACCTGCAAGAAGAACTTGCAACCAACAACAATCAGGGGACCAACAAGATCTCAATTATGACACCTCATACTTAGCAACTCAAGAATGGGAATAATTAGCAGCATCGTACGTACAGAACTCCTCCTGAAGCAAATGGTGAGGTTACCTTCACAGCTGATTCCAATCTGGAAAAGGAGCAAAAGACAGACACCATTTGGTCTTCGCTTCTAAACACCATGCAGCTCTCAGTAAATGCCATACAGTATCAGTCAGACAAAATGGACATTCAGTTATCACTCCTCAATTCACTAGCAGTATTTGATTCTGGAATAGACAGAAAAACATGCAGAATTGAACAATTTGATCAAGCGAGCCCAATCTGCCAAAGATATAATGCAAGTAGCTCGCATCTGCGGGCCAATATTATTAAAACTTACCACCCTGTCAACCATGCTGGCCAACTTACTAACAGATTTAAAGCAAACCACAAGCTGTGGAAACACTGCACCCTGGATAAACTAAATCCCCAACCTGGACCCCCAGACAACAGCTCCACAGCGAATCAACTGGAGAATCAAGCAACAGCTACCAGGCCTAATAAAACTCAACTGAGATAAAAGAGTACAGCACTTACCAATGCTCACCCTCCTATATAGACACACAGGAGTCAACTAATAATTATCCGGATTCTTCTCAAGGAAGGGATATCCTGCAAAAAGAACAGTGGAACACTGCCAGTGTCTACCTCAAGCAAACAAGGAAAGCTAGGAGTTGAAAAAACCTTCGTACAGACTCCACTTCCAGCATCCCCCAAAGGGAGCCACGGGACGACAGCTCCATAGCTAAATGGGCAGCACTGGTAGTTACTGAGGACGTGCCCTCGAGCTCACCCAAAGGCGATGAGCTGGCCTGACACGAATGAGAATATTCAAGCACCCCCCTCTCAGGTAGGTGAATACTCACAATTGGATGATGTCAATCTATGTACCTTCTCAGGAGCAGAGAGGCCACTGTAGGCTATCTAGTCAGCAGCCATAATATCAGCTACTCTACCCCATGCACCTCTTAACATCTCAAATAGAGCACTAAACAACAGGGACAAACAAAGGTGGCATTGCCATCAACGCAACAGTGGTCCAGCCAATTATAAACCAGCCCTCATGGTAGAACCAGACACTAACATCAGAGTCTTTCTGCAGGAATATAAATCGCAAGGGTGATAGGACATAGTATATAGGGGGAATATATTGAGCCTATGAGTATTGATTGGAGGCATGGAAACCCTAAAAACAACAGATCTGAAGGCCATTGAATTATTGCAAACAGGAAACCCCTCAGAAAATGAGGCAACCAAGGCCACATGGGCAAAAGTAGAGCTAGCCGAGAGGATCCTGAATGAACAGGCCCTTTTTAAGCAATGGGGAATAATGCTGACACCTACTACTCCCCTCATTATCCTCAGACCCTGCTAAACACGAGTCAGCCCAAAACCCAAAACCCACCTCCTCGATTCTAAAGGGGGCAAGAAGCAGCTTTCTCACAGGAAGAACAAAGCAAAATTCTCAATATAACCCAAATGCACGTCCAAACGAGGCATCAGACCCAAACTGGAACTGGGTACCTCTCACAATAAATTGCATAAATAGCACTTCATCACAGAACTTACAATTCACTCAAAATGTCTCGATCAACACAAGGCCATTACACATATGATTCTGGAATATCAATGGCCTAGGAAACAAAACAACAAATGACCAAGTAGTACTTCAATAAAAGCATTCAACATCATCCTACTACAGAAAACTTGGCTTGAGCAAGCATTTCACATGCTGAGCTTTGAGAGTTTCCATATCCCGGCCCGCAAAGGAGCTAGGTTTGGACACCCTAAGGGAGGTCTGTCAATTTACACCTCAACAACAACAAGCATGAGTGCCGTAAGGAAATTACTGGTACGGTCAAAGGCAAAAATAGAAATAAAGGCAATCAGGGCAACTGTCTGCCATGAGCTAAAAGAACTATGCTCTGTGATCATTAATGTATACCTTCACCCTAAAGGCAGGGCACAAGGCTCTGAGATACTGCTCAGTGGATCCTTGGAGAAGAACAAACTCCTAACTTCCTTTTTTCGGGGAACATCTACTCAGAACTTTGGCAGACGAAGAACTTATAACTGCTCCATCATCACAGTAGGACAACCCAACACAAGAAGAGAACATGATTGGAAGGAAAACAAAGCTAAGCAGGCAAATCCTGAGGAAGACCTCAGCAATTATTTCTTGCAGGTAGTCATGCTCAAAGCAAGCCTGAAAGCAGCCTGCCAACTGACTGAAGTTACCTAGACTGCACACACTGTAAACAAAAAAGGATTAAGTGCAACATTACTTCCATAGACTGACCTTTGGGGGCCACCAAGGATATATAAAAAAAACAGCAAGATACCTTCACAAACCAGGTAACCACATGGGAGACCTTAACGAAAGAGCTAGGAAATACATTTGTCACCTCAATGAGAAGCAGAAACATACCACAGCAAGGATCCCCGTCAGGGCCACCTCACCTATACTTTTGTGCTACAGCAAGCAAAGGCACTACAGAGATGCACAAAATCAACACCAAGAAAACTCTGCTGGATCCATTTGATGACGGCATGCAAAGAGCTGAAATGATACAAAGCAGCACTGAACAAACTAACCTGGGCAATAGGAAGGGGCAGGAGAAACCTCTAAGCAAGGCTCCTCCACTATATATAAAGTAATGATCCCGCACAGTTCTGGCAGAAAGTAAACAGGCTACAGTGTCCCATACATCAAGGGATCAGTTCTCATATAACTGAAGAAGCCTGGGCAAAGTTCCTGCACGAGCACTTTAACCTCCCTGAGGAGAAACTGACCACCCTGGCCCCTAAATGGTGGAATGATCTCCCTCTTGATCTCAGGTCCCTACCCTCCCTACAGAAATTCCGAAGTGCCCTTAAAACTCGCCTCTTCCTGCAAGCCTATGTGTAAGGATGCATGTTTCCTTTTTTAGATGTTATTGTTAGGCGCCTTGATACCTGCGGGTTATTGTTTTGCGCATTATAAATTTTTATCAATCAATCAACCAATTAACTGTGCTTGAAATAAATACATGTGATTCCCTCAACAACACAAATAAAAAAGAAACTGTAAGCATGGCTCGTGCCCAATGTCCACTCCAAGGCCCTCCCATGGACTCTTTCACACCAACTAGGCAGCAGATAAAGAGACAGATAGCCAAAGGAAGACGGGAGGCTGCCGAGGCCAAACGGGATTCTACCTTCACTATTTAAACAGGACGAATAGAAAAATTTGAGCCAATTTTTCAACAGATGTCAGCAGATACCATAACACCCCCCTCCTCATGGAGAGAATACATAATCTCACCAATCCATAGACACAGTGACAAAAACAGCGCAAGAAAGTACCGGCTTGTGGCACTTATCGACAACTAGACCAAATAATTCACCGGAACCATCCTAGAGGATCTAACATCGTGAGCTACTACTAATCATATCATTCCATTAAACCAAACCTGCTTCTGCAAAAACACGGAAACCATAACAAGCATCAGGGTCCTTTCCTTAGTAATAGACATGCCAAAAAAAGCAAAACTACAACATTACCTCTTCTTCAGAGACATTCGTGCTGCATTTGATCAAACTGATCAAGGCAAACAATGGGCAAAATGAGCTAATCTACAATCCACACCGTCCCTACTGAACCTTCTGATTTGGCTACACACAGATAGAAGGGTGCAAGTCAAGCTAGGGTCGGGGACACACCTCTCAATACACATCCCAACCACTGAGGGCTTGAAGCAGGGTTGCGTCCTTGCCCCCACCTTGTTCAATCTCTTTTTAGCCTACCTAACAACAAAACTGTCTGGCTGCAATTCCCATGGGTGGGCTAACCCTCTCCAATCTCCTCTATGCAGATGACCTGGTGCTAATAAGCCGGAGCCGGATCGGCTTGCAATGCCTTCTTGATGTCACTCAAGTATGTTCTGCAGAAAATGGCCTAGATATCAACTTTGAGAAAATAAAAACAATGGCAGTCAACAGCATAAAAAGAAAACCAGTAAGCTGGCACATTGTCTGCCAACACCTGGAGTTGGAGTTGGAATACAAATACTTGGCCATCATCATTGATAAAAAGGGGTTTTTCAAACCATGGAGAGAAGACATGAAATGAAAGGAGAATGCCCTAGCACTGGCCCTCACAAATCTGAAACAGAAAGTGGCTGGATCAACTCTAACACCACAGCTTCAGGTAATACAAGTTAAACTGATCCCAACAATAACATACAGGAGTGAGCCACTTTGAGGGAGGGACGCATAAACACTGAAAGGGATCATGGCTGCATCCTACAGAATGATCTTTGGCCTCCCGAGATACGTTTCATCCGCACAGATTTGATTAAAATTTTGACTTCAGAAACAATCCCTTTCCAGGAGAGGGGCATTCATCAATTGTTGGCACAAAATTAATAAAGTTGACTCAAACACACTAAACACACGTTTACGGCTGGAACTGTTGATCAGGGGCACCTTTCTTGCTAAGGCCTACCTCAATGAATGTTTAACTCAACTTGGCCTACAGGACCTTTGGAAAACACCTGCAACTCATCCCATGCTTCAAAAGCTAGTAAATAAAGCCATTGAATAGCTCTCGGCAACTGAGGACAAGTCATCAGTGGTGCTGCACAGTTATGGTAAAGCAACACCCTAGCCCTATTTTCATACGGGATACACAAGCACAATAAAACAAATATTTCTGAGAAATAGATTGAACTTACTACTGTCACTCCTACACCACCTACCCTGGAAGTGCACCACTTCTACAACCGACTGCCGTCTAGGTGGAAAAGGGAAAGAAGACATGGTACACTTGGTGTGCATCTGCAAGGAGCTAAAGGCTGAGCGAAGAACCATGCTATGTCCTCTCTTCAACTAAAGAAGCATTCGCTCATACAGGCAAGTGGTATTGGCCTGTATCTCGCCCACTGACACACAGTTGAACTACTGCTTCATGAAATTCCTTGATAAGGCCGAAAATAAATTTCCCCCTGAACTGACCGCTTGCACCGAGCTGGAATTACCTCCTTTGAACACAGGGGCATGCGAACGACATTGCAGCCCCTTTTATTCTCCTCTATGTTTCTCTTCTTCATGTTAGAAAGCTGTAGAAATATAGACTATTGAGAACATAGGTCACCTCAAACACCAGTATGCAATCCCCTTTCACGATCATGCTCACCCTGACGATCTCACTGTTTCAACTACTTCTCTAACAGCATTGTTAAACAAGGATGGTGTGGCAAAGCTCCCGTGGCCTAAACATATTGCTATTTTGCACATAGGTAGACTTAAGTGTCTCTGTACTGCTTGAAAAAGCTCTGATGACTTCTTATTCGCACCTTAAGCTTTTAAACTCTCTTCCCAAAGTCCCATTACGCCCATTGACCAATCCCTAATGCACAGCCTAGTTGCACCACAAGCCTTGAAGGCATTTAAAAAAGATATTGCAGGCCATTATGGCCTTTTAATTACATTGGAAAACCTGATAATTTTGCACACTGGTAGACTAAATGTCCATGGTCTGACAACCCCACCACAGATTTGTTTGAATTGGTACTGCAATATTGTTAATCAAGGTTTGGTGGGGGCATTGCTTCCTTGGCCTAAACATACCGCTATCGATGTCCCATTACAGCCAAAGCCCAACCTCTATCGGTCACCCTCTCTGCACTATAAGCCTCAAAGGCACTCTAAAGACATCCCAGACCATGGGGGTATGTAATTATATCGGAAACCTGCTTATTTTATATATTGTGGATTTTATAGCTATGCTCCTTTTCAGATATGTGCTCCGTGTTGTAGACTGCCTAGGTTGCACCTTAAGGTTCTAAACTCCTTTTTGTTGATGATGCAATATGCCCAAACGTTTTTGATTTTGCAAAGGTTTTAATTAATCAAGCAATCTTAAACAAATGTGAAACTTGAATACCGCATCTCCAATGTTTAACTCTTAATCTGGAGGAAAGTACTTCGGTATGTTCCTCAAACTGATAACTATGATGCGAATGGCAGGCCTGTCTCTAAAATCATCCACTGCGAAATGTTCCATTTTGCCCACTTTTACCCTTCAGTGCTAAAGCATAAAACAGACATGTTTCCTGATAACAGCGTCCCTCTAGGTGAATTGCAGCTTTGATTTTTATGTCATTTTCTGAATTCATCAAGACCGAGGGAGGAAATAAATTAAACCTGAGATCATAGTTTGGTGGAAATTCTCTGGTGAGCTCTCTCCTCTTAGCACTCCATTGAAGGGCTTAAATGTAATTGAAATATATTATTCTCTGATGGAGGACGAATCAATAAGCTGTTATGGCAGAAAGTCTGGAAAATGCAAAGTGTGGAAGGATTAGCAGCGAAGCAAAGCCGCATGCTCCTTGTCCCCTGCTGCTGAGATCTGAAAGCGTGTGCATGTTACAAGATCCGCGTAGCAAGGGTCCCTTCTTGAAAGTTTGTTGCAAAAGAAGAAATTGGAGTTGCTGTATGAAGTTTTAGCTAAAAGAAAAGAAAATCCAAATTACTTGTTCTTAGACTCTCTAAAATAGTTTTAGGCCAGGGTGAAATTTAAATTATAACAGCCCATTTTGCATAATTTAGGGTATTTCGTGCAACAGACAACGCGAAAGTCCCAAAATTACACAAATTATGCTACCATAATTCAAATGTGAAAAATAATCTCACATAATTTCAGGCAATTCATGCACATGCATTAGAATAACAGAATGTGAGCGACTATTCTTTGCGCTTTTTAAAACATGATTGACACACACATTTCGTGCTAAAATATAGTTCAGTGTGACAGATTTGACTTCTGCGTTTTTATGAGTCATTTTGCTGACATTTTGTGCAATCATTTGAAAGCAAATTATGCAAATTTTGCTCAGCCCTAAATTACTTCTTGATTTCAGCTATATATTCACATGTTTAGGGTATAGTGTAATGTAAACAGCAACCCATGGTATTTCTCAACAGTTCTAATATTTGTAAAAATATGAATCAAAGGTCATTGTTGAAGGATTTCTAGACAGTCACTTATCCTTTCCCTAAATTACTATGCAGGAATTTTTTTTAGATACAGCTGGTAACTCTCCCAATCCTTTAATTCCTTCAAGCATTCTTTCCATCACCTTGTTGTTTGTTGCAGTAGATGCCTGAAGCGTGATGGGTACCCACAGAGATGGGCCCGGATCCAAAGGGCGTGGGCCTTGTGCCACATGACTCAAGCTATAATTCACTTCTGAGATCTTAGTAGGTTGAAACTGGTCTGAGTTGTTTATGTATCCATCTTGAGTGGCCTTACCACGAAGTGTGGACTGGGCTGTTTCCCAGGCAATTGGCGAGACCACTTGTGCACTTATAGTTAGATCAGACTTTCCATTGAAAGAGCTTTTTAATTTTTGCTAACAACTTTGTCACTTTTCAATGTATTATCATAAAAAAATGTTTTAAAAGTTCATTGCCTTTAGGTTCTTCGTGAAAAGAATTGTGCAGACCTGTCAAATGAGACCCAAACAAAAAGCGGTGGTTCCAAAAGTAGCACTTTACATTTTACTCCCATAGGTTGCTTTCCTTCTCAATACAGAAAGTAAGGCTGAGAGGAATTGCATAAACCTGGCATGAAAGTAGAACTTTACTCAAGAAAGTGTTTCTGCTTGATTTGGTGCAAATCCATTCAGAAATTTCCAATAAATTAGTGTTGCCAGACGTGGACATGAAGAGTTGATATTTTATTGCTATCTGGTTCTTACTGTGCAGGCCTCCTCAGTCCCAAAATTTAAAAAATCTGCAAATCTGATTGGTTGAATGAACATATTCCCTCCACCTCACTTTCAGGTTTGCAAATCCACCACAGACCTGTGACACTGGCATAATATGATTGGTGGCCACCATTAGAGCACATGAAAACTCTGTCCCTTTAATCTTCACAACTCTGACCCTTTGTCACACAATAAAAGGAAAGGATAGATAAGATGTCAATGTGAGTACACCATGACCCTCAAAGCAATATGGGGTGGTTAGAAATTGAGGTTTCTGGTTGGCTGAGCATACATACACCCTGTCCAATTAGGAGCCACAATCCTAGTCACGGTAAGTCAGATACACAACCTAAATTAACCTGTACCCAACCTCTGGTAGCTTGACACAGAGCAGTCAGGCTTAATTTTAGAGGCAATGTATAAAGTATTTTTGCAACACTTTAATTACAGTAACACTGTGAAAACGCTTCATAACAGACTCCACACCAGTTTAGGAAAATATAGAATATGTATCTGAGTACAACAAGACCAAAAATGACTAAAATCCGATCAGTAGAAATCGATATATGCATTTCAAAAGATTACCTTCAAGAACAGTATTTAGAAGTCAATCACGCAAAAAGGTTACTTGAGGTTGCTCTAGACCAAGGTAAATCAAAAGTTCATGTAGACCATGATGGAGGGCAGGTGGCTCTAGGACCCAGGCAGTGTCCGCTAAAAAAATAACTTTTTTGGAGCAAGCGTCGCCTTCGAAGGCTTACTTGCATCTGTTCTGATCCATGCAATTGGGTTGGTGCATCAGAGTAGAACCTTGCAGTCGGTGTTGAGGGATCGGCACTGTGTCGACATCAAGACTCACATTCGGTGTCTAAGGGTCTGCGCTGCATCATCATCAAACCTTGCAGTTGGGACTCTGGGCCAGTGTTGTCATAGAATCGGTATCTTAGGACACTTCGTCAGTTCCGATCAGCACAAAGGAGTCATTGCTTTGATTTTTGTAGATAACAGCTGCATAACCCACGTCTGAGGCCCAGGAATGAAGGGGGCACCTTAGGCGATGGTAGGATTCACTGATGGCAGAGTCCAGCAATACCAGCATAGTTGCAAGTAGTCTTTTGTGACCCTGAGACTTAGAGAACGAGAGGAAAGCCAACAAGCCCTTGAAAAACTTGGGCTCAGGGATGTAGAGAACAGGTCCTTCTCAACTCCCTCCCAGGCAAGAGGCAGCAGGCCAAAATAGCAGAGTAGTTAGCAAAGTGGCAGTCCTTCCCACAGCACAGCAATCAGCAGGCAGCAGACCAACACATCAATGCAGTTCCAACATTGGCAGTTCCTCCTACAGCACAGCAGCCCTTCTTCTAGGCAGAATGTCCTTGGTTCTAGCAAAGTTCTGATATGGTGGTGTCAGTGTTCCAGCATGTATACACACATGTGCCTTTGAAGTGGGGGGGACATCAAGAAGGCATTTGAAGATCAGAGGGGCCCTGTCTTTCCTGCCCTGGCTCCAGACACACTACAGGGGGTATGCAGCTCTTTGTGTAGGGACAGGTACATCCCTATTTAGGTAAAAGTGCCAGCTCCTCCCTCCCAATCTACCTCAGGAAGGCCCATAAGCCTGGTGATGGACCATAAGGCTGCAGATGTCACACGCACCCCATCTCCAGTCATGTGACTGTACAGAGGGAATACACAAAGCTGTCACTGAACCCCGATGTCTATTCAGAGACAGGCAGAGGCACAGAATATTTAAAGTAAGAAAATGTCAACTTTCTAAACGTGGCATTTTCCGAGTTACAATTTACAATCTAAATTCACCACAAGTTGTGATTTCAAATTGTGAGTTTACAGCAGAAGTCTTCAAACGTTTTTGCTTTGAACACCCCTTAGCAAGTTGTTTTGAAGTCAGGCCCCCCTCCAAAACCTTATGAGTAGGATTGGGGGAGTGGTAGAGACAGGCTGAGCACAGGGGGTAAGACTTATGACACAATTTCAGTGTTACTGTAGTTCACAGTTCACACTGAATGTGAGACTTAAAAACAGCAAATACGTCGAACAAAAATACTGCTCCCCATAATTGGGGTGTTGTAAACCCCTCATAATCCTGGGCCCCAATGCAACTGCACCTGCTGCACCAATGAAAACTGAGGCCCTGCATAGCAGGCTATCACTTCTGCTGCTTTTACCTCTTCTCCACCTTGCTTAACCATCATACCAACCTTACAACAGGCTCTCCGTCCGTTTCAAGAAAAAACAGAAGCTCCCACATGATATCCCTCTTTTTTTCTTCAAGGGTGCCCTAATGTTACATATGACAATAAGTCTGTTGACCCCTTTTTAAAGTGAAAGTGGTATCTGTGATGCTGTGTGCCCCTCAGAACCCTGGACTGCTGCACCTACTTTACTAATTATATCGTCTGCCATGCAAAGCGGGCTATTTCCTCTGCCATTTGTTAAAAACAGGGCTTCCATTTTGTCATACCCCCTCCCTGCCATCTCTCTGAGGCTAAACTAAGGTGGCTCCTCGGCTTAAATGTTCCCCTCCCTCGAGCCATTGCTCCGTGGCTGAAAGCAACACAGACATACAAGTGTGCCCTGGCCCTAATGCAAGCCAAGGAGGGTGATAAAACTGCCATGATTGGGGTTTACTCCCTGGTGCCACTCTACCTGCAGCACCAGTGATACTTTCTCCCCTCGAGTGTGAAAAGAAAAGCAGCAAGGGTGACCCTGGCTCTAATGCTAGAAAGGACCTTGTGCACCTACAGCACCTTTTTCATAGTAAGGAAGACATAATTGTGGGATAGTGGTCACTTAAAGCCTTGCCTCAGTACCTGTTACATTAATGATTGTGATGCCCATTTTAAAAATAAAAACAGCAAAAGCCCCTAAATACCACACCCTTCCTAGGGGGCATCTCTCTGAGAAAGTTGTCTCTGTTCATTTGTAAATGAAAAAATGAGCCCCCACATAGTGCCCTTTCTTCTGAGCCTTATGTTTGTCACTACCCATGGAGCTTTTTCCTTTTGTGGTTCTCCTCAGTCCTTACTAATTAATAATAACTTACATATTCACAGTGCTTTCTGTCACAGGCTAGGACTTCATAGCACTATAAATTCATAAGTCAGTATTCCACACTGCGCCAACTAAGATACAATTCTGTGCCTGCCTGCTCCCACACACAAACAGACAGACATCTACAGTGATCACATTAACCAACTGAGATATCACATTTGGCACAATAAGATTACTTTTTTTGCGGTAGTTTTACATAGGCAAATTTGACCCGAGATGTAGCAGTGCTTTACATGAGCACAAATTACATTACACAAGGTCATGTTCATTTGTACACATGGGAGGTTAAGTGATTTGCCCAGAAAAACAGGTTGTTTAACTTGCATTTATTTTTTATTCCATTGTGTGTGGGCTAATCTTTTGCCTTTGTAACTGTGTATATAAAATTACAAAATTCTTACAGAATAGTTTGTTCTTCTTAGCCACCTCTTTGACCCTGCCAGCACACTCAATGACCACAGCCCAAAAGCACAGGGTTTCTATACTTTGCACTTCAAGTCTGTTTGTAAATCAAAACAGCTGGAAATGTTCCAAAAAAAGAAGACCACACTTCCAGGCGATCTTCATTTACAATTCTTTGCTGAGGCATTTGTGCCCCCCTGGGAATGCAGTCACGGACCCCCAGGGGGGTGCGACCCACAGTTTAAAGTCCTCTGGTCTAGAGACACCAAACTCCAAATCCTTATCTTTTACCAATTGGAAATTATACTTAAAACATGTATTAAAGCAATTCTAATGTTAACCTGTAGGAGAGATAGGCCTTGCAGGAGTTAAAAATGATTCTAGCAGTTTTTCACTACCAGGACATGTAAAACTCAAAAGTACATGTCCTGCCTTTTAAATACTCTGCTCCATGCACATTGGGCTACCTAGAGCCTGCCATATGTGTAATAAAAGTGAAGGTTTGGGCCTGGCAAGTAGGTTAACTTGCCAGGTCAAAATGGCAGTATAAAACTGCACTCTCCGGGCTCCACAATGTGAGGACTTGCCCATGTGTAATGACCACTGAAGTGAGTGGCACAATCAGTGCTGCAGGCCCACTGATAGTATTAATTTACAAGCCATGGGCACACATAGTGCACTTTCCTAGGGACTTACAAGTACATTAAATATGCCAATTGTGGATAAGCCAATGTTACAAAGTTTAGAGAACAGAGCAAATGCACTTTAACACTGGCTAGCAGAGATAAAGTGTCCAGAATCCTAAAGCTAAGTCACCAAAACTGGAGGTCAGAAGGCACAAAGTCAAGGCAAACCACGCCAAGAATGCCAGGTCTAACAGGGGCCTTAAAAAAAATGCATCTTTTGAATAAAAAAGAAAATGAATGTTGCTTTTGCTGCTGTGGTTCTCAGTTTGTCGCCTGGTTTTGAGGCCCCGAGGAGGGTCCTGAGACCCGCAAATCCTGCCTTGGGGCCTCCAACACAATGCAAGTTTCTTGAGAAAAGGACCACAAAATCAGGACAAGCCTCATAGACCATGTGGACCCATCCGTTTATTGATTATGAAAATTCAAAACCAGGCTCGTAGAACCTGCACAAGGTCCATGATTTGTCCAGAAGCCAGTGATAGGTTGCAAAGTCCATGGGAGGATCTGCAAATTATATTTTTTTAACACACACACATCCATAGAAGGCTGTTATTACCATATTGTTCAAAGCATTAGAAAACACATCCAAAAACCTGCATTTATAGAATATGCAACAAACACTGAGTTTGCCATTAAAGTTGAGAAGTTAATAACCCTAGCCTACATACCAGCCACAGAAGTTGCTGACCACTACAACATACTAATAGAATCCCAATAGTACCACAAAATGAACAAACACTAAGACCCTGAGTACAAGAGTTTGACGGAGCGGTGGCGCAGCGGTGCAAACCACCGTGCCACCACTCCGGCAAAGCTTCTACCGCCTGCCAGATTCTGACTTTTTCATAGTCTGGCAGGTGGCTGTGTGGCGGTCCTAACATCTAAATGTACCCAAATTGTAACGTAAGCATAGCCATTCATACACAATATCTACACCAGATTTGATTAATACATCTAACAAATAGGACATATGTTCGATAAAATGACTTGGTCATAAACTAGAAAAGTATTAAGAAATACCGTTTGTGAAATCCTAATAGGATGGGAGGATATCCTAAAAATGCAATAAAACAGGGTTGACAGTTCTCAAAGATTGGGGCAGTGAAAGGGCCACGTATTACAGGAAGTAGGTATGAAGAGATACCGAACTTCATCAGGTTGATGGTCTAGTCAACATTGACGAGAAAAGGGAAGGTTTGGTAACCACAACCCTGATGTACTCATATCCAGTGGGACAACGGAACAGGTAAACAATCTAAACCATTCCGCTGTACCTACGCGGAACAGCAAGCGGCTCTGACAGGAGCGGTATCCCATCCCTTGATTTTATTTATTTATTTATTTCATTTATAGAGCGAGCTGTCACGTGGCAGGCATCCTGGAAGTAAGCGGGTATCTAAATGGGAGAAGCAGAGGGGGTGGTAGAGATTTTTTCCACTTCCCAAAATCGTCACTAATATACCGTCTGACCGGCCACTCATTTTACCTAACCTTAGGGTGAATGGAGAAATGTTGAACAATGTTAATTATACTCGATGTATGAATGCATTCATATGTGAGACGAACAGCTACCACATATCAAGATTATTCTGATCACTTCAATTCAATTTCATTTTATCTCTACCATCTTTTCTTTTTGGGCATAATTAAGGGCATGTATATTAGATCAAATATTTATAATTGAGCACACTAGATGCAAGAATGACGAACTTGCAGACGAAGAATTTATTCCTCCTACAAGCGCTCACCCATGAGGAAAAAGTTATCTGCAGAGGATGACTACTTCTCAGGCCCTAATACGGGATATGTAGGACAGGTCTAAGACAGGATTCGAGACTGAGATAGCAGACACTGAAACAGCATCTGATGGAGAGGAAAATGAAGCAGAATCTGAAAGTGATTTTTAAGAGTAACATCTGATGACTCATTTTCCAGTGATTCTGAGGGAAAGGATGATGACAGTCGAGCTGTCACTTCACAAGCACAGTCTCGGCAGCAGGGCGACCGTAGCAGATTAGACCAACCTAGAGAGCAGGGACGTGCAATGGCAAGCACAGACGTTCAAGAGTGTACTCTTGACAGCCAGCCAACTTATTTCAGGCACAAATTCCACCTTTCACTAGCGACACTGGATGTAAAGTTGATACAGCCAATTTTTTGCCAATTACCTATGTCCATCTGTTTTTGGATGTTGACTTCCTTCGACAAATTGTGCAGCACACAAATGTGCGAGGCAAACAATTTCTGAGGCAGCATGGATACACTCTAGGGCCTCATTCTAGAGCACACTAGTAGACTCCCACAATTCTGGCAGAGTTAAAGATATTTCTGGGCCTTAGCCTCAAAATGGGGTTAATGCGAAAACCAATAATGCTGTCCTACTGGTCCTCTCTCTCAGTTTGGGTAATCCCCGCCTTCACACCATACATTAGTAGAGATTGATTTATGCTATTGTAGCATATGCTGTATTTCAGTGACAATTCTGCTGCATTGCCCCGGGGCCACCGGGAAAGGTTGTTCAACATTTGTCCTGTCATGGGATATTTGTGTGCCAGGTTTCCAGAGATTTATACTCCTGGAAATAATATAGCCATTGGTGAGCCCTTGATCCTTTACAAAGTGTGGCAGCTGCTCAGGAAGCACATTGGTAGCTAAAGAGCACTACTAGTTATGTGTACACATTGAAAGTGTGTAAAGGGAAGGACTTCACTCTAAACTCTATAGGCTGCCCTCCCACACTAGGAGTCACAGGAAAAATTGTATGGGTGCTTGTCCAGCCACTCCTTCACTAAGTTTATAACCTTTATCTGGACAATGTATATACAAGAGTAGACCTTTTCAATGAATTGTACAAAGCAGGCACTGTGCCATGCAACACACTTGTCACCACGAAGGATTCCCGCACAAACTGTTTACGGTCAAATTCTCTGATAGGTGTGATGTGTACTTCTGCACTACAATTCAAGATGAGAGCACTTCCCTTGTCACAGATTGGAGTCAGATAGATGAAGTTCACAAGCATACCTGTATACTTGATAACAACACCTACATGTAGAGAGTGAATAAGAATGACCAGGTTCTTCAGCCATACAATGCAAGTCAGAAATCTCGCCCCTGGTACAAGAAACTGTTTACCCACCTGAACCAGATGGCAACATACAATGCATATGTTGTTTATCGTCAGACGACCACAGAAAGACTCATGACTTTCCTTGAATTTTTGTTGTCCATCATTGAAAGTTTTACTGCTACAGAAACAGCAGCCTCTACTTCATATGCTCTGGACGACATGGCAAGGCTGCAGGGGCGATACTTACCGGATCACATTCCTGAAACACTTAAAAAGACTCGACCATGTCGTCATTGTAGAGTCTGCTCTAAACACAGAAATAAGCAGAAGAGTCATGTTTTTCTGTCCCAAATGCCCATCTCAGCAAGCCCTGCGTTTTCCTACTTGGTTTATGTTGCACCATACAAAAGTAAAGTATTGCAAAATTGACTGAGTGGGGCTGCCATTAGGTAAGCCTTTCAGTGGCTGTGCATTGATACCTGCCTTCCATGGGCCACTACTTCCCTAGGCAAGCAGCCATAGAATTTTAGTCCCTTTACTTGAGGAAATCATCGATTTCCTTACAGGCTGCACAACACTTTTATCCCCCTTCATTACATGGTAGTTGGTCTGTTTACCAATTGATAAGTATATTATAGCTCCCACACTGCACATGATGGTGGATGGAACGTATGACTCTTTGATACAGAGTACCCTGTGTGGCAAACTTTTAAAGGCTTGGCTATATTTTGAAGTGCTTTTTAGGGAATTTCTGTATATAACACAAGAACCACCCTGATTGCCCACGAGAACCAGAGTCAGTGTAATAAGTCAAACAGATATCCTGTGGGACCCCTTCACCTACATTTCCACTTGCTTTGAAAGTATGCAAACTCAATTAATAACTTGTATCATATTGAATGTTATTGAAAAAGGGTACAGGCATGATCTCTTGACAATATCTTGACTAACTATCTAAACAATCACCATGCAAGATATTGTGTTCTTCCCTGCTCAGATCAGCAATATGTTTGTTTACATACTGAGTGTCAATAAATAATGCTGTGGAATTAACAGATCCACAGATGCTTTGAACTTTCAAATACCGTTCTACATTGTTAGAAATCAGGTCTCTAGTTGGCAGAGGTATGCACCCTGTCCAAGTAGGGACTGTAAGTCAGTCACACACTTAAATCAGCCTGTGCTCACCCTCTGGTAGCTTGGCGCAGAGCAGTCAGGTTTAATATAGGAGGCAATATGTAAAGAAGTTGTGCATAAGTGGATACAGTAACACAGTGAAAACGCTACAAAAAAGACACTACAATAAAGCGTGAAAATATTATCTCTTTACCAGTTAAAACAAGATAAAATTGATAAAAATCTGATTAAAGCATCTCAAGTTACGAATATTTTAAGAATGTACAATGTGGAAAGAGCCCTTGCGCTTTCAGAAGGTTCTTTGCGCTTGCGCTGGGGAAATGACGGTGATCCATGCCGTGTATCGGGAACAAACTTTCTCCCTGGGTCTGCGCGAAGCAATGCTTCCAAAGTTATTTCAGTTAAAATGCAATGTTACGTTTACGGGAGACTCATCTACTCACTCTGTTTCGGGCCGCCCACAAGAGCGCTGGTGGGTGGAAAGGGATCTCGTAAGTCCTGGAGCGAACACTACCTCTTTCTGTGGATTGCAGCAGTGCCATCAACCTCGGTTTCACATGTTGGTGGAGTCTCCCCTTGTTGGATACAATGTGGTGATTGGAGTCCTGAAGGACAGATGCCCATCTTTCCTTGGTGTGTGCAGAGTGTGCTGGGTAGTGCTGGCCTGGCTTTGGTGAAGTCAACAAACACGATGGTCTGTGCTTGAGTGTCATATGATTTCCACTTTCTCAGTAGGAGCTGTTAGTTTGTTAGATAACTTAAACATTGTGATGGGGACAGACTGATTCTATGCACCCCTTCAGTATATGTTGGTCTATAGACATGCTAGCTTACAGTGTCACCATATGTACTCCTTAACCTAGTAAGGTAACAAATTGGAACATAACTCCCCTGACTCCCCAAGGAATCGTAGTTACAAATTTAGAATCTTTTGCCTCAGTCTTTTGTGCTCACTCAGAAAAGTACACAAGAAATACACAAAGGAGCATTTCAATATTTAATGAAGCATTCTGATTCATGTGTAAAATATATGCACTGCAATGATAATAGAAGCAAATAAAATTGATTATAAGTATAAGATGGTGAAAAGGATAAAAGATTCCACCATTTTGCTTAAACAGTGTATATATGCGGCATACCAGTACTAGGTATAGTGTAAAATCCTTATTTGTAAAGCGCAAACTACTCACCCTTATGGGTCGCAAGGTGCTGGGGTCTGTCATGGACATTAGGTGAGCTATTGCCCAGAGTCGATTTTGCCAGAAAAATGGGAAACAGCCCAGTGGCTGCACTGCTTCAACTTTACCAGGCCAAGAGTGTTGCCATTGCATGTTATGGCAGTGAGTTATGGGGATACGCCTCAATAGGTGCCCTGGAGGTAGTAGAAAACAATTTTTTAAAACAGATACTCAGGGTACCTAGGGGAACAGCTAACTTCTCAGTACACGAAGAGCTGGGTATGTCATATTTAAGTGACAAGATAGCAGTAAAACCTTTATTGTGTTCGCTAAATTGTTGGCTAAACAGTGATGTAACTCTTACTCAGCTCATACTGAGGGAAGCGCTAACGTGGGAAAATAGGCTTAAGGTACCATGGATAAAGTACCTAAGCATCTGCTTTAATGAATTAGGGCGCCCCGAACTCTTTTTAACCCCAGAATCCATTACGAAATTGGATGTTATTACTGTGAAGAAGGTTTTTATTTCTTCTAGGTACGCAGTCAGGGAGGATGGTGAATTAAAGAAAGGAAGTGTACGGAAACATGTGCTATTAAAAACATCTATGCTCATGGAACCGTACCTGACATGGCCCATGTCAAGTTATGATCGTTTCCTGTTGACGAGGTTCCGTATGGATTTATTTCACTTACTACTGGCTGTGCCTAGGGGGACCCACTGCAGTCAAGTGTTGCCGGCTTGCAGCTGCGACGAAAAGTCTCCGCAAGACCTGGCACACTTTTTCTTTATTTGCCCCTTTTATATCATACCATGGAGGCTATTTTTAAAACCCTGCCTCAAAAAATTTAATTTTACACAAATTAGACCAGCACTTTACTACCTCCAGTTGTTAAGTTGTGATTGCACTTTATTTGTATGTAGCTTCTTAAAATTAGCTCTCAAATTTAGGAAAAGTATGGAGGGGTAATAGTGGTACTGATACTTTTTAAAATTTCTTGTAAAAATGAGTCGGCACATGTGTAACAATTCTGATTTATGTGTTTTAAAAAAAAAAATTCTTGTAAATATGAGTCAATGTATGTATAATGTATTATGCTTTTATGGTTGTTACTTCTAATAACCGAATAAAGTTATTTGACTTGACTTGACTATTGCCCAGAGTCACATGGTGCTGAGCTGAGCTGCCGCCGGGGATCGAACCATGAACCTTGGCTCTGAAGTCAGCTGCACTGGCCGCTGCACCACACCTCTCCACTCCAGGGTACTCCTACTATGCACTCTCTAACCTTTTTGCCTAGGGCAGATGTTCTGCCAAGAATCCCCTACTAGATGTTCTAACTCCCCCTTTCCTGAAGGTGAGGTATGTAGGTCCCGTCTTGGTCACCAGTTGGGAATCCTTCCTTGCAGGGGGTAAACAGGAATCAGCTGGGCTGAGACTCCAACACAACAATGACCTCACAATTACAGCAGAGTGCCCCTCTAATTTGAGCACATGTGCATTTATAAATATCATCCTCCGCAGTTCCATGTCGAGGCTTCAGTGGAGCCAACATTGTTTATTGTCTTTGTAATAGCCATGTCACTTCATGGACAAATAGCAAACAACAGCATTGCACATTGTGTGTTCAGGCCTTGTTCTAAACTTTCAAGTTGTCATGATAGTGTACTTACGAAGTGGAATTGTAAGCAATGTGGTTTCATAGAAACTAATCCTGCACTGTCACACAAGCAAATGTGTGGCAGAATTCATTGTGTAGAAAAGAAGGCAACTTAAGAAACTTGTACATGTAAAATTACAGTGTTTCCTCCAGGGACTAACCTAGCCATGTGACAGACAAACATGGCAGTTCTGGATCGGGGACGCCCGCTGATGTCGTGGATGCCCAAAAGCGGCTGCTGATACTCTGCAAAGCCCAGAGACTGGTTGAGGGCAAGTCAGGCAGAGCCAGACTCCAGATTAGCAGGGCCTAGCAGTGGTCGTTAGTATGAATACAATTATTGATGGCCCTGAGATTTCCTGAACAGGGGGCAAGCCAACAAGCCCTTGGAGTTACGTAGGTTGCAAAAGGTTGTAGAGAATAGGTCCAGTTCTTCTCACTGCCCAGGTCAGTTGCAGCAGGCAGCAAGCCAACACAGCAGAACAGGTAGCAAAGTAGCAGTCCCTCCTTTAGACCAGCAATCAGCAGGCCAAATTGAACTAGTGAGAGGGGGTCATACACCCAATATTTATACCCAAATGTGTCCTTGAAGTGGAGGTGACTACAGAGCAAAGCTTTTGTGGTGCACAAGTCTCCTTTCCGCCCAGCTCTGTTTGCCAGCCTATCTGGGGGAGGGGTGGTGGGTAGGTAGGGGGGAGGTAAGTCGGTTTTTTGTGTGAGGCCAGGCCACTACCTATTCTGGTGTACATGTCAGCTTCTCCTCTCCCTCTTGCCCAGGAAGACCCATCAGTATGCAGATTAATGCAAATGCAGCTTAGTGTCCTGTACATGTGACTGCCTAGAGGGAATGCACAAAGTGTAGCGGTCACCCCATTTCAGATGTGTAATGGAGGCACACAAGAGAGCTAGGAGCAGAGAACTGTCCACTTTGTACAAGTGGCATTTATAGATTAGTAATACCAGATTCAGTTTTACCAATAAAGAGGATTTGTTATTACGAATTATTACTGAAGTTGAAGTGGACGCAGCTGTGATCTGTCCAGTGTAGTCTGGTGGAGTGGCTGAAGGAGATGTGCTTGCTGGAGGAAAAGATTGGGTGAAGCGTGTGGCCGGCGTAGTGGGTGGGGGTGTTCACCAGTTGCTTGAGTCCGAGGTTGGTGAGGTTGTCCAGCAGGGCGGCGGTATTGCTGTCATTGTTGTTCTCCAGGTGGAAGTTGAGGTCCCCTAGGAGGATGTAGTCGGAGGATTTGAGGGCGTGCAGGCTGACGAAGTCTACGATGGCTTCACTGAATTGTGTGTGTGATATAAAACATAAAGCACCTACTCCTCTTCAATCAGGAATTACAAGTAATATGGATATTTAATGAATTCCGAATGTTAACCTATGAGAGGAGCAGGCCACTTAGGTGGTTTTCACTACCAGAACATGTAAAACAAAAAGGTACATGTCCTACCTTTTACTTACATAGCACCCTGACCTTAGAGCTAACTTGGGCCTACCTTAGAGGTGACTGAAAAGTAATAAAATTGGAGTTTAAGGCTTGGCAAATAGTGGGAAATGTCAAGTTGAGGTGGCAGTAAACTGCACCCACAGGCCCTGCCACAGGCCATGATTTGGCAGGCCTGAGCACAATCAGTGCTGCAGGCCCACTAGTAGCATTAGGTTTACAGGCCCTGAGTCTATGGTATAGCATTTTACTAGGGGCTTATAAGTGAACAAAATATACCAATCATGGATAAACCAGTTGTCATCACATTTTCAATAAGAACATATGCACTTTAGCAATGGTCCGCAGTGGTGAAGTACTCAGAGTTGCAAAGCCAGCAAAAACGAAGTAAAAAATTGGAAGCCAGAAAGCAAAAAGTTAGGGGAAACCATGCCGAAAGATGTCAGGTATACCATACATTCATCATTCTCTTAATCCAGTCACTATCTCTTTACAACTTATATTTTGTCCTCTTTCACCAATATATTGTTTTAAATCTCTTTACATCTGTGCGATTCCGTTACTAAGCATTGTTTTTCACTTCGGTCTCAGTAGTTCTTTCTATCTCTTAAAACCCTAGTGGCTACTCCACTAGGGTGGAGGAGTGTCGCCCCACTGCTTTCTCGCAGTGTGAAAAAGCCAAAACATAAAATGGTAATAACTTTTAGTTATTACCATTTTATGTTTGCTTTGCACATTGCTGGTGGGCGGGTGGGCTGCTCTGCCCTTTGAGCAGTACAAAAGGGGGTGGTGACAAAAGGGGGTGGTGCTCGACGGAGCATCAGACCCAATCAAACACTCACACCCAGGCAAAAGATCTGGGTTTGATCCATCATCGTTCTTTAGACCACTCTGCCACCCCAGTTCAGACATGGCTATATGCAAATCAGTCTGACCCTGTGCCTCATGGGAACAGTCCAGCCCGAACTGCCAAGCCATGCCTTCCCTGGACCGGAAACAAGCTTCCGAGGACCAGTTTCTGGCATTCCAGCCGTCTTCATCCTGGCTTGCTTGAATCCAGTGGCAAAGTGAGCATGGGACTCACGTCTGAGCATACCCTGCCACACTTATGGCAGCCAAAGCGGTACAAAAGGGGGTGGTGATGGACGGGGCATCAGAACCAATTAAACACTCACACCCAGTCAAAAGATCTGGGTTTGATCCATCACCGTTCTTTAGCCCACTCTGCCACCCCAGTTCAGACATGGCTATACGCAAATCAGTCTGACCCTGTGCCTCATGGGAACAGTCAAGCCCGAACTGCCAAGCCATGCCTTCCCTGGACCGGAAACAAGCTTCGGAGGACCGGTTTCTGGCATTCCAGCCGTCTTCAGCCCGGCTTGCTTGAATCCAGTGGCAAAGTGAGCAAGGGACTCACGTCTGAGCATACCCTGCCACACTTATGGCGGCAAAAGCGGTAAAAATGGGGGTGGTGATGGACGGAGCATCAGAACCAATCAACCAAACACTCACACCCCGTCAAAAGATCTGGGTTTGATCCATCACAGTTGTTTAGCCCACTCTGCCACCCCAGTTCAGACATGGCTATATGCAAATCAGTCTGAACCTGTGCCTCATGGGAACAGTCCAGCCCGAACTGCCAAGCCATGCCTTCCCTGGACCGGAAACAAGCTTCCGGACCGGTTTCTGGCATTCCAGACGTCTTCAGCCCGGCTTGCTTGAATCCAGTGGCAACGTGATCAAGGGACTCACGTCTGAGCATACCCTGCCACACTTATGGCGGCCAAAGCTTTACAAAAGGGGGTGGTGATGGACGGAGCATCAGAACCCATCAAACACTCACACCCAGGGCAGGGCATGAGAGGAGTGGTTTGCCCACTCCTGAGTGTGTAAAGACTGCTTGCAGCATTGTGATTGGCTTGGCAGAGGTAGCCTGGCTGCTTGCTTCCTGTTCCTGTCTGAGGGAGGAGAGCAGGAGCAAAGAAGACAGAGGCCCGGCGGTAAGGAAAGTTTAATTTTATTTGTTTTATTTTTTTTATTTTCCCGTGACACCACCGCGATCCCCCCGAAACCCCCTGTGAAACCCCCTACGAATCACATCCTCAACCCCTCACGCCAGCCCCTCACCCACGAGCAATGTCACCTGCTACTGAAACTTCTGAAACTTATCCACATCTTTTAGATACTCATTTAGTCACACTCCATTTAACATTGACATTGACATCTTTACTTTTTTCCAAAAATTCCAATTTTATAGGTCTATTTGAAGCAATCATTTTCTTCTCTAATCTTTCTTCATTTATTTCTCCGCCTGGACACCTTATTCATTTTCGACATTTTCAAGGCTTCATTCACTCTTTGTCGTTCTTTCTTTTTGTTAAATTATTTTACTGCCTGGCAACCTAGCCTAACTACTTATCACTTCTTCCATATCACCCCCTCTTCCCAATCAGCGGTCCTTTCTTTCCTAGTCACTCGGTAGCCTCTTTATTGCTCTCTGCTCTTTCTTTTCTTTTACTCTGTGTCCACCTCATATTGCAGTTTCCTGTCACAAACTTTCAAGTATCCCACATTCCACCACAGAGAAGGCTGCACATAAATGGAACATACCCTGCGTGAACTTGTTCGACCCAACTTCACAATAATTCGAACATAAATAGTAAATATCAACACATCTATACCACTATTATAAAGAGAGAACAGAAACCTTTTGGCAAGGTAAACTCGGGAACCACAGCGCCAATCCACACACCCAATACATTGGTATTATCCTCAGGGTGTGTAGATGGACATAGTCTGCATAAAATAAAAAAAAACGTAAAATAAAAAATTAAACTTTAAAAACAAAGTAGTCTCCTAAAAGTAGCGCCGGCCGCGACGTAGTACTGGCCGCCGCAACCTAGCGATGTCCGCAATGTGCGTGATGACGACAGGCGGGGAGGAGCGGTGACGAGCAGCGAGGAGTGGCGGTGAAGTCCCGAGCGTGGGGAAGAGCGGCGGCTCAAGTAAGGCAAAGGCGAGGCGGGAGGCAGGAGGCGGGAGGCGGGATGCGGGAGGCGGGAGGCGGTCTGGGCAATGTCGGGGCGGGCGGGAGTGCACCCAAGACCTAAATGTTGCCCACAGTCCCCTTCTGCCCCGGGCAACGCTGGGGCGGGCTGCTAGTAGTAATATAAATATATTAAATAGTAATGTTAAACACATTGCAAAATTAGAATATTACTTTGCAGCATTGTATTTCTGACACTGTGCAGCTTTCGAATTTACAACAGTATTAGTATTAGAGGACTTTGTGTGGCTGAGCTTCAAGCTCATTTTTCAAAGCCGTAGCGCGATATGACCGCATTACCCCATTAATTAAAGGTGAGCTGCCCTGCCTATCAGGCCCCGGTTTTATCTAATTGAGCAATTACACTAAACTCTGACATTTGTTTTAGTGGCTGATTTTGGCCACCATCCATGCAGGTATTCGGTCCTGGATCCCAGCCTTTTTTAAAGGGCAATTGACAAGTACTAAGAAATCGCACTGAAGCATGGACAATTATACTAATGGCTTGTTCTTCCCTCAAACAACTTTCATAAATGAGACTCACTGTTTGATCATTTCAATGTGAACGATAATTTGCTGGTGTAGCGACTCAACACACTTATCCTTGTCGCCTTTCTGGATGGGCAATGTTTCTGAGGTTTGTAAGTCACGCACATTATCTTCTGGATGAAAGAAAATGATAAAATGATGTTATTGGATTTTTGGCACTATCAGCACAAATAATGTTCTGCTCAGACCAAGGCGTAGCCGTGCTTTTAAAGCTATTCTTTGTCTTGTCTGTCTAATGTGTTGTTTTAGCGATGTAAAATGATGCCCTTTCTAATGTTAGGAGTGAGAAATAAAATAAAATGAATTTTCTTTCTAACCACTGAAATGCAAGTGCTATAAATGACATTTAAAAGTTTTCAATGGATATATTTTATTGCCGAATATACGTTTCTGATGCGTTCAACATGCAGGCAACAAATGTAAGGTTAAGGGTCAAACCATTAACATTCTGTATTACATGGCTAAACCAAAGAGACTTTCAAATGTATTCTACATCAAACATAGAAAGAGTAAAATGCCTCTTTGGATTGTTTTTGTGCAGGAAGGTGCCCCTTCCAGCGCAAAACAATCCTGCCCGCAAAGTAGGCCCCTTTGCAGCATGAAGCAATGGCGCATTCATTGGCGCTAGACAGCCTCAAGCGCACCAGTAATGGGAGACAGCTGAAGAGCGCCATATCTTTGTAAATATGGCTCTAACCAGCTCTCTCTCATTCAAGCAGCACAACAACTTGACTTGCTCCACTGCTTTGGATGAGTTCTTTAGTAAATCGCTGTAACATTTCCATACATCTTTCTGTTTTTGAAATTATTATAATTCGACAAGGACCTCTATCTAAGTCTCAAATCATAAAGGCCCTTTTCAAAGTGATTTGGAGAACTAAACTACAGTTTAAATGTCAAATATTTCTATGGTGTTTAGACTGCCATTGGCACACTGCTTCTAAGGACTTAAGGGTCAGTTGACTGACCTTGTGTGTGACTATAGGAACACAGCAAGCTGCAAGAGGTCTTTACCTAAAGGCTTTTTTGATTTGATTTGTCTTATGTCTAGCAAGGGGTCAACTTATCCTTTGAGGTGGACTTTTGGCCATCCTAAATAATAATCCACGTTCCTAAAAGATTGATATGTAGTAGAATATGTTTTGCTTTATTGCAAAAATGGTAAGGACAGCCTTTATTTTGCTCATGGGTTTACTAATATTTTAATTTAATTGTAGGTGCTCCTATGGAAAGGTTAATAATGTTGCCACACTACTGAGATGTACTCTAGAAAGTATTATTTATTTATTTTTTAATACATTTTTATTTGGTGCATGATAATAATATACAGGTTAAACTTCATTTTTCCAATCGCCTTACAAACAACAAATACATTCAAAAAAAGAAAGAGCGAAGCAAACAACATACATGTATTGTCATCACAGTGGGTAGGTTGCGTATATCTCTAAATGAATTACTTATCATAAGTGAAAATTGATATGTGATGTGAGATGTGAAGAAACATTTCTATAGCGCATCTATCACTCCAAGGAGCATCTTGGGGCTAAAAACCAGAGACAGATGTAAAAGCTGGTCAAAACTACTCTTATCCGTAGGGTCCAACACTCAAACGAATGCTTTGCATGCTGTGTCCGCCAGGCTATATATCCAGGTCTTAAGTGATTTTCTGAACCGTGTTTCAGAGCGAATTTGATGTAATTGAGATGGAAGTTTGTTCCAGGCCCTGGACCCGATCACTGCCAGGGATTTCCCTCCCTTGGTCGCAAGCCTAAACTTGGGGATGATTAGCAGATTCGCGTTTGAGGATCTAAGGTTACGCGTTGGACAGTAGCGACTGAAAGCTTTCTGGAGGTACTTAGGTCCTTGAGAATGAAAGGCCTTAAAAGTGATGACTAGTATTTTAAACAAGATGCGTTTGTGCATAGGTAGCCAATGAAGAGCATCCAGCGCTGCAGAGGCAGAGGACTTCTTGGGCCATCTGAGCACTAGGTGAGCGGCTGCATGCTGGACCATCTGCAGCCTATGTAGATCCGCTTTATTCGATCCCGCATAAAGGCTGTTGCAATAGTCCAGTCTCGATGTTATCAATGCAACCACCACCGTTCGTCTAGCTTCTAATGGAAGCAGATCAAAAAATGTTCTCAATCCCTTTATGATGTTAAAGCAGGTGCCTGCCACAGCCAACGCCTGTTGTTTAAAGGAAAAAGTGTCTTCAAACTTGATTTGCAAATTGCGGGCAGCACTAATTGTATTAGGGGGCGCTTCTGTATCCTCAGGCCACCACTGTTTGGGGACAAAAAGATTTTGTTGTCCAAACGGCAGGATTTCAGTTTTACCTGAGTTACACTTCAGGTGATTGCCTGTCATCCATTGGAAGGTGGCTGAGAGACAGTTTTTAAGGTTTTCTTCGCCATTTACCATATCTTTATCAAGGACTAGGATCAGCTGCGTGTCGTCCGCATAAGAGATGGTGCTGATCTTAAAGGACAAAATTAATTTGATCAGGGGGACCATATAAAGATTAAAAAGCGTTGGACTCAGACTGGAGCCCTGAGGGACCCCTGTCGTCAGAGCTTTTTCTTCTGAGCAGAACTGTCCTAGGGTAGTCACTTGGGGCCCGATGTAGGTAAAACGCATTTACCGATTTTAAAATACCGAATCATACCGAATCGGTATTTTGAAATCGGTAAATGAAATGTAGGTAAAAAAATTCGGCAAATTACCGATTCGGTAACAATCGGTATTGTGGTTCGATACTTACCGAATTGATATTTGCCGAATCGGTAAGTACCGAATCGGCGATTACCGACTCGGCAAATACCGAATCGGTAATTGCAATACACCCCCACGGGCCAAAAGGCCCACAGGAATGCATTGCAAATACCGATTCGGTATTTACCGATTCGGTAGTAGCCCATTCGGCAAATACCGAATCGGTAAATACCGAATCGGCAAACACGGAATCGGCGAGAAAGAAAAAGTGAAACTAATGACAACAGCCAATGAGGTGGAAGCACCCTACCCCACCCTAGCAGGGAGTGGCTACCCAGGCAGGTGCAACTCATTAGAACTTTCTGGAGAGGCAGCCTGAGCTGAGCATTCAGAGTGAGCAGCAGTGGTAGCACTATCCTGAACTGTGTGGAAATGGCAAGCAGCTCTGAGAGCCAGAAGGCTGAGCGCAAGCGCAAGGCCAAGTTCAGCAACAAGGAGCTGCAAGTGTTGGTGGAGGAGGTGGTGAGGGTACACAGGCAGCTGTTTGGGAGGCTGTCCCTCACACTCCCAGAGAGCACCAAGAGGAACATGTGGATTGCAATCGGTGCGAGGGTGAACGCAGTTGGTGTCACCCCCAGGAGCCTGGACGACCTCAAGAAGAGGTTTTACGACATTCGCAGCCTCACCAAGAAGAAACTGGCCGAGCTGCACAAGCAGGCATGACTAACAGGTGGAGGCAGGAACCCCGCGCCACCCCTCACTGACCTTGAGGAACTTGTGTCCACGACAATTGAGAAAGAGAGTGTGGTGGGAGTTGGTGACCTGGACAGCTCATCCAGAGCCATAGCAAAAGGTAAGAAGCATGCGCAGCATGACACACCCTACCAGACACCTCCCCTTTAGCTTGAAAATGAACTTGAGGAGGGTCTGAGGGGAAAAATATTTATAGACCAACTCGTATCCTGTCCCCCAACTGAACTAATAACACACACACGAAGGATACCGCGGTCTCTCAGAGACCTATACTCAACACTCAATAGTAGTGCCTGTACAGAACTGAACCGAACATATTACCTAGAGAAAACACAGTGCCTCAAGAGAAAAGTGAAGACAGTAGAAATAGTGGAGAAAAATGTAGAGAAAAATGTAGAGAAAAATGCCCATCAGCCCACCCAATGGCGGAACTTCGTCATTTGGGTCTTTTCGAAACGAATACTGGTATCCGCTAGCCACCTCATCTCATTTTATGAGGGTTGCTAGAACTGGATCCTCCAGTGTATGTACGAGCCAACAGGTAGAAGTAGTGGGCTGAAGGAGCAAGTTGCAGTGCACAAAAAGTGGTGTGAAAAAGAAGGAAAAATTATTAAAATTGCCTGTTCTGATGCCTAAGAAAAACTTTATTATTATTTGAACAGCAAAACGGCAAGATTAAAACACAGAGTGGAGATAGTATGTAAAGAATTACTATCTATCATAGATTTCAATGGTCGACATGTTTCAGCCTTCACAGGCTTTCGTCAGGACCTACGATAAACACTACTGCAACAAAACAATGTAATATATCATGATATGATTATTTCGACCTACCAGTAATATTAACTTCCAGGCAGTCTCATATCATAATGTCTCAAAATTCTCCTGAGGAAAAGAAAAGGTTATTCAAATACACAAAACAAAGCCAATATCAAACCTATTGACACAACCTCTAGTGTATTCTGCTGAAAATTACTCCATTTTTTGTGTAACTCACCCTTGTTTTGAAGGGGATAAGACCTCACCTCACCTGGCGCTCGCTCAGGGTAGTAGAGGCCACGCTCTAAATTGGAGTACAAAGAAAAAAAGACAAAAAGACAAAAATAATTGTAATATGTATCTATTTTGACTAAGATCAAAATCGGTTATTTGATACTACTCATGAGGATGACTATGGAGGGTACAAGCAAACCATGGCAGGCACTTGTTTGTATCAGGAAAACTCAATCCCAAACGAGAAACAGCGTTTTAAAACAGCAGTTTTACAATCAGAGTAAAGTAGAAGAGAAACACGAGATGACAAAGCCTGCACTCACCTCTCCGTCGTTGCCTCCGGCTTTCTTCTGAGCCGAGGGGAAGGTGACGAGACTAGTCATCTCATGGACTATAAACATAAAGAGCGGACCGTAGAGGGAGCTCTCTGTTAATTTTCTACGTGTGATGATTGGTTTATACTTTGCGTATGATGATTCGTTGATATAACTAACCGGAACAAGGAAAAGAAAAGAAGACTACGCATCCATTTCAAGTACGCGAGAAACAGGGGGTTGCAGGCCAGAGAGAGAAAGGCTGTTGCATGCCGTATCCTCTCACCCATTGGTTCGGAGATGTACCGGAAATGGTCCATATAGCCTATCCTGGCCGGCCGAAAACAGGATGCTCACACGCTCGTTGGAGGTTTGTATAAACAAACGAAAAAACACACGTAAAAAACACTCTCGCTTCTCCGTGTATTTAAAAAAAACACAAAACAAACAAAGGGAACCTCTTAACGGAAAAGGGCTCCTGTAATCGTGTGTCTCATTACCCCTTTAATATTGAACTGTAATGTTAGGCAAGTGTGCAGGCCACGTTGTCACAAATGCGCACCGATAGCAAATGCTACAAATGGGGCAGGTCTCCCTTAAGCGTTAGGATAGTCACACTTTATTATGTTGTGAACCGTGTTGATGATTTTTTGATTTTTTGGTCCTCGTGCAACACGGCGGTGTCACAATTATGTCAGCTTACTTCATTGTATAGAGGTTTTTTTGGATTGGTTCCTCGTATACCAAAGGAAAAAAGGCGACATAGCGTGTAGGTGTAGTTGTCAGCAATAAGATGTAAAGGGAACGGTTGCGAAACAGAGAGGCTAAATAGTCTGGCGATAGATTAATATGTCCGAGACTTACTGTAATTGCTGTCCTTGAAATAGCGCGGAACAGCTATGTACCCAGTCAGTTGGCAAAGAGCTATTAAAGTTATTTTTTATTCTTTAGAAAACACAGGAAAGCTAAAATGCCAGGCAGGTTGTCACCCCGTGTATTGTAAATTACCAGTCGTAGAGTGGAATATAATTACATAGGTCTTCTGCAGACAAAAGAGATAAAGAGGATTCCTATTCCCAAAATCCAAAAAGACATATGTTCAGATTGGTACAGAAAAAAAGGGGGGGGGGAGGAAACCCTAGGAGTGTGTTATGCATTAGTACTCTATGTATGGTTAATGATAGTTATATAGACCGTATCATCAACTATTTGAATCTGCTGAATAGCCCACTTTAATTAGATCCTGTTTTCTTATATCTGTAACTAAGGTATGTCGTCATTCAACCCCTTAATGTCACTTTTCAACTTGAAAACCCACTTCTGTTCTTTCTTGAACAGAAATGCGGAGATATCACTGACATGTGGGTGTATGAATGGTTGCTCTAGTACTAACCATTCCAACTCATCAGACGAATGTCTCATCGTGAGAAATTATGCCACCTCTTCCGATCCGGAATCTTCCGACTCGGATAGCAGTGGCACATCACAGTGGAGAGGAAGGGGTCGACAGAATCGTCCAAATCGGAGACGCAATGGACAGGGTAACATGTACCAACAAGGTCCCTGGTGGCCACCCACACCATGGGGCTATCCACAGTTTCCCCCTCCAATGCCCCAATATACCATGCAGCCCAATTACTACGACAGCCATGTTTTTTTAGGACAGGGCCGTGGCTGGAACAGGGGGAGGCGGAGGGGTCAGAATACAGTACAATGGGCAGACGAGCAAGATCCTGCGGTCACTCGCAGCAAGCGAGGTCAGTGACTGTAATACCAGGGAGCAAAGAGGACTTGGTAGTGAATTTGAGCTCACGCGTCTTGTCCCCGTTGAACATCAGGTACTAAATAAAGGCCTAGGGTTTGTACCCACGAATAGTGGAGATGCCTTCCAACTTCGGAGGGAAATTGAAACCTTTTTCCATAAAATTCGCCTTCATTTCTTTTTTGCAGACAGCAGAAAAAATGAAACTCAAGAAAGTTCCGAAACAAATACAGGCCTGAAAACTAAATCTACTTTCACTCCCCTTTTCCAACAAGTTCCATCCAGAGTTGGGACTTTTGAAACAGCTGTGGTACAAGAGTTGGAATCTCTAGATTTATCCAAAACTGGCAATTTTCAAAACCTATCAAAAAAGGAGAGAGCAGCACTGACTACTTTGTCAAAAGATACTAGCATCACGATAAAACCGGCCGATAAGGGTGGGGCAACAGTTATTCTAGACACCGCCACCTATCGGACCGAGTGCTTGAGACAGCTAGGTAACACAAACTCGTATACCATACTCCAGGAGGATCCCACCACCCGGCTCCTCAGTGAAATTAAGAATCTAGTGGAAGAGGCAAGTGCGGAGGGCTGGATAACTGCGCAAGAGGCAAAATTCCTAATAACATTACATCCAGTGACTCCGTACTTTTATGTGTTACCAAAAATCCACAAGGTAGCCAGACCACCGCCAGGACGACCGATCATATCAGGGATCGGTTCTCTTCTTGAACCCCTGTCCGCATTTGTGGAGTTCTTTCTGAGCCCCCTAGTCAAATCTATGCCAACTTACCTCCAGGACACCAAAGACGTCCTCAGACTACTACCCGAGGTTGAGTTCAACACCGAGACTGACATTCTTGTCAGTTTCAATGTGGAATCACTATACACCTGCATACCCCAAGCACAAACCTTACAGGTTGTGCAAGAACTGCTAGAAGCGACCCCGTGGGAGAGTATCACACCTATCCGTTTCATTATGGAACTTGCAAGGATAGCTATGACCGAAAACTTTTTCGGTTTTGAGGACTGCTTGTACCTGCAAACATCGAGTACATCAATGGGCAGCAAATTTGCGCCGAGCCTGGCCAATCTGTATGTTCACCATTTCGAGACCCACCACGTCTTCAACCATGCAAACCCATATCACCACCAAATGGTTTTGTGGAAAAGATATATCGATGATATCTTGGTGGTGTGGCGAGGAGATAGTCAATCGATATTAGAGTTTCAAACCTGGCTGAATAACCAGAATCCTTTTCTTAGATTCACGGTGGAATACAGTAACACTGAACTGTCATTCTTAGACCTCCTTGTGGTTCCAAAGGGAGGGCATTTGACAAGCACTTTATATCGAAAGTCAATGTCTCGCAACTCATTACTGAGGTTTGACAGCCATCATCCTCGTGCACTGCGAGAGAATTTACCTTTCGGACAATTTCTGAGAGTTCGGAGAAATTGTTCCGACAAATCTGACTTTGTAGCTCAAGCTGAAGATCTGACTGACAGACTTAAGTCAAGACTCTATCCGAGCAATTTGATAAGAAAAGCCAATAAGAGGGCTTCCAACAACCACCGTGAAGCATTACTTGCTCCACCGGTGGAAAAACCTCCACTAGAAAGTCTGACATGCGTCACTACATTCAGCACGGCCTCCACAAGGATTCAGAAGATCATAAGACACAATTGGCGTATTTTGAACAGTTCAGGTGACAAGATACCTTTACCACTTTTCTCTTTTAAAAGAAGCACGAGCCTAAGGGATGAACTTGTTCACACTAGACCAAGAACCTCCACTCATGACACCACAACAACATTGTGGAATCTTCCGCCTGTACAAGGACACCACCCCTGTGGTAACTGCTCGGTGTGTCCACAGACCAGGAGAACCACGTCGGTAGACATAGGTACATCACGCCCCTGGGTGCTAAGGAGGCACACGAATTGTAACAGTGAAAAGGTCATCTACCAGATCACCTGTCCGTGTGCTCTCCGATATATAGGCATGACGACCAGAAAGGTGAAATTGAGAATACAGGAGCATAAAAGCACAATCAGACGGAACAAACAAGCAACCCGATTGACAAACCATTTTCTCACGATGAAACATTCGTCTGATGAGTTGGAATGGTTAGTACTAGAGCAACCATTCATACCCCCACATGTCAGTGATATCTCCGCATTTCTGTTCAAGAAAGAACAGAAGTGGGTTTTCAAGTTGAAAAGTGACATTGAGGGGTTGAATGACGACATACCTTGGTTACAGATATAAGAAAACAGGATCTAATTAAAGTGGGCTATTCAGCAGATTCAAATAGTTGATGATACGGTCTATATAACTATCATTAACCATACATAGAGTACTAATGCATAACACACTCCTAGGGTTTCCTCCCCCCCCCCTTTTTTTCTGTACCAATCTGAACATATGTCTTTTTGGATTTTGGGAATAGGAATCCTCTTTATCTCTTTTGTCTGCAGAAGACCTATGTAATTATATTCCACTCTACGACTGGTAATTTACAATACACGGGGTGACAACCTGCCTGGCATTTTAGCTTTCCTGTGTTTTCTAAAGAATAAAAAATAACTTTAATAGCTCTTTGCCAACTGAGTGGGTACATAGCTGTTCCGCGCTATTTCAAGGACAGCAATTACAGTAAGTCTCGGACATATTAATCAATCGCCAGACTATTTAGCCTCTCTGTTTCGCAACCGTTCCCTTTACATCTTATTACTGACAACTACACCTACACGCTATGTCGCCTTTTTTCCTTTGGTATACGAGGAACCAATCCAAAAACACCTCTATACAATGAAGTAAGCTGACATAATTGTGACACCGCCGTGTTGCACGAGGACCAAAAAATCAAAAAATCATCAACACGGTTCACAACATAATAAAGTGTGACTTTCCTAACGCTTAAGGGAGACCTGCCCCATTTGTAGCATTTGCTATCGGTGCGCATTTGTGACAACGTGGCCTGCACACTTGCCTAACATTACAGTTCAATATTAAAGGGGTAATGAGACACACGATTACAGGAGCCCTTTTCCGTTAAGAGGTTCCCTTTGTTTGTTTTGTGTTTTTTTGAAATACACGGACAAGCGAGAGTGTTTTTTACGTGTGTTTTTTCATTTGTTTATACAAACCTCTAACGAGCGTGTGAGCATCCTGTTTTCGGCCGGCCAGGATAGGCTATACGGACCATTTCCGGTACATCTCCGAACCAATGGGTGAGAGGATACGGCATGCAACAGCCTTTCTCTCTCTGGCCTGCAACCCCCTGTTTCTTGCGTACTTGAAATGGACGCGTAGTCGTCTTTTCTTTTCCTTGTTCCGGTTAGTTATATCAACGAATCATCATACGCAAAGTATAAACCAATCATCACACGTAGAAAATTAACAGAGAGCTCCCTCTACGGTCCGCTCTTTATGTTTATAGTCCATGAGATGACTAGTCTCGTCACCTTCCCCTTGGCTCAGAAGAAAGCCGGAGGCAACGACGGAGAGGTGAGTGCAGGCTTTGTCATCTCGTGTTTCTCTTCTACTTTACTCTGATTGTAAAACTGCTGTTTTAAAACGCTGTTTCTCGTTTGGGATTGAGTTTTCCTGATACAAACAAGTGCCTGCCATGGTTTGCTTGTACCCTCCATAGTCATCCTCATGAGTAGTATCAAATAACCGATTTTGATCTTAGTCAAAATAGATACATATTACAATTATTTTTGTCTTTTTTTCTTTGTACTCCAATTTAGAGCGTGGCCTCTACTACCCTGAGCGAGCGCCAGGTGAGGTGAGGTCTTATCCCCTTCAAAACAAGGGTGAGTTACACAAAAAATGGAGTAATTTTCAGCAGAATACACTAGAGGTTGTGTCAATAGGTTTGATATTGGCTTTGTTTTGTGTATTTGAATAACCTTTTCTTTTCCTCAGGAGAATTTTGAGACATTATGATATGAGACTGCCTGGAAGTTAATATTACTGGTAGGTCGAAATAATCATATCATGATATATTACATTGTTTTGTTGCAGTAGTGTTTATCGTAGGTCCTGACGAAAGCCTGTGAAGGCTGAAACATGTCGACCATTGAAATCTATGATAGATAGTAATTCTTTACATACTATCTCCACTCTGTGTTTTAATCTTGCCGTTTTGCTGTTCAAACCCAATAAAGTTTTTCTTAGGCATCAGAACAGGCAATTTTAATAATTTTTCCTTCTTTTTCACACCACTTTTTGTGCACTGCAATTTGCTCCTTAAGCCCACTACTTCTACCTGTTGGCTCGTACATACACTGGAGGATCCAGTTCTAGCAACCCTCATAAAATGAGATGAGGTGGCTAGCGGATACCAGTATTCGTTTCGAAAAGACCCAAATGACGAAGTTCCGCCATTGGGTGGGCTGATGGGCATTTTTCTCTACATTTTTCTCTACATTTTTCTCCACTATTTCTACTGTCTTCACTTTTCTCTTGAGGCACTGTGTTTTCTCTAGGTAATATGTTCGGTTCAGTTCTGTACAGGCACTACTATTGAGTGTTGAGTATAGGTCTCTGAGAGACCGCGGTATCCTTCGTGTGTGTGTTACCTCCCCTTTAGCCCCAATGCACAGCGAAACCCCAGCCCAGTACTGCTAGCAACATACATGAGCAATGCATCATGGTAACTGTAGTCAGCTAATGTAGTAACAAATGCCAGTGCACATTCAAATGAAATGCACCTAGAAAATGAACCAGAGTATTGAAAATGGGATGTGCAATGCTTTTATTGTAGTGACTGTAAGACATTTGCACTCAGTTCACAAATGCTTCTTTATACCAAGGGGCACCATCAGGCAGTGGAGCAGCAGCTACACAAGCTCCAGCTCCAGCAGCATCAGACAGTGCGGTGGCAGGGCAAAGCAGCATTCTACCATCACAGGAGGAGGAGGAGGAGAACAGCAGTGCCGGGGGCAATGAGGATGACACAGGACATACCCTCTCATTTCCCCACTCCCCCCTACTGTCACTAAGCCCCCATTGCAGTTCTCACCCGAAAATTCCCCAACACAGACCCACCCAGCACCTGCCACATCTCCTGCCAGGAGGATCACCGTTGCACCATTGAACATCATGGAGGGAGCAGCGGCTCAGGCTCCAGCACCCACCCCTGCAACACCCGTGGCACACCAGCCCACACAGCAGGCCAGCAGCAATCGGCACAGGCCACGCACATCCAGCCCTGCTTTACCAGCACGGGAGGGCAGTGTATTCCAAGGGCTGGAGGGGAGTATGGTCCGGATCCAAAGGATGCAGGCCAAGTCGATCCTGGCTTGCCATCGCCAATTGCGGGAGCACAACCTGCACATGGGGGAGATGAGAAAGGGGTTTAAGAGTTTGGTTGAGAGCAACAAGGAAATAGCTACTGGACTGGGGCGCATGACTACTGCCATTACCCAGCTATGCACTAAGATGGAGGAGCACGAGCACTGTAGGCGCAGGGATGCCCGCATGCAAAACCGGTCACTCAACCGCCTTGCTGCAGCAACCGCCCAGCTATGCCGCCGAGGGGCTAACATGGAGGACTGCCTCACCAAGAACACTGCTGAGGTGACCAGGGGCATGGCCCGCATCACCACTGCCATGGAGGCACTAATCATATGAAACACGGTGGTGAATCCTGCCCTGGACGTGGGCGAGGCTGGGGACAGCAGCAGCCGCAGCAGCCCGGCCAGTGCTGTATCTGAGCCGCGCCGGAGCAGCAGGCGCTCCGCTGAGGCAGCCGGACACACAGAAGGGGGTGAGCCACATCCAAGTGGGTCAGCTAAGCGCAGCAAGAAGTAAGACTGCCAGGGTGGGTGAGGCAAACCGGACAATTTACAATCCCCACCTATTCTGTTATAGTTAAATTTGTAGCACATCAGTGCAGTAACGTTGTGCCAACATTAGTAAATTTGTATATTTTCCACATACATTGACGTGTCTGTGCATCTGTACTCACTCAGAAATAGTTGTCTGTTATCTCCTCACGTCTGTACCTCCCGTCACTTGGTGTAGACACTCCAGCAGGTTGTGTTAGTGGCACAGCTATGTCATCGTCAGGGTCCTCGTAGTCAGACAACTCTACCTCTGTGCCCTTCTTGACCGCAAGGTTGTGCAACATTGCAGATACAGCAATTATCTTGCAGCAGGTGATGGGGGTATATTGTCTAGCACCTCCGGTCTTGTGCAGGCATCTGAACCTGCTTTTCCAGATGCCGAAAGGGCCGTTCAACTACATTCCTTGTGCTTTTGTGCGCACGGTTATACCTCCTTTGGCTGGGTGTTGAGGGGTTGAGGTAGGGGGTGAGAATGAATGAGCGGAGGGCATATGCACTGTCGCCTAGAAGAGAATGGGGTAACATTACTCACATGCATACATGTACTTCACACTGCTATTTAGGTTATGGGGGTCTGACACTGTGTCTTACCTAGGAGGTATCCTTCACCGAATTCCCCTGCCGTCAGCCGTGCATAAATGCCACTATTTTGAAAGATATAGGAGTCATGGGTACTCCCTGGAAATTTTGCTACCACGTCAGTGATGACACACTTGGCATTACAAATCACCTGCACATTCATGGTGTGCGTTGACTTCCGATTCCGGTATATGTATTCCGTGTCAGCAGGGGGACAAATCGGAATGTGTGTGCCATCTATGCAGCCAATGATGTGGGGGAATCCTGCCATCTGGTAGAAGTCTGCTTTTGTCTGTACCAGTTCTGCATGGGTTGCAGGGAAGGAAATGTATTGGTCCATCCTTTCGATCATGGCGTCTAGGAACTTGTGGAAGAACCGGGAGAGGCAGCTCTGGCTCACCCCTCCTACCGCAGCTACTGCACTTTGAAAGCTGCCAGACGCAAGCAGGTGTAGGCTGCATAGCACCTACACGTGCACTGGGATTGCGTGTGCCCTTGGGGTGGGGTGCTGCAACAGGGGTTGGAGGTCCCTAATGAGCTCTAAGATGGTCTCTGGGTCCAGCCTGTCCCTCTGTAGGATCTCTGCATCTGTCTGCATGGACAGGGTGAGACGCTCTCTATACACCTGCTCCTCTCTCTGCCATTCCCTCTCTCCATCCTGCTGTAGCCGTAGCCGTCTTGCTATGACATAAAAAGCTGCCATGGTGCAAACAGAAATGCATTTTGGGTCCTTTTTTATAGGTTGCACCTGGTTACCACCTGATTCAAATCTATGGTAAATACCGATTCTTAAATACCGAATTTGACGCTAAATCGGTATTTCAGAGCTTTCCTACATCTCAATCTTCAGTAGAATCGGTATTCTACCGAATCGGTAATTTTACCGATTCGATAACATTACCGATTCGGAATTTTTCCCTATTCCGTTTTTTCCGATTCGGTATAGTACCGAATCGGTGATTTTTCCGATTCCCTAATTTTTTACCGACTCTGTTTGGTTACCGATTCGGTATATTTGCCGATTCGGTTTAATTTCCGATTCGGTATACTACCGACACGGTAACTTTTCCGATTCGGAATTTTTACCGAATCGGGCGTTTTTGGGACTCCTACATCCCGAAACCTCGATACCGGTCGGTAACGGCCGAAAATACCGATTTTCGGCCGTTACCGACCGACCTTCATCGGGCCCTTGGTGTCTATGTTTCAAAAAATTCTCAAACCACTCCAATACGACTCCTGCTATGCCATATGTTGCTAGGCGGTCTATAAGGATAGCATGTGAGACCGTATCAAAGGCCACGGATAGATCTAATAAGATCAAGACAGCCTTCTTGCCCTGATCCATGGCAGCCCATAGGGTTTCTGCTGTAAACAGGAGGGCGGACTCTGTTGAATGCTGGGCTCTGAAACCCGCTTGATTGGTATGTAGTATGTTATTGTCCTCTAGAAACATAGTAAGCTGTCTGTTAACAAAAGTTTCCGTTAACTTACATAGTGCCGGACGAAGTGAGATGGGCCGTAGATTTGAGAGGATTGTAGGGTCTGCTAATTGTTTTTTCTGAAGCGGCTTTACTGCTGCGAGTTTCCATTCCAACGGAATTTCGGCAGAGGACAGTGAGGAGTTGATAATACTATTAATAATGGGGTTAACCGTGTCCACCATAGCTTGTAACAACATAGGGGGGCAAGGATCAAAAGGGGATCCTGATTTAATAGATAAGATGGCCTGGCGGGTTTCCTCCAGACTGATAGGACAAAAAGTCCTGATACAGGCAGTGTTTGTAACATCATCCATAGCCCCCCCCCCTCAGAGATAGAAGAAACAGAATGGGGGAAGTCTTTAGTAAGGGCTTGTACCTTCTGTTCAAAGTAATCGGCTATAGTGTTGAAAAGGGTATGGGAAGGTGGGATTTCCTGCAGCAATATATTGGGGTTCCTAAAGACGTTTACAATCTTAAAAATCTCTTTCTGATTGTTATTAGTAGCTTCAATGGCTGCTGTATAAAAATCACATTTTGCGTGTTTAATCAGGGCATGGTAATGTCTCCTAGCCATTTTATAGGTGCTAAGGTCATTGTTATCATAATGTCGGCGCCATCTACGTTCAAGCGCCCTGACTTCACCTTGTTTTTCTTTTAAAAACCGTGAGAACCAAGGTGCAGACATTTTCTTACGGCGAGATATAGTGTCTGAACCTGTGTGGCCCACCTGCTTGCTTATTTCACAGATCCAGTCCCCAAAAAGTTGATTGTCTGTTAAGGTGTTTCCTGTCATTGTGGGTTTAATTTCATTGGCTCTCCTAGGGAAATCAGGGTGCTCTGTGATCTTTTTCCAGCTGGGTTTGCCCAACCGATCAGTATTCACAATAATTTTACTAGAGGCCCTGCATTCCACTAAGAAATCGAAAGGGATGAATTTGTGGTCAGACCAAGTTTGCATAAGCGGGGGTTTCACTATCAGTGTGTCTAAGTTAGAACAGATGCAGTCCAGAGTATGGCCAGCTCTGTGTGTGGGGACCCTGGAGGGAATGGGTCCAGCCATGCTGAGGCAAAGCAAAGGCGGTATATTGCCATAGCTATAAAGATCAAATGCTCTCCAGGTTTGCCTTGCGTCTCCTGATCTACCCCAAGACAGATCAGGGAAGAAGAAAGAGGGACATTCCTCCATAATACTTCCTAAAAGAAATTCGTAATCTCGAGTTTGAGATTACTTAATACGTCACAAGAGGCAAACATATGATTAAGATCAGCCTGGTATAAGGAGCATCGCGGGCAGAAAGTCCCTCTCCCGGTCCCCCACTGTGCGTTTTTTTTTGGAGTATGGTACAGCGAAAAGCAGGACTCATAGTATTGGGCTTGAAGCCGTGCCGGCATTAGCAAATTGTGTGCTAGCTCGCATGAGTGGAGAAATAAATCTTCTGAGATATCTATTTCCTCCTGCCACTTCCTAGCTTGCTTTGTTGAATCATCCGACATTAACACGTTAAGAGAGTTATACACAGTTCTAATCAATGGATGATTCAATCTTAGATGATGAATAATAGGATTGCTAATAATTCCTGCTGGACCGCCGCACTTTCTCCTTCAAAAATCACGTATTTGTAAAAATCTTTCCAATCTAATTTATACCTTTCTTTAAGACTCTCAAAAGAAGCAATATCCGAGAGAGAGTAAAGATCCCCCAGTTTGACCAGACCTTTATTTTGCCACTTTGTGAGTAATGGGTCTTTAAAAACCTCAGGCAGTTTGGGTTGTTACCTATTGGCATGTAAAAATTCAGCCGACCCAGACCTAGAATTTTATGAACCAGTTTCATACTTTTAAATACGGCCGCAAGCGTCTTGAAGCGCACCTTTTTGTAATGAGAATCATTTAGAAACCGCCAGATCCATCCCCACTCATCTTTGCCCATTTTGAGCTCTATAGGCGTGGGTATATCTTCTAGGACATTACCTGGAGTTTGATCAGTTAAGAGGGTAAGATTGTACAGCATAGTAGTTACCCAGTAATAAAGTCTTATATTTGGGAGAACCAGCCCCTCCTTTCTCTTTTGGAAGCGAGAGAAATTTGTAAGCTCTTCTGGGTTTCTCATAGGCCTATATAAATTGAGAGAACAGATCTTCTATCTTTTTTAGGCACGTATTGCTGAATTCTAAGGGAATTGATCTCATAAAGTATAAAAATATAGGGAAGAAAAGCATTTTAATTAAATTACATCTCCCTATTATTGAAAGATGTAATTTGTGAAGTCTAATTAATTCTGGTTTAGATTTGTCAATCAAAGAATCGATATTGCAATCGACTATTTTTTCCACTGTTGCCATAACTTCCACTCTGAGATAAACAGCTTTTTCGACCTGCATTGTTTCTGGACCCATGTCAACATTCTTACAAATTATCTGGGTTTTAGATCTGTTAAGGTAATATCCAGACAGACTTCCAAACTTAGCCGCCTCTAATTCCACCTCAGCCATAGATAAACCTGGATTAGTAGTCACTTTCGTCTCCCACCCATGCGATAGGATGGGACTAATTTTCTAATTCCTTTCCAGCATGCGCAAGAAAGGCTCTATATATAATGCAAACAGGAGAGGTGAGCTTGGGCAACCCTGGTGGGTTCCTCTAGCTATTTTAAAAGTTTCAGTTAATGCCCCATTTAAGAATAGCCTTGCGGTGGGTTGATAGTACAGCATCTTGAATGCTTGTATATATCCCTGACCTATCCCGACCCTTGACAGTGTCTCCCATAAAACAGGCCAGGAGACCCTGTCAAAGGCCTTCTCGGCATCAAGAAGGATAAGTGCCATTGGATCTCCTGATATGTGTGCAGTATCGAAGAGAGAGAGATAGTTCTCCTGATATGGTCTACTGTTCCTCGTCCCGGTATAAATCCGTGTTGTCTCGGGGATACGACTTTATGAATTACCCCGGCTAATCGAAACACCAGGATTTTAGAATAAATGTTGCTGTCCGCATTTATCAGGGTAATAGGGTGGTAAGAGGCAGGGTCAAGTGCAGTTTTGTTTTTCAGAAATACAATGATTTTAGCCTGCGACCACGAAGCAGGTGGTTTCCCCCCCTAAATACATGAACGAATATCTGAAGCATGATCTCTTTTAATTCCGTGGAGAAACTTTTATAAAATTCACCCGGAATATTATCTAACCCGCTGGCTTTATTATTAGAAAGACCGTTGATGCAGAGCAGTGTGTCAATCCATTGGGGGGGCTCATCTAGTATGACCTGATTCTCATGTGATAGCTGCACAGCTGGGATTTGATTTAGATAGTTAGTAATATCATCTGAACAGGCCATGGTCGTCTCATTATATAGATTTTGAAAGTAGGCAAGGAACTACTTGCGAATACCCTCTACATCTGACACTACTTCTTGCGCAGAGTTTTTGACAGCTTCAATAGTTTTTCTGGTGACTTTTTGTCTTGCCCTGATGGCGCGGTGGTGTCCAACCTGCTCGCTGCATTCATATGCCTCCCTCTTCCATGATTCTAATCTATCTGCCGCCCTCTCTGCAATTTCCCCCAAAACGGCAGATTTTACTGATATTATTCTCGCTTGCGCTTCTGTTCAATCCTCCCTATCCCTAGGAGCAAGAATTAATTTTTCTTCTGCCCCCATCAGCCAAAATTGCAGTTGATCCAATAATTGGCGTTTTTCTCTATTCATAGTGGTTGAAAAACTGAGTGTCTCTCCTCTAATTGCCACTTTCAGTGCATCTCAAACTACTTCGATCCTAGTGCTGCCTAGATTTTCCTTAATGAATTGCGGAATCCAATGTTTCATGTGCTTGGAATATTTCTCATTTAGGAGAAGGGATCGCTCAAAAGTCCAATTTGCACAATCTTTATTAACCGCTTTTACCCCACTAATTTCCACCACTAAGGGGTTATGGTCTGCAATACTACGTGAAGTCTTCTCTATTGAAGACTCAAGAAGAATAGTCTGGGATGTTAAGACGTAGTCTAATCTGACCAATTTACTATTCGGGAAGTCGAAGAAAGTATAAGAAGCATCGGTAGGGTGTTGTGAGTGCCAGATATCAGTGGGTGCTTGTTCCCTGCATAAGGCCTTAAGGGCCTTAAAAACATTTGGTTTTCGTCCCTTGTATGTCCAATTACTATCTTGAGCTATACTTTTATCTGCTGGGAGATTAATAATAAAATCGCCACAGATGACTGAAGGTAACAGCCATCCGGCCAATTCGTTATTCAAAAAGTCAAAAATTGCTGGGTCATCTGTGGTAATACCGTATACGGTGCATATAGTAAGTGTATTCCCGTTTTCCCTTCGGCATACTGTAATAGCCCGCCTTCCATTTGAGTCAGTTAATGTACGAGTAAATTGAAGAGAGCGTTTTGCTGATAAAATTGCCACCCCACGTATCCTAGCATTTTGGGTAGTGGCCCCTACCACCGTAAAGCCTAGTGAGTCTAACAGGTGTATTTGTGTCCTTTCTATATGTGTCTCCTGTAAACATAAGATATCAGCTTTAAGAAGCTGTAATGCTACAGCTGTGTTATGTCGTTTCTTTCTATCATTAAGGCCACACACATTGATCGTTGCTATGCATAGTTTACTCATTGAATATAGCTATATTTCCCCCAACAAAATCTTGTAAAAGAAAAAAATAAGCTTGCTATCTCGAGATAACTTCCACTTACACAATGCCAACCCCCACCCCATCCCCACTCTGTCCTGTCCCCCATAAACCCCACCCACCACCCTCCACCACCCATTGAGACTCCCCGGTTTAACATGAACCAGGATGAGGACATCTGAACAGTCAGGTCCCCAGTCCCACCCCCCCGATCCGCCCTCTATGCAGATAATTGAACAAAAACTGAAGAAAAAGGTAGAAAAACAAATGGAAAGGAGGAGAAGAAAACCCCATTAACCTGACAAATGATATGCTATTTTTGACATTATAGCAAAAAGGTTTTGGGGGTTTTTGTAACTGTTTTAATCTCTATCTCTGTCTCCATCGGTATCCGTTATCTAACTTTAGAGTATAAGGAGAATAGATTGTTTAGTTCTTGGTTTTGTCTCTTCTAGATTTTGTGATCTCCCTGAGATATGCCTGTGCTTGAATTTCTGAAGATAAACTGGGAGTGGCCCCATTGAAGATGATTTTTAGACGTGCCGGATTTTGTAGGTAAACCGTCGCCCCAATTTGCTGAAAAGGGGCAAAGAGTTATCGCATCCTCCATCTTCGTTCAGCTGTGGCATGGGCAAAATCAGGCCTGCTGAAGAAAGTAACACCGTTAAATTCCCCCTTGCTGGTGGGCCGTGCTAGTTCAAAAATTGACTGGCGTAGAAGAAAGTTACCCAGGAATACTAGCATTGCACGAGGATACAGCGCTGATGTCACGGGGCGATTGGAGGGAGTTAATGGGAAGTGATGCGCTTGTTGTATTTCCCTATCCCAATCCCAGGATTGGAGTTCTGGAAATTCTCCTTTACAAAGTGTCATCATATAAGCCCTTGGATCGGTCCCTTCCACTCCTTCTGGAACCCTCAGAAAGCGAAGGTTGTTGCGCCTTGATCTGTTCTCCTGGTCCTCGATCTTCAGCATTAGGTCCTTTACGATACCATCATGCTCATCCCCCTGCACTTGGAGGGAGGAGATGTCCTTCTGCAGATTTTCTGTGCGCACTTTTACAGAGGACATTCTGTCAGTGATCGGCCCACTTTCTGGATTGCACCCTGTAGTTTTTGTGTGGCCTGTCGGTTTTTACGGTTGTCTATCTTGACCTCCTCCTGAAAGCTTTTGATTGAGTTCAAGACGTCAGGAAGAGAGGGCTCCTCCTTGTTCCTGGGGGGTCCTGAGTCCCTGCTTCTCCATTTTTCCATGGTTGTATGTTTGCCGCGTGAACAGATTGTTTGATCTGAGGGGGTCACAAATTGAGAGGATGAGTAGTCCCATCTAAATTCGGTGTTACTCCCTTGGTCTGTAGACTCCCCACTTATGTGTCTGCTTTGTTTTTTCTGTTTTCTCCTTTTCTTTTCCAGCTTTTTTTTAAGGTAATGTCTTTCCACGAATCCTCTGAGCCCCATGAGTCTGTGCTTCCCCAGTCTTGTTTCTTCCCCTCACTAGATGTTGAGATACCTGTCTCGTACCTCTCTGACTCCTCAGTAAAAGAATAGGATTTTTCATTGTCATTGTGATTTTCAAATCGTTGTGTGACAGTGCTTGTTGAGTTAGCGGGGACTTCCTCTCCCCCATGTTCTATCTCAAGCGCTCTTAAATCCTGATTGTAAGGGCTGACCAGAGGGGTATTAAGAGGATCTTTTTGAGTCGGCACATTTTTAACACATGCATCCAATTCCAGAGCGGGGATTGCTCCTGGAGATGAAGTAGCTTGGGCCGGTACTACAGTTTTTGCCACTGCTGTCTCCTGCGAGATCTCCTGTGTGGTCCCTTCAGATATTGCAGAGGTGGTTAGACTTTTATGTCCGCTGGGTAATCCACCATACTTTGTTTGTTAAGCGTTTTTTCTCCCACCACAGGGCCAAAGACATTAGATATTAATGGCTGTGCATCAGATATCTGCGCAATAGCATTCGTTGTAAGCTTACTGTTTTTTTTAGCTTGTAGCTTCTTTGCCTGTTTAGCCATCAATTTCGCATTTTCACTGGAATTCAGATTCTCGGTACACTCTTTAATTTCCTTGCCTTTTAGCCCACGAGTTTCTGGGCGCCTCAGCAAGGGTTCTGCTTGATTTGACTGTGCCATGTCAGTCATGTCAGTTACTCCTGCTATCGGTAAATTACTGTCTTTACCCTAATTGCTCTCCCACCTGCTCTCCCCGTCATCCTTACTTGTTTTCTTCTGGATGCTGTGGAAGTGGAGGAGTCAAGGTAACGATGTGTTCTCTGCGTTCGCTTTCTCCAGCAATAGAGCCCGGAGCTAATGCCGCTGCCTCTGCTGTCTGAACCTTGCAGAGCCGCCAGGAATTCACCAGCCACCGACTGCAGCGCCACTGCGGGCCGCAGGGCGGTGTGGATTGACGATGTGGGAGAAGTAGGAGATGGCAGGGCAGATCGACTCGCTGATCGGAGCGCTGAATCCAGATGTCCCTTCACTCCACGCCGCGCCACCGGTTCTCCAACCCATGTGAGTACAACACAGGCGGTGACATGGAGCCGGCCCATGCGGTAAGATTGCACCAGATCTGTCAGGCAACGAGTGGTGAGTGGTGTTTTACTAGAGGTTTTCTTCCATCAGAGATGTCTTCCTTCCTTGCTAGCTAGGGGTCGGTTCGGCGGAGCAGCATCGGGTAGCTGCTACTCAGACGCTCCACTCTAGAAAGTATCAAATGTAGTTGTTCTAAAACTATAATTTAGTTTTACTCTTTTAATACTCTGTGGTAATATCATTGTGCAGCCATGATGACTTGCAATTTACATATGATACATATTGTACCATATCCAAATTTAGTGGAATGTTATTCTTTTATGTCTTTTTTCTCTTATAAATCATTAAGTATCACTGAACCAAAAACAGTGAAGTGTCTGGTTGGCATATTCATAGACAGGGTTCCAAGAACAAGTCATCTTCCCACAAAAAGAAAGTTTATGAATGATACACTGAACATAAATGAGAAGTTCTTTGAAAAGGCATGAGGGTGCCAGTACTAAATAACAATGGATCCCACACTCCCATTCTTTCCCTGGCGGTGAGGAGACAAAAAAGAATACATTAGACCTGGAGAATAGGATCACTTTTTCAAACATAAGTTTCACGGTATGCTCTCTAACGCTTTTAGTTTGTATTAGTTGTCAACATAGACATAGTAAATGTCCTGAAAGAGGAGAACCCTTAAGATCATCTGCCCACCACTCCACCTTTTCCCTACACTTTTTAGTCTCTGCTACGGATTTTGATAGACCTATGAAGAAGGTTTCTATTTTACTGTTATCATTTTTTGGTCTGGCTTGACAGAGTAGAGGTCAATCTCCACCATTGCAACGAATCCTATAAAATATAGTTAAAGAGAGGCTTTGACCCAGCCCAAGGGGACAGATATCGCTCACCTCACTTTATTGAATTTTTGGTGCATCATTCCTCTCTAGGAAGTGTTTCCACAGGCAAGCACGAAGGACATATTTTTGAAAAGCACATTCAATCATTGCACTGCATTTCACGTTCAATACATTATCTCTTATTTGCATTCTATAAAAAAATCTATCCTTTTGGTTACTTTTTCTTCAGCATGGGCAAAGGCAATATGGCAGCCTTTAATTGTAATAACAGCATTTGATCATTTGGGAGTGTTTGTGTTTGCCTTTGTTAGAACAATTAAGCCAAACGAATTAGCTTTGCCAAAGCTTGCTTTTCTTTAAGTCTTAAGCTGGTATTGGACCTTCTGCTTTCCATCAATTACAGTCTAGATAGTTGTATGCCACAAGAGGTAATCAATACAGCCCCTGAACGAATGTATTCTAAATTAAGCACCTTTGTATGCTGTTTAATTGTTTTTCTGCGTTCAGAGTGTTACATAAATATTAAAACTATCTTCTGCAACTGCACAAGTAGACTTCTGTTTTGTTTAGATGAGTACAGTGAAGCACTAGGGGATCGATGGGGTAGCATAAGAACAGCCCTACTCGTCCTTGAAGAGCACTTAAACGAATAATAATCATTTTTAATGCACTCACGACTCGGTTTTCTGAACTTTGGAAAAGCACAGTGGTCTTCCGAACTCATCACACCTTACCTCAAAATGTGGGTGATTCAGATACAGATCTTTGCCTCGGACTGCACCTAAACATGTTACTTGCCTTATCTGATGTTAAATGGTTTCTGCAAAGTCCTGGACAGTTATCTAGATTTGATGCATTGTCCTCACCCACTTGCAGGCACGGAGCACTCCGACCGGTAATCAGGTTCGGCCTGGGCACGTTCAACTTAAATGAGCCTGCAGTAGAAAAGGGTTGTTTTCACTAAAGTCGGCATGTTACATTCCCAGAATGGTCGGTGCCATGGTATTTTAGATATATAACCAAACTTTTGATTAACCACTTCTCACTTGCCTTCCTAACCTGTCATTAGAGCAATGCAAAACGAACCTGCATCCGTGAACAACATTCTATTATTCTTCCTCTAATTATCTGATATCTACTTTTTATGGTTTGGCTTCACGGTGGACACAATTATGTAAGAATCACCTGAAAAGGGGTGTGTACATGTTTTGATTGGCCAGAAGTTATGTGCTTCCACAAAAATGCTCTTACCCACCACACAGCTGTGATGATTTGGCTTACCTATCCAGCTGCCTGAACTTTCAGGGGCATACACATGACATTATACTGCTATTAAAGAGTCTTAGATAACTAGATCATTTATAGTGTTTTCTCTGACAGCAGCCCAGATGGAATGAGAGCAGTCATTAACCTACATGTATATTTAGGTCTTGCTTGACAGTGCAACTGTCACTTGACCTTTTAACCTATACAAATATTGTTCTACAGTAATGTGCAATATTCATTCCCATGCCATCTTCTTGTAATTTGTCACATTACTTTACAACTTTTCTTTAAATCTAGACCTACTGGCATTGCCAATGTTTGTTATAATTAGGTGTTGTGTAGTCAGATAGTGAATGTAGAAAGAATACAAACCTTTTCATTCTTATGCTATATTTCCAATCGATATTTTTGATTTCTAATTTCAAATCTATATTACTTATTAAGTGGTTTGCAGCAGCCAGGCTTCAAAAGCTGACTGCATATTATCTGTAAGATTGTTGTGTAAGCGATATATGATGAGATTACAAGTAATGCAAAATTCCAAGTGGATTTTCATGGAAGTTGGAATTTCCTATACTGGCTGTAATCTCGAATGCAATTCCTGCAATTATGACTGGGACCACAGAATGTGGAATAAATGAGTTTAGAATGCGGAATAAATGGGTGGAACCAATTTTTCCCAATGGTATATTACACACTGAATTCCGAGTTCTGTGAAGTTTAGCACAAACATGTAAATGAAACCCTGCTCTCAGCAGGAGTTAAATATATATGAGGGCGAATGTCCAGGGCGGCGGAGAGTGAGGGTCGTGGGGAAGGGATTTGAGGAAGGCAAATATACTATTTGGCATGCTCTTCCCATGCCCATTGGTTTAGGTTTGGGTGAGGGCTGGAAAACAAGTTTTGACTCCAACACAGCCCTCCCCAATATGATATTGCTAGCTGGAATTTCCAGTTTATAAAATCAGGACTGGTGTTCTGACACTCAAGAAAACACTGGCCTACATATAACCGTGCGTGAGACTAAGCTGTGGATAGGCATCATTGCAGGAAATTGACAAATGCTTCTAGAGGAAAACTTATCTCCAGGAGGTGTAAACTGATGTGTTCGCCATATGATTAGATAGGAAGAGTGGTTGTATATCACACCAAAAAGCCTTATTGTGAAAAACGGTAATGTTTAGCATGCCAGGGTTGCATCTTTCTTGAGGAGAGTTTGCAGGTTGCCTTCGATCCTCCAGGTGATATTAGTTTTTCACAAAGTCCAAAGTTTGTGTACCAGAAGTAATAGTGGTACTACCATGAGGATTTTCTGGACTTTTTTCTCTTGTCTCGTCCACTTCTTTCAGTCGATGGGGCGGGGAGTGTACACCCACCGCTGGGCTCCCAGGTCACAGGAAACGCTTGGTACCTGCTGGTCTACTGGTGTTCTTTGCGGCAGGCAGGGAGCTTCTTATGCATCAGGTCCTTCCGCATTCGACAGTCAAAAGAGGGAAGTTTCACAAGTGCAATTAGTTTTCTTGTAAAGAAACATGGCCCCATTTCGCTACATAGATCAGCAGGAGTTAGCACCACCAGTTCTGGCAAACAATGATTGGCACATAACTTCAGGAAAAGCAGAAACAACCCTTTCTAATAGTTTCCGACAGAGAGGCATGAAATCTCCAGTGCAGAACAGGCGTAGACCTCGTATTGCTTATTTAATATTAGGCAAAGTTTTGTGATGTCTGTCCAATTATAAGGAAATTTATAGTCTTCCCTGTTCCCTGTCTCACATTTTGAGCACATTGATGCAGTTTCTTCCTGGCATCTCATTTGCTAAAGCAAACGTTTTGTGCATTCCCATGCATTAGCAATAGACATTGGGAATGTGTGCCTGTGCAGAAATCTTCCCTACCTTACAAATCAACTTTCTGCTTTTCTGTGAGGGCCCATCAATACTTTCAAAGGTAACTGTTTTGCATTTGGAGTTTGCCTTCAACAGGACAAGGCTCCACAATGTCTTTGTAGAATCTCTAGGAACTGTGCCACAGTTCTATTGAGACACACAGCTCCCAAATGGCATGCCGCTGGGAAATCCTCCTTTCCGTCCACACCATTTTCTGACCAGTTCTTTAAAGTGGCAGCTACAGAGCAGGACTATCAACATATGTGAAGCAAGAATGGTTGCTGATAGAAATGGATATGACTTTGGTGGAATAGATTGTGCTGGTGCTCAGCAGAATACATTTCATATCTCAAAACTGCTGTTAGAGTAATTGGCAAAAATAATTTATTTCATTCATTGGTTTTTTTTTAGAATATGTTACCTGCACACTGTATACTTGGTTTGATTGCGTTGTTATCAAATGTTATAAATAAATACCACAATAAATATATCAATGTATTTCATATAGCAGTAGATATGTCCTAAATCAGAGGCTTTAATAAATCGTCCTCTAGAATGATGTTATGTTTTAGGATAAAGTGGGACAAATGCACTTTTCACTTCTAGTCCCCATTGCTGTACTTTGTACACTGTGAAGAGACAGCTGTTCTTTCAGGGCAATATTTATGGTAATCTGGAAAACCCCTATGTTTGGCTGGGCCGGTTCAGCAATCTGCAGCCAATGTAGAGTTCAAAATGCCAAATGCTGGTAGAAAACAACATTTGGCAAGCACTACAACTTGCATATTTCCTTACAGGGCTGCACTGTATGTGGAAGGGAAACCATTACAATGCAGTCATTACAAAGCACTACCTTTACAACTCAACTGTTACAACGCAACTCACTTTACATCGCATGCCATTACAACACATGCCATTACAACACATTAAAAAGTAAGTAATGGAGATTCCTTTAGTTTTAGGGTGGGTAAGGGTTTTGGGGTACATGGGAATAGTAGTTTTTACCCCTACACTATCCAACACTTACCCTACGGTTGCACTCACTGGAGTGGGAATAGTAATTTTTACCCCTACACAATCCAACACTTACCCCACTGTTGCCCTAAAAGTATCATGCGTTGTAATGGTATGTGTTGTAATAGTATGCATTGTAATGGTATGCGTTGTAATGGTAGTTTTTAAAAATATGTTGTAACGGCATGCGTTGTGAAATCATGCAACGAAATGGTAGTTGTAATGTAAAAAGTGTGTTGTAAAAGCATGCGTTGTAATTGTTTGCGTTGTAACGTCATATATTCTGTGTGAAAGGCTTTATACAATAAGCAAACGCTAGGGGTTCTTAGCAACATTAAAAACTGAGTTGCTAACTAGCTAAAGATCTCAGGGTACACAGGTGCAGTTCCATAAAACTTGTATATTCAATGGTGTAACCTGCTGAATTCTTGCTGTTTTGTAGATCTGCAAATATTATACATAGGGCTCCTGGTTTTACGGTGTATATTTTTTAACATTTCCGTCTGTATTTATCCATATTTATTTTTGGGTAATTTTATCTGTATTTATCCATATTTATTTTGTGTTTTGCGTATAAATGAAGTTGTAAAAGTGTACATTTCCATATTTATTTAATTGATAGAGGCACACTCATACTTTGATGTCGGTCGTGTTTTAGCTATTTAAGTTGCCAAATATTACATAACAATACATCCTGTGGTAAATGCTAGCATTATACCACAAATGTATATTGACATATGCAGTTATTTAAAAATGTCATCCTGTTTTTTAATTTCCGATGTGTTCCTCTGCTCGGCTGTTAGGCTATAATTTATTAAAGATAGCACGGAGAGTCATTTAAAAGCAGCCTCATTTTCTGTATTTATCCACTTTTAAAAAGAAATGCAGACAGAAAACACATTGTTTTCTGTCTGTATTTATGTGTGAAAACGGAAAATTGGGAGCCTTAATTATATAGTATATTTGCCGCACATTGCTAGGAGATTGTAAGCCATTGAAAATTTGGTGACCATTTAGAGGCAGGAGGCAGAAAGCTAAGTTCCATTATAGAGCTCCAAGATGACTTGCAATATCTTTTTAACATATAGCAGAGGGCATTTATTCCTTCTAGTACATTGCCACAACATTACAATTTCCACAAAAAGAAGAAAATGTTGGTCTCTTGCTCTTTAATATGAAAAAGTATGTTTGCAGATATGTTCAATAAACACAAATTCTGTAATGTAAAATTTAAACACACCGATATGAAGCTAGTAACTTGTTTAAAACACAAAAGTGGTTGAAGATAAGTCACATTTTAAAATGGATGTAATTCAGCATGTTTTGTGACATGTTTATAGATTCCTGATTTCACGTGTCAAGTAATAATTGTGCACAAAAAAACTTGCTGTTTTAATTGCTTCCTTCCTGTTAGTGACTTAACTGCAGGCAGGGAAACAGTTCAGAAGAACTGAAAAGTTAGTTCTTGCCTTCACTGTTTACTTAGGAGTTGTAATTCTGCTTAGATAGTAGTTGTAATTCTGCGATGTGATTCATCAGCCACTGTTGGATGGCTCTAGCAGCAAGCATTGTGAAGTCAAAGGTATTACAATCTGCTAGCTATGTTATTTTCTTTTTGTAAGTGACTAGTGAGATCACAATTAGACTGCAATTAGAAAATTAAAGGCAGGCTTTTATATGGGATGAGGTCCCCCCTGCTGCACATTATAAGAGTATTGCAAGTCACTAAGGATTGCCATGAACATAGAGAGGAATGAGGCCAAAGGCTGAGTTCCTTTATAAAGTCATGAAACTCTGTTTTATTTTATTGTATTGCTTATAATACCTGGTAATGGATGTATGACATTACAACGCATGCTTTTACCACGCATGCCTTTACAACGCATAGTGCTTTGGGGCACTGGATAGTGAATAGTTTAATTTACTAATCCAACTCCAGTCCCCGTGGATAGTAGGGAAGTTGTTGGATAGTAAATTAAACCTATTCCCTATCCTAGAGCGCCCCCCAGCGCAATGCGTTGTAATGGTTTGCGTTGTAAAAGTTGCGTCGTAAAGGCACTGCGTGGTAAAAGTTGCGTTGTAAAGGATGTTTCCCCCTGGTAATATCAGCACCCTTCCACAAATCCTTTGTGTCTTGCTCTTTCATGTTCATTACAGACAAGAAGAATCGGTATTATGAAATTAAACATACAAAAAAGAAGTTGCTATATTTTACAAAAGAAAATTAGAATCACCTTAATGTAAGTCAGGTGAAAAATTCTGTGACTTTGATTGTGTACAAACTTGCAAAGATTCCAACTTTTCTGCAATGACCTATAGCATGGAAATAAAAAAACATGTTGCCATGAATATCTTTTTTCTGCTGATTCCTTTTTCTTTTTTGAAAAAGATATCAGAAGAAGGAAAAGCCAGTTCCTGTTTTCATTGCTTAAAATGTAGCACTAATGATGCTCCATAACCTGCCTTTCACCTTGGCTCCTGGCTCTGGCAGCATGCATTGTGATGTTAGAACTCAACTGTAATACATTTTTAGAGTTGAGTAGCTATATCATATCTTTGTTACAGATGACTAAAGTTATGACAACTCAACTGTAATAATCAAATTAGAGATGGGCTTTTATACACGGATTGCAGGTGTCCTCGTATTATACAGGGAATGCAAACTGACATGTATTATAATTACTATTATCCTTCCTATTGACCACACCTTTATCAGAGCTTGGAAGGATAAAACATAGAGTTTGATTGTCAGGCATAGTACTTCAGCAGTGAGCTCTCTTGCCTGCTTTACAACTGAAATCCTTATTATCTAACTGCAAAATAAGTGGATCCAAATATTATGATCCTATGGTGTATATCAAGTAGCTGTTCACACAGAATTCTAGTGATGAGGGAATGACAGGACTTGTGGCATGCCCCCCTTGTAGTGAATGTCCACACAAGCAGTAGTGAAAAGTGCAGGGTTATTAGAACAAGGTAGCCAAAGAACCTCTATCCAACTGAGCCCACACTCCAAAATACACATATATACTCTGGAATGTAGGATGCTCAGTGGAGGTGTCAAGAAACTATATAAACACCACCACAACCACACTCTGTAGACAACAAAAAGAAGGAAATGTAAGCATAGAAGTAGTTAAAACTAACACATTAAAACGAAAGTTTACCTGTAGAGTGAAACTAACTGATAAAGCCTTGAAAGATGTGAGTAGTTGCCCCTTGAAGATGCAGCGCACAGTTGTGGGGGTGCATTGGTTCCAAGGAGCAGCGAGGCTGCGATCCAGAGTTCAGTGTCGTCATCAAGGCTGCCTTCAACAAGGGATGCCAGGGCCTGTGTTGAGGATACATTGTGCAGCGGCACTTCCTATGGGGCTGCCAAGGCAATGCATGATTTTTTAAAGGGTCCCATTCATGCATTAGGAGCGATGGGTTGGTGCTGGTCGGGTTTGAACCGTGCAGCAGAGGAGATTGGTCAGTTCTGCTAATTCCACAGAGGCTGCCAGAGCACCTTAAGTCAATTTCAAAGAGTCCAGTACCTGGGTGGCACCACTTGGCCGGGTAGTTTCACAGATGGCAGAGTCCAAGTGCAGGTGCATGGTTGGTGAAAGCCCGTTGTGTCCCTGAGGCTTCAGATCAGGAGGCTAGAAAACTAGCCTTTGGAATCAGTGTTGGTTCTTGGTTCAAGAGATGCAGGTCCAGTCCTTTTCACCTAGGCAATATAGCAGTATGCAGCAAGTGAGCACGCCAGGCAGCCCTTGCACATCAGTCCTTTTTCCCGGCAGATTATCCACAGGTCCAAAAGTGTACTAAAGAGTTGATGTTTGAAGTCCAGTATTTGCATCCAGTTGTGTCTTTGAAGTGGGGAGAAGCTTCTGGAGGCATGCCTTTGAAGTGCACAGGTGCCCTGCCTTCCTGATCCTGGCTCTAGACTGACTACAGGGGGTATGCAGCCTTTTCTGTATGGGCAGGACACAGACTATTCAAGTGTAAGTGGGGATGGACCCAACTCCTCCCTCCCATCCTGCCAGTGATGGCCCATCAAGGCACACCTCAGTGTGTGACTGTCTTGGAAGAATACACAAAGCTCTACTGTCAACTGCATCCAATCATATGACCCAGAGACAGGCTGCAAGTACTGCTAAGGCAGGAAAATACCAGCTTTCTAAAAGTATATTAAGGAACAAGGGAACCCAGATATTTGAACCAGGGGTAGTCAATAGAAGTGTAAGGAAACAGTGGTACATAAAAGGTCCAAAAGGTCCTAAAACAGCCTGAGCTATTGAATGTAAAAGGGTGTTAGTCATTAGACATGTGGCACATGGAAATTAGTAATTGCCAGAATGGAAGAAGCGTGATGGGTCGAGTGACGGTTGACATTAAAAAATACATAGCATTGACAACATTTTCAAAAACTCCATGTAAATTTTAAACAGTAAAGGAGTTTTTTCGTTGTGAAAAGATCAACAGCGTTTTGATATCAAGTGTTTGAGATCATCATCAGGATGAAAATTTGTGAGCAAGAGGAATATCAAGAGCGAACCGAGTGAGTTTGGTATTCAAACCCTGAGGGTATAGGTCTAATGAGGTTCTCGGTGGTGAGCCCGGACCCGACAACGTCGTGTGATTCAGGAAGTAGGGTTATTCTAAGGGCCACTGTATGGCCGGTGTGCCAGGGAGGGAGAGCGCAATCAAGTGGCAGGAACCCCACTATGGATTGTCTATTATTACGGAGACAGATCAAAACAGCAACACCACGTAGTTAGTGTGTGTACGTTTTTGATTGGAAGGGACCGAAGTAAGTTGGTCTACTGTGCAGGATGGGCAGGCGCTCCGTCTTGAGCCCTTCTTATGTTGTGACCCAAATAGGTAATACACTCTTGGGAAATCTGCATTTGGAGTACTCAACTATAAACCCATTTTGTTCTGTTCAATATTATTAGCTCTCTTTCCAACCTGTGATTACGCTCACAATTGTCTCTACCCGTGACTAAAATGTCAACTTGGAAAAAGAAGACACCTTCCATTTTCCAAGTAAGGTAGACATTGGTAGTTTGCTAAGTGGAATAGTCCTACACCCACTCTGCACCTTATAAGTATAATTGTTAGTTCTTTGTGGGCACTTCACTCACTTCTAATATTGGGTATTCAGAACCACAGATAATAGAAATTGTTACTAAAACAAAAGTCAAAATTTCTTCACACAAGAATTCCAGGCACTGCATATACAAATGATAGAAGGAAATTTGTGATTGAATTCCATGAAGTTTCTAAAGGAAGCACAGGTGTTACAATATTCAAAGCTCCTATATCAGCACAAGCATCTAAAAATATAAAGTCATTACTATATTTGTTGTGCATTTTATCGATAACGCTATCCATGTTGTGGTGAGATCAAGAATAGATATGTAAATATTTTCCTTGAAGATTCAGTGTTGGTGCTCGAGAAACTGCTGGTGCCTACAAATATGATTGCGACATGAGGTCATGCCTTTACCCTACATGCAATACTGGCATTCAATTCTCTTGAATGTGACATTACCGGGGAGATTTTTGGCACAGGGCTCATGCTCTTGTAACGTATGCAGATGACAGAACATGTTGAGAGCACAACAGGAAATAGTGTGTGGACTTCAATTCAAGAGGGTGTAAATGTTGGTTCCTTTTACATTGATTGAGGAAGGGTGACTCACATGTGGCACACAAACTCAGTGGCGCTCTGGCTCCTTTTCTAGTCACTGCCAAAACTCATTGCCAAAAATATGTACAATCATCCACACAACAGTAGCAGAAAGTGAAGGTTTCTTAGCAATGGGGTAGTTGAAATGCCTCTTTACAATTAAGCCCACATTCCAAGTTACACACATACGTTCTGTAATGTAGAATGCTTGGCAGAGGAGGCAAGAATACACTCCAATTAGATGCTACCACAGAAAGGCTAATACTTTATTATAAAAGCATCGGAGCTGATACATTTTCTGGAGTTTCCTAGAATAACAGGATTTTTCATTTCTAGACGCCCTGGAACTATGCTTTCAGTCTATGTACCAACACGATTAATTAAACGAGTTGTCTGGAAACAATGCACAACTCATGAAGCAGTGTTTCGTGCAAAATGCTCAGTCCCAAGAGACAAGACAGTGAGACTTTGATGGAAACTTAAATCTTTTTTCATAAATGAATCACGCGCTTAATGAGTTCTAGTAAACAGAATATGCACTTCAAAATGTGTATTTTAAAAGCCCAAATTAATGCACACAATGTGAATTGTAACCACAGAGATTACAAACAATAAAGCAGCAAAAAAATGACTACAGTGAACAGCAAAAAATATTCTAACATGACCATTGTATTTCTAGCAGTTTCTCCCTCGTTTGTAACTTCTATGCACTAAATTGGCTCTAGCAGATTAGTAAATACCAAACCTAGCCTACGTTTTTAAAGATGGTGCATGTAGGAAAGTGCTCCTTTTTGCATGGTTACCCACTATGTTTGCCTGATTCAGATGCTCTTTCACTGAATGTGCACTGGGTTCCTGTTAACCTGGTTTATAGTGTTTGTGTTCTTTCCCAAAACTGTATCTTTGTTTACACAGTTGGCACACATCTGGCCTACATAAATATCCCTTGTAAAAGTAGCAGGGGTACTAAGTGAATTGTGTCCAGAGAGGATGCAGCATGTATTATGCCACCCCAAGAGACCCCTCACCAAACACATGCACACTGCCACTGCAGACTGCGTGTTTTGGTGTGGATAAAAGTGAATAGTCAACCTGGCACACATCCATGTGTGCCAGGCCTTCCAACACTGCAAGAGGCCTAGGTAACTCCCGAAGCAGCCTTAAAGCCCTAAAGCAGGGTGCACTATATCTCTTGTGAGGGTATAACTGCATTAGCAGATCTGCCCCTATAGTTCATTCTCGGACATTATAAGTGTGCACTAAAGCCATACTGGGACATGGGCTGGGCGCTTGTCAGTACGAGTTCCACAGCTCCATGATGGCTTCACCGAATCCCAGGATGCTTGGTACCAAATATCTTCGATTAATGAGCCCACACTTATGCCAGTGTTGGACTCATTAATAAATGCACTCAAATCTATCAAACTACTGGTGCATGACTGACTGGTCTGCACCAGCCTGCCACTTCTAGGCATGTTTCTGATACCCTGAGGTGGGAGCCTTTAGAAACAAAGCCTGTCCTGGGTGGAGGTGCTTCACACCTATTGCCAAGCAGGAACAGCATTGAAGAGCGGTGAGCCTCAAAGGGTTCCTGCCCTTAGTTATGCTGACCAGGGCCTCCTCAGCTAGTGGAGATGCCCACCACCCTGACCACTTACGGTCACTCACCTTCCATCAAACTTTGAATAAAGTGGGATCTGATGTTATGAGCCCCAATGTACCCCTATATAGGCCTAGGTAGCTGCAGGACCTTTTACTTACAGTTGTCCTGCCTTGCTCTACATAACGGCTCTGGCGCTGACCTTTTACCTAGTTAGGTGCTGAATAAATGTTGTGTTGTTTTCTTCGAAAACTAGCCTCATTTATCATTCTTTTTTTTAAATTCTTTTTTTCTTTATATTATGCATGAGGATTCTTAGTATCACAGCAGGATTACCATCTTCTGTATAAAAACTCTGTACAAAAGTCACCGCTATCGTCAGCCTTGGACAACAGGCCCACAGTATCATGACACATCTAGGCAGAACCTCTGAGGGTACCTTTCGGGTACATAAGCACCACATCTTCGCTGGGCAAACGAGAGGAGAAGCTTCCATGATAACACAAGACACTGAAATCCCTGCACGCAGTGGTCTGACATCCCTTACGGGGTGTCCAACTCGAGACCAAGATGGACTCCTTTGTTATCCCCATCAGGTAATGGGGTTGGCTCTTTCCTTGTGGGAATCTTGGCTTAACACCTACATACATGCTAGGTACACTTAGGTGCATTTAGCTAGGATTAGCATCTCAGAGTTTGCACGCGTACTGCCATGTATATATTTTCTTGCATATATTCACTGTTTTAGCACCGTGGTTGAATTCTACCTTTTATTTACTCTGATGGTCCTTGTAATCGTATATATATGTCATGCCTACTGGTTGTTGCAACAGGTAATATTCGTTAGACAATTATATATGTATGTTGAAAACATAACATGATCAGAAATAAAGGAGACATATATTCAATTGGTCTTTTGTTGTTATTCATCTTGTATTCAAAGGGAATTGAAAAACAGGGTCATGATCATATAGTTGAAGCAGCACTGTATTTAGACAAATCAGATGACAACCATAAAATACTTGGTGCTCAATAGTGTACAAGTGAGAGATAGCGACGCAAGTGGTAGGAAAAACAGCGTGCACGGCGCAGGTAAGGTGTGAGTGTAAGTATCATACAGTGGGTGGCTTAGTGAAGTGAACAATTCAAGTGACTTAAGTGTTCAATTCACAGTTAAGCATTAGCCACAGTAGAATTTGCGCTAATAAATGTGCTGTACAGTCGACGACGTTTCGACCCTCAATGGTTTGGGGTCGTCTTCAAGACGAGGTTGTCGACTAGTTCCAGTGCTGGGAAGGCAAGGGTTAGGAGCTCGGCGAATTGAAGCAGGCGGGCAGGCGTCTAATGAGGATCGGCCGTCAAGAGGTATTGAGCGCCGCGGTACAGCATCTCAGGAGTACTTGACTGGTACTCAACGGGGCTGAAGTGAAGCCGCAGGACCTGAATCAATCGCGGTCACTGGAGGGCTAAGGTCCCTTGGGCGACTATGGCGGCAGCCAAGATCCGCAAGGGCAGTGCGTTTGAAACTTCAAACGCACTGCCCTCGCGGATCTTGACTGCCGCCATAGTCGCCCAAGGGACCTTAGCCCTCCAGTGACAGCGATTGATTCAGGTCCTGCGGCTTCACTTCAGCCCCGTTGAGACGCCCGACTGCGGCGCTCTGTTTTCCAGACCCATGAACCACGGACAAACGCCAGTTATTCCATCACCATGAAGCCAACACTCGAGACTCCTCTATTTACCAATCAAGTACTCCTGAGATGCTGTACCGCGGCGCTCAATACCTCTTGACGGCTGATCCTCATTAGACGCCTGCTTCAATTTGCCGAGCTCCTAACCCTTGCCTTCCCAGCACTGGAACTAGCCGACAACCTCGTCCTGAATACGACCCCAAACCATTGAGGGTCGAAACGTCGTCGACAGTACAGCACATTTATTGGCGCAAATTCTACTGTGGCTATTGCTTAACTGTGAATTGAACACTTAAGTCACTTGAATTGTTCACTTCACTAAGCCACCCACTGTATGATACTTGCACTCACACCTTACCTGCGCCGTGCACGCTGTTTTTCCTACCACTTGCGTCGCTATCTCTCACTTGTACACTATTGAGCACCAAGTATTTTATGGTTGTCATCTGAATTGTCTAAATACAGTACTGCTTCAACTATATGATCATGACCCTGTTTTTCAATTCCCTTTGAATACAAGATGAATAACAACAAAAGACCAATTAAATATATGCCTCCTTTATTTCTGTTCATGTAATGTTTTCAACATACATATATAATTGTCTAACGAATATTACCTGTTGGGATATTGTTTTTTGTTCTAATTCATACCCTGATCCCGACCAGGTTTATGGGTCTTGCTCCTGTAATACTTTACTACTGGTTGTTGCAGCACACATATTTTATACTAGAATGACGCTGCTTCAATAAATACTTATTGAAAACGTCCTCATCTTTTATTCTGTGTAATTCTCTGAGAACGAGTGAGCACGAGTGACTGAGTGAAAAAGTATGCACTGTTTTCACGATCCCTGAGAGGTCGGGGTTGTCATGTTCGATAGTTGCCAGACACTATTCACTCCTTGTTAAGGTTGCGGGGCTTATAGTGGCACTGTGAGCTAGCCGGTCTACAGGCCAACATATCCTTCAGGGGTGTCTGGAATCAGTCTGGACACCAATCCCTTAGTTTATGTTGTCTAAACGAGCAGATCCTATATAGATTTTTAGGAACTACACAACACTGAAGTCGTACACGTCTATCTTGATAGAGCTGGTGCGAAGATTTCCTCTCTAACTTCCAGCCCTTTACTCTAATTCCTATATTACTTAAACAGAGACCTATTAGTGACTAAACAATCAATACGATGTAGTGTAATGCCCTTTCAGCTATTCTGAATTATAAAACAACATTTATTGAGAGAAACAATGCGTAAAGCACAATTACTAACCATCTAGAAAGCTGTTTGTTTATAACAGATAATAATGATATGTTTTTTAGACGATTTACAGAGGGAAATTAATAATGCTTCTGGGAAGTGGCAGCCATTATGCATCCTTTGGGTGGGGGACTTCAATTGTACCTCTTGTGTGCATAGCAATAATCGAGTTTGCGTCCTCTTGGATACAGAGGGACAACCTCTGGCACATTTTACCCATACACCGCAGGGCGAGGCATTAAATTTTATTATAATTGAGAACAACCTAGATAGTTTGATTAGCATCTCTTCAATCCAGTATCCCACTTTTGTAGGTGGTGGCAGGGAAAGGTATTGATTTTATGTTTATTTCTAGGGAGTTCTCATTGTTTGTCAGTGACTTCGAGGTGCTACCCAATTCTTCTAGTGATCACAACCCACTCACTGCCTTTCTTAACATAGCAGCTCAGGCAGGGATGGGCGATGGTTGCCTGATTCATTACAACCACAATAAAGGGGTAAGATTAAAGTGGGGCAAGATAAACCCTACCCAATTTGAGGCTGAAACTGTCAAAATAAATTATGATTTGATAATGCGCTGCTTACAACAAGGTTCTTCCTCAGTCGAGATTGTCTGTGATTTTGAAAGGATCTGTACAGATGTAGCTAATAGACTAACCCACCCTAAAGGAGGCTCAAGAGGCACGGTGGTTTAACGCTGAATGCTCTAAAGCCCAGAATAATTAAAAAATTGCCCTTCAGGCCAGCCCTTTTAACAGGACCCAAATCAAATGTACTAGACAATTATATAAACATACTATTAACAAAAGGAAAGAGGAATTGAGGTGTTTAACTGGGGAGGATTTGTAGAAAGCAAGCGCCCTTAAAGACAGTAAAAGCTTTTGGGATATTATTAACCATCCACAATTTAGGGAGGAGGTAAAAAAAAATGGGTTAAATGATTTTGGGCGATACCTGGGAATTGCACTTCTCGGCTACATTTAACCCAAACTGCTTGCAACTAACAGGGAGTAGTGAGGACTTGCCCATGGATTTAACCTTGGCCTCCTACTTTAGTGCCTCTCTCACAGTGGCAGAGGTTGACGAAGCCTTAGCAAATGGAATATGTTTGAAAGCCCCAGGTCCAGATGGGGTCTCACTTGATCTGTTTAAAAGAAATATCAACCTCTGGGCAGCCCTGTTGACTAATGTGTTTAAATCAGTTTTGATTGGCCCCATCCTAGCTTCTTGGAAGGAGGCCATTGTCGTACCTGTGTCTAAAAAGTGTAATAGGAATGACCCGGGACTGGTATAGGCCATTTCCCTCATCAAAGCTACTGTCCAGGTGCTGGGGAGGGTTGTCCTTGCTCAATTGGAGGCTTGGGCAAGTACCAAGGGAGTCATTTCAAAAACCCAATACGGTTTCCGGAGGGGGATGGGTACCACTGAGCAGTGCCTCAATTTGTCCCTGATCACGGGCAAGTACATGAAGGCCAGGAGAGGTTCTATCCACCTGGCCTTCATGGACTTGTCCAGTGCTTTTGATACCATTAACAGGGAGAAATAGTGGGTGCTAATGGGGGAAATGGGCATAGAGGAAGCACTGATTTCCCTTCTGAGAAAACTTCATGCTAACACCACTGTGGTCATAAGATATGGTACACAGGGGGAAAAGACTAGGTCCATTGTCTCCACAGAGGGTGTCCAGCAGGGGTGCATTTTAGCTCCTTTTCTTTTCTTGATTTATACTAATGGTTTAGAGGCCTTTTTAATAACAAAGAATTTTGATTTCCCCAGTATTGGGTGGAAATCAGTCCTGCTACTTTCAAATGCGGATGACACCGTGCTCATGGCCTTGATGGCAAACAGCCTACCTTCCCAGATTTTATGTCGGCTCTTGACCTACAGGTTAATTTTACAAAATCTTATGTCATGGTGTGTGGCCCTAAAAGAACAAAACCCACAAATGTTATTGTAAGGGGCAAGAGTATTGGGAAGCTGGAAAATGTTACTAATTTAGGGAACGTGTTTTACAACGAGATGAAATGGGACCCACTTGCCACTGCAAGAGCTCAGCAGACAAGCAGGGTAGTGGAGGGGCTTTTATGCTTTGCCCGCAAGCTAGGCCATAAGCTGGTGACTGAGCTAGTCACATTATATAAAGCAAAATGTTTATTGTTGCATCTTACGGGGCAAGAGTTTGGGGTCACCATAAAAGTCGCCCTCTAAAAGTTACGGGAAATAAGTTTATAAGAAGGCTACTAATGACCCCAAATAGTCCCCCCCACACTCTTTTGTCATCGAGAATTGGGGAAGGAATATGTAGAATATCAGATTGACATCGCCCCTTTGCTCTTATGGGCCAAAATCTGGCTTTCGGAGGACTTATTGTTCTGGAGGGAGGTGATTCAAGATTTTACCAACTTGGCAGAGCACTGTTGATCCCAAGGCTTCGATTTGTGAGGGAAAGGTTATTTGAGATAAGCCTGGGAGAGTACTTTCAAAATCCAACGAGTATTCATACAAATGCCAAGTCCATTAAAAAAGAGGCGCATCATTTCTGGGCAACTGCTATCCACATGCAATCGGAAGCGACAGGTCCCATTTGCACGTCAACTGCATCAGCAGTTTTTTTTACTTTTTCTATTAATGTACAGACACTATTTTTTCTAACCAGATTGCATCTAGGCACTTTGGACTTTCTAGTGACATTTCCAAGACAATCTGGGTGGGCCGACCAACACATTCCTTGTCCTTGTGACAATATGGCAACCCAGAGCACGCTGCACTTTATGTTATTTTGCTCGCTCCAAAAAGAAGCAAGGGGAAAAATGTAAGCACCACTTTTAAGGGCTATCCGTCCTTGTACATACGTGGATGGGTTCCAATATTTGCAATCATTGATTCCTCCTGTTATCTATACTGCGGTCTCAAATTATATCAAAGTTGCAATGGCCATTAGAAAGCGATATGAATAATAGCAAATGAATAGCAGGAGGAAAAATTTTACTTTGTCATTTTAATTATTCTGACATTTTATGGTTGGTGATATTTTTAATGTATCTTATTTTATTAATAAGGCTATGTAAATTTTTAACCTGTAATCTCTGTTTGTCAAACTTTTATGGTCTTGGTACCGAATAAAGTTATTTTGACTTGATATGCTTTACCATAAATGATTAAATAGCACAAATGTATTCTCATAAAATCACTTATTTGCATGATAATACATTCGTAGAACAAAACAGCACGTTAAGAACGCGCATTAGATTAATTCATAGTTGTTAATTTCTTGTTCATTTGTCTAACCCACATTTCATATCAAGCGAGGGGTCACTGTAAGGAAAAACACAGAGTATTTTCGATAGCATACTTCCAACCTGAACAATGGAAGGCTTTACAGACAAAATAGCATTTTACAATTGAATGTTCTGTCTCCTCTAGACAACAGATGGAACTAGCCAGGTAAAGTTATGGGGGAAAATGAGGAATTACAGAAGGGAATCAAGACCAGACTCGACCCAAAGTTATTGGAGCGCTTTACATAAGCGCCAGTTATGTTACACAAGGACACATTCATTTTTTGGTAGGCACGGGAGATTAAGTGATTTGCCCAGAATCACAGGAAGCTGAGCCAACGCCGAGGCTGGAACCTGGTTCCCCAGCTCCAAGGTGGCAGCTCTGGCCGTTAGGCCAAAACCACTCCCTCCAAATTATTACACGCCCTCCCATTATTCCTATGAGTACCTTCAGTGTCCCACTTCGAATCCCCCAGTAACTTGATACCGGTAGTCTTCATATTAGTTGCTCTGAGGGTCAATTTACAAGCTGAGTTACTGGGACAGTTGAACTGGGGTCCTTAATATGCAAAGGAGTCATCCTGCTCGGTGTTTTTATTGGGGATCTGATGATCCTGGCTTGTTGGCGTAGGTTATTTCTCAGGAGAGTAGGGCCACCCCTTTGAAGGCGTATGGTCCAGTCCTGGCTGGGGCTGGAAGTGAGATGACCCCGTGACGTCTGATCTGAACTCTTGAAAGTTACGTGCAATTCCCGTGCACAGAACGCAGTTCATGCAATGGACATCACCTGAGCAGGGACTGCATTTCCGTGTTAATGATATCACATCTGTTTTTCACCGGCAACGACAGAACCTCACACGGCTGAACGAAAGCTAACTGACTCGGAGACTAGAAGAACTTTGCCATGCGAAAAAATCCTAATGCGAAACTGGAACAAAAATCACTCTGAAACTTGATTAGCCGAAAATTGGTTTGCCTTGCAAAGCATTTGGCTCCGGCGCACATTCATGAGCCATTTGTCATCGGGGGAGAGAGGCCGTGCGCCGACGCGACAGAAGCCTGGAACTGTCCAAGCGCATTTGGAAGAAGACATGGTAATTCGCAGACGCTCTTGACTCGGTTATTGCTCTGTTGTAAAGGAGTTCGCCTTCCAGAATCAAGGCCTGGAAGAGAAAAGCAATTGTTCAGAATCGAATCCCCCCAAAACCTCAAAGTGGCGATGTGTTGCTAAATTGGCTGAACTTGATCACTTAAAAAGTTAAAGGTTGTTCTGCTGACATTGGCCAAACTTGCCGAAAAGGGGAATAAAAATGCACAAACAAAGGTTTCATTCAGCTGAAAAGCACTTTCAATTATTAGCTAAATAGACAATTGAAGACTGTGCTTGTGGCTTATAATGGGGCAAAATGTACCCCACGCCACGTGACATCCAAGAAACGCTCTGTGAACCTGGATTGTAAATTATAATACAAAAAAAATCACGACGGGGATGGAAACCATTAATACAAAGAGAATGAGAGTTCTGACGAAGGAACAGCTGGAGGAAAATGAGGAGATGACAGAAAAAACTGCAAAATGAAATTGTACAATTTAAAGATATGAACACATAAAAAGCGACTGCAGAGAAGGAAGAGACCAAAGCATATTTGAAACATCCATTGCTCCATAATTAAAAGGAAGCGAAAGGGGGAGCAAAGCCAGAATCAATGGCGAACATAGTCAATGTTTTCAGAGGCTGTGAGTTCAAAGGACCTACAATGTGTAGCCTTCGTTCTCCTATGGAGACCATATAGTGAGTGGTAGCACTCGTTCTTCTGTAGGTTCGCTTGTCCGCGAAGGACATTTATGGGAGATATTCTCTCTCAGCACTTCAACTTCAAGTCTATCAGCAGGATGGCACCCAGGATGAAAGATTTTGATAAAGATATGAAATCCAAACCTTTCTATATTTGTGTAAATGCCTGCCGTTAAGTTATGGCGTACATCCTTAGTAGTATGTGTCTAGGCACTTTATCTTCACATGCATCAAGGCACCTAACACCTTCACTTTTTTAAGTACATTTTTGGCAGCTCTTTAAAATTTTAAATGTAAGGAAATTCGGGAACACATTTGGTATTATTTCACACAACGTGACGCACATGGGAACTTTAAAGCACTGCCTGGTGTGAAAGGGACAGAGCAGAAATGCTCCATATTTGCAAAGAAATTAAGCATTTCTGTTCTCTTATTGCGCTGGTGCACTGCCTGCCACATATGTAAATGCAGGCACCATTACACCATAGTGCAAGGATGTCTGCATTACCGGAAGAATAGTTTTTCTGCAGGATTGAGGCACCTTCCTGCACAAAAACAGTCTTTAGAGGCTTATTCTTCTTTCTAGGTATGCTGCAGAATTCAGAACACATGGAAAAAAGGAAGTAGTGAGAAGAAATAAGATATTTCTCCTTGTTACACCTCTGTCAGGTAGCAGTACCATTTTGGTAGAAAACCAGGTTTACCAAACATTTTTAAATCTGAGTGTGCGTCAACATACATGGATGGATGCACCAGAATGCCCAAGCTCCACCTATGTGAGGCCTATGGACGCAAAGTAATGCAAGGCAGCGCTATGTGTTGAGTTGGGTTACCTAATATTTATTAAGCTATGCAAAGTCTCACAAAGGGCCCCATTACGATGCCGGTCGGCCTGACACCCGTGGCCTCATTGGCGTCAGCCGTTAGAAGCAGTCGGACTGACCGGCGATTTACGATGCATGTTGAATGCAGTCTCACCGACTGCTGGAAGACCGCCAACTCTGACAGCCTTCCTCTGACCTCTGAGATTACGGTCGGAAAAAAGCAGCAGTCATAGAGCTATACAGGGAGGTTCGACTGCTTTCCAGATTACAATTGTGCATTTCTGACGAGCCGACCATGGCGGTCCGACCAAATGCCTCGACTAGTTGGAAACAAAGGATTTGGGGTGCATAAGCACCCAAAACAGCTTCTCCCTGAAAGTCTCTGGTGTGGATCCCTTTCTCCAGGTCCCTCCTGCACGGCAGGAGCTGAACCCCAAAGACTATTACCCTGCGGGCACTTGAATGCAGGTAAGTCCGTAGGTGGTATGTATCCCCATTGAATAGACTGTGCACAGTTCACCACATTCCAACAATAGGGGACATGCAGCACAAAGCATATCCCCACATATGTCCTGCATGTGTGTACATATCACATGTTTCATGTGAGTTTGCACTACATATTCGGGGATATGTGCCCTGCTGTAGATGACACAGCCGCAGTAGCAATTGCTGTATCATAAAACAGTGGGGGGAACTTTCCCGGCCTCGGGGGACAGAATTCGACTGGTATTCTAATGAGGCCCAAAGTGACTTTGCATGACCTAAGAAATGCCAAAAATGATATTTCCACAACTGTTATGCACCCCAATGCAAAGCCATAGTAAATCTGGGCCTGAATAGGTAAAGATCAACTTAACCTTTAACCCAATTCACAGTGCTTTGGCGATTTCATCTTACAAAGTATAATATATGATAATATAGCTCCATCACCAATGATATCACATGGGTCATATGGCTCTTGTTAAATATTATTACATGTGTTTAGACTAATTCAAACCTTGATTTAAGGGCTTGATGTAGTACACACAATTTCTTTTTTCTTTATGCTTACGCTGATCATTTAACTTTATCTTGCAAGAGACTCTTTGAGCCATGGCAAATAGTGCCTTTTTAAGCACCTTCAAATTCAGAAAGTTTTGGAAATGAAAACTTTTTAATGCAGGAAACTCATCATTGCAAGGAAGTAGGTTTGGGGTGTATTTGGCAGCTGGTATACTGCATAGGTGAAATGGCAATATATGACTTTGCCACAGTCTAGCCTTACCTGGATCACACCATTTACTCTTGTGACATCATGCACTCAATCAGTGATGGGTAACATTGATCTTAACATTTTTAGTTCCCATTAACAGTTTTGGAGATGTTGCTTCCCTTCATCCTTAAAGGCAGGATATCATTGTTCATAATACCTAAGCTATGGACCACCGAGGAAGGTGAGGACAATTACCTGTTGTTTCAGACCATGACAGAAAGGCAATGGATATCTCAGAGGTACTGAAAAGAGCCAATTGTGTCACTAGCATTTTGGTAAAAGCATTTTCAACAGATATACCAAATCCAATAGGATAATGCCTACACATTTTAGCAATGCTGAAATAATTATCATTAACAATACAACTATTTCTAAGCAGGAAGAGTACCAGCACCCTTCAAATTGTCTTTGTTCAGCTAGCATAGTCATTTCTTAGAAGGGCTGTCATGCATTTGTTGAGCAGTAGCAATAATATTAATCATGGCTACTACTTTTTGAATAGGCAGTGGGGCCACCATATTTTATTGGGCAAAACCAACACTTCTCTACATGCCGCTATAAAATTCATGGGATAAGGTTACTACCTCGCAGTAGTGTTAATATACTGTTTTTGGAGTCTTGCAACGCTTTTCTGCTGGGCTAATAGACTATCCATGGAGAGCACCATTGGAATTTAGTCTTACCTCACAGTCTTAAAACCACAGGACGTTACCACTCATTTAAGTACCATGCAGATAAGTACTACGAATTCCATTATTTTTTTTGCGCTGTAACACTTTTTTAACACTTTAATACACAATACCTTACTGCCTAGGAAGGTAAGTATTTGCACGACTAAAACATTTTGAACTTGCAAATCGTAATTTTTAACAACTCTCAATTTGCGAGTCGCAAAATGAAATGTACTAATGTGTTTCAGACACAATCCGTTCTGCAGTTGCTGAGAAATTTAGAGGAATGTAAATAAGGATATCTGGGAGGAGCCTAAGCACAGATCTCATGGTGAAATCTTACTGGCTCTCAACACTTAAATCAGGAAGAGTTGACAGCCATCTTGGGACTTGGTTTAAGTCAAGTCCCACAAAAAATATTTAAAAAAAGAAAAAGTGGGCAGGGTAGGAAAACCCTTACCCCGTAGGTGTGGTGGTGTGGTCCTCAGTGATTCGGACAGGGCCGAAAATCACTTTTTTAAAAAAATGTTGCAACAAAATTGCGACGAGTCAAGCCGCAAATAAGGGTAAAGAATACAAAAAAAATAAGTGTGGGCTTCCACTCCTATTTTGAATACACCTCCTTGGTGGACAAGATCCTCAGAGCATTTCTCTTTAAATGGAGGGGGGTGCACAGTGCCCCCCTCCTAAGGCTCATTGAGCACCAGGGACCACCACCTCCCCAGGGTTTTATTGTTAAAAAGAAGGGGGTGGACAGAACCCCCCTCCATGGTCTTCATATGTCCCGGGGTCCACATCCTCCCCATGGCTAAAGAAAGATTGATGGGGTGCATGGACCCCCCGATGTACATGGACCATCACCTCATTGATAACACTTATTGGAGGGAATGGAGACCACCCGTCCAAGGGTCAAATAGTAAAAAAAAAATGGAAGAGGGGACACGCAGCCATATACGGCCCTGGGGACCACCAGTTCCCTGGGCCTGCCCATTCAGATCAACGGGGGGGCCATGCAGCCCCCTCCTGGAGCCAATGATAGCCCTGGAGACAGCCACCACCCAGGAACAGCTCTTGCTTTATCCTGGAATGCCCACCCCGGCGACATAGCTGTTTGCTCTCACTTGACGGGAGCATTGACAGCTCCTGCCAAGTCAGAGCAAACATAAACTCTGCTCTCAGCAAGCAAAAACTGTGAAACTGCTCCTGCTTGCTAAGAGTGGAGTTTTCTCCTGTCTTCGCTGATCGCTGCCAAGCGGGCAGGGAAACAGATGAAGGATTCCTCTGACAAAGAGGGAGCCTCTGTGAGGGCAATGCTGGCTCCTTCAGGAGGCGGGGAGCCGGCTGGGACTGCGGGGGCATTGAGGATCCCCCACGGTCCTGCGGTTAAAGATCAGAAAAAGGCAAATTAAAGGTACAAAATTTGCAGAAAAAGGCAGAATAAAGATCAGAAATGAGCAGAAAGAGGCAGAATATAGGAGCAGAAAGAGACAACATAAAAGTGAGAAACATGCAGAAAGAGGCATATTAAAGGTGAGCAATGAGCAGAAAAAGTCAAAATAAAGGACAGAAATGAGCAGAAAGAGCCAGAATAACAGTCCCCAACTAGCAGAAAGCAGCAAAATAACGGTCAGCAATGAGCAGACAGAGGCAAAACGAAGGTGAGAAACAAGCAGAGAGAGCTCAAATAAAGGTCAGCAATGATCTGAGTCATGATAAAGGTGAGAATCAAGCAGAGAGGGGCAGAATAGAGGTCACAAGCGAGCAGGAAGAGGCAGAATAGAGGTCAGAAAGGAGCAGCAAGAGACAGAATAAAGGTCAGAAATTAGCAGAAAGAGGCAAAAAAGAGATCAGAAATGAGCAGAACGAGGCAGAATATAGGTCAGCAATGAGCAAAAAGAGGCAACATAAAAGTGAGAAAAAAACAGAAGGAGGCAAAATAAAAGTGAGAAATGAGCAGAAAGCAGCAAAACAGAGGCAAGAAACAATCACAAAGTGTTATGAGCCCCAATATAGGCCTAGGTAATCGCACAACCATTTACCTATATTTATCCTACCATGCTCTACATAACGGTTCTGATGCTGACCTTTTACCTAGTTGGTGCCCAATAAATGTTGTGTGGTTTTCTTTTTCTTCAAAAACTTACCTCATTTATTATGCATGAGGATTCCTAGTATCACAGCAGGATTGCCATCTTCTGCATAATAACTCTGTAAAAAATGACTGCTACAGTCTTCCTTTGCTGACATGCACACAGTACCATGACACATCTAGGTAGAACCCCTATGGGTACCTTTTGGGCTCTTCAGTAGCACATTTTCGCTGGTCAAACCAGAGGGGAAGCTTCCATGCTGACAGAAGATGATGAAGTCCCTACACGCAGACACTCCAGCATGCAGTGGTCTGACATCCATTTTGGGGTGTCCGATTAGAGGCCAAGACGGGGTCCTTCATTCTTTCCCATCAGGTAATTGGGTTGTCTCTTTCCTAGGGAGATTCTTGGCTTTCCACCTACTACATGCTATGTACACTTGGGTACACTTAGCTACGGTTAGCATCTTAGAAGCGCGCATGATTACTGTCATGTATCTATATGCCTGCATATATTCACTGTGTTAGCACCATGGCAATGTTCAACCTTTTGTTTACTCTGTTGGTGCTTGTAATCGTATATATCTGTTTCTGTCTAATGGTCGTTGCAGCACACATATTTTTTACTAGAATGGCGCTGAGACAAAGTGAGCACTAGTGACTGAGCGAAAAGTACTGTAGTGTTTACCCGATTCCTGCGGGGTCAAAGTTGTCATGTTCGTTAGTAGCCAGAAACGATTCACTCATTGGTAAGGTTTGGGGTCTTATAGTGGCACTGTGAGCTAGCTGGTCTACAGATTAACATATACTTTGGGGGTGTTTGTAATCAGACTGGGCACCAATCCCTTAGTTTATGTTGTCTAAACATGCAGATCCATATATATTTGTAGGAACTACACAACAAAAGAGGCAAAATAAATAGCAACAAGCAGAAAGAGGCAAAATAAAGGTGAGAAACGAGCAAAAAGAGGCAGAATAAAGGTCAGAAATTAGCGGGAAGAGGCAAAATAGAGATCAGAAACTAGCAGAAAGAGGCAGAATATAGGTCAGCAACAAGCAGAAAGAGGCAAAATAAAGGTGAGAAACAAGCAGAAGAAGCCCAATCTGGTAGTGTCTCTGGGTGGATTTGTGACCCGGTTGCGAAGCCCAGAGCGGCCCCCTGTGTAACTTCATGACAGAGACACAACTCCATACAGAGTGCACTGACAGTACTGAATTAGAAAATTCATATTTTGTAAGATATGCTATCTCTCAACCACTATCATTTGCAGTTTCAAAGTGCAGTGTATTTGGAACCTTTCCCCCAAACAGCTTTGCTACAGTTGCCACAGCAACATGCCTTGAAACACTCTACTGTACCAAGAAGTCAAAATTTCTCTCACTTTATAACCGGAGCATACCAGCTTCAAGTTTAACTGCAGCAGGTTCAGGAGAATTGTTGGAAATGTAAGCATATCTGCAAAAGTGTAACTTGTTCAATATTTAGCCTCAGCCAATCACAGATATACTTACTTTACTTATTAAATCACTACCTATTTTTAAGTATCCAATATTTACACCAGCCAATCAAACATGCCCTTTTCTTAAAGCAGTTCCACTCCTGCATTTTAACTGCCTTTCATTTTGACAGCTGCTTCATTCAGCTCCAGCATTCTCCTGTCTGTGAATGGTGCCTTAGTTCAAAATGGTTAGTGTTGAATGTGGGCCACAGCTATGTATTTAGATCTAGAGATGCTGCTAGAAAGTGGGCTATTGATAGGGAATTGGGTTTGACTAAAGTGGACCTTAAATGGATTGAACAGAAAGGGTTAAAGTAGCATCAATTGCTGCCTTTCCTTAAAATCATTGTGAGTTCCCAAACCCATGTACTCATGATTGTGCAATGTGGTGGCATTGACATCTGCACACTGACTGGGATCAGACTGGAAATCCCAATGAAGGATACCTTTGCACAATGAATGACACTTTTCCCTCACACTGTCTTGGTGTACTTCAACATATGCCAAAGGCAGGAATGGAAGTGGTCAAGTTAATTCAGTCCACATATTGACAAAGTCAGGAACATGTTAATAAAGATGCTTCTGCATTCCTCAGAGGCCATTACATGGGCTCTATCTACAACAACAGCCTGCGTTTCGACATGCACGGAATCTATAGAACTGACGGAGTTCACTTCACAGACGAAGGCCACAAGGTGTCTTTCAGCAACCTGAAACTCTGCATGCCAGTCTTATCTTATCTGTAGCTGTCAAGTAAGAGTGAAAAGTGTTATCCTAAAGGGTAACGTCCCCCGATTGCACAGCCTAACTCCAGTAAAGAGGTTCATCAAATGTTATTCAATCAATAAACAAAGTTGATCATTAAAGTAAAATTTATTCAATACTATATCTTGCAATCAATTTCAAATTCCTTCATCCGGGTAGGTGTTCAATACCCAGTGGTAGTTCAAACCCAATGCATTTCGGGCGAACCCTTCATCAGGGTAAATTACGTCCGTACTAGAACGTCCAACAAGTTTCCCATGCTCAAACACAAGTGCTTTGAGCATGGGAAACTTGTTGGATGTTCTAGTCCGGACGTAATTTCCCCTGACAAAGGGTTCGCCCGAAATGCATTGGGTATGAACTACTATCGGGTATTGAACACCTACCCTGTTGAAGGAATTTGAATTTGATCACAAGATATAGTATTGAATAAATATCACTTTAATAATCACCGCTGTTTATAGATTAAATAACATTGGATGAACCTCCTCACAGGAGTTTGGCTGTGCAATCGAGGGACGTTACCCGTTAGGATAATGATTTTCACTCTTATTTGACCTCTACGCTGGTTGATCCGACAGCGATACCCTGGTCGCACACAGAACATTTTAACTACTTTACTGCAGTTTACCTCAGGTGTGCATTTACCACCACTCCAATATTATCTGTAGCTGTCACACACTCATAATGAACCCAAAAGCTCTATTCAGAGACACCCTACGGCCCAACAATGAAAAATATTCATCTTAAATCCTTTAAAAAATATATTTTACAGAGTCACGACTCAATCGTGGATCTGCAAACCAAAAGCATGAATTCAATGAACAACAAATTTAAGATGTATGACTTCTTTTTTAATCTGTGTATGTTGGAATGACTTTTTGAGTAGTTTTATGAGTGTCTAAGTATGTGTATAAGAGGGTGCATACATCTGAATGGGTCTGTGACTACATATGTCAGTTTCTGAGCGAGTGTGTGAGTCTCTGAGTGGGTGCATGAGTCTCTGAGAGGGTCTGTGAGTGGGTGAGTGAGTCTCTGAGCGGGTCTATGAGTAGCTGTATGAGTGTCTGGCTGGGTCTGTGAATAGTTGCATGAGTGTCGAAGTGGGACTGTGAGTGGGTGTGTGTGTCTCTCAGTGGGTCTATGACTAGGTGTGTGGGTCTCTGATTGGGACTGGGAGTGGGTGTATCAGTCTCTGAGTGAGTCTGTGAATGGGTGCAAGAGTGTCTGAGTGGGTATGTGAGTGGGTGCATAAGTATCTGAATGGTCCATGATCAAGTCTATGAGTCTTTGAGTAGATATGTGAGTGTGTGCATGAGACTATGAGCTGGTCTATGAGTAGGTAGATAACTCTCTGAGTGGGTGTGTGATTGGGTACCTGAGTCTCTGAGTGGGCCTTTGTAGGAAAGTGCTTCTTTTTGACATGGTTATCCACCAGTTCTAGCTCGGTGTGGGATGTGATTTTGAATTGTAAGTGCACTGGATTCCATCTAGCCATTTTCCTGATGTCAGGTCTCTTTCCCAAAACTGTATCACAATTGGCACAACTTCAGCCACCCCTCTAAGTCTCTAGTAAATGGTATCCCTGGTACCTATGGCTTTAGGACTGAAGAGGGTTCACTGGGGCTGCAGTACAAATTTTGCCACCCCAAGACCCCTCACCAAGACCATGCAAACTGCTATTTTAGGCTGTGTCTATTGTTTAAGAGAAAACCAAAGAAACAACATGGCACACAGCCCTGTGTGCCATGTTCCCATACACTGCGTGAGGTATAGGTAAGTCATCCTTACTGGAGGCATCACTAATAGTAAAAAGAAATCAACGACCAGCTGGATCCTGGATTCAAGGAAGCTGGACGTTACAAGCAAATACAGATATCTGGGGTCATTTTAGACCCCAGCGGCACAATGCAAGAAAATAAAAAAGAGAGGACTAATGACAGCGGTATCTTTAAGAAACGTAAAAAATAAGATCACTGGACCAAACCTCGTTCCTCTAATAAAGGTGATTCAAGCAAAACAGATTCCATCTATCACCTATGGAAGCGAAGCGATGAGAAGAAGGGACACCGAAATGCTAGACGGAACAGTAACAAGAGCACGGCGTATGATCTTTGATTTGCCGAGGTACACTTCACCCGCACAGATTAGACTCGAATTTGGGCTGGTGAAGGAAGAGTTGGCACTTAAGGGAGTATACCTAAAAAAACTGGTATAAAATAAGCAGGGGAGAAGCAAACACACTCGACGCTCTCCTTTGGAAAGAACTGCAAATTAAAGAAAACTGCCCCGCAAGGCTTTTCCTGGAGGAGGCAATAAAACAACAGGGGGTGCATCATCTGTGGGATCTGCAAGGGCCTCTGGCAGGATTTAAAAAAGCAGTAAACAACATCTTCAGAAAAGAATCTCTCCTGCAGGACAAAGCTTTACTGACGGAGCGAGCACATGTCTGGCTAACTATACAATCTTATACCAAACTTAGGCCACAAACATATCTTCAGACCAGCTTCACCAAAAAAACAAAAGCGACATTTCTGAAATACCGGCTAGGACTATTGCCCTCTGCAGACCACATGGCCTCTTGGCTGCGTCCCTCAATGCTAGCAAAGTGCCGCCTTTGTGGGAACGACAAGGAAAACATCTTACACCTTATTAACATCTGCAAGGAGCTGCAGCAAGACCGCTGGGACCTTCTGAGACCACTATTTAATAAAAAACGAATCAGGTCATGCAGGCAAGCGGTCCTGGCTTGTTTTTCGGGTGACAAAGTTCAAATGAGCTGCCGACTGGTAAAATACATTGAAGTTGCAGAAGCCCGCCTTAACAAAAAGAAAGAACAAACAGAAAAAGCTAAGCTGATGGAACCCAGTGCAAAACTTGCATCCTCAGAGCTAAAACAATCAGATTATACTGAGGACCCAGTAGGCACTTAGGAGCGCACCGGGACTCATTACTACAAAGTATAAGGTTACGGGGAGGAGAATGTCTTGCCACCCATACGGATTACGGACTGCAATAATCAAATGTTACCTGAAGGGGAAAGTAGGTCAGCCTAACTATGCATTGGCAAGATAGAAGTGGCTCAGTAGTGGACCAATTGTTGGTTTTGTGTTCCTTTGGGGGAAATATGAGTTTATTAGCTCCTGTCTAGGGTTCAGAGACTCTGGATTGCCTCTTGGGGACTAAGACTCAATTTCCCATAATGCATCTGTGCAGGCAGTCCACAAAAACCCAATTGCATCTGGCCAGCTGGGGTAATCCTCTCTTTGACTTTGCAGGTGACTTCTTCCCAGTCTGTTGTACCTGTTGCTGATGAGGGAGTCCACTCCTTTTCCTTTGAATCAGGCACAGCCATTTCTTTGTGGAGCCTTGTGAGTGTAGCCAGTGCAGTCCTACTTTGTGCATGCCTTCTGTGGTGCAATCCAAGGGTCCAGCAGGGCAGCCCTTCTTCTGTTGTTTTAGGCAGTGATCTGAGGAGTTCCTGCAGCTCTCCCATAATTATCTTCCATTCTGGGCTGGCAGGAAGGGGGGAGGACACCCTAACCAATAGGGATGAAGCTACCTCCCTCTACTACAGAGGTCTTCAATCTGTGGGGTGCAAACTCCCAGGGGGGCGTGGAGTCGGGGAAAGGGGGTTGTACCTTCCTGCCGCACTTCTGCTTGGAACTGCATGACACTGGAATCCAAAACCTTTCCCCTTCATTTTGGATTCCAAACAGTGCATCACATGGAGCTCTCTGATTGGCGGACAGATGACTGACTTCCAATCAGAGAAACTGCAGGATGCAAACCAGGAACTGCTGGGAACTGGAGCCATAAATGTGTACCTTCATAGTGTGGAAGGCTCTGGAGTGCTTCAGTATTTGTTTGTACCTGTTGCCTTTCCTGGTCTTCCTCATTGCTGCTGCGTTTGTTCTAGCTGGTGTCCTCTTTCGCTTCTTCCTTGTGGCTGCCTCTGAAATCCGATCTCCCTGCTATTTCCTGGTTTCCAAGGCAACCAAAGCTTCACAAAACTTATCCCCACCTTCCAAGCTGGCTTTTAACCCCTCAGAGACACACACACACACAAAAGATGGGAATTTCCTTTTTGATTCCAAAAGTGCAAATGTACAACTTCATCATGATACTGTGGTGGGGGCATTTTTTTAAAGCACCCATATCTGAAGCTATGTGATTTCTAGTAAGCTGCTGCACATACATCATTTGTAAGAATAGCAACCTGAAGAGCGATCTATGCAGGCTTGTGACAATTTAGTGCATAGTTTTAAAGCACTTGAATTACCCGGTGATCATTTAAGAAAAGGTGTCCTTATGTTTGCCATAGTGAGGAAAGCATAGTTTTGCGCATCGCACAGAGACTGCACTTTCTTGAGACAGTGAACCTTGGAATTGAATAAAGGAAAAAGTGATCATTAATATCAAACTGAAAACTGTGAGAAAGGTATAGGAGGCAGGAGGGGCTGAAAACTAAAACTCACTGGGGATTCACACAGTGTCATGCTGTAATGTACGGTGGCACCACCAACATTTTACTGTTTGCCCTTATTTGGAAGGAATGGAGGGACTGTTTTGATGTGTATGGAATAGTTAATGTAGGTACATTTACAAAAAAAGAGAAAACAAGCAATTTCAAACAATTACCTTCTTAACTGATAGAGAAGAAATGAGGGACTTTCTCGCCTTTTGTTAGCTGTATATCAAAAATATTAAAATTATTGCAATAGAAAAATACGTTGTAGAGCGGCACACGTTTATAAACAGAAGATAAATTGTGGGGGAAACAGTTGATAGCCATATGACAGCATTGAGATTGTTTAAAGATGTTGGGCCATATGTAGGTAAAACCTGTTTTGTGATTCTCAAATTGCAATTTTTAGATAATCGAAATTAGAGAATTGTAAAAAGCAATGTAGGTATGATTAGTAAACAATTTTGCGAATCCCACATATTCCTTATTTGTGAATCGCAAATTGAGATTCGCAAATATGGAATACCTTCCCAATCATTCCTATGGGTTAGAAGGCCCATAGGAATGAATGGGAAGACATTCTCAAATTGTGATTCCCAATTAGAGAATCGCAAATTGAAAATGCAATTTCAAGGTTACAAGGGTGTCAATAGGACACACTTTTACACCTCTGAAATAAACATGTGTGCACATGTGGCACACATACATGCGCTAAGGGCATGTATGTGTGCGACATGGCACTTTGAAAAATACAAAAAAGGGAATTTTTCAAAGAAATCGCAAATTACCACCAACCTGAAGTTGGTGGTAATTTGCATTTCCTTAAGCCAAATTGCACAATCGCACAATTGCAGAACTTGGGTGCTTCCTACATTGCATTTAAGGAATCGCAATTTGGGATTTCTGAAATGCATTCGCAAAATAAGGAATCACAAATTTTGCGATTCCTTATTTTGCATGTGGGTTTTTTGTGCTACATAGCACACTGCCCAAATTGCGATCGCAAACGCTGAAATGCTGCGAATTTCAGCATTTGCGATCGCAATTTGGCTTCCGACATATGGCCCATAATTCCTAACTGATGAGATATTAAGAAAGATGTTAGTTCAGCAAACAAATAACAAAAAGGTGCAGGAAAATTAATGACTCATATTTCACAATACATTTAACATTAGCCATAGTGTTGGAGATAGATTGCACTCAGATGGAAGACACCTCACAGAGAATAAAGGGGTTTGGCAACGGTTGAAGGGGATCAAATGCATTCCCAAGAGAATCAAGTTAAGTGTAAAAAAAACGCTATGACTCTACGATGTCAATGGCAGTATTAAAGACTAAGGGCTAGATGTAGGTGGCTAAATACCGTTCGCTAATGCCGGAATTCGGTAAATTTCAGCATTACTGACCGGTATTTATCCATTCCTAATGTAGGTGAGTAATCGGTAAATAAGGAATCGGTAAATACTGATTCCTTAATACTGATTCCTTATTGCTCTTGCATTTACGGAATCGGTAATACTGATTCCTTAAATGCAATGTAGGAAGCACAAGAAAGAGTGCTTTTGAGCCTTAAGAAATCGGTAGCTACCACCAACTTAAAGTTGGTGGTAATTACCGATTTCCCTTAAAAAGCACTTTTTTGCTTTTTTTAAAGGGTCATGTGGCACACATCCATGCCCTTAGGGCATGGATGTGCGCCACATGTGCTCACATGCACATTTCAGGGGAGCAACATGGTGTACTTTGGACACCCTGGCACCTTTGAAATACCTCCCGGTATTACCGATTCGTTAATACAGAATTGCTAATACTGAATGTCTTCACATTCATTCCTATGGGCCTCCAAGCCCATAGAAATGAATGGGAAGGTATTCCTTATTACCGAATCTCAATTACCGATTCGGTAATAAGGAATATTAAGGATTCAGTATTTTTTACCTAATCTTTACCTACATAGGAAATACCAATTTCTTAATAGCGAATAGGTAAAATTCGCTATTAAAAAATCTGTATTTCTGATTTACCTACATCTGGCCCTAAGTACCATTCTAGACTAGGATGACAGTAGCAAAACAAAAATTCATCCACAAGTTGACAGTGTCTCTGTAGAAAAACAGACACACCCAACACAATAGTTCAGAAATGCATTATCAAGTTTTGTGAAATTATGTTTTGTTTGGGAAAAATAAGGTACTGTTGTGCATTTTTGGGCAATTCTTTTGGGAGACTTTTTGTTTGAACTGTGTAGTAAGCCTGTGACTCCAAACTACAGTCACCCACAAACCTTTAATTTGCTTAACACTGTTTAATAATATTTCCCCACCGTAAAAATGATTTGTCATGGGAACTGGGGGCGTTTGTAATTGTCGGTGAAGAGGAGTACCAAGTTCTAGAGATTTTTGTCAGGAGGGGGTCCTTACGCCTGGAAATGTTGACAGGGGGGTCTCGGCATCCAACATTTTGAAGACCTCTGCCCTACTAGGATCACTTCCTATTGCATATTTAGACTCAGAATGCACTATTCTTCCAAAAATCATAACAGAAAAAATCTCGGTTTGGTGTGTGTGTCTGAGTAACCCAACCAACTACTGACTACCCTCCCCTTCCAGCCCCTCTCCTAATCTAATTAAGATGGCTTCCATCTGGCTGTGGATCAAGGAAGTGGGGGTTGGCCTAGGTCCTATGACATCTCTTCTGCTGCATTTGGAGGCCAGATTATCTCCCTAGCCCCCTTCCTCTCCCTGGCATTTCCAGGAAGGAAATCTCCTCCCACCAAATGTCTGTTTTGTTGCAGCCCCATGCGTCATCACACCTACTCAGATAGCAGCATGGTTCATGCTCTAAAAGGCTAACAAATCAAAATAAGCTGCTACTGGGCTGCATTAGGTAACTTCAGGATAGTAAGTTCAAAAACTACTTTCCTGTATTACCTACATTAAATCCAGCTTTCACAAGCTGCTAGATATGATGTGACCATTAATATTATACTTTGAATGGTATTGCTAGCTAGCTCCAGAGCAAAGATTGACTTTATTACATTTAATAGAGTCTTCCCCATGCTAGCCTTTGAGGCTATCAGCATCACAAAAGGGAAACATTACTTTGGGTGATTTTCCTTATGGGAAATAAAACCTTTTTTATATTGTCCCTGCTTTTTTTTATAGCAGTGCACCGTACCCTTGGGGCACCTAGGGCAGATTTTAGGAGTGATCCATAAGTGATAAAAAGGTAGTTTTGGACTTTGGAAGTACTCTTAATTCCAAACTCGAATTTGACCACACTTTTATTTTAAAACCAACCTGCAAGGCAGGCATGACTTTAAAATGACATCCGACACCACAGCATTGCACACTGAAGTGCATTAAGTCTACTGGGGTCTCTAAAACTACATGTCCTACCATATGCTAGGGACTCACAGGTAGGATGTTGTTGCCAATTAGAAATATACAAATTACCATATACTTGTAAAGAACAGAGTACCAGCCCTGAGCCTGGTTAGTAGTGCCCAGGGCACTTTCAGATCAGGCAACCACTAGGAGTGTGCAGTGAACTCTACTCCACTAGCAGAGTTTGCAGGGTTTGGGCACTCCACACTTCACCTAGAGTGTGGAATTTGCCACAAATATGCAAATGGTGAAACAACTGCTACAGTGCTTTTTATTATATGCCCATGTTGCTTGTGTACTGTACGATTTAGCATCCTCTTCCCCCTGATCTTTCACAGATTTTAGATCTAATTGGTCTAGGACGTGCTGGTAGATAGAGATTCGTGTGGTTGGCACGTTCACGCAGCACACTGTCTCCCATTGGCTTGTACCTCCCGCTTGTCTTTTCAGAGCCTTTAGTTGTGGCAGAGAGGTTGTCGAAAATCCCTGATATATAGCTAGACAGCGTGTTTATGTGCTGATCCGCGTGTGCCCTGCTAGCGGAGGTCGACTCCTGACGAGGGCAAAGACATTGTGTGTGGCTACTGCTGGGTCGAGTACCATGGTGAGGAGGGAGAGGGGAAATGCTGAGGGAGTGAGTAGTCCTGCTAAAATAATACCATTCTCAAAGTGGGCAGAGTTTGATTTCACTTGTGAACTTGGCTTCTACATTAGTTCTTATCAAGTGTGTCAGGCAATTGGGTCACTTAAAATAAACACAGATTACAACTCCCAAAGTACATTATCAATTAATCTGAAAGACATATGAGTTTCTTTCGGCACATCCTGTAGTTGTCACACTAAGGCTGGGAAGTTGGTCATGGAGTGCCAATGACAACATTCCCGCAAGAAAGTAGTGATTGCCTTTTTAAGGGGTCTGGCTTGGCTCTAATAGGCCTAGTAAGAATGTAGCTCTCTTTTTATTTCTTTAATAAATTATACTACAAACGTTGTGTAAAAATTCCAGGGGCAGATTTATGAAGGCCTTGCGCCGCCGGTGCGTCACTTTTTCCCATGTTAAAAATTACGCACCGGCGGCGCAAGGCCTTCATAAATCTGCCCCCTAGACTTTAGCATAAAATACAAGTTGCGTCACAATATGGAAGTGGGGTTAAATTAACTTTAGCTAGTGATGGAAATGTGGCAGCTGAAAAGGGAGAGAGTCGGACTGAATGAGACAGTGGAGGGGAAGAGATCTATTCGGGATACCACAGTATGACTTCTACCATAATAGGAAACGTGTTAGGTATGGAGCTGTCTAAGGAGCTGTCCAGGGTTACTGCCTGGAGGGCTTGGGGGCTCTCCAGAGGGGTAGGGGGCTGTCCAGAGGTGGGAAGCTGTCCAGCGTACCACCAAGTGTTTCCGGGGCGAAGTGGGGGTGCAGAAATGTAGCACCTTGCGTTGAAGTGTATGGTGCCTTCCATTTGAGTGGCGCTCTGATGCTGTAGGCATGGCTGGAAATCCCAGACATGTCACTCTGCCCCCTTTCTTACCCCGGTAGCACTCGCTGCTCGGATGCTCCCCTGTGCACACCATCCTCCCACCAGGCTTGGTGTGAAGTCCTCAAGTGGAAAAGGCTGCACGTTTGACCCAGATGGCTCGGAGTGGAGGAAAGAGAGAGCTCTCAGTCAGGGACAGAAATACAGGTACCCGGAGCATTTCTTCAAACAGATGCCCAGTTCCGAGGACACCTGAAGATGGAATGCAGGCCGAACCTGAGCCTACACTGATATTAGTTCAGAAGTCGTGTATCTCCCAGTCAAATAAATATATTTCTTTATTCAATATGAGACAACAGGGATTTGCCTTTTACAAGCCAAGAGTTCACAACAAGTGCACGTCGTGAAGTGACATGAAAGAAAAGCTGAGGAGACGCCACACTGCCAGTGGGTTGGCTGTTTGCAATTGCTGATGCTTACTTGGCCTGCTCGCAGAACTCAGCCGAATTTGGTGGAGTTTTCCACCAATTCCATGGAGAGAATCTCCTCAAGCTCCGCCTAGGCCTAAAAACCACCAAAATCAATCAAAAATGGTGCTGATTAGGACAAAAAGGATGACTATCAGACAGGCAGGCAATATGGAATACCCACAGTTGCAAAGTGTCTCCTCTGCATATTTTGTGATAGTTTCCTGGAAACAGTATTCACATTTTAAGCATCATGAATTGTGCAAAGTTTAAATTGCTTTAGAAAAAGCATGCAAAATAAGATTTTGTGGAAAAAAAGTCATAAAAATTATTTTAGTAAGAAAATTCTGTAGTAAACGCTTATTGTGAGACAATCCTTCGACTTGTGAAATTTTATAAATTGTACAGCATTTCTCAAAGTCTGTAAAGTTTAGAAATTTCACAGAGCTTGTAGGTGAAATGTACATTTTGCCTATCACTAGCTGGGATGGAGTATTTTCTGGTATTGAGTCCTAAAAAAGTGACAAGTATTTTGATTAACCTGAAATAGTGAACCCTTAAGGATGTAGTATAGTAGTTTCCGACCGGGATCATCAGTTTCAATTTCGACGGCCTACAATCTAGGCTGCGGAATTGAAACCGGACGGTCATTCCAGCTGGATTCGGATAGGTTCAAGGAGCCCGTCGGCCAGTCGGAGACTAGCCTGTAATCCCAATGGATGGTGTTTCTGGGATTGCGATGCTCGGTTTCCGACAGGCTTTCCATGCCGGGCTTTCCAACGTTTAAAGCCTGTCAGAAAGCGAGTTTGGGGGCCTCTAGCAGGCCCCCCTTCTCCTTGCGGCCTCTGGTTGGGGGCCAAGGGGGCACCCTTGGTGCCCCTCTGTTGATCCCTGCATCATGTGGGAGGCACCCTTGCCAGCCCCGCGATTTCAGGGTGCTTGCCACACAGTGCAGGGATGAAAACAACCCCTAATTTCCCTGTGGGAGCTTGTGCTACAGCCTTTTTACGGCATAGCACAAGCTCCTATATGGAAATGTGAGTATACGACTGCACCATGTGCGGTTGCATTTTAATTAGGCGGTTGGGACCACCGACCAGAGGTTAAACGGTCCCAATTCCATGATGATGTCAGTTGGAGGCCTCCGACCAACATCCTAATCGGTCACTTAATATCTTTAAACAGGAAATGATTAGACAAGTAAAGTTTACAAAGATCAAAATAATGCTATTTTGCTTTGAGTAAACTACATTTTTTTGGGTGACCTTTTCATGGTTTGCTGTGAATTTGTGGGCTGTCTTGCAAAGGTTTTGGCACATTGCAACATACCGTTCAACTTAGCATTATCCCACAACAGAAGCATTACAAGTTCAGTAGTCATGACGGCTAACTGAAGGTAGCCCCCTGAAATCTATTGCTCTGTGATTGGAAGGCTATAGTGGCACAGCATGTTTGTATTTGTGAAAGAAAAAAGGGAAATGGAAGGTTTCCCAGACAATGTATCAGAATACTGAATAAATCACACTTAAAAATGAAACCGAGAATAGATTAGAAAAAAGCACACAGGACAAGTGTGAGACTGCAATGCAAAGTGATCAGTGCCACCTTGACATTAAGATGTGGTCCAATAAAAATGAGGGAATCACCTTTGCCGGTCTCCCTGTGCCATATTAAGAAAGCCTTGCATGGAAAAAGGGGCCCTTGATGGACATGCTAAGTGTGTGTCTTGTAAGGGCAGTGCTTTAAATGGGCCGGTACTGTCTGGTACTGAGTCCTGGCACTTATTTATTTTGAGAGAGAGTGTACAGGCACTTCTAAAGAGAAATGTAAATCTTTTAATTGGAGAGTACCAGCACTTCTCAGAAACAAGCAGGCACTCTAGTACAGAGTACTTGCACTTCTATTTTTCCATTTCAAGCACAGCGCAGGGGGTGTACCACACTTTATTTGTCCCAGAGAGCACCCTTGAGGAGGGGACATGGAGGGTAGCCTGGACCTGCAAGAGATCCCTGAATGGGGGGGAATGGGGTGGGGTGCGATGTGTGACTACACTGTCCTGTGGGGTCACAACCATTTAAATGCAGGAGAGCAGCACTTTCAGTAGTTGTGCAAAGACACACTGGCCTATGAGGAGGGCTTGAAGACAACATTCAAGCGTGTGTAGCTGGCACCCACCTTGTAAAAGCCTTCTGGGAACTCTCCAATAGCTGAGGGTTAACTACAGAGAAAATTAGACTGGAAATCTTAATTGCACCTCTGGATTTCCTTGCACCAATCTCCCCAATGCATGTGAGAACATGAGTTAGTACAATGTTCGAGCGCATTCTTTGCTAGTAAAATGCATAGCCCTTGCCTGCATTGGACGCACTTGGAGCTTGCACCAGCACAAACTGTGCACCCAGTTCTGTAATACAGTTACTACTATGACTCCACAGAATATTTCTCATAAGGCACCTAAGTGCTTGCTAGGATTTGAACCTGTGAGCGATAGAGTTGAACCTGAGTCCTGCGAGGTTAATGAAACCCCTGCTGTAGGGGTTCAAGTAGCTGCATTATATGTGGAAATTGACTTGTGTTTCATGTAGATCCCTTATGATCCTCCACAATGATATATGAATTCAGTGTTTTTTTTCTCTTGATTATCTCATCGTCTATATTATGAATTTTGTTTTGGAACATGGGACTATTGCACCAATCAGCACATAGCACCTCCCGCACTCACGTCACTTTGCTCTTACACTGGAGGATATCTTTCAGTGGATGTCGTAGGAGGAGTGGTATTGCTGTTTCTATAGCAATACCTCTCTGACCTCTCTTTTTTTGTGACATAAATGAATGTTTGTATCTTCTCTTCAATCCGCTGTTTTTGCTACAAGTGAGACTGGTAAGTATATGCATTAAATATAATTCCGGGGAGGTGCGGGTGATCCATCAACACCCGAATGAAGCTTTGGTCAGACGCTATAATAGAGTTGTAATTAGTGGTATTGATTGCAGCTCTCCTTTTCAGACTCATCGCATGCTCGAGCCAATTAGTTTACCTTGGGATCACGTAGATGTACTTGGAAAATTGATGGCATAAGTGTGCACGTTTGGCACGTCAACAAGTAGGACAATTTGTCTACTCTATCTGAATCCATAAACTGGACGTTCGCGTGGTTCTCTGAGCCACTGACAGTGTCGGTGAATGGAGAGGTCACTTAAAAGGATGTAGAACAAAAAAAGGAGTCATCCGTAAACGTCAAAGCTGTATATTGTGTTGTACTCTTACCTTTTTCATCATTAAATGTTTTGATGGGTTCTAGAGTCATATCGTCAGCATACTGGGCACCTCGGTGCACCAGTCTGCACATCTTTAAATGTATGGCTATCCAGAAAGCCTCTGATCCTTTAGGGAAAGACACAAAAGATAGTTTTCATTGGGGCGCCTGTGGTAGATGCAGTCCATTATGAATTTCTAGGGTGGAGTTTACTCTGTTGACAACCAGCCTTTCACTTGCTGGAACACTAGAACCTCCAATGAAAACGAAGAGGAACTATCAGAGGTGGAAACCCATATAGTAATACATGGTGTGGAAGATGATGCACTGGGAAGGTGTGTCTGCAAACAGAAATTATGTTTCAGCTTAAGGTATGCAGAGATGGATGTTAACATCAGTGAACCTCAATCATGCTGTTGTCCAAAGTCTTTATGTTTTGTGGTTGCTGCTCCTTATAAGTCTCTTATTTATGGAAATATATTTATTCATTTCATTTACGGAATGTGTTGTGCACACTACAAATATAATTGCCTAAAGGCATTACTGTTTCAGGGGTGAACACTAATGTTAATCTTGCTCAAATGCAGGGTAAAGTATATAAGGCTGTTTGAAAGAGAGCACAATAGTGGCACCCTCATATCCAATGTAGCAGTGGCGTAACAAAACTTGAGGGGGCCCCCCTGCAAAGTACATGGAGGGGGCCCCCCATGCTTTGGACCCAGTCAGGAGCTCTCAGGCCAGGGCCAGACTGGGAACCCAAAGCAGCCCTGGCATATTTTGTCAGACCAGTCCCTCTATGCTCTATGGTACGTAGCGAGCCAGCCTGACTCTTGTAAGTGGGCTTGGGGCGGGGGGTGTTCTCCCCCAAGAATATTTTTTATGGCAAAAGCTGTGCATTATACAACAAGTTTTTCATTGTATATGCAAACGAATTAACTTTTAAAACATATTAGAACATTGGAATGTTGCTCCGGGCTTATAATGGCTGGTATAAGCCTGGAGCTCCAACATTCCAATGATGACCTTACAGTGCATTGGGATACCCAGTCATACCAACATTCTTACAGATAACATAGAAAATAGACTAGAGAAGCACCACTAAATCTGTATGACTTTCTTTTGCATGTTTTCCATCAAAGGTCACTGCTTTGTCTGTAATGTTTGGCACCTGAGGGCAGAGTGTGGGTGGCAGACAGAAGCCACATGGAAGTCTGGCTCATTTTGGTCTCGAGGATCCGACCAAGAAGAGCCAGAGCAATCATCTGCACGGAAGGTCCGATCTAGCGGCTGTGTCGTGGTTGGTCAAGGCTCATCACCCAGCTGGAAGCAGGCTATCAGGAGAGAGGAAACAGGCCAGGCTGAGCCTTCTGCTCATCAAGCCTCATTTGGAAAGCAGCCTGCGCAACTGGGGGAGGGCAGGCACTGAAAACATTCCAATAGAAGCAACGCTTTCCCACCCCCTCTCCCTGAGAAGAGAAATACAGAACCTCCAAAGAGGAAGAATGCAAAAAGGTTCTGAGTCCACTTCCTGCTCAGGTGGAAATATGCCTCAGAGGAGCTGGCACTGCCCATGAAGACTGAGGCAATGCAGATGGAAAATGGCCGGATGGTCGCCTTCACCCACGCAAGAGAGTGGCTGTATAAACTTTCTTGTGCCCACCCCCTCCCCTCATGTGTCTTAGTGCCTTAAGTAGACCTCTATGTTCCTGCAGCACTCTTTAAATCAGCAATGGTATGCTGTATCACAGCCCGGTAACATAACAAAATATAAAAACATAATGCCGTAACACATAGAAAAACTTGGCACACCACACAATTGAACAACATAACGTATCATGCAATTTCATTTTGCCATAACCCAACATACATGACACAGCAGCTCTTATAAGGTGGTCCGATTCTTTCAATGATGCTCTCATAGTTTTACGTTTAATATAACCTTTCATTTAAAACAGCAGGATCACAGGTTTTCAAAAACATCTTTAGAGTCGCAGTTTCATTAAACAATCAACCACACTCTGTCTCGTGTTAAAAACAACAATGGTTCAACCTCAAACAGGGCTAGTCTGAGGCATGCACTGAAATATGGAGTCCTGCCCCTTATAGGGTCATCCAAGAAATCAGGCCTCCGAAAGCCCTGCCAAGCTAACTAACACGTAAGGCAGCCTCACCCATGTAACCCAGGGCATTACAGTCAGGATTTAAAAAAAATAGCTTTCCTGAAAAAATGTCACATGTTGTAATATATATATATTTTTTAATCAAATATCAATCAATCAATCAATCAGGGGTTTTATAAAGCGCGCTACTCACTCATGAGGGTCTCAAGGCGCTGTATGATGTCAATAAAATACATCTTACTAATATGCTTCTTAATATTATGACCACATTACCACTACTTTCAGCCACTGTAAAACTATACCATAAATATGCCCACCCACACTTCCTGTCAATGGCATGGGCTGCACTGGCAATGTGGTGTCAAGAACACACACATGCTGGAGAAAGTATCTCTAATAAATATTACAGTCAATGGTGGCTTGCAATTTTGAACTGACATATTACTAACTTAGGGGCCTATTACGATTGCGGTTTTTCCGCATCCTCAGGGCCTGCGGAAGCCACCGCCGGCCCGGAGGATGCGGAAAAACCGCAGCGGACCCACCAAAGACCCACCGCCACATTAGGATGGCTGGTGGGTCCTGGTTTCCGTCCGCAGCTTTTCCGCTGCGGTTAGCTTACAACCGCGGCGGAAAAGCTCTAATATGGTGGCGGTGTCTCTCAGACACCGCCAGCCATAGTAGGATGGGCTTTAAAAAATGATTTTCCGCGGCGGGTTTTCTGCTGTGGAAAAGCATGTGGAACTTCACTGCGGGGGCCCGTTGCGGGCCCCCTGGGTGAAGGGGGGTGGGGGGTGCACATGGGGGGTACCTATGGTACCCCCTGCATTTGTATGCAGAAATCGGCAGGCACCGCACGGTGCCTGCCGTTTTCTGCATACAAATGCAATGTATGCATTTTTACCATTGCGGCGGGTGCAGCTTGAAGCCGCACCCGCCGCAATGGTAAAAATAGAGGATGTGACCGCCAGGGTGGCGGTCACATCCTAATTGGACAGGAGGGAACTCCGCAGGCCATGCGGAGGTTCCCTCCTCCTCCATGGTCGCGGACGGACTCAAGTCCGTCCGCGATCATAATGGGCCCCTTAGTGGCAAACCATAGCATCCTTAGTCAGTTGTTCTCAATATAGCTACATTGTGTATTGTTTAATCCTTTGCACCTTAGCAATGACAAGGACCACTCCAAGACTGCGTTATGACGGAAAGGCAGACTTTGAACTGTAGAAAATACAGGGGCATACAAGGTAGGTCCAGGAGAGCTAGGGCCTTGCCAAATATTTAGGATATCCAAATAGAAGACATCCACATAAAATGACTCTAAATTGCATTTGTTTACATAGTGCATGGTAGCTGAATATCTTGCATGGATCCGGTTCTCCTAGACCTATGTTGGACACCCCCGAGAGACTCAACGTTTGCATTTCTTTCAGAGGAGGCACAGAAAGAAAAAGTAGCAAGAGTAGCTTTGTATTTCAAGTAGCTGCTGAAATTTAACAAGTGTAGATTTTAGAGCTGACAGTTCTAAAAGCAAATCGGCTACAGTGCCAAATGACTAACCATGAACCACAGATAACCCAGGCTAAAAAGATGCTTGGACATTTGAAAAACCAGTCTGCTCCAGGGGAGTGCAGCCCAGGCCAATAAAAAAGTAATTAGTGGAGGTGGCAGCCTACACAAAATTAGTGGGAAATGCTGGAGGCGTTTTTCTGCCTGCAGATACACTCTTTTTGTTTACTCTAAGTATATTTGTTCTTTTCAGAGTCAAAGAGGGGAGTGGAGATCTATTATTAACAACGTTCCGAAGGTTTTTCATTTTTTTATTTAATCAAAGCAATGTCCACAGTTTTATTTAAAAAATATTGTTCTAGTACTGATATGACGACCCTGAGTTTCCTCAAGTTGAAAGGAGATGGTCTCCTGCACTGTAAAGACTGGTTTAAATTGCTCTTGTTTTTGTTTTTTATTTGAAGTGTGTGCACTACTGGGCAGTCTGATGAAGGAAGATAAATATTAGCAAAGGTGCAGAGGGAGTGTGGTGTGGACAGGCAGGAGAGCAGAGCCACAGAGACTTGTCATGGACAGGTAGACTGGCTCACAGGAGTCGGCTCCTTAACACTGAGCAGTCAACACTGGCGTGGCACTTGGTTATATTGCAGCTGGGTCTCGTATTAAGGCTCATGGTCTCTACCCCAGGTTCATCCTTCACCTTAGCTATTGAAAATACAGATAGATGATCCAGCCAGTGCCAGAGCAGTGAAAGGATGTAGCCGACAGGCTCTCACCACTAAAGGCACACATCAATTGATGAAATAGCAAATACTTCCAACTCATTCAGTGCACGTTGCACTCATTGAATAGTAGTTTAATCTGAATCTCTATTCAGCTTAATGTTATGGCCTATGACACAGTAATGTTACTCAAAAAGTAAAACATATTATGACAACTTTCTTCAAACTGCCGGCCTTTGCAGCAAGTCTCTTTTATTATTCTGAAAGGCATAAAGTCTTTCTGGAAGAAGCGTGCAGGCCAACTGCTGCAACAACATAAGACGTCAGGCGACTTTGTGTGGCCTCCGACAAACAATGATGTACATATTAGCATGTTTAATTTATATTTCAAGGAGGAAACTGCAGGTGATAAGGCTGCATCTGAGTTCTCTCCAGGCCTTAAAAATCTGCTTGTATGCTTACCCGGTCTTACTCGGAGCAGATGCACGCTAAACTCCTCCATATAAGTAATTGGGACTGCTGACCTTTTGCTGTTATGATGACACAAGGCTCGGCAGTCCTGGGGCTCACCTTTGCCTTGCTGTGCGTGCCCATTCACTAAGCCAGATTCAAGAACTTCTACGGAGGCAGCCTACTAAACAGCTTTCATCCTGCAAATCCAACAGGCGCAAATGACCTTTTTCAGGATCAGACTGGTGCTCCGCCCCGCTACAGATTGTGCCATGTGCTATCGCGTGAGTGAGCGCAGCACAACGTTGTCTTTCTTTTATTTCCGTGATGACTCACTTGGAAATAAAAGAGGGACAACGGCGTTTAGTTTAACCCCAGTGCTGTTACTTCTAAAGCTGGCATTTAGGCCCGCCAAACACCTTTGATCGGTCAGGTGGCCTGAAGTAATATAGATCCCCAATAAGAAAATTGCCCCATAACAAAACCGGTTCCAGGAAACCTCAGGTACTGCCAGTCAGAGCCTGTCTCAGGGCAGGGGCCTGCTGCATGTGCACAGTGCCAGAGGGGGCCACCTGGAACATGGGGCCTCCCGTGCTGTAGGGGCTGTGGGGACTATTCTTATGCCACTGCCATTAAGCACAGTGACAGTTAACTGGCACACTCATTTATTCTGCAATGCTCCAAACACCAATTAGAACTAATACAAGGGAATAGAGTGGAGGGAGGAAACAAAAATTAACAATCAAGGTAATATAATGAAAGATGTATTGCAGAGCATGAGTTATAATCATAGTTTGACCAAACACATTCATAAAGGGAGGCTGCTGTAAGAGAGGTAAGAGGTAAGAGAGGTGGAGACTGCCAGGAGAGAGTGACCATCATTGACAAGAAACAATACAGGAGAAAAGAAGCAGCAAGAAAATAAGGGCGGTCAAATAGCGAGAGACAGCAGGCCATAATGGATGTATAAGATGAAAGAGAGACTGAAAGAGGATGCCAGATGATACAGTCAAGAAAAGGTGATCGAGATGTACAGTCAAAACAAAAAGAGGGGCATAGTCAGTTAGTGAATAAAGGAAGAGCACTCTTAAATAATGTGTAAGAGAGAGAATAAGAGAAAGTGTTAGATAAAGACTACTAAGAAAGTCAGGACAGTTGGCAAAGAGATAAAGGAATGAGTGAGAGAAACAGGTTAGAGAGGTATGGGCAGGAAGGAGGTACATTTATGGGAAAGAGAAGAAAACAAGAAAGGAAGAAAACTGAAAAATACCCAAAAGAGCTAGAAAGAGAATGGGGATATGGAGGGGCAAGAGTGACCACTTCTGAGCAGATGCTGTCTAGAGAGTAAGATTACCTGAAATGGGGTCATTCACAGTGCATGAAGGGGACTATTTGGAAGAATGAGGCACAGAAGAACAGTACATCATAGTAGAAGCTAGAGAGAGGGGAGGAAAGAAGGCAAGATGAAAACTACACATTAGAAGATAGCGGAGATCAAGTAACCCACAGAATAAAAAGTGAGGCAACCAACAGGGTAAAAGACAGATGATGTGTTGGGTCTAGAGATTTGCGAGGTGATGGGAAGACCCTAGGAATAAGTACATTGAATGCAGGTTGACTATGGTATTTTAAATGTTTACCTTATTCCGACTAGCAGAGTGCTGAGAGTTTTTACACAAGTTTTCAGTGCTTTCCTACAACTTGAAAAGCATACATTTTAAGGAAGTGCAGTGCATTAATTTTTGTGCAGTTTGAAACATAGAAAAGCTGTTCCATTTTCTCACCCAGCTTTCAATAACTATGGAGGAAAAACATACATGTAAAAGAAGCGATGTCCACTATTCAGAGGATCATTGGGATAGAGCTGCAGGCCAGGGCTCTGAGGCATAGAGCAACCCTGCTACAATACATAGACACTGACAGTCTGAGCGCCGATAACGCCACTGCCTGAGTCACCGGATCTGAACCTGGCTTGGTTCTCGTCTCCATCCCAGAGCAACATGTGCAACTCACATCTACGCTAAATGTAACTCTGCTGGAGGTTGGAAATGCTCAACTGCACTATGTGCTGGTGTTAATGCAGGTGCATGTACTTGGTCAGATCTCACTTTGGGTGTGGGCGGGTAGAACCTACCTCTGAAAAGCAAGACCAAGCAATGGAAGAGGTCACTCATACCCAGATTCCATCCTCTGTCAGGCATTGTTAAAACTTGTGCCTTTGTTCAGTATTTGCAGGGGCTCTAGTGGGGGCTTCTTGGGTTTTGTAAAGTCTGGTGTGACCAGGTAGTGAGGCATAATGAATGCTATGGCATCGGCCCAATACCCACAGGGCCTGCGAGTTACTCCATGCCTCCCATTATTACACACCAAGGTAGAAAGAAAAGGGCTGTTTGTGGACTCACCTGTTTGGGGGACACCAGCTAGTCCAGCACTAGCCTCACTACTTCTTTAATCCCCAGGACTCACAGCCCTTCAGCAGCTGAAGGATGCTAACATGGCCAGGGAGAAGGATGCTGCAGGACGCATGAGAGACCCTTTTGCTCTTTGCTGCTTGCTACCTCTGTAGTCTGACTGAAAATGGACTCTTACTGAGGGTGTAGGCTGGATGTGGTAGGGTCCACAGTTAAACACTGAATCCTGCTTTAGTCATCCATCCAGGCCTTCTGCAAGAGCCCTTCCCCCACTCCTGCAATTAAACAAATCCTGGCCTGGCTTCCTTTAGAATCAGTGGCTTCCTAAAATATAACAATAAAGTGTTACTCACATTTCTTCAGAGCAGTGTCACCTTATCGCACTGTCTCTGCACAAAGAAGAGAGCAAGATGCTGTCTGCTGAATGATATTAGGACCAGCAAGGTGCATGGGTGAGGGGTGCCAGCGGGCCTCCTGCACGATGGGGGGGATTAAGCTCCTTTGCGTACACACACACATTCACACACAGAGTTATATCATCTTCCTTTGAATTTCCTTTTGACCTTCTCCTGATCACTGCTCTGTGACTGTTTCTTTCTGCACTCCAGCACTCTGATTCACCGATAAATCCTGGGGTGCCTTCCCTTTCAGGCCTCTGTACAAAAGCAAGAAAAAAAATCTATAAATTGCAACTGTATCTTTTTGTGTGCAAGATATTCAGAACATAGCCACCTGCCCAAAGAAAGGCTGAAGCTCAACAGAACTGATGCACATTTCTCAGGCCTGTGCTTCAGCACTCTTTTCAGTGTGGGGGCTGAGGGGGGCCCCTTCAAGTGTAGGGAAGCCTGGAGCTGCAAACTTTCTCTGGGCCAAGTCAGCTCTGTGCTGCCTCAGAGGAGCAATGCCCTGTCTGGGGCCCCCACCCCAATCTTGTCCCGGGCCTGGCTCCTGGCTCTGACTGAAGAGAAACAATGTTGATGCTTTGTGTCTCTTCAGTACTGGGTCAGCGCGTGCAGGCTGCTTTACAGGCTGCTTTAGGGAGAGAGAATCACAGCTCTCTACCCAGCTCTCTATGAAGTGTTGAGGGGGCCCCCTTCACCTACTGAAGACCGGGGCCACCTCGAACAGCAGGGGCTGCGGGGGTGTTTGTTACATCCCTGCAATGTAGGTTTTCATGTTCACGGACAATCTGTGGTTAGCTCTGCTTTATTTGTGGCCTATCATAAACAACCACAACCTTTTTGATAGAGATGTTCCCAGACCTTTGGCTCCTCTATAAGGAAATGATCCAGAGAAACAGGGGCCATAAGATCATGCATGTTGCGCCTTTGCCCATTTCGAAGACATTAGGCCCTATATGCAAAGGTGAGTTTACATGCAGAGATCTCTGCCAGTTGAGATCTCCATTTATCAGCGTGGAGATCTCATAGACTTAGACATATGGGTTTCCAGTCCCTCAATGAGATGATATAGACCACATTTAGCTTTTACAAACGTTCTATTTGTGGAGATCTCGGGTACCGGGAAGGAGATCACCCCTATAGAAAGTAATAGGGAAAAGTAATAAAGATAAATAAACACGATAACATATATATATATATATATATATATAAATATATATATATATATATATGTATATATATAAACACACCATCCCACTCCTGACAGGAAGAAGGCACGTACTCGAGGATGTGCGATATGGCTTTCTTTATTGTCACAGGTCTCATTCGACCCCGAGATTGGAGAGATGCGTTTCGGCTCGGTAAAGCCTTTTTAATCTAATAAGTGCCATACATCTGTGAATTTATATAGTCCCAACCCCTCAAAGGCATGAGTAAACATAAGGAAAATACGTATGCGTTTAAAGCCGTGCAGTAGTATAGACACTCCACAATATCTAAACACACTCCTAACATCAAAGAATGTGACTGGTGGAGTTACAAGATCACGTAACAAATGTGTTTCAATAAAATGCATAGTGCAATTAATTTTAAAACATAATGAAGCTTAATGCAACACCATCCAATGATACGTATCTAAACATGTGCACATAATATAACACCATCCTTTAGAGGGTACATCACCTTAAAATGAAGGGAATGGCACTAATCACTCTAAAAAATAAAGCCCTAAATATAGAATGCAGATAAAATACGATTGCATAACATCGTGCTGTATATCATCTCAAGCGCTATTAAAACAAAGACCTTGTCAAGCCCGTCATATTGCTTTAAATGAAACATAAAACTCCCGGTATTGAGCTTGGGGAATTAGCTCTGGAAAAGGTGCTGCAGTGTGCCCAAATGCGATCATTACAAAGTATTTAATTCAGCACGAGCGGCAGGGAGGTATAGCCAAATGACACTCACACTGCGGAGAAACTTAACACAAGTGTGTGCACTTTCAGCAAGAGTGCCTGCCTCCCAGTGAGTGTTTTCTTCATGGCAAGAACTACCAATCCCATAATGCCGTTTGGCAATCACGTAATGATCAACAGTTCATGGGCCAGCCTCCATGTTAAAGTTCACAATTGAACTTCCTAGTGCCAGGGTCAGTATTCACAAATATATTAAAAAACGGTAACCCAGGTCTCTTGACGAAATAATGTCTCAATGTCTCTTGACGAAATAATGTCTCAATGTCTATGGTGACAAACAGCACTGGATAGAAATTTGAAAATAGGCATAAACTCGGGGTCGAAGGAGACCTGTTGATAAAGATTACTTCCACCAAACAATCCTCACCGCTTCCGCAATGGCGTCCACGGTGCCCAGTCACGAAAGTGCGCCAGTATCCATGGCAAGGCCTTTCTAGACAGGGAAAAGTGCAGACCTCGCGCTGGCAGTCAGAAAACCGCCCCGCTCCGGAATCCCCGTATCCTACTGCTGTCATCCTTGATCCTTTTGCTGGCACGAACTCTGGGGGCTCCACCACTTTCATTACCATACTCCTCCCAAAAAAAATGCGGTCAAGGGTAGAGCCACAAATCGACTAGTGTTACGTGAGCAAACGCTGTAATTTGATGTACACACTATCCCACTCCTGACAGGAAGAAGGCACGTACTCGAGGATGTGCGATATGGCTTTCTTTATTGTCACAGGTCTCATTCGACCCCGAGATTAGAGAGACGCGTTTCGGCTTCGTTGAAGTCTTTATCAATCTAATTAGTGCCATACATCTGTGAATTTATATAGTCCCAACCCCTCAAATGCATGAGTAAACATAAAGAAAATACTTATGCGTTTAAAGCCGTGCAGTAGTATAGACACTCCACAATATCTAAACACACTCCTAACATCAAAGAATGTGACTGGTGGAGTTACAAGATCACGTAACAAATATGTTTCCAATATATATATATGTGTGTGTGTGTATATATATAAGGAAGTAACACCTGTACCGGGACGGCCAATTATTTCAGCTATAGACAGTATGGGTGAACACCTTGCTCAGTATATAGACCACTTTTTGCAACCATTGGTGGTCAAATTACCCACATACATTAAAGATACGGGACATTTCCTAAACAAAATCCACAATACCACCTGGACAGATGACTCCCTGCTAATTACGCTAGACATTGAGGCTCTGTATACGAGCATAGAACATCAGAAAGGTTTGAAGGCCCTGGAATTTTTTCTAGGTACAAGGCCGGTTGAATGCTACAACCATAGCAAAATGCTCATTACATTAACAGCATGGAGTCTCAATCATAATTTCTTTATGTTTGGCAAAGATATCTATCTGCAGCAGAGAGGGGTGGCAATGGGGGCCTGCTTTTCCCCGAGCTACGCGTGTCTTCACGTGGGGTTTTGGGAAAGGCAGGTCCTCATGGGAACACATCAAAAGATCTTTATGGAAAATGTCCAGATGTGGGTAAGGTTTATAGATGATGTGTTTTTAATATGGAGAGGGGATGTATCTAGTGCGCTTGCTTTTATTGATCAACTCAATGACAATGATTATAACTTGAAATTCACTCACCACATCAGTGAACAATCAGTTGATTTTTTGGATGTGAAGGTTTCCCATAAATCAGGCAAAATTGCGACTACCCTTCACAGAAAAGCCACGGCTGGCAATGCAACCTTGCACGCCAGCAGTGCTCACCCGCACCACACAATAGAAAACATCCCCTATGGAGAACTGCTCCGTCTTAAAAGAATTTGCAGCAGTGAGGATGAATTAGAGAGATGCACTACTGAAGCGTTGAGCAGATTCAGAAGGAGAGGGTATCATGTTGACACTCTGAAAAGGGCAGTTCAAAAAGTTAACAAAAAACCTAGGGACTGCCTTCTTCAGCAAAATAGCAGAAGTCTAACAACTGAAATAACCCCTGAAAAGTCTGAGTTAAGATTTATTACACCATACAGTTGCCAGAGTAGGAAAATTAGATCAATCCTTACTAAGAGCTGGCCAATCTTACAAACTGACAATGTCATCTCACCTGAACTCCCTGACAATCCCAGAATCACTTTCAGGAGAGGGCCGACTCTTCGTAATCATGTCACCAATGCATTTCCTGAAATCCTTAAACAGAAAACCTGGTTCCCGCAGCGTCAGGGCTTTTTTAAATGCTCCAGTTGCCGGGCCTGTAAGTTTGGTGCAAATACCAGCACCTACATGACTCCTTTCAGCCCCATACCTGTCCAGATCAAAGGCAAATACGATTGCAGAACGGAATTTGCTGTATATGTCCTGACGTGTACTTGCGGCCTGAGGTACGTTGGGAGTACTCGGCTTGCGGTGCACGTCAGGATTTTGCAGCATCTCCGAGCAATTGTGAATAACGACAATGCCTATCCGGTGGCGAGACATTTTAAAAATGTACATAGTAACAACTTGGAATGTCTCAGCTACTATGTTCTTACCTCTGTACCCCGTCCCCGTAGAGGAGGAGACAGAGATAAGTTACTTCGCCAACTGGAATCTAGAATGATACTAGAGCTCGACACTAAGGTCCCGAATGGTCTGAATACCACTGAGGACCTATATCATTTTCTATAAGTCACTATATCCTGTATATAGTAGCCTTGATGTGACATCTGGTTTTGATTTGTACTAATACATGTTTATTGGTTTATTAATTCAGTCCGCCTCCCATCTTATGTCAACATACTGATTTATTTAGTAAAATTAATTATTTCACACCCCCCTTTTTCTGTTTATTAGTAATAACTTTTTCATTTTCCTTCATTTTGCCCCATGTATATATTTCACGTTTTGAACTTTGAATTAAACCTACCATCATTCTGTTTTGTTGAGTTAGGTTATATATATAATTATTACATTCAAAATGAAACATTATTGAACGAATTCGTTCGTCTATGTTTCATTTGCACTATTTACTCACTAGATGTTGGGCACACAATCCAATCTTTTGGGAAGACGTACTATTAGACGTAGGAAATTTGTTTGGGAAATTAGGGGTTGCCATCGTATTTCAGATGTCCCCTTATTAAGTGCACCCAGGTGGGGTTGCCATCACCATATAAAGATGTCCCCACCAACATGCAAACAGGGTAAAAATGGATTTTTTGTATTTTTGTATATTTGTATAGTATTTATTGAGTATGAAATTGGTATCTACTGAATATAGTATCTCCAACATACGTATACATGATATATGATCTCTTGAACATATGTCCATAGTAAATAGACAGTAATAATATGCATATACATGAGTGACATTTATATTTATAATTATATTTATATATATGTGATGATTATATTTTATGTTTATGCATTATTTAGAGTATGCTCAGTATGTGAAGATAACACAGTCTGTATATCACGTAATCAACTCATTTATCAAATATATGTACAGATGAAGATCACTATCATTCTTGCCCTTGTAATATTTGTAAATATGTGTCACCAAGCATTTATGCGGACAGATTTTTGCCACAAATTTACATGAATTTATTCAGTTATTTATTTGTGTCAGGGAAGCTTAAGTCACGTTATTATTATGTGTCTTCTTTTCCCCTTATCCCGAACTCATGCCATTTTATACGTAATGAAAGTATGTTTTCAGTGTTTATAGGTGTCACATGGTATGCACAAGCAGTTTAAAAGTTCAGGTGTGAGGGGTTTATAATTGACTGTGATCAAGGGCATCCGCCCGAAACGCGTCAGTTTTCACGCTTTTGTTAAGCGCTGCTTAATAAATAATCTTTGCCTGATACTGGAATCGTGGAGTCTTCTGTTCTTCCTGGGGACCCGGGACGGCAGTGTGGCTTCTTCTTGTTTCTGAGATATATATATATATATATATATTATCTATTGGGGGTCGCAAGTAGATAGTTATAGTTAAGACCTATTACCCATAGGAAATCCGCAACATTCTATTTGGAATAACTTTGGTGCCGATTGATGAATCTGCGCAAAAATTTCCAAACTTTTTGGCTAGCTCCGGTCCGCTCCTATCCTGAAAGTGGGGACCAAGAAAAAAGGGGGGTCCCAAAACGCATTTTCCCCATGCAATTTCCCTTAGGACCTTTAGCCGCAGCTAAAGCCGAACTGCAGAACGGAATTACACCAAATTTGGCAAAGAGGTAGTCCTTGGTTCAGACTCATGCCTTTTGCTTATTTGGTGTAAATCCGTTCAGTAGTTCCTGAGAAATGACAGTTAAAGTCATTTATATATCTATGGGCTTGGTGGATCCGCGTATCTATCCGCGTACTCTAAGCGTACCCTAAGTGCAGCCTGCACGCATCCTGCCATGCACGAGCTGCTTTTTAATTGGCTGTCAACACTCCAAATCAGGAAGTGTTGGCAGTTAGAATCGAGGCACCAGAAACCAAAGAAAAAACGTCGCAAAATGCGAAAAGGGGTCAGGGTAGACACACCCTGACCCCCTAGGCCTGGAGGTCCCACAAGGACCCCCAGGGCCCCAAAATGTTTTTTTTTAAATCGCAGGATGCGCATTATTAAAAAAAGTGTGGGGGTCCCAATCCCCCCACACTATCCCGGGGACCGCCACCCCCGGGGTTCTTAGTTAATTTATGCGGGTGGCTCACGGGACCCCCCCCCGGAGCCCCAGGGACCTGGGGGGACCATCCACCCCCCAGGGCTTTAAAATGTTAGCTGGGGGGCTCTGAGGCCCCCCCAGCCCTGGGACTGCTACTCCCCGGGGCTCGAATTTAATGTATGCGGGGGTCTCGCGGGACTCCCTGCAGCCCCGGGGACCGCCACCCCCGGGGCTACTTGTGAATGGGTGGGGGGCTCTCAGGCCCCCCAGTCCTGGGGACCGCCACCCCCCAGGGCTTGAATTTAATGTATGCGGGGGGCTCACGGGGTCCTGCTTTCATTTCTCTAAACCCCACCCACTTTCTAGTAAGTTTTTCCCATTTTCCCATCACTTCCCATGTCCCTTCCACATTAACTACTAAAACCTATACCTTTGAAGGCAGGGGTTAGCACCACTTGGGAGGAGATATTCCTAAAGAAACATTAGGAGAGACAGAGTATTTCCTGATGGAAGTTTGTGAAATACATTCTGGCGAATATAAAGTAATAGTAATTTGCATACTCCAAAATAATTTTTGGGAGTAGTTCTCATTGCCTACATCATGTGCACTAACTTAGTAGATCTGAGTCAGGGCCTGATCAGAAAGGTATAGACATGGTTGCCACTTTATTTCTGAAGTTGAGGATTTTCTTCAAACATGGTTGCACTGCTCCCGTATCCACTTGTGTGCAGCTGGAGAAGAGGGTCATGTTAAAGCCCCTGGGGAATGAGATGGTGTGTACAAAGCAAAAGGTGAGTGAAGTGTTTTGTTAAGCAGGAGAGAATGATTAGTGTGCTAAAAAAGGCAAGACATTTTATTATGGGTGTGTGTCACTGCTATCATTTTCTCTAGCGTAATTTCATGAAATTACCCCAAATTATAAAGAATTACACAAGGAGTGTAATGAACAATTTAGTGCTATTTTCCTACTACAAATGTATCCTCACGCCCAAAATGGACTCCAGGATGCTTTTTGTGTAAGAAAATATAGCTGAATGTCAAGGAACATGAACAGTAGCAGTCAGCAGCTGCGTATGCTCTCTTAGAGGGTCGTTAAGATGGTGGAAGGACTGCCACCACCGGGCCGGCGGAGGTGGTCTTTCCACCATCACCGAGCATATTACCCACTGCCAAATTAGGATGGCGGTGGGTATCGCGGCGGACGCAAATCCCATCCGCCGCTTCACCGCCAAAGGCAATCGCACTGATTGCCTGGCGGACGGTGCAGGGCCTCTAAAATGGTGGTGGTGCCTAGCAGGCACTGTCTACTGAAATTAGGATGTGTGTAGAGGAAAGGGCTTTCCATGGCGGCTATGCCGTCATGGATTGGTTGGTGGGGATTTGGTTTGGGGGCCCGTTGCAGGCTCCCTTGTTTGGGGGGGATGTCGCTGCACTGAGGGGTACCGCGTGGTGCCTGCCACGGAGTGCAAGGAAATGCAGTGCAAGCACTCTTAAGATTGCATACGGTGCTGCAGCCAGCAGCACCGCCCGCAATGTTGAAAGCCTGGAATGCGCCCACCTGTATGGCGGGCGCATCCTAATCACAGTGGTGGGACGGCCGTATGTCTGGCAGGTGGTCCCAGACACTGCTATGATGGCTGGCGGACCTAGTCTGCCCGCCATCGTAATCAGCCCTTTAGTTCCTTGTTCTTGTGCTCCGGTAGTAGGTTTTTTGCCCCAGTTGACTATGAAACTGGTGGCTTTTTACTTGCGATTTCATCAAGATGCAGAAAAGCCTATGAGGAAGGGGTAACCCGAAACGCGTCAGGCTCTGCTGGCGCTGACTGCGTTTGTATCTTCCCCTAACTGGAGCATGCGAACAGGGAGTGCACTCCGCTTTTTGGGCACTTGTGGAACTTTATGTAATTCGGCCGCCCGGCCGAGGAGAGCACCACCACACAACGGAGTGGTTCTGCCGCTGGTGTGTCAATCAGTGCTGCGGACCTGCTTTGCATAGATTTTGAACGGAGAAGAATTACGCAGAAGCAGTTGTGATTACATTTTAAATTCTGATGTCATTGCAGGTAGCCCACTTGGGATTATATGAAGAAACCACCAGTACCAGCATACTTCACGGTGGAACGATTGACTGTGAATTGAACTTACAAATACTCACCTGAGTTTGATTGTATAGCAATAAATGAAGGACTATGAAACTGGTGGATTTTTACTTGCGATTTCATCAAGATGCAGAAAAGCCTATGAGGAAGGGGTAACCCGAAACGCGTCAGGCTCTGCTGGCGCTGACTGCGTTTGTATCTTCCCCTAACTGGAGCATGCGAACAGGGAGTGCACTCCGCTTTTTGGGCACTTGTGGAACTTTATGTAATTCGGCCGCCCGGCCGAGGAGAGCACCACCACACAACGGAGTGGTTCTGCCGCTGGTGTGTCAATCAGTGCTGCGGACCTGCTTTGCATAGATTTTGAACGGAGAAGAATTACGCAGAAGCAGTTGTGATTACATTTTAAATTCTGATGTCATTGCAGGTAGCCCACTTGGGATTATATGAAGAAACCACCAGTACCAGCATACTTCACGGTGGAACGATTGACTGTGAATTGAACTTACAAATACTCACCTGAGTTTGATTGTATAGCAATAAATGAAGGACTATGAAACTGGTGGCTTTTTACTTGTGATTTAATCAAGATGCAGAAAAGCCTATGAGGAAGGGGTAACCCGAAACGCGTCAGGCTCTGCTGGCGCTGACTGCGTTTGTATCTTCCCCTAACTGGAGCATGCGAACAGGGAGTGCACTCCGCTTTTTGGGTACTTGTGGAACTTTATGTAATTCGGCCGCCCGGCCGAGGAGAGCACCGCCACACAACGGAGTGGTTCTGCCGCTGGTGTGTCAATCAGTGCTGCGGACCTGCTTTGCATAGATTTTGAACGGAGAAGAATTACGCAGCAGCAGTTGTGATTACATTTTAAATTCTGATGTCATTGCAGGTAGCCCATTTGGGATTATATGAAGAAACCACCAGTACCAGCATACTTCACGGTGGAACGATTGACTCTGAATTGAACTTACAAATACTCACCTGAGTTTGATTGTATAGCAATAAATGAAGGACTATGAAACTGGTGGCTTTTTACTTGCGATTTCATCAAGATGCAGAAAAGCCTATGAGGAAGGGGTAACCCGAAACGCGTCAGGCTCTGCTGGCGCTGACTGCGTTTGTATCTTCCCCTAACTGGAGCATGCGAACAGGGAGTGCACTCCGCTTTTTGGGCACTTGTGGAACTTTATGTAATTAGGCCGCCCGGCCGAGGAGAGCACCGCCACACAACGGAGTGGTTCTGCCGCTGGTGTGTCAATCAGTGCTGCAGCCCTGGTTTGCATAGATTTTGAACGGAGAAGAATTACGCAGAAGCAGTTGTGATTACATTTTAAATTCTGATGTCATTGCAGGTAGCCCACTTGGGATTATATGAAGAAACCACCAGTACCAGCATACTTCACGGTGGAACGATTGACTGTGAATTGAACTTACAAATACTCACCTGAGAATGATTGTAATGCAATAAATGAAGGACTATGAAACTGGTGGCTTTTTACTTGCGATTTCATCAAGATGCAGAAAAGCCTATGAGGAAGGGGTAACCCGAAACGCGTCAGGCTCTGCTGGCGCTGACTGCGTTTGTATCTTCCCCTAACTGGAGCATGCGAACAGGGAGTGCACTCCGCTTTTTGGGCACTTGTGGAACTATATATATATATATATATATATATATATATATATATATATATATATATATATTACCTACTGGCGGTCGCCAGTAGGTATATATAGTTAGGATTTTTTCTCTATGGGATTTTTGAAAATTCTATGTCTAATAACTTTGGCGTTTGTGGACGGAATTGGCTGAAATTTTCAGGAAAATGGCACATTTTGTTTCTGAGTAGCCCTTGAAAATTTGGGGGGGGGTTTGTCAAGGGGGGGGCCGAGAAAAAAGGGTGGTCCCAAAACGTGTTTTTAACATTGAGTTTTCCATAGGGCGGTTGGCCTCACTTTTAGCCCGAACGGCTGAATGGATTTGCACGAAACTTGGCAAAATTGTAGGGACTGGTAGCCCGATGTGCCTTTGCTAGGTCTCAATATATGTGCTTCAGTGGATTTTGAGAAATTAACGTTCAAAAAAAGATATATATCTGTAACAGCGGACCGGGCAGCGCTCCGGTTCGCGGACTTTTCGCGGTACGGAGCTTTGTGAAGCGAAGCTGATTGGTTCTCCGGCGTCTGTGAACATTCCAAACAGTCCGTAGCGGCCGCCATCTTGTCTCTCGGTAGGATCGAGAGACAAGAGGAGGCCAAAGCGAAGGGGCAAATGACCATAAGGGGGCATAGTAGATCCTCGCTGACCCCCTAGGTTTGATGTGGAGGTTTTAAAAGGGCCCCGCGGGGCAAAAAAAAAATAATAATAATAATAATCGAACGGCTGAATGGATTTGCACGAAACTTGGTAAAATATTAGGGACTGGTAGCCCGATGTGCCTTTGCTAGGTCTCAATATATGTGCTCCAGTGGATTTTGAGAAATTAACGTTCAAAAAAAGATATATCTGTAACAGCGCTCCGCTTCGCGTAACGGAGGTTTGCGAAGCTGATTGGTTCTCCGGCGTCTGTAAACATTGCAAACAGTCCGTAGCGGCCGCCATCTTGTCTCTCGGTAGGATCGAGAGACAAGAGGAGGCCAAAGCGAAGGGGCAAATGACCATAAGGGGGCATAGTAGATCCTCCTTGACCTCTTAGGTTTGATGTGGAGGTTTTAAAAGGGCCCCGCGGGGCAAAAAAAAAAATAATAATAATAATCGAACGGCTGAATGGATTTGCACGAAACTTGGCAAAATTGTAGGGACTGGTAGCTCGATGTGCCTTTGCTAGTTCTCAATATATGTGCTTCAGTGGATTTTGAGAAATTAACGTTCAAAAAGAAGATATATATCTGTAACAGCGCTCCGCTTCGCGGAGATAAAATTATATCTGTATTACCTAGCTGTTGGTAACACCAGTTAGCGACGGCTAGTAGGAGATAGCGACCATCTTGGGCCCCACTTTGCATGTGAGTGATATTTATCACTAATGACATGCAAAGTGGGCATGCCAAGATGTTAGCGACTGGAAACAGTCGCTAACATCGCTATCTCCTATTATCAACTTTTGGAAATATTCGCGATAAGCGCGAATATCTCCAAAAGCTAGCACCTGCCCTGAGCAGTTCTTAGCCATGTTATCCAATGGGAGGTGGATAACATGGCTAAGAGCATTAGCTCGGTAATGCATGAATATCGCTGAGTTTTCAGCGATATTAATGCATTGCGGTCGTTTTTTATCGTATTTGCGATAAACCTTGATAATAGCAAGGTTTATCTGCGATAATTTCTGACGATGCTTAGCGGTAAAAAAATCGTTGCTAAGCATCGTTAGGGATAAATATCGCTTAACTTTGGTAATATGCCCCAACGTCTGTTAACGTTCGATTCGAAGGAAATCAGGAAGTGTTGAAAAACATTGTCTGCGCCATCTTGCCTTTTTTCAAATGCCACACTTTTGTCGTGCACGGCAGTCATTTTAGATGCCTTGACCAGACCCACTCTGTGCACGCTGTCGATCCTTAGCATGGCTCCCCACCCTCGCAAGCATCTCCCCCAGGCAGTGGTCACCCCCGCTCTCTGTCTTATTCATGGGTAATAAACCACCCCCCATCTGCGCTGCTCTTCCCTGAGAATCACACCCTGTGCCCGCCCGACACCTCCCTTTCGCCCTATTCACTTCCACACCCTCTGACACTCCTTTTCCTCTGTGTTCGATTGTCCAGGCCGGTCCTAGGGTATCAGCTAGCCCTGCAGATGTAGTTTATGGCCCCAGCTGTAAAGAATCACCCCTCTTCAAAGGAGTTATAGTAGATCAAGGCCCACACTCGATGAGATCCGTCACAGCAGACGCGTTCCTATTATCTGAAAACCATCCTGTATTGTGATTGGGGAGGGGACCGAGCCTGAAGCGGAAGATTCCAGGGATGACCCTTTGTACATCAAAGTTTTTACAATTATGTGTCACATTAAAAATATATAGCACTCCAACAAAGTAGTAAGATTATAAAACTTTAATAACTTATAAATATATACAAGAAAACAAAAACAGTAATAACATATAAACATTTTTAGGGAAAAACAACGAAGTAGCGGTCGGCTGTGCGAATAGTCCCAACGCAGCACAACGTCCAGATTTCTGGCGTGGGGCGTCGCGGGGGGTGGGTCATCAGTAGCAAACTGTTGTGCGAATAGTTCCAAGGCAGCAGAACGATGGCACCAAGGTGATGTCCAGTAAGTTGCCGCACTGGTTTTGGTATCCTACAATGCTGCTCCGAATAACGGCGTGGGGCGCCCGGGGGAGGCGGCGTGAACGGGCCTCTCCAGGTGGAGTCTCGTCTGTTGTAGTGGGGCGCCCCTTTACCGTTTCAGTTGCCATTCCGTCCGCTTTTGGTCCACTGTGTCAAAAGCCGCAATTCAGCTGAGTTGCGCCCACTCTTGCGGTGCAGCGATAGGCGGCTGTCACAGGACTCTCAAAATGGCGGCAGGCTGTTTCCTTTTTGGGCCTGGTCCACTGAAATGGCCCTGGGACACCTTGGAAATCGGACGCTTGTCTGCTAGGTCTTGGACCCCATTCTAGAAAGCGTCCCTCCGCCTTGAAGATACTACGAAAGTCTTGGGGGCCCCCGACTCCTGCAGGTTTCCGGTGGGGAGCGGCTGCCATGATTGCTCGCGGAATGACCACGACGGAGCTACGAGATGGTGGTGCTCTCATGCTGATGCCAGCTTCAGTCTGAAACATCCAGAAACAAGGTGGGGCTTTCATCGTTTGGGAAAAAAAAAAAGTTTTCATCCAATGAAAAGTGTTGTTTTTAGGTCATATGATCAAGCCTTCCATCATTAGGAAACCAAAAGTAAAATGAACCAATGAAAAGTTTTATAAACAAGTCACATGACCTGTTATGCGGCATAGGGTATAAAATACGGAGAAAATACGTTGGTACGTGAGGCGGCGTCAGTAGCGGACCGATGTGCGAATAGGCCGAAGGCAACACAACGCGCCAAGATCCGGATGGCACCGAGGTGGTGTCCAGCAAGTTGCAGCACTGGTGTGGCCATCCTACAATGCTGAAAGTCGGCGTGGGGCGCCCTGTTGGCCTGTGAGTTTGCGTCAGTAGCGGACCGATGTGCGAATAGGCCGAAGGCAGCACAACGCGCCAAGATCCGGATGGCACCGAGGTGGTGTCCACCAAGTTGCCGCACTGGTGTGGCCATCCTACAATGCTGCGCCGAAAGTCGGCGTGGGGTGCCCCGTTGGCCTGTGAGGCGGCGTCAGTAGCGGACCGATGTGCGAATAGGCCGAAGGCAGCACAACGCGCCAAGATCCGGATGGCACCGAGGTGGTGTCTAGTCAGTTGCCGCACTGGTGTGGCCATCCTACAATGTTGAAAGTCGGCGTGGGGCGCCCCGTTGGCCTGTGAGATGGCGTCAGTAGCGGACCGATGTGCGAATGGGGCCAAAGGCAGCGCAACAATATTTTCTGACTAGAAGACACCACAAGGCGCTGAGATGCCAAGATCCGGATGGCACCGAGGTGGTGTCTAGCAAGTTGTGGCACTGGTGTGGCCATCCTACAATGGTAAAAGTCGGCGTGGGGCGCCCTGTTGGCCTGTGAGATGGTGTCAGTAGCGGACCGATGTGCGAATGGGGCCAAAGGCAGCGCAACAATATTTTCTGTATGGAAGATACCACAAGGCGCTGAGATGCCAAGATCCGGATGGCACCGAGGTGATGTCTAGCAAGTTGCTGTACTGGTGTGGCCATCCTACAATGCTGAAACTCGGCGTGGGGCGCCCCGTTGGCCTGTGAGGTGGCGTCAGTAGCGGACCGATGTGTGAATAGGCCGGAACCAGCACAAGGCACCAAGATCCGGATGTCACCGTGGTGGTTTCATAGTTGAGAGGCACTTCATCTGCAGTGGGGCGCCGAGATCCGGATGGCACCGAGGTGATGTCTAGCAAGTTGCTGTACTGGTGTGGTCATCCTACAATGCTGAAACTCGGCGTGGGGCGCCCCATTAGCCTGTGAGATGGCGTCAGTAGCGGACCGATGTGCGAATGGGGCCAAAGGCAGCGCAACAATATTTTTGGAATAGAAGACACCACAAGGCGCTGAGATTCGGTTAGCACCGAGGTGGTGTCTAGCAAGCTATGCAGCTGAGTTGCGTGCGCACTTGCGGCGAATAGGTCAAAGGCAGCACAACAATGTTTTCTGAATAGAAGACACCACAAGGCGCTGAGATTCGGTTACCACCGAGGTGATGTCTAGCAAGTTGCCGCACTGGTGTGGCCCTCCTACAATACTGCTCCGAATAACGGCGTGGGGTGCCCGAAGGGGGGGGGGGGGAGGCGGCGTGAACGGGCCTTCCTAGGTGGAGGCTCGTCTGCTGTAGTGGGGCGCCCCTTTACCGTTTCAGTTGCCATTCAGCTGAGTTTCGGCTGCTCTTGATGCTACAGCGACAGGCGGCTGCAACAGGACTCTCAAAATGGCGGCCTGTTCTTTGGATTTGGGCCTGGTCCACTAAAATGGCCCTGGGACACCTTAGAACTCGGACGCTCGATTTTTTTTTCCTTTCCTGTACATGCAAAAAAAGGTAAATGCCCGGTACGTTACACGCTTCATCTGCCACGATGAACTCTCCAGAGGAACCGAAAAAAAATATAGTTATGGTAACTATACCATGCATCGTCATATGGAGAGGTGGCACCAATTAATTATAGTGCTGCATAAAAGAGAGATTTGGAGGAGAACCCCTGACCTGCTAGTACATTCATCAAAGAAGTGGCACTGACAGCATCAGAGGCAAGGGAAACGGTCCCAAATATTTAAAAGAACTTTGGAAAGATTAAAATGACATGTTTAGATTGTGGCAAATTAATTTCATGTGGACAGATGAGTGTTACTCTAATAAATACAGCATATGAACATCATCATAGTCGATGGTTGGTAGAGACATTTTGACTATATCCTGGACCTGCCCGTCCTCGCCCAAAATGGCGCCGGAATAAATGGGACTCGTAACTCCTTGTTGTGTACTGGTTGCAGAACCTTGAAATCACGAGATACGTATGCAGTTTTGAAGCACATGGCGGGCGGGGACGAGAATTGATTGAATATTTCGACATCCCTATTGATATTAAGTTCTGATGTGTTATTGATTACTGTACTATTGAAAGTTCGAATTAACGTCACCCATGGTACTTGCCCGCAAATGTATATCTAGATAATTTTATTGTAACTGGCCCTGTCGTATTTTAATTATAAAATGTACGTCCACCGATTCCGTAACTGTTAGACACCTTAGTTCTTGCAACCTAATGGCCCGCCCGTTACGTTCCTCTACAGTGTAAATGTCTACTCATCATATACGATTACAGTTTGCTCCGTGGCCGGCCCACGTGGTTATAGGCTCGTATTTGTATAATGAAATTTTCACAATAAAGGTTTTTAAAAGAAAACATGGTAGTAGTATATACATTGGTAAAGTTTTTAATAATAGTCACTGTTTTAGAATCATTAAAAGGCAAGTGAAATAAAGCAGACCAATTACATGAAGGGTAAAAGGTATAATACGAAGGAACGCAGTAAAGATAAATGGTCAAGGGCTGTTGTGTTTTCTACTCCTGCAACATAAAGTGATCGATAAGAATCTCATATCCAGGCGTATCGGCGACTAAGACAGCAGGTCGACCCTCTTTTGCTCAACGGCTCCATCATGGGACGAAGAAACGCTCTTTTTCTCGAAAAAAGAATATATTTTACTTGCAGGACAGTTGTAAATTTTCCGGGAAAGTACATTAGCCTGGAACATTATAACATATATTTAAGAAAAAATAATGTTCGGAAGTAATAAAAAGCGTAATTTTTAGGTCATATGACCAAGCCTTTCATCATTAGAATAAGAAAAGTAAAATGAACCAATGAAAAGTTTTAACAAGTCACATGACTTGTTATGCTTACGTTACGCGCTGCGCGCCCCGGATGACTTCCGGATGCGCTAACGCGGCGCGTCATATGACGCATTACGCGACAACGCAGGTCCAGAATATAGTCAAAATGTCTCCACCAACCAGCGGTCGGAACACAACCCCTTTCAGCAGGCTAAATAGTTCTGTTAAATGACAACAGAAGGGACAGGCAACAAGAACCATCAGTCAAAGAGGGGAGGGCTAGTTCTTCTCTACCGGGTTACATTGGGGCGCTACCGGAACTGATCGAATTGGTAGTCTACAGTGTTTCTGGATGTTTCAGACTGAAGCTGGGTTTAGCATGAGAGCAGCACCATTTCGTAGCTCCGTCGTGGCCATTCCGCAACCAATCATGGCAGCCGCTCTTTATCGTTATTTTGGGCGGGGTGGGTGGCGGAGCCGAGCTGTTTTGCAGCCATCATTGTGTGGAGTTCAGTTCATCTCACTAGTTTTGTATTTGTCATGAGGGATTGTTCCTAATGTTTCTATTTTAGCGAGGTCAAAAAGAGATCCCATTAGTGGCCTACTGATTTTGCTCGATTCCTTTTCTTTTTTTTTACACGATTTTTCGTTATCTGCAAAGACTAAACAGAGTATTGCGACTCTGTGTTTGTTTGTAAATAGAGAATGAACCAAAGAGAACCAATTCTAAAACAGTAAATACTTGGATAACAATCAATCAAATGGAGAGAGAAGCAGGCACGACGTATTACAACAGGGGTAAAGGCCTGCGTTAACTACCTTTCACTATCTGCAAAGAGAGAGTACTCCTAATAGAAATGAGGGGGGGGGGCACCATTCAAAGCAGATCAGTGTGCATAAACACGAAAATGTTTTCACTTACCACGTACTTGACATTCGACAGCTTATGATATTTGCTATTAAAAAAACATTGAAATTCACTGAAAAAACCATAGGTTATAGACCATATATAGTTAGGAATTAGCATTTACAAAACCTTGAAAATTCACTGAAAAAACCATAGGTTATAGACCATATATAGTTAGGAATTAGCATTTAAAAAACCTTATTTTACTCACACAAAACCATTGAAATTCCATATATAGTTAGTTGCACTAACTATATATCGCGCACCCGCAATCCACTGCTGATGATGTCACATATTACATCATTCATGACATGGTCAGTGACATCACTGATGACATCACTGATGACATCTCAAATGACATCACTGATGACATCACTGATGACATCTCATTTGACATCAATGACCACATCACTGATGATATCATTCATGTGACAATACAATGCATCTCCTCACATTTTAATATAACCTCTGTTTCACCCAGTGTTAAATACAGAGTATAATTTTTGAAACCATTGACACACCAATACTAGTTACTACATACGCACTCACTGATTCCTACGTCTACACACACATTCACTCATTCACCCATACAATCATTCATACATACAATCACACATGTTTACAACACTATCATATGCACTCATACACCTATACAGACACTCACACTCTGCCACTCATCCATGGAGTTACTCACACACCTAGTCAGTCCTGTAAAGAATCAATCACACTTCCATTTTCTTGTCTATACAGTTAAACATAGAGCACCTTACATTTTCAAACATATACTAACACATACTTACTTTGTTATACAATCATTGATACAAGTACACATTGATCTGCACAGAGTCACACACCTCCCAGCCAGCCACACACACACTCAGTCTCCCATACAAATACTTGGACAATCAATCAATAACCCATATAGTTAATCATATAGCTACTGATCAACACATGCAGCAGTTTACAGAACAACAGACATAATGATGCACAAATTAAGACAGTTTAGTCACTAACCCATGCACTCAGTGAGACACATTTAATCACTCACTCATACATTCAGTCATGCACCTACTAAATCCTTCGTCCAGACACTTATACATCTACTCATTCTTCAATATGTAAAACATATTTAAACTTTACAGAAACACACAGTCACTGGATGATGTCATCAGTGATGTCATCAGTGATGTCATTTGAGATGTCATCAGTGATGTCATCAGTGATGTCACTGACCATGTCATGAATGATGTAATATGTGACATCATCAGCAGTGGATTGCGGGTGCGCGATATATAGTTAGTGCAACTAACTATATATGGAATTTCAATGGTTTTGTGTGAGTAAAATAATGTTTTTTAAATGCTAATTCCTAACTATATATGGTCTATAACCTATGGTTTTTTCAGTGAATTTTCAAGGTTTTGTAAATGCTAATTCCTAACTATATATGGTCTATAACCTATGGTTTTTTCAGTGAATATATATATATATAGGATTGCGGATCGCTCTCCCACTTAGTGACGGTGGGCTCAAGTGAGGTTGCGAGCCTCAAATTATTTTTGGTGCAGCCGACCCGTGACCAAGGTGCGGCTGCACCGAAACATGTCGGACGTTTTGCTTGCTTCATGTTTAATACATTTAGGAAATCACGCTTTAAGAATTTGGGCTCAAGTTTGGCTTTTTGTGAATTGACGGAAGTTTGGAGAAAAAAATAAAATATAAATGTATATATATATATATATATATATATATATATATATATATATATATATATATATATATATATATATATATATATATATATATACATATATATATATATATATAAAAATATACATTATATAAACATAATTGTTTTCTTTAGAATGTTCGGAAAGTATATCAGTATATTCTATATGTAATTAATATACATATTTACAATATATATTGCATATACAATACATTTTATATATACATAGGAATGTGTTTATTTCTAGTATGAATATGCATATAATTATGTGTCTATATATATATAAAATATGTTTAAGTATGGAATGCTATAAAATGCATATATTACACTTACATATGTGCACACCTTGTTGTATAAATAATAAAATAAAGTTCATAATTTCAGATTATATCTCTATATTGTAAAAAAAATCAAGGTATTAATTCATCAATATACGCATATATATTATTACATTTACGTATTTATTAGATAGCATAATAGAGATTACATAAATCTACATATAACGATAGATAGATAGATAGATAGATAGATAGATAGATAGATAGATAGATAGATAGATAGATAGATAGATAGATAGATAGATAGATTGATAGATACAAAATTTGTCATTTATTTATGTGACCACTTATTGTGGAAAAAAGTGCCCTCTTGTGCAAAAAATACACTTATTTATGTACGTGGTCAAGGCAGGAAGATTTTTAATGTTGGTGTGTACCACACACATAAATGAATGCACTTTTTGCATCAGACAGTGCCTGCGTTCACTGTTGTTTCCAGTGAACGGGTATAACATTCGTTAGGGTTTCACTTTGAGGAATGCATGTGATGCAGAGTAATGGGTCTTTTTGGCAGCCAAAAGTTAAGGAAGGTGTAGGACTGGAGGAACGAGAGTGCACACCAAGTGAATCAAACTGCCCTGCTCTAGGTTAACCAGGTGCTTGCACTGGGCTTGTTTTAGGGATGTCATTAAGCTAGTTTGATTTCAGGAGTTTTGGCCTTCGCCGTGACTTTTATGTCACTAATAGTGTTTCCATCTTTGGGAGGTGCAGTTTGTAAAGGGAGACTGACTTTGCCAAACAATAGCAAAAAAGTATAAATTGAGGGTAGTACCAATATCATGTGCAGGAAGCAAATAATGTTTAGGACAGAGAACTAACATAAGAGTGGATGTTGAAGGGAGGAAAAAGATTGGTTAATCAGACGTTATTTATAATGTTATGCCTCTAAAATAATGCCCTTTTTAATGGGCATTACTACTAAATTAATCATTGTTGTTTTTTATCTTTCCTCATTTCTGAAAAACCGAACTGAACCAAGCAACAGGCTAATAGAATGAAGGCCTGCAGCCCAAGTCAATGGTGCTGCAGGAAATGCCGTGGCCACAGAAGCCATTCCTGCTGGTGCAGGTAAGTTATTATGTTTACTAATTATTTTTTTACTTTTAACTATTCACACTTAGTATGCATTAGTATCTTCGGTACCATTTTGCCAACTTTTCTTGATCTAACGCTAGTTATCCCTGCATAGTTCTTTGTATTTTCTTTATTGCCTATCTCCACAGCTGACATCCTCCTGTCTGAGCTTTCGTTACACACCCCTTTTTTGTTATGGTGTGAGAAACCTTTTCCCTTCCCCTCTTGTACATATCCCTTCTCCATTTGAGGTACACAAAGAGAAACTGACTTCGTCCATAGCTATCAGAGTGATTAGGCCTAGACAAAATAGCAGAACTGCTTGAATTGAGGGGAGGAGTGTTAGAAATGGGGGTTTCTAGGTAAAGGTAAAGCATTTGTGCAAACATACAGTAATTCAGTGAAAACACTACAAATGGACACCACACCAGTTTAGAAAAATAAGTAATCTTTATCTAAACCAAACAAGACCAAAACAACAGAAATTCTAGAAGAGTACCTCTGGTTTGCGGATATTAAGGAAGAAGCACAAGCCACCATTGCCTCGGGCTGGCATCTGAAGGGACATCAGTAACATCATCTCCACTGCCACAGGCAGTTGATGTTTCCGGCCACTCTCATGCAACCCCATCACCACAACTACCTCCATCCTCAATAAAATGCTCCGACTTCAAGCAGGGCGAGCAGGACATTTCTGAGAGACTGAAGGTTGTGGACACCAGATTTTTATAGGGCGGGAGGTGATAGAACTATTGCTGTAGGAGATGAAGGTGAGAACAGTTGAGGACAGGGTAGTTGGACCTTTTTGGTTTTAGGGTGTTGTTTGCAAGGTTTAAGGGTGTGTGGTGGGCCTTATGTGGGAGGAGAGTGGGTAAAGGCTATTGGGGAATGGGGACAGAGTACTTGCTTTTTATGTTTTTCAGTTTTCTTGGGTGGGCGGAGGGCCAGTTGTGGGATTTTTATTAATACATGGATTACTTTTTTTACTTGAATATATGCCTTTGCAATACTAGTTAGTTTAACATCAGTTTTAATTAAAAAGATAGCTCTACCTATGCAGTGGCAAGAGGCTGTCTTCTATGCCTGTGTTATCGCAAAACAAATGTCACACACTATACATCTCAAGACCAAAGCCCATAACTCACTGTGGACACACAAGCCTCCCACCATGTAGGGTTTGATCAGTCGGCACTGCACCCATCCTCCAAACAGTAAAGTTGTATACTACTTACTCACTGCCTTTACCCTACCATCTGTAACTAGTGACCACTAATGTGTTCTATCAACATACACTAAAATAACAATCCCTCTTTCCTAAAGAACTTCTTTCTTACCTTCATAGAATGAGTGCTGTATACTACATCTCACAATTTGCACACACCTCGCTTCAGGGATGTCCAAAGGGCCTTCTTATTGCTGGTGGTTGTGGCCCAGCTTTAACAGGGAACACAACACAGAAAAACAAGGTTCTTCATATTGCGAATGATACTGGTGAGGTGAAGTAGCAAAAGCATCTTTACTATGCATCACAGGCAGATAGACTAAAGCAAAAAAGCAGATTAAGTGGGCAATCCAATCCAAGACTGAGACCGCCATGACAACACAACAAGAACTAGCAAATCATCCCTTGATAGAGATCCTGTGTGCAGTGATGCATATTTAATCTGTTGCTTGACATCTGGTGCACATGTCTGTTGTGAGGGATGTATGACGGTACAACCCGTACCGTTACAACGCGTACCTTTACGACGCAGGTTTAACATTGCAAGTCATTACAACGACTTGCGTTGGGGGGCGCTGGATAGTGAATAGTTTAATTTACTATTCCAACTCCAGTAACCGTGGATAGTAGGGAAGGTGTTGGATAGTAAATTAAACTATCCCCTATCCCAGAGCGCCCTCCAGTGAAAGTCGTTGTAACGACTTTCGTTGTAAATCCTGCGTTGTAATGGTACTGCGTTGGAACGGTTCCGTTGTAAAGGATGTTTTCCGTTGTGAGCTGGATGGACTGAATAGTACTCTGCTTCATAGCATTGCCAGCCAATTGCTGCACTTCATAATACAGCAGTGGCACAGCAGCAGTGCCAAAATATGTCTGGCTGGGAACCTTCCATTTTGAGCAGATGGCCTTCACAAGTTTCAGAAAGCCCACTTCTTCCACAAAAGAAAAAGGGAGGAGGTCAAAAGCAAACATTTTAGACAGCTTCCCATTGTAGAAGAGTGCTTTATTGTGGTTCATGTAGTACGGCATCTCCTTTATAAACTTAGCTTTAATAGTAGGCTGTTTTGGTTGTGTTTCTACTGTCACAATGGACTACGGATGCCACCAGCAGTAGTTAGGCTGCCTAAGTGCTTTGGAGTGGAAGTCGCTATATGAAAAGTATACACCTACAATATTAATGTACTTGCTTGGAAAATGTCTCAATGGGAGAGTCAGAATAATTAAGGTGATAGACATGCTCAACACAAATATAGTTGTATTTCTGTGTTTTATAATCAAACATCATTTTTTAGAAACATTTTGCAAAGTGTACACCCTTTCCTGTTAAGTTACGATATGAAAGCAATTCTCTTTCGGAATAAGCTGCACACCCAGCATATATTATTCAGTTACTCTACCATACAAATACAATAAAAAAACAATAATTTACTTAATTCCTAGACATTCACAGAAAAAACAAAGGTGAAAACAATGGTATAGTCAGGGGACTTTGCTAACCCTGGGCGGAACACTACGCTATGCTCGTGGAGTGTGCGTAGTTTGCGCAGCTATGCGCTACATGAATTGCACATAGCACAGTGCAAAAATGCGTAGATAGGAGGCATTTTTGGCTCGTCCTCAACGTAAAGTTGGCGACAGCGAGCGAGCAAAAGCACCATCCTGGGGACACTTTTTGCTCATTCGCGATCAGTGGAAAATGAACCTCCTGGTGAGATTCTCAAGCTGAGAGGTCAGGTTTCTCATTGCTAGTGGTTGTGTATGCTCACGACCGCTCGCGATGAGAAACTACCAGTACGCGTTGAGAAAGCTGCCGCTCGAGAACAAATCTACTCAAGCGGCAGAAAAAGACCGCCTGCACTGTGCAAGATGCATCGTTTTCAATGATTGCACAGAGCGGACAAGCATCCGGCACTGTGCAATCAGTGCGAACAGCATTTACCCTCTGCACTACGCAGTTCACATAGCTACGCGTAGCTTGCGTAGAGCGAAGTGCACTTCGCGTAGCTACGCGTAGCGCAACTACTCATACTACGCCCAGGGTTAGAATTTGCCAGTGTGAACATTAACATTTTGAACAAAAACACAACACAGAAATTCATCAGTTATAACTTGATCTCACCCATACAATGCTTATGTCCTTATATATGACATCACTCATGACTTCTTCTATGACATCACTGATGACATCTCAAATGGCATCATTAATGACATCACTCATTACATCATCCAAGCTTCGTTTTCACACCTATTGGTCTACAATTTACAATGGCATTAGAGGCCTGAAAATAAATACTGAATAGCTCAGGAGAATATCAGCCATCAATACAGCCATCATAGTCACTTCTCCCTTAGGTGTAGAAAGCATGCATTATGTGCAACATTGACCCTAAACCATACACTTTACAGCAATTATAGTTCACGTTAACAATTAACCACAGATAAATATGAAACCCTCATTGAGTACAGTGTTCAATCTGTATACAACTCTTCGGAGAAAACTAAGTTCCAAATAATAGTGAATATCAGTTCCAAAACAAATGACCTATTATTGTAGAAGTCGCCTCAAAAACAGCCTGTTTTTACGCAAGTAGGGTCAACGCTTTTGCACACTTGTAACACAGGATCACACAATGTGAGATGGCAAAGAAAAAGGATGCAGGAGAAGGTGGAGAGGACTGAGTACTCTAGGATATACTAATGGGTAGAATGATAAGCAAGCAGCAGGCTCCCCTGCCATACACATACTACACACTGGCATTCTCTTCCACAGGGGCACATCTCACTGAGCTGTCCCATGATGAGTGACCATTTGCAAAGATCTTGCACACAAACTTGTGAATGGGGAAGGTAACGGAATAGAACTGGATGATGTTTCAAATATTGCTTCTTTTGTAACAATGAGACAGGGAGCAGCCTATGCTGCTTCCAAGTTGTGTAGAAAGAAGAATGAGATGTTAAAATTATGAACAGAAAAACTAAATACAATACCACGTCTTATTGATAATACATGGAAACAACTGTTTGACAATAATTCAATAGATGACACATTTACCGCCAAAACTTGGTGAACTTTGGTATGGGACATCTGCATTTACGCACACCAGACATACCACAAAATCATCACACAAGAAAAGGCCTTAAATAGAACAGTCACCTCTGCCTCAACGGGCTCACAAAGAGAGGGTTAGTCGCCCCAATTCCAGCACCACCACACCGCACTTCCCCGCAGAAGTACAAAAGAAACTACTAAACAATGACACCTCTAAATGCCAAGCACATGTTTACCAATTGGTAGAGGGAAGACTACAAGTAAACACCTTCACAGCCACTAACTTCAGATCATACCAGGAAACAGTGCTATCACTAGCACGTGCAGAATTAATGGACAAAGGTCCTCAGTCCCACTGTGCATATGAGCTGCAAGCCACAATCCTGAGAAAAGACAGAATACAAGAACAGCCCCCCTCACTCTAGAGTATAGTTTGGATGTAGCCAACTTTACGTTCACAGATTTGGAACAACTGACCGGGGATGCTGCCATGCTTGCAGACTTGCTAAACTATGCAATAGACAAGTTACATCAGTGGCTTAACTGCACAAAAACATTGGCAGTAATAGAAGTAGTACACACTCTTACACCAGGCACCAATATCTTTCCAGTCCCCACAACACCAACATTGATAATGCCCCTGCGAGATGTGTCCCCTCCACCTGGGGAGAAGGAAAATAAAGTAGCATATGTACATATCCCATGGCCCAGAGCAGATCTCATGTCCTTTACCACAGACTTTCTGTAATAACGTGAAGAACAAAGAAGAGGTTAAACAACACTCAGGAGACAGGAAGGGAGACAAATAGATGGAATGGCATGCACACCAACTGCACCCATTGTTCCAGGGTCACTAGATTTAATTGTAGCAGCTGTAGTCTCTCAATTAACATTTTTGGAGCTGGCCACGTCTGAGTTCCAGCTTCTAAGGCACAAAAATACATTGTAACGTTTGTTTCAGACTGCTTGAGGAGACCTGACCTCTCCTGAGACATTTGGCACCCCTGATAATTTCGTAGAGTGAAAGAGCAAAAAATAATAGTTACTGAGGAATTTTCTGCCCAGCAAGGCCTTTGATAATATAATATGTTGAAGGGTTAAAGAAAATTCTTTTGGGCTGCCTTTGAATTAATGCTCTTGGCTGGCCACAGGCTCTGGGCATTGAGCCATGCCCAAACTGCATAGTGCAACAGTTACCTGTGATTATGAACGGAAACTGGAACATACAGTCAGTTTAAAAATGTATCCTTCACAGCAGAGAATGGAAAGGAATAGAAATACTTAACTGCAGTGGCAGCTCGCATAGGGCATGCTGCGGGGGCGGTGGGCAGGAAGGGACAGGGTGGGGGGTAGTGCACTTGGACATACGACGGAACGGAGGAACGTAATAATTACTTTCCCCGTTCCATCGTATGTCTGAGTCAACTACCCCCTAACACTGCTCCTCCCCCACCCCGCCTCACCACCCCGCATCATGCCCTATGTGAGCCGCCACTGCTTAACTGTATATAATTAAAATAGAATTGAATACTCTTACAATTTTTAGTTTGTTTAAAGTTCAGTAACAATAGACGAAGAGAAGTGTTATTATGTATATTTGTACTTTAATAAGTTTTGGTGCAAAAGTTTGCTTCCTAACATTTTTATTTTCAGGTGTAAGAACGTGGGAGAGGAGATGTTTTTTTTTTACGTGTCTGTTTATGTTTTGTTTCATGGTATGTTTGTAGTCAGTTGACATTGACTCCCACCGAAGGACATGGTGTAGCACAATGAGTAAGGGCCAGAGTAATGACATCCCGACCCCCTAACAACTATCTCCCAGAGAACTTTACAACAGGAAACATTTGTTCTATTAAAGAAAAAGAGATTGGATTGCATTGCGCTAATAGATACTTAATTAAAAAGCAGGGGGCAAGTTTGATAGGAGGTATAACTGCAAGCAACGCTCAACCACAAAGTGAAAGTGGTGCCTCGAGGGCCACATACAGCCCTCCTGCTGGTCACATCTGGGCCCCTGAACAACAGCAGAATGCTGTTTACTCTGATGACTGAGTCCTGGAATAAAAAAGAAGTTAAGATAATGAGGAAAACTTGACCTTTAAGCAAAGTGCTTAAAGGTCAAGTTACATTATTGAAGGAAGGTAGCCAGAGTGCCCTGCACAGCATCACTTTCAGGATAACACTCTACAGCAGAAGTGTTAAAGATAGTCTTGTAAAGTTCTCCAAGTTCAAAGTGTATTTCATGAACATGCGGAGCTGTTTCTTTTCTGTACATCAGGTTATTTAAGTGCATTGATAAGACTTGTCCCTGTTTCAAGTGCTAGTTTTAAAGCAGGCATTTGAACATATTAACTTTCTCCCCACCATGACAACAAAGCGAGTATTGAGCTAAGAGATGAAAGATCTGGGTGGCCTGGGTTCCCATCATGCAGAAAGATGTTGTAAGTTGCTAAGTTACTAAGTCATCTATTTCGAGGTTTTTATGTATGTGATAATAAAAGAAAACAGGCATTTGCAATGCAATCGGTCTCGCCTTTGGGACCTTACAAGTATTTAGCCATGGAAAAGAAAAGAATATGTGATGTTACAACGCATGGTGTTACCACGCAGTAGGTAACAACGCAGTTGTTACATCGTCTACGTTGTTACCACGCGTGGCATTACGTTTCAACGACTTGCGCTAGATGGTACGCTGGACCTAGGAATAGTATGAATTCCTATTCCTACCCCAGTTAGCACAACAGCAGGGAAGGTGTTGGATTTAAAAAATCCAACACATTCCCTGGTGTTGCACGCCACCTAGCGCAAGTCATTGAAACCACTTGCGAAGTAATGCCATGCGTGGTAACAACGCGTACAATGTAACGTCCGCATTGTTATCAACCCGCTTGGTATTACCAGCGTTGTAAACGATGTCTCTCAGAAGAAAGTATACCAATTAGGTGATGAAATATTTACAGTTTGTGCACAGATGGAACAAATTTTTAATCTTATTCAAAGCCATTAAGGGGGAGAATAGATCTAAAAAACAACAAAGAAAATTATTGAACAAAGAAACATGACTTGTAAATGAAATGATACTCTCATAGTGACAACAGATCGTGACTGCGAGTAAGTGACGTGTTCTTTTTACATTCAAAATCACCGTGGTCCGTTTGCAACTTCTTGGTCAGGATCATGAAAGGTATTGTGAAAATTCAAAAATACCAAGGGCCATATGTAGATAAAAGGTATTTACCGATTCGTAAATACCGAATTTTACCCATTCGGTATTTACAAATCGGTACATGCTATGTAGGTAATTATTCCGATTTTATTACCGAACCTGTAACATTCGGTAATTACCAAATCGGTATTTACCATACCATACCATTTACAATTGCCATTGATTCCTATGGGCCTTGAGGCCCATAGGAACCAATGTCAATTACCGAATCTGTAAATACCGATTCGGTAAAATTACCGAATTTACAAGGGGGACAGGGTGTCACTTTGACACCCTGTTGCACCCCTGATTCAGGCTTGTGCGCCATGTGGCACACATACATGCCCTGAGGGCATGTATGTGTGTCACATGGCACAGGTGTACATGCACAGATGTGCATGTACACAGGAATTCATTATTTACCATCAAATAGTATTTGATGGTAAATAACGAATTTCTAAGGCCCTGTGGCACTGTTTTCAGTGCCACCTACATTTCAAATTACTGATTTGGTAAACTTACAGAATCGGTAAATACCGATTCTGTAAATTTACCGAATCGGTAATCTTTAAGCACCCTACATCTGAAAATCCAAATGCCGGTCAATAATGGCCGAAATCGGCCGTTACCGACCGGTATTTGCCGTCCTACATCTGGCCCCAAGTGTCTCTAGACTGTGGTACAAAACATGGTTACCCTTGTGACAAATAAAAACTGAGACCGGTGTGGCAACAGATTGAATGGGGCAACAAAAGGTAAGGGATTAAGATGAAGACGCATTTCAGTATATTTTTTACTAGTGTATCATGCTAAAAATTGACCCTTTTTGAAAGTATAAACTTCCCGATATGACAACTACAAGGTACACTGCATGGCTAAGCAATTGAAACAACGATGGGACAAAATATATATTTTCATATTTATTTACAAACATATGGAGGGTTGAAGGGAAAACACCAGTTGGGGGAAGCCCTGGCCCTAGTGAAAAGGCAGAAGACAGTGAAATGAAAAAAATAAAAATACAGTACCATGTGGGCATCATTCAGAGAAAATGTTAAAAGTTTAATCACTGACACCAACAATAAAGCCGATTTTGCAACATGCTATGTAAAACTAGTGCAGCCTTAACATATTGCTTTATTTAAGAGGCATCTCCGCAGCATATGTATCATAAATATGCAGTTTACGTCTCAAGCCCGTAAAACCAAAGAGAACTGTCTGGTATGAGACATGCAAAGACGAATAGCAAAGAAATACTTCTGCAGACAAAGCTTATACAATTATTACAACTTGAGGAATAGCTCTGGTTGTCAAGATTCGAAAACACTATCAGGCACATGCATCAAAGGAAAAACCGGTCGCAAACAGTTAGATGCTCAGACCTTGCCCCTTTGCGACCGGTATTTTTGCATTTGGGATGCATCATCCCAAATGTAAAAATCGCAATTTAGGGAATCTCGAAATTGCGATTCCTTAAATTGCGATTGCATTTAAGGAATCCCAAATTGAGATTCCTTAAATGCAATGCATTAAAGTAAAAAAAATTGTGATTTTGCTAATAGGAGTAGCAAATTACCATGAAGTTGAACTTCATGGTAATTTGCAAAAACTTAGAAAAATGCACTTTTGTGCATTTTTCAAAGTTTCATGTTGCGCACACACATGCCCTAAGGGCATGTGTGTATGCAACATATATGCACAGATCAATTTCAGGGGTGCAACAAGGTGTCATTTTGACACCCTTGCACTCTTGAAATTGCATGAGCAATTTGCGAGTACCTACTGGTACTTGCAAATTGCTCATCCAATCTCCAATTAATTCCTTTGGGCCTGGAGGCCCATAGGAATGAATGGGACAGCATTCCTTAATTGCGTCTAGCAATTTGCGAGTCACAATTAAGGAATGTGTAGGAATCGTTATTTTTATAGTGATTCCTACATGCATAGGCTTTTGCGATTCCTTAATGCGATACCTTGATAATCGCAATTAAGGAATCGCAAAAGCCTACGTTGATGCATGTGCCAATATGTATTTTATTTCCTTGTGAATAGGTATGCTTCCAATATGTACAGCAACAAGGTGTGATAAGCCACGAAGGTCAGAGACCTCATAGCAGACAAACCCGGGTAAGATGTGACATGTTCACACAAACAAATGGATGACACCGTTAAACGTATTTCAACACATTAAGTAACAGTAAAGCATAATACGTTTTTTAAAGCACAAACTACTTTAAACAAGCATTTGCAATGCAGTAGAACTCGCATTTACGTGAGTCCTATTGCATTTAACCCCTTCGGGGCTAATGACGAGCTGGGCTCGTCATCGCGCTTACCTGTCCTGCGCGGATGACAAGGCCAGCTCGTCATCAGCCCCACCCTCGGGGGAAGCGCTGGCGCTCCCCCCGAGGCTCTCAGATCGTCATTGTTTTGCTGGGGGCGGCAGTGGAAGAGCTTCCGCTGCCGCCCCCGCCCCCCCCCATGGTAATCCCTGATGACGTCAGCGCGCACAGCGCGCGCTGACATCATCAGGGATTCCCAGCGCTCGGGAAGCCATTTGCTTCCTGCGCGCTTCAGAAGAAGGTAGGTTTTGGGACTCCGGCGGGGGTTTGGGGCAGCGAAGAGGCATCAGGGGAGAGGAAAGAGATTTTCCTTTCCCCTGATGTCTCTTTGCAGGGCATTTCTGCCTCACGATCGCGCACAGCGTCGCGATTGTGCGGCGGAAATGCCCCCACTAGACACCAGGGATATACTTTTAGTTTTTAGGAAGTGACCCCTTGGGCAAGGGTCACTTCCAGGCTGGCTGGCAATATGTTTTCGTTTTTCTGCCCCCCCTGGGGGGAAATCGGCCCGTTTTTTCGGCCGTTTTGCCCCCAGGGGGGGCAGAAATTCCCCACTAGCACCAGGGATATAGATTTGTACAAAGATGGCGGCCATTTATTTTGTTTACGTTTTTCTGTCCCCCCTGGGGGCAAATCGGCCCGTTTTTTTTTGCCGTTTTGCCCCCAGGGGGGACAGAAAATGCCCACTAGACACCAGGGATGTAATTTTAGTTTTTAGGAAGCGACCCCTTGGGCAAGGGTCGCTTCCAGGTGGGGTCTGAGTATGTTTTCGTTTTTCTGCCCCCCCTGGGGGGAAATCGGCCCGTTTTTCGGCCGTTTTGCCCCCAGGGGGGGCAGAAATTACCCACTAGAACCAGGGATTTTTGTTGGGGCAATGTGTTTGTTTTGGGAAGCGACCCCTTGGGTAAGGGTCGCTTCCAGGTGGACATGATTGTGTTTTTGTTTTTCTGTCCACCCTGGGGGCAAATCGGCCTGTTTTTTTTGCCGTTTTGCCCCCAGGGGGGGCGGAAAATGCCCACTAACACAAAGTTTTTAGGAAGCGACCCCGTGGGCATGTTTGCTGGTGGTGTGTGTGGGGAGTGGTACTTGGCTGGATGGTGTGCGTGGAGCGGTGCTTGGCTGGCGGTGTGTGTGGAGTGGTACTTGGCTGTCGGTGTGCGCTGAGTGGTGTTTGGCTGGCGGTGTGCGTGGAGGGGTACTTGGCTATCTATGCACAGAGTGGTGCTTGGCTGGCGGTGTGTGTGGAGTGGCGCTTGGCTGGTGGTGTGTGTAGAGTGGTACTTGGCTGTCTGTGCACGGAGTGGTGCTTGGCTGGCGGTGTGTGTGGAGTGGCGCTTGGCTGGTGGTGTGCGTGGAGTGCTACTTTGCTGTCTGTGCACGGAGTGCTGCTTGGCTGGTGGTGTGTGTGGAGTGGCGCTTGGCTGGTGGTGTGCGTGGAGTGCTACTTTGCTGTCTGTGCACGGAGTGCTGCTTGGCTGGTGGTGTGTGTGGAGTGGCGCTTGGCTGGTGTTGTGCGTGGAGTGCTACTTTGCTGTCTGTGCACGGAGTGCTGCTTGGCTGGCGGTGTGTGTGGAGTGGCGCTTGGCTGGTGGTGTGCGTGGAGTGCTACTTTGCTGTCTGTGCACGGAGTGCTGCTTGGCTGGCGGTGTGTGTGGAGTGGCGCTTGGCTGGTGGTGTGCGTGGAGTGCTACTTTGCTGTCTGTGCACGGAGTGCTGCTTGGCTGGCGGTGTGTGTGGAGTGGCGCTTGGCTGGCGGTGTGTGTGGAGTGGCGCTTGGCTGGATGGTGCTTGGCTGGCGGTGAGTGGTGCTTGGCTGGTGGTGCTTGTGGAGTGGCGCTTGGCAGGTGGTGTGCGTGGAGTGCTACTTTGCTGTCTGTGCACGGAGTGGTGCTTTGCTGGCGGTGTGTGTGGAGTGGCGCTTGGCTGTTAGTGTGCGTGGAGTGCTACTTTGCTGTCTGTGCACGGAGTGCTGCTTGGCTGGCGGTGTGTGTGGAGTGGCGCTTGGCTGGTGGTGTGCGTGGAGTGCTACTTTGCTGTCTGTGCACGGAGTGCTGCTTGGCTGGCGGTGTGTGTGGAGTGGCGCTAGGCTGGATGGTGCTTGGCTGGCGGTGAGTGGTGCTTGGCTGGTGGTGCTTGTGGAGTGGCGCCTGGCAGGTGGTGTGCGTGGAGTGCTACTTTGCTGTCTGTGCACGGAGTGGTGCTTGGCTGGCGGTGTGTGTGGAGTGGCGCTTGGCTGTTAGTGTGCGTGGAGTGCTACTTTGCTGTCTGTGCACGGAGTGCTGCTTGGCTGGCGGTGTGTGTGGAGTGGCGCTTGGCTGGTGGTGTGTGTAGAGTGGTACTTGGCTGTCTGTGCACGGAGTGGTGCTTGGCTGGCGGTGTGTGTGGAGTGGCGCTTGGCTGGTGGTGTGCGTGGAGTGCTACTTTGCTGTCTGTGCACGGAGTGCTGCTTGGCTGGTGGTGTGTGTGGAGTGGCGCTTGGCTGGTGGTGTGCGTGGAGTGCTACTTTGCTGTCTGTGCACGGAGTGCTGCTTGGCTGGTGGTGTGTGTGGAGTGGCGCTTGGCTGGTGTTGTGCGTGGAGTGCTACTTTGCTGTCTGTGCACGGAGTGCTGCTTGGCTGGCGGTGTGTGTGGAGTGGCGCTTGGCTGGTGGTGTGCGTGGAGTGCTACTTTGCTGTCTGTGCACGGAGTGCTGCTTGGCTGGCGGTGTGTGTGGAGTGGCGCTTGGCTGGTGGTGTGCGTGGAGTGCTACTTTGCTGTCTGTGCACGGAGTGCTGCTTGGCTGGCGGTGTGTGTGGAGTGGCGCTTGGCTGGCGGTGTGTGTGGAGTGGCGCTTGGCTGGATGGTGCTTGGCTGGCGGTGAGTGGTGCTTGGCTGGTGGTGCTTGTGGAGTGGCGCTTGGCAGGTGGTGTGCGTGGAGTGCTACTTTGCTGTCTGTGCACGGAGTGGTGCTTTGCTGGCGGTGTGTGTGGAGTGGCGCTTGGCTGTTAGTGTGCGTGGAGTGCTACTTTGCTGTCTGTGCACGGAGTGCTGCTTGGCTGGCGGTGTGTGTGGAGTGGCGCTTGGCTGGTGGTGTGCGTGGAGTGCTACTTTGCTGTCTGTGCACGGAGTGCTGCTTGGCTGGCGGTGTGTGTGGAGTGGTGCTTGGCTGGCGGTGTGTGTGGAGTGGTGCTTGGCTGGCGGTGTGTGTGGAGTGGTGCTTGGCTGTCTGTGCACGGAGTGGTGCTTTGCTGGCGGTGTGTGTGGAGTGGCGCTTGGCTGGTGGTGTTCGTGGAGTGGTACTTGGCTGTCTGTGCATGGAGTGGTGTTTGGCTGATGGTGTGTGTGGAGTGGTGCTTGGCTGGCGGTGTGTGTGGACTGGTGCTTGGCTGGCGGTGTGTGTGGAGTGGTGCTTGGCTGGCGGTGTGTGTGGAGTGGTGCTTGGCTGGCGGTGTGTGTGGAGTGGTGCTTGGCTGGCGGTGTGTGTGGAGTGCTGCTTGGCTGGCGGTGTGTGTGGAGTGGTGCTTGGCTGGCAGTGTGTGTGGAATGGTGCTTTGCTGGCAGTTTGTGTGGAATGGTGCTTGGCTGGCAGTGTGTGTGGAGTGGCGCTTGGCTGGTGGTGTTTGCGGAGTGGTACTTGGCTGGAGGGTGTGCGTGGAGCGGTGTTTAGCTGTCTGTGCACGGAGTGGTGCTTGGCTGGCGGTGTGCGTGGAGAGGCGCTTGGCTGGTGGTGTGCGCTGAGTGTTTGGCTGGCGGTGTGCATGGTCTGGTGCTTGGCTGGTGGTGTGGGTGGACTGGCGCTCGGCTGGCGGTGTGTGAGTAGTTACTTTCTGTTGGTCACTGCACACACTGCTTGTTGAGTGACACTCCACGCAGTCCATCAATTTGTGCAGTTCCAGTGTCAGAAATGTGGGCGTGTGAAAGTGATGGGCCCTTGAATGGCGCTGTTTGCTGGTGTGAGTGTTGAAATGTGATGGGTCCGCGGCTGGCGGTGTGAATGTTTTGAATGTGTCACACGTACGAAAGGTGTATGAATGGCCTGTAAAGAGGTTGGTGCCTTGACGTGGCTTTACAGCTCACGAGCTGTGAGTCAGTGGTTCAGTTTATCATACTTGCAATTATACACAGTGTATTTCATTTTTGTGAAATTACTTGCGTATACAATTGTATGTACTGAATCATCACTCACCCTCGTGCCAAATCCAACCAGTATGTGTGTGTGCTTGCGGATTAGATGGGTGTGCAGTAATAATTGTTTTTTTTCTCTTTCTGCATTAGGGTGTACCTTGTCCCTTATTGTGATTGTTGTAATGTGTTGCTTTTATTCCAGATGGTGTCAGTGGTCTTGTTTGTATCAGGTATGAAAGGTGCGTGAATGGCCTGTAAAACGGTTGGTGCCTTGTCGTGGCTTTACAGCTCACGAGTTGCGAGTCACTAGTTCGGTTTTTATGCATTTATTTATTGACAGAGCATTTCATTTTTTTGAAATATCTTGTTAATAAAATTTTATATACTGAACCATCACTCGCCCTCGTGCCAAATCCAACCTGTATGTGTGTGTCTTTGAGGAATAGATAGCCGTGCTTGAATGTTTGTCTTTTGAGTAACTCTGTTAAGGTGAGGTACCCTTTTACTCGGGAGAACAAGGGGAACGCTGGGTGGTAGGACATTTTTGCCGGCACGGCGATCCCACGGCAAAATTTTTGTAAAAGTGCTATTTTTACCTAATTAAGGTTTGCAAGGAGTTCTGGGTAGGAAAACATTGGGGGACCCACGCATGCCATACCTCCCTGGACTCCCCCGGGTGTCTACTTTTCAGAAATGTGTGGGTTTGGTAGGTTTCCCTAGATGGCTGTCTCGCACGGGGCCAGAAACCCAGGTAACCCCTCTTGCAAAAGCTGGAGAATTCATGTCCACCAGCTTTTGCAAGAGGGGTTACCCGGGTTTTTGGCCCCGTGCGAGACAGCCATCTAGGGAAACCTACCAAACCCACACATTTCTGAAAAGTAGACACCCGGGGGCTTCCAAGGAGGTATGGCTTGCGTGGATCCTCCAACGTTCCTTTACCCAGAATCCCTTGCAAACCTCATTTTTTGCTTGGAAATAATCATTTTTTTTCACACGTTTTAGTGTGGGAAAGCGTGGCATCACTGGGCTCACACAAATTACCTCCCACCCAGCATTCCCCAAGGTCTCCCGATAAAAATGGTACCTCACTTGCGTGGGTAGGCATAGCGGCTGCTTTAGGAAAAGGCCCAATTCATACTGTGGAGACAAAAACATTACCTTTAGCCAAATAATCTTATTTTTTGAGGGGGTCACCTGAGCTTTTGGCCCGGGGCTTGGCAGGCATCTTTGGAAACTACCAAACCCAAACAGTTCTGAGAACTAGACACCCGGGGGAGTCCAGGGTGGTATGGCATGCGTGGGTCCCCCAATGTTTTCCTACCCAGAAACCCCTGCAAACCTGAAATTTTGGTCCAAAAACCAACTTTTCCATACTTTTTTGGGTGGGATCTCGCTGCCGGAACAAATGTCCTACCACCCAGCGTTTCCCTTGTTCTCCCGAGTAAAATGATACCTCACTTGTGTGGGTGGGCCAAAGGCAAGTGACTTAGGCTGGGGTGCTTAATTTGTAAAACGTAAATATGAGTAAAAACTACCTTTTTCAAAATTCATTTTTGGGGTGTTCTGCTTTGGGGCACCCACACAAGTGAGGTATCCTTTTACTCGGGAGAACAAGGGGAACGCAGGGTGGTACGACTTTTTTGCCGGCACGGCAATCCCACGCCAAAAAGTTTGGAAAAGTGCAATTTTTACCTAATTTTAAGGTTTGCAGAGAGTTCTGGGTAGGAAAACATTGGGGGACCCATGCATGCCATACCTCCCTGGACTCCCCCGGGTGTCTAGTTTTCAGAACTGTTTAGGTTTGCTACTTTGCAAAGAATACCACCGAGCCCCGGGCCACAAATTCAGATCCCCCCCCCCAAAATCAAGGTAGTTTTGCAATAAGGTAATGTAAATTCACCACCGTACGATTTGAACCGTTTCCTGTTTCAGCCACTATGTCTACCCACGCAAGTGAGGTACCGTTTTTTTCGGGAGACCTGGGGGCACGCTGGGTGGGTGGAAATTTGTTGATCCACGCAGATTCCAGAACTTTCCACCACAGAAATGTGAGGAAAATGTGTTTTTTTGGTCACATTTTTATGTTTGTAAGGGATTCTGGGTAACAAAACCTGGGGGTAGGCAGACGAGTCACCCCATCCTGAATTGCCCTGGGTGTCTAGTTTTCAGAAATGTATAGGTTTGCTAGTTTTCCCTAGGTGCTGGCAGAGCTACGGCGCAAAAACAAAAGGTAGTCTTTTTGTCAGAATCGTGCAAAATTTCACTGGGAAATTGAGGTGCGACCATGCTGCGTTTTGCGCTGTGTCATGTCGCAGCCACTATGCCTACCCACGCAAGTGAGGTACCATTTTTTTCGGGAGACCTGGGGGCACGCTGGGTGGGTGGAAATTTGTTGATCCACGCAGATTCCAGAACTTTCCACCACAGAAATGTGAGGAAAATGTGTTTTTTTGGTCAAATATTTATGTTTTCAAGGGATTCTGGGTAACAAAACCTGGGGGTAGGCAGACGAGTCACCCCATCCTGAATTGCCCTGGGTGTCTAGTTTTCAAAAATGTATAGGTTTGCTAGGTTTCCTTAGGTGCTGGCAGAGCTACGGCGCAAAAACAAAAGGTAGTCTTTTTGTCCGAATAGTGCAAAATTTCACTGGGAAATTGAGGTGCGACCATGCTGCGTTTTGCGCTGTTTCATGTCGCAGCCACTATGCCTACCCACGCAAGTGAGGTACCATTTTTTTCGGGAGACCTGGGGGCACGCTGGGTGGGTGGAAATTTGTTGATCCACGCAGATTCCAGAACTTTCCACCACAGAAATGTGAGGAAAATGTGTTTTTTTGGTCACATTTTTATGTTTGTAAGGGATTCTGGGTAACAAAACCTGGGGGTAGGCAGACGAGTCACCCCATCCTGAATTGCCCTGGGTGTCTAGTTTTCAGAAATGTATAGGTTTGCTAGTTTTCCCTAGGTGCTGGCAGAGCTACGGCGCAAAAACAAAAGGTAGTCTTTTTGTCAGAATTGTGCAAAATTTCACTGGGAAATTGAGGTGCGACCATGCTGCGTTTTGCGCTGTTTCATGTCGCAGCCACTATGCCTACCCACGCAAGTGAGGTACCATTTTTTTCGGGAGACCTGGGGGCACGCTGGGTGGGTGGAAATTTGTTGATCCACGCAGATTCCAGAACTTTCCACCACAGAAATGTGAGGAAAATGTGTTTTTTTGGTCACATTTTTATGTTTGTAAGGGATTCTGGGTAACAAAACCTGGGGGTAGGCAGACGAGTCACCCCATCCTGAATTGCCCTGGGTGTCTAGTTTTCAGAAATGTATAGGTTTGCTAGTTTTCCCTAGGTGCTGGCAGAGCTACGGCGCAAAAACAAAAGGTAGTCTTTTTGTCAGAATCGTGCAAAATTTCACTGGGAAATTGAGGTGCGACCATGCTACGTTTTGCGCTGTTTCATGTCGCAGCCACTATGCCTACCCACGCAAGTGAGGTACCATTTTTTTCGGGAGACCTGGGGGCACGCTGGGTGGGTGGAAATTTGTTGATCCACGCAGATTCCAGAACTTTCCACCACAGAAATGTGAGGAAAATGTGTTTTTTTGGTCAAATATTTATGTTTTCAAGGGATTCTGGGTAACAAAACCTGGGGGTAGGCAGACGAGTCACCCCATCCTGAATTGCCCTGGGTGTCTAGTTTTCAAAAATGTATAGGTTTGCTAGGTTTCCTTAGGTGCTGGCAGAGCTACGGCGCAAAAACAAAAGGTAGTCTTTTTGTCCGAATAGTGCAAAATTTCACTGGGAAATTGAGGTGCGACCATGCTGCGTTTTGCGCTGTTTCATGTCGCAGCCACTATGCCTACCCACGCAAGTGAGGTACCATTTTTTTCGGGAGACCTGGGGGCACACTGGGTGGATGGAAATTTGTTGATCCACGCAGATTCCAGAACTTTCCCCCACAGAAATGTGAGGAAAATGTGTTTTTTTGGTCAAATTTTTTTGTTTGAAAGGGATTCTGGGTAACAAAACCTGGGGGTAGGCAGACGAGTCACCCCATCCTGAATTGCCCTGGGTGTCTAGTTTTCAGAAATGTATAGGTTTGCTAGGTTTCCCTAGGTGCTGGCAGAGCTACGGCGCAAAAACAAAAGGTAGTCTTTTTGTCCGAATCGTGCAAAATTTCACTGGGAAATTGAGGTGCGACCATGCTGCGTTTTGCGCTGTTTCATGTCGCAGCCACTATGCCTACCCACGCAAGTGAGGTACCATTTTTTTCGGGAGACCTGGGGGCACACTGGGTGGATGGAAATTTGTTGATCCACGCAGATTCCAGAACTTTCCACCACAGAAATGTGAGGAAAATGTGTTTTTTTGGTTAAATTGTTTTGTTTGAAAGGGATTCTGGGTAACAAAACCTGGGGGTAGGCAGACGAGTCACCCCATCCTGAATTGCCCTGGGTGTCTAGTTTTCAGAAATGTATAGGTTTGCTAGGTTTCCCTAGGTGCTGGCAGAGCTACGGCGCAAAAACAAAAGGTAGTCTTTTTGTCTGAATCGTGCTAAATTTCACTGGGAAATTGAGGTGCGACCATGCTGCGTTTTGCGCTGTTTCATGTCGCAGCCACTATGCCTACCCACGCAAGTGGGGTACCATTTTTTTCGGGAGACCTGGGGGCACGCTGGGTGGGTAGAAATTTGTTGATCCACGCAGATTCCAGAACTTTCCCCCACAGAAATGTGAGGAAAATGTGTTTTTTTGGTCAAATATTTTTGTTTGAAAGGGATTCTGGGTAACAAAACCTGGGGGTAGGCAGACGAGTCACCCCATCCTGAATTGCCCTGGTTGTCTAGTTTTCAAAAATGTATAGGGTTGCTAGGTTTCCCTAGGTGCTGGCAGAGCTACGGCGCAAAAACAAAAGGTAGTCTTTTTGTCCGAATCGTGCTAAATTTCACTGGGAAATTGAGATGCGACCATGCTGCGTTTTGCGCGGTTTCATGTCGCAGCCACTATGCCTACCCACGCAAGTGAGGTACCATTTTTTTCGGGAGACCTAGGGGCACGCTGGGTGGGTGCAAATTTGTTGATCCACGCAGATTCCAGAACTTTCCACCACAGAAATGTGAGGAAAATGTGTTTTTTTGGTCAAATATTTATGTTTGCAAGGGATTCTGGGTAACAAAACCTGGGGGTAGGCAGACGAGTCACCCCATCCTGAATTGCCCTGGGTGTCTAGTTTTCAAAAATGTATAGGTTTGCTAGGTTTCCCTAGGTGCTGGTTGAGCTACGGCTCAAAAACAAAAGGTAGTCTCTTTGTCCAAAGAGCTTAAGATTTCACTGGGAAATTGAGGAGCGACCACGTTGCATTTTGTGCCGTTTCCCGTGGTAGGCACAAGGCCGACCCACACAAGTGAGGTACCATTTTTTTCGGGAGACCTGGGGGCACGCTGGGTGGGTGGAAATTTGTTGATCCACGCAGATTCCAGAACTTTCCACCACAGAAATGTGAGGAAAATGTGTTTTTTTTTTCAAAATCTGAGCTTTGCAAGGGATTCTGGGTAACAAAACCTGGTGGTAGGCAGTCGAGTCATCCCATCCTGAATTCCCCTGGGTGTCTACTTTTCAAAAATGTATAGGTTTGCTAGGTTTCCCTAGGTGCCGGAAGAACTAGGGTGCAAAAACTACAGGTAGGCACTTTGCCAAAAAAGGGTCAATTTGTAACTGCAAAATTTAGGTGTGACCACGTTGCATTTTGCGCCGTTTCCTGTCGCAGGCACAAGGCCGACCCACACAAGTGAGGTACCGTTTTTATCGGGACACTTGGGGTAATTCAGATTTGTAAATCAACTGTTATTACCAATTGAGCTTTCTTGCATTTCTCCCTTTGAATGAAAGATATTGTGTAGAAAAAAAAACTTTATGAAAAATGACCAATAATTCTCATGCTAGTATGAGTATTCCCAACTTTGAAAATGTGCAATTATATACTGTTTCTGAACTCTATAATTTGTACCCAATTCATACATACATAGGTGTCTTTCGTGCAGATTATTCCATGTGTACATTTTCCAAGACAAAGTGCACCATACCCAGTAAATGAAAAAATACCATTGCAAGTTGCTGCTCAGTTTTTGGATCTGGGTTCGTCGGGTTCTTGGTGAAACTACAAGTCCCATATATCCCCACAACCAGGAAGGTCTAACGGATGTAACGGTATATTGCTTTCCAAGAGCTGTCAAAATTAGAGAAAGTTATAGGTGAAAACGTTGAGACAAAAGGCCGTTGTTTTCAACAAATTTTCAAATATTCCAATATCTAACTGTTAGTTTCTATAACGAACCCTTCATGGATTTAGACAAATGACCCCTTTCTGAATTCAGAATTTTGTCTATTTTTCGGAAATGTAAAGCTTTCCAGGATCCATTATTGCTTTCAAACTCATTTCTACCATTAACTGGAAGGAGGTGGAAAGCTCTAAAAATAGCAAAAATAGGCTATGTCCCAGAAAAATGCCAAAACTGAGTGAAAAATTTCGGTTCTCTGACAAAACACTGTCATTCCCTAAAAGCTGAGAAAATGGAGAATTCAGCCCCACAAACCCTTTTTTGATACCATATTCAGGGAAAAAGCCAGAGGCTTTCATTTGCAGCCCGTTTTTCCCATTTTTCTGAAAAAAACAAAAAAAACACTATATTTTGGTTAATTTCTGGGACCCCTCCAAGGGAATCCACAAACCCTGGGCGCCTTTAGAATCCCCATGATGTTGGAAGAAAAGGACGCAAATTTGGCGCGGATCCCTTATGTGGTCAAAAAGTTACAAGGGCCTAAGCGCGCACTACCCCAAAACACCAAAAAAAGCCTTAGCACAGGAGGGGGAAAAGGCCTAGCAGCGAAGGGGTTAAAATGGGATTGCGGGCAGGCAAAAAAGTACGAATGGGAGTGCGGGGGTGGTGGACCGAGAAGTCATGGACTGCGAAAGGGGAGGGGGTAAGCCACACGAACAAAATAGTTTTAAAATTAAAGGGATCCCTTATACAGCTGGCCTCACAAGAAGCCATCTGGCCTTACAGTCTGTCCCCTGCAGGTAGAAATGTGTGACCAAAGGCACAGGGGCGAGGAATTACATTTTCTTATTCTGAATATCACGGTTCAGAGCACTGTGAAGATGATGTCAAGCTGAACCCTAATACATGTCAGTGCTAGTAGCAGCTTTTAAAAGGAGAGATTACCATCAGAAAAAACAGATCTCTCTGGGTGATGACAGCTCAGTGGGCACATATGCCACCGTGAGACTTATTTTAGACCCAGCAGACCTGCGCAGGCTCTTGCGGCGTGGTGCCAGGGCTGCACACTTGCCCATTCAGGGGGCATCGGCCCGCACGCAGCGTGCTGCATTGTTGTTAAAATACTTCGTAAGCACTGAATGGCCTAAAACAGCAGGTCTGTTAGCCACGTTAATTCACTCACTGACTTTTTATTTTTACATTTTCATTTCTTAATTGAATTTAGTGCACGCTTTGACACGGCTCAGCGGTAAGAAAAAAAAATCAGCAAGTTTAAAAAAACTACCCCTATGTTAATGACCGGCAGTGGGAAGGCCGGGTCGAACTAGCATTTCTTCGTCAGATAATGGTCTTGGTTTGTGCTGAGCAGGGCTGGGAGCTGGTCTTATTCATGGTGGACTTGCAGGGCCTCGCAGAAGGTGTAGTCGGTGAAGCACTCCATCAGGCTGGTCTTGCCCACCCAGCGGGAGCCAATGGTGATGGCCTGCAGCTTTAAGTCAGACGGTCACTGCGGCTGCTTTCCTGCAGGACTGACCGCCTCCCAGAGCCGGAGAGCTCCGATTTGTGCAATAAAGTGATTGTGAGGTGAGGCGGGGGAATCAAGGTGGCTCCTTTGTGCCTACTCGCTGCGGCATCGCTTGGGCTTTGGGGAGCCTGCTTTGTTGATGGCGATGGTGGAGCAGGGAAATAAGTGCGGAAAGCAGCTATTACTTTCTCTTCGTGTTCTGAAACTCACAACCCTTCTTAAACATTGCCACAAGGTGTTCATGTGGTGCGCATGCGTACAATGTAAAAACAAGCATCTTCAAAAAGTCACAAACGGGAGTGAGGTGGGGGGTGGTGTCCCAAGCAGCCACAAGAACAAAATAGCTTTTAAAATAAAGGGGCTGATAGCCATGGAAGTATACAAAAGACGACATGGCCGTCAGGAAGAGGGACTAACAAGCCGAAATCCAATCAGAATGCAGCATTTACAATGTAAGCCAATCAAAAAGATGGGTGGAAAGTGGGTGGAGCTTCCATGAAGCTTCCCCTCATAGTGTATATTGCAAGCCTCGGAAAGCGAGCAGCACATGCACTGCAACGCTAGGCAAGACTGAAGGAAATTAAATGCCCAGGATCACACAACTACCCTGCTGTTATTAGAGGCAATGTTCTAGGTTCAGTGCGTGCTAGTTGCATGGGTAGAGTATGGGTCTTACTTGCACAGCACATCAAGTCTTTTGCCCCCCAGACTGTCCTTGTCCGAGGTGTGCAAGGTAGACTTCTGTACAATTCACTTACAGCACGGGTACTCATAGTACGGTCCGCGGGCCAGTGGCGGCCCGGCAAGCCTTCCCTGGCGGCCCGCTGACCTTCCTGACATCGTACCCGTGTTGTATTTAAAAAAAAAATTGATTGTGTCTTCAAACACTGCTGGTTGCTGCAGCGCGAGTCTGAGAGACTCTGCTGCTCTGTGGGGGCCGGCCGCCGGGTGATTCCAATGATGGTGGAGCTGCAGGGGCCTAAGAAGAGGTTAAGTACAGCAAGGCCTCATTAACATACAAATGGTCTTTCTAAAGACCTGTGAAGTGCTCGGGTGGGGCTGTGTGTGCCAGAAGGCTGTCTCGGCCCAGGCTGACACACGCAGGGTGAGGTGAACACGCAGGGTGAGGTGAAGAGGGTGACAAAGGGAGGTAGTGGGACGGAGGGAAAGGAGACAGAAAGAAACATCGGGGCTTGTTCCATTAAATATGAGCTAATGAAAACAGTTTAACATAGATACTTTAGGTAGATATACACCACCTATGTGTATCTCGCCTGCTGTCTCTAATGTAGTCATCAAGTGTTTATTTAATGATAGAGCTTATATAGAGATTACTTTATTCTCTTAATTACAGTGATCAAATAGCACGTGCTTGGCAAGAGCAGCAGCAAGTGCAGAATCCAGAAACACCGTCTGGTGTTCAAATCAAAAAGGTTTCTTAGTTGCATAGACGCATTCCAAACTTGCCTGCAGTCCGTGCATGTTGAAGCGCTGGTGCGCTTCTGTTCGAGTAATTATGTTATTGCTGGCAATTCCTGCAGTGCAGGGGTATTGGGACCACTCAGTCCAATGCAGGTAAGCAATTGAAACTGCAGTATTGCGGTCCTTCAGACAAGCAGCACTAGTGCTTAGGGCACTGTCTTTAGAAACCACATTGTTTTTAAAACAGGCAACGTTTCTCAGTCCCGGCGTCACAATGAACAAGATGCTGGCGCTCCCTTTTAGGGGAATTATGGTAATGCCAGCCCCTCACAGATACATGTGCTGGGGCACTGGGAGGGAGGAAAAGGGAGGGAGACAGAGGGAGAGGGAGGGAAAGGAATGGAGAGGGAGACAGACAGACAGAGGGAGGGAGACAGACAGAGGGAGGGAGACAGACAGTGAGAGGGGGAGGGAGACAGACAGGGCGAGGGAGACGGAGGGGACAGAGGGAGACAGACAGAAAGAGGGAGACAGAGGGAGGGAGACAGACAGAGGGAGGGAGACAGACATTGGGAGGGAGACAGACAGGGAGACAGACAGAGGGAGGAGGGTGACAGACGGAGGGAGCCAGATGGAGGGAGCCAGATGAAGGGAGACAGAGGGAGGGAGGGAGAGGGAGACAGAGGGAGGGTGACAGAAAGAGGGAGGGAGGGAGACAGACGGAGGGAGAAGGGAGACGGAGGGAGACAGATGGAGGGAGAAGGGAGAGAGAGAGAGAGAGGGAGACAGGGAAGGAGACAGGGAGGGAGACAGGCATATGGAGACAGAGGGAAGGAGACAGGCATATGGAGACAGAGGGAGGGAGGCAGAGGGTGACAGAGGGAGACAGACAGGTGGAGGGAGGGAAAGGGAGACAGACAGATGGAGGGAGAGAGAGGGAGTGAGACAGTCAGAGTTGGACATAAGGAGAGAGAGGGAGTGAGACAGTCAGAGTGAGTGAGACAGCGGGAGACAGGGAGAGAGGGAGAGAGAACTAGAGAGAGGGAGGGAGAGAGAGATAGAGATAAAGAAAGAGAGAGAGAGAGAGATGTGTGTATGCCGGGTCTGGTGGCTCAGTGGACGAAGGCGTCCGTTGCAGGGACCTGTGATCAACCTCATGGTCAGTTTTTTTTGTTGCTCTAGCCCCGCCCCCTCCCCTACTGACCCCGCCCCTACTGGTGCGGCCCTCAGACACAAACCACACTGTAAATTTGGCCCCCCGAGAGAAAGTTTGTGAGTACCCATGACTTACAGGGTCTACTGTATGGAATAAGGAAATGGAGGAACATGAGGGTTGTGGGGTTTGTGACAGCAATAGAAAAGTAAAATAAGAGATTGTGTCAATATGTGATATACCGCCACGACACACACAACACCACCATCCCCACACACGCCCTAGTGACTATGAACATGAATTTGGCAAAATTAGATTTGTATTATTTCATAATTTTGTGCACAATAACAAGCACATATAGAGCAGCACTAAGAATATTGTGTTCTTGCAGGGTTTTGCCAAATTAACGGCGCAAGGAGAAGTACTATTTTTGTATGTATCTAAATAAAATAATGCTTATGCATAATAATGTTTTCTTTTTCTAGGTTTGTCAAACTTGCAGGCGATATTATTATAAAGGCTTAGATTGTAAGGTGATACACTAACATGCATTTTGATGCAGTGGATTCTCCAGGGGCTACCAAGGATGGTAATAAGTAGTTAGCAATGAGTATATGGCAATGTAGAAGGATAGTGTGCATTGAATAACTTCGCTTCGTATTATAATGTTTTCAGGATACAATGTGTACATATTTAAAATGTCTTTTAGTATACAGGTGCAGTCTTTAGGGGTGATTGCAAATATTTTTCCAGGTATAAGGGATTGGCACAGTTCCACAACTGAGTATTTTGATTCCCAAAGATGTCACTGTAACAGAGATTTTCATCTGTGTTTGCTGTTGGGCCATGCTCTAGTACAATGTTTTAATCCTTCTTTTGCTTTTGGAGATAATGGATTTTTTTAAAGTCTTTTACAGGAATGACAATATAATTTTTAGATTCTTTCCTTCGTCCCTCTACCTACACAGTGTAATAGGTTTCCTGTTTTCAAAATGTTTCCATGCATGTGCTCAATGATAACGTTTCCACCCTCTCATGTCTGGTTAGGAAGCTCCACTGGTGCAAATGTGTTTTATATTTCTGAAACTTTTGCCCACACAATTACACCACTATTGATTTCACACCTAACAACAGGTAATAGATAGGGAATGTATGGTGAGGAGTAGACCGCACATTTTGTACAATGGGTGGATCAGGTGTCCACAAAAGGGAGGAGTCATGTGACCAATTTCTTTTCATTTCATATAACTGCTGATTTCTCTCATATGATAATAGGTTGTTTTATCTCAGCCTGTCATTTTCTACCTTTTTTCAGTTCTTGTAAGAGACGTATCACCCAATCGTTTGGATTTGTTAATCTTTCTAAAGCTTTTACAATGAACTGGAGACGTATGTTTTTCCCCTGTTTTCTTGCATGCCAGTGCTAAGGTTCAGCAAGAGTAAATATCTCGCATGGTAGTGCTAAAGTCAGCTGTAGTACTCAATGCAAAGCAACATCAAAGACTAACGTGAGAGCGAACTACACATTTCCACGCCTTTTGCTCATGCCCCTCCACAGCCACAAAAAGTCCAAGAAAGTGTGTCAGCGTAGTCAAAGTAACTCAGATCTATGACTAGGAAGACGTATGCCTAGAAAAACTTAAGACACACAAAGAATGCATGGTGGGATTCCACCATCTTTGTTGTCTATCAGTAGCACTCATGTCTGGGCCTTCTCCATCAGGAGCTGCAAACTGTTCTTCTCAAGGCCCCTGCCAACGTCCACATCAGACGCCTGTCCAGCTGTGGAGTGTGATGATCTCCTAGACCAATGGCTCTCACACCAGTAAAAGTATCAGGACCAAAAAAGGTAAACACCAAGCATCAACAACAACTCAAGGGACACACTGCAAGTACAATGTTCACTCCATAAAGCAGCAAGCTAGAGATGAAGAGGGCTGGTACTGCTTCATACCATCATAGGATCAGAATAGTACCTGCAGGCTTGGCCTCAGGACATCTGCCTTTCAAGGATCTTCATGTTTTCTTCAAGTGCCAAGTGTCCATTAAAGTACTGTGACCTCTGACTCTACACAAAGGGGACAATAACATGTTTGGGAGCAAGATTGCTGGTGCCTACTTCAATGGGAGTGTTTAACTTGCTAGGCTATTGCAAGTATTGATCACCTTCATTGCCTAGGGTTCTGGCTGACAGATTCTGCTGGAACAACCTCACCTTCATTTTTACTTTCACTTTCATTTTAGATTACTGATTGCTAAAGCACTTGTAACGGCTGACACAAAATAAAAGATACAGGATTGACCATCTAAGAGGCACCAGAGACTGCCACCTCTGCTAAGTAGGCCCAGATCTGGTTATGAGACCAAAAGGTTATTTGTGCTACCGTAACACTCATGTTGCCTGCGGATTCCTCTACAGCCCTTCCACTAGGAACATTAAATGGGATTGAGATTTTAAACTATTTATCACTGATTTGGGAATGCAATGGAGTATAGAATGTATAGGATGCACTGTGGTAAAGAGACCTTATTGGCTGAGCAGAAGGAAGTGATGAAAAGTTAGAGTATTATGGTATCAAGTATTTGTGCACACCTACTCCAACAGTACCTAGTAGATAATAACTTGCAGAGTAATAGAGGACATCACATTTTGTCATCTACAACTGTATAATAGATACACTTACCTGGAAGTTCCATTACCAATGTTATGGAATGTAAACACCACAAAAATAATTAAGAAATGAGTAGGTTTGATAGGACACAAATTGCAAAGAATACAATAGAAAGGGAAAATATTGCCAAAGGGCACAAAGGATAGCGCTGCATAGCAGTGGTAGTGTTAGTTCCCGGAGGTTCGCAGAGGTCATAGTAGTCGGTTGCACTGTGGTCAGGATAATTGTACTAACTGGATACAATAACTGTACTAGTTACAACACCCTGCTTACTAAGGAGACATTTTGAAGTATCAACATGATGCTGGGGAGGCCTTGTGAATAGGATGTTGTGATTTGGTATCAGATGGGGTAATGTAGAAGCCACCTTTAGAATGTGATACCAAATATCTAATTTAAAGGCCTGTAGAATGTTGACACAAAAGAATGAATTAACTGTTTCTGAAGCTGCTGAAAGTAAAGATGCTTTTGTAATGCAAGGCTTGCTCAAGAACCACATTCAGTCAGTACATGATGCTAACTTAGCTACAAGTGCCTGGGCACACCATATATGGAAATAGCACAGTCTATGTGCACTTCACTAGGCCAGATTTTGCAAAGTCACTTCTGTAGAAATTACTGTTACTGGTAAATTGCATTAGCTTAGACAGTCCCAACATTTCACAAACAAAGATCCCATGGGTAGCAACAAGTCACACCACCTCAGACCATGCAGCCAATGCAGGTATCATGCAGTGTTGGCCTCTTCTGACTGACCTAGTATTCTATACTTGTGTAATTTGCTGAGGCTACTGATGGTCAAAAGCCAACTCTTGGCTTAATTTCTTAAGAAGTGTCATAATCCTGTACTTTTACTGAATATATTTGCATGCATAGTGACGCTTACCTCTTGTGGTTTGTATCAATAAAAGCTGTGTGGCTATGCTGACTGTCTCCGTGCTGAACGTTTTTGCATTAACTGGTCTTCTATAATACATTTTCTTTATCATATGTGCTGACTGAGAACTGCTATTATTTCAATTAGGCTTCTACACTGTGAACAGCTTTTATCTGTATCAAACACCTGAAACTTACCAAACCTACATTGAGAAGTGAAGTTGATATCAGAAGAGAACTTAATACTGTAAACAGTGACTTCTCAATGGAGAGAGTTTACTTTATACCACACTGTTTGCAAATAATGAAACTTTCATAAGAAACATAACACAGAGTATTAAAAAATATCTGCTAAGAACAGTGTACACTCTATGCAACAGTTGTCAAAAAATACAAGTTTTGCTAAAAATAACTAAGATCTGAAGATGCTAAATATCCTACTACCAATTGGAGGAATCAACCCAAATTAGCTAAGAATTTTGTAAGGGACGTGGAGCATTTGAGCTTTGTTGCACTTAATGGGCGTTTTCCGGGGGATCAACCACCGGCTGCCACATTTCATAATGCTAGTGTTAGCACGCTAATAGATTATACCTCTGCAACGCTATCGCTTATCAGTAAGATTGCAGGTTTTCAGATAATCAGGTGTTTGTTATATAGATAAGGACACAAGATCAAAGTGATCATCTAGAACAAGAAATCACCATGAATACACCTAGCTCGATTCGAGTCCAGCCAGTGGATGATCCCAGCTCTATTTATACAGTGAACTATAGGAGGATAAAATGTAAGACCAACTAACCAGAAAAATTGCTCGCCTCGGCCAAGTTACTTTGGGATAACCTGGAAGGATGCAGCTACAAATACGCTAACATGCTGGGAACTTTTTACCAAAAAGTTAGGAGAAAGACACTTTGCAAGGGCAGGGCCCCAATCATCATCTAGGGAAACGCCTAAAAAATGGACCTACTCTAAAATGTGATATACCTCACCTAACTATCACACCATTGTACAGAATTCCAACCTACAGGAGCTCAAGAAAGCCAGAACACTACAGAGGCTCTGGGGAATAGGCCAAGAACCCACCATCCTCAAGGAGCTAGCACTATTAATAATCAACATGAAAAAGGTAATCTGGCAAGTTAAAAGGGAAGCAGAAGACAAGCTGTGGGGGCCAAGTTGCTATATGACTCTAAATCTAACAACAATGCAAGATTCTGGTGCCCAATAAACAGCTTACAGAATCCAAATGCACAAAGAGTCAACTCACATCTAACAGAAGGAGCCAGGGCAACCCACCTCCTGCAACATTTCAAGTCTACACACAAAGGCTTTAGGACTGGGAATCTAAAACCCAGTTACAACCCTGGAGATACATTGCCTGACCAATCTAATTCTTCAGCAACTGATATTTTCTCATTTTCAATCATTCAGATTAAGACCAGGGTAGCGAAAAGCAGGCAGGAGGCTGCACTAGGCCTCAGCAGGATCCCACTGCTCCTGTTAACAAAAGATCCAGACTACTGGGTGGCTTTATTACTTCCACTGTTTGAACAGATCTCGGCAGGAGAAAGTATACCAGATTCTAGGAGGGGGTCTTTCAGATCCCCTATATACAAAAGATGTAATAAGTACAAAGCGAAAAGCTACAGGTTGGTTGTAATAATTGATAATGATGCTAAATATTATTCTGGCCTTCTCCTGGGCGACCTCACAGACTGGGCAACCCAAAAGGCAATCATTCCCATTAACCAGACCGGTTTCTGCAAGGGCATTGCAACCACCATGGACATATTTGCCATTACTCTACTAATGGATTCAGTCAAAGCAGCAAACTAACTGCTCTACCTGTGCTTAATCGACTATTCATTGGCTTTAGATAAAATAAGCAGAAATAAACTTCGAGCTAAACTCAGTAAAAGAAACATACCATCTGCTCTTTTAAACCAGTTGATACTTTTACACACTGACATCTGGGTACATGTGAAGCTAAGAAATGGCATCTCCCTGTCCAGAAAAAACAAAAGGCTTGAAATTGGGGTGTGTGCTGGCTCAGTGTTGTTCAATCTGTTGATGGCTGATTTATCAACAGAACTGCATAAATGCAAATCTCATGCCCTTAGGATGGGTGGGGTTTCACTATCAAAGGCACTGTACGCCGATGACCTTGTATTGATCAGCCGAACTCCGATTGGCATTCAACATCTACTCGAGGTAACTGACAATTACTCTGTTAACAATGGTCTAAGCATCAACTTAGATAAATCGAATATGATACGGTTAAACCCAAAAAAGTACGCATCCAATCACTGCTGGTACTTGGCGAGCTGAACAATAGAAGTCGTTGAGGAATACAAGTACCTCGGGTGATAATAGGGAACAAAGGTATGTTTAAGGCACAAAAAGAAGCCATCAGGAGAAACGGATACTCAGTCGCTGTGGCATTAAAAACCATCAAACATAAAACTGCTGGCCCAAGTCTCATGCCACTGCTTCAGGTGCTACAAGCAAAACTTATTCCAACGATTTCTTATGGGAGTGAGTGTCTGAGGGGAAAAGATGCAGGCATATTTGACAGCATAGTCCTAAGATCAGTAAGAATGATATTTAATTTACCTAAATATACCTCGCCTGCCCAAATCAGACTGGAATTTGACCTGCAGATCCAAGAAATAGCCCGTAAAGGCACCTTTCTCTAGTGCTGGCACAAAAAGGGTCTGAGTCTGGATCACTGAATGTATATTTATGTAACGAAATACACTCAAAAAAGGAATGTGCAGCCATGACCTATTGGTGTGCCTTGATAGAGCGATTGGGTCTTGCCGAACTGAGGGAGGCCCCAAAGACACATAACAGCTTTAAACATCTTTTAAACAAGATAGTGAAAATGCTGTCCATGGTGGAAGACAAAGCAATGCTAATAGAAATGGCCCATGGATGGTTTGTTCTGCAGAGCTATACTAAGCCCTCTCCAAAGTACTATTTAGGTGCCAGATTCACTAAGACAACGAAGGAAAAATATCTTCTCTTCTGAATGGGCATCCTTCTGACTCTGCTGCACTCCCACCTTGGAAACAAGCACAGACATCGACTACCTGCCGCCTATGTGGAAAAGCGAAAGAGGATGTTTTACACCGCTTGTGTATCAGCGGAAAGCTGCAATTTGAAAGTCAAAGGCTATTAAAGGCCTTTTTTTTAAATCAAGGGGATAAGATCCTGCAGGCAAGCAGTAAAGATATGCTTTGGAGGTGGAGATTTCCAGCTGGTGTGCTGTTTTGTATGATTTATGGAGGTAAAAGGGGAGAAAATCCCTGAAACAAGCAGCTAGCAATAACTTCAATCAGCACCAGAGACTCATTGTACTCTGGCCACCAGTAAAACATTATCTATCCCGGCTGTTTAGAGAACAACTACATATATGCTGTTTCCCTCCCTCTCCTTGGAGCAATGAGTATTGACTTTTTAAATTACTGAATCAAGCATTTGTAACATTTGAGCACTTTTTTAAATCTCCCATTAGGGAACAAAAACACACAATGTTTTTTAAATGTAATATTTGTATTGCAATGGTTTTATGTAAATATAGAAATAAAGTTATCTATGTATCTATCTATCTGTCTCTCTATGTATCTATCTATCTATCTATCTATCTATCTATCTATCTATCTATCTATCTATCTATCTATCTATCTATCTATCTATCTATCTATCTATCTATCTATCTATCTACTACCTGCATCTTTTATACTGTTGTAATAATTTTACAGGCAGCCTATCTTCTCATCCAAACAAGCACATGTATATAGATTAGTACCCAGTGCACACAGTCTTCTAAGTTATGTAGAAATTGCCCTGCTGACACAATTCTATCTAACAGCTCAAGGCTGCTGACACAAATGAGTATCAAGTACGTACAATCTTTCTCCTGTTGAAACCTGTTTGTGCAGTACCTAAACACGTGGGTGTAACATAATTAACACAAGTCAATAACTGTCACCTGCACACAGAGTTATTCTTGCATACACAAATGTATAACATGTTCTATACCTCTACACACCTATGGTGCATTAAAAGCAGATCTGTTTTGTAAACACTTACAACTATGAGCTCGACCCATGCTGTACAAAATTAGGTAGACAAGTTGTATAGTACTTTCCCGCCGCTATGTAAACTATAAAACCAACAGGAACAATCATTGGATGTCATCATTGATGTCATCAATGATATCATTTGAGATGTCATAAGTGATGTCATAGAACATGTTATGAGTAATGTCATATGTGAGATCATAATCAGCCCATCGCGGGGGCGCAAGTTATAGTTAGTGCTGTTAACTGTAAATGGTGAATTTCTGTTCTTTTTTTTAGTTCAAAACATTAATGTTCACCTAACTATATAGTTACTTTAACCATATATTTTTTTCAGTGCATATATTTTAATACACAGTGTTGCAAAAATATTTATATATTGCTGTTGTACCTTTTATGTTACTTTACTTTTGCAGTGTAAGTGTACGACTAGTACCTTTTCCATCAGTAGCTTCATTGTATGAGAAGTAACTCTGCGAGTAGTAATTCCTATAATTTGAAAAGGAGTTACTACTGGTTAGTTACTACTTGTAACGTTACTACTCATAAAGTTACTGGCAGTACAGTTAGACTGCAAGAGTAAACTGACAATCAAAAGTGTAACTTCTTTTGTGAAATAAGCCCTAATGAACACTAGTACTTCCTTTCCTTGGACAGACATTGTTCTAAGACTGTGCACTGTGATGATGTCCCTTTCAAGCCTGGGTAAATAGTATAGTTGGCGTGGGCTATTGTTTAGTTCAGAAGAACCTGTAGTAGTTAGTGTAGCTTTAACAACATCCGCCTGCCAAGTGTGTGATCCATTTGTTGTGTAAATTATTAGATCACTCCTCAGTAGATCGCACAACCTGGGGGAAGTGGGCCAGGGGTTGTATTAATGGATGGGAAGGGGGGTTGGGGAAAGGTGAAACAAAGACAAGCACAGCATTCATCAAACTGATGAGCAGCACATCATCATCACATCTGCTGTGGAAGGAATGACACCGTTCAGTTTACAAATGCATTGCAAACAGTCCTTCAGCCCCAGATTCCCAGGTTATCTTAGGTTCCACCGGGATGAAAAAAATACAAGATAGGTAGGAGTGACACAGTTATACAAAATATTATTATTAAGAAAATAAAAATGATACTGTATATATAAATGCCAAAATGGGCTGTGCATCTGCATTCTTTTTCTTGTATGTCCATCCTGGGTGCAGAGCTAAACTGGTCTGGTAAGCAGCAGTATTGTGTAACTTTCATGAAGAAGACGAGAAGGCCTGTGGATTGCAAAAAAATACATGTCAATATTGTAAAGTCTAGGTTAAGGTAAGCTTCATGGTGGATGAGGATCAGGAGGGCACAGTATAGGCTGGTGCAGCCATGTGTGATTAACTCAGACATGAGAACAATCTTTTCCTACCAATCCCAGACAAGTTACTTCATGTACATGGCTGATCAATTGCACAAATGTCAATTGTGTGTTGCTATCATGTGACATGTGTCCAGTGACAGTCTACTAAGACCACAACCACTTTAAGTTTGATTGATCTTTGAGTCAGCACACTTTCCAAATCAAGGCACTTCTCTCCAGTCTACAGCAGTAGGCAACTTTGAATCGCGTTTCTTCTTTGCAATAGACATTCTTCATAACTTCCTTCTTCTGGCTGTTCGGGTGGTCCCATGACCCTCCCAACTTTGAGTCCCCTTCCAACATGAATGAGATAGACTTGTCATTTTGATGAACAAGAAGGGCAAGAGAATTTGAGGATTTTGTGTAGTTTTCTTAACTAAACTGACCGGTCTCTGAAGTACCTGATGAAAGGAAGTACACAAAAGGACTGGAGTGGACCATAGAAATAATTATAGCAATATGTGAACGCGAGGCAATTTTTAACGCTGAACCATCCATTGGGCGCTCTAAACATCACAAATCAAGTTTACAAATTAGTTACAACTCTCTCTCAGCCACCACATGGATGACCAATCACTCAATATATCAATCACTGGTGGATAGTTACCTGTTCAAAGTGTGGTGTACTTCACATTTGTCTATTGCAGCTTCTCTTTTCCGATGCAAGTGACAGTGGGATGCTTGTATTATTGATGAGCTTCAGTGGAAGGCAGCCCAGCTAGGAAATGAACAGAAGGATAGGGATGGTTATGCGAATGGGGAGGCTTCTTCTGTGCACGCGGTCCACTCCACACGTCAATAAATGGGCCTACATAAATCGGACAACAAATATATAAATATTATTTGATATCCCCCCTTTTTTATCCAAAGCAATTTGATGATAATATAAGAAAATTCAGTTGTGGCCCGGGAGCTGGAGCTTGTCCTCAAACTCAGAGGGTTTACCCAAAGGTTAATTATCTAACACCCTTGAGTTTGACCAATCACCCTCTTCTTCCTCCTGTGCTGTTTCAGGAACGGGGTAGTCTTGTTTTATGAAGTGTTAGTTCATTTTTATCATGGTCTATCTCTCCATATTTTGAGGCAAAGGAATGGTCCTTCTGACAGTGACAACTGTACTGGTACACTGAACACACACCCCAAAGACACACTGGCTGCCAGACAAGCCAGATACTTTATTTATTTATTTTTTTATTTTTTTGCAGTTTTATATAGCGCGAACTAGACCCGAACTGAATCAGGTATCAGAGCGCTTTACATAGCACCAGTTACGTTACATGAGGACACGCATTCATTTTAGGCACAGGGAGATTAAGTGATTTGCCCAGAATCACAGGAGTTTTTGGCGTCGTTACCGAGACTCAAACCCAGATCCCCAGGTCCGAGGTCGAGCGCCCTAGCCGTTAGGCTAACTCCTCTCCCCATTATTGCCAGCCTGCTGAGCACTGGCCATTGTCACATCTTCCCATAGCAGTAGACCAATGTGTTTTGATTCAGGTAGACTTCTTTTGGGTCATATATATAGTCTTAGGCCAACCTCTGAATGGTCATCGGGGCTGCCACTTGTTCGACCTCTGTTGCCTTTTTCTAAGCCCTGTTACTTGAAACCAAGCCATTGTTGAGATTGGGTCAAATTCTTCTGTTGCGCGAGTTGCTGGTGTTGATGGTATTTACTGCTGGGAGACAACAGCACTGCCCTCTCTGGAGGTTGAAGGCTTCACATCAGAAGTTCTCTCTCAACAATCCAAGTCTTGTAAAGTGACACTTGTCATACTGAAAAAGGAATGAAAGTGGGCAGTATTTTTTTGTACTGTGGATCAAGTATTGTGGCACATATGTACTCTTTGAGGACAAAACCTAGCTTTACAACCTTGCATTAACAGCTAAAGAAAGGATTAATCTCTGAACCAACTCATATGCTTCTTCATTCATACTGGCAAAACTTTGCATAACCTTTTTCAACTTGTCCTGTAGCAGATCCACCAACGGGATTGCTTAGTTCATCGTACTGTCCTCCTTTCTGACTTCCTGTGTGAAAACCTGAAAAAGAATTACCATTTGTTTCAGGTATTTGACTAGCCCCCATTTGTCCATCTTCACGGTGATGCTTTTCCCAGTTACATCCCCTCATCCTTGAAGGATATAGTAGGTGAACGGTCTGTACTGCTCAAACAGACGTTGCAACAGTGATAGGTTGAGTTTTAACATGTTGGCACTTCCTGTATGAAAGCTTTAACTGTTACCCTATTAGCAGCTGAATGATCCTCAACAACTTTCGGGCTTTGAAAGAATGTCTGAAATGAGTGCAGATTTACTGGCAAGTGGCAAGTATGTGGCTTACTAAAATCAAGTTGATGCAATATGCCAAATTCAGTACCCTGAAATATCTACCATCTACCATGCCCTTGAATATAGTACCGCCACTGTCCATGGCATAAAATCCAATGTTGAGACCTGAGTCGAAGTCATTCAAACACCTTGCAGTCTGGGATTTCTCCATGGTAAACATTGCTTCTGTTGCATGCCACCAAACGCACATAAAACTTTCCTCAGTGATAAGACTTGCAGATAGTTGTTGCCTAACCCCCACAAAATATTTCCAGTGTGCACTGATACACATGTAATCTGTTGCCTGACCCCTGGTCCACATATTTGTCATCAGGTGGATAGTGTGAACAGCACTCTGCTGCATAGCTTAGCCAAACAATTGCAGCATGTTGTAAGTTGAATCTTCCTCTCTTGCTCTGTCCTCTTTCTTCCCCTGCTCTCTAGCTTGTGTGTGTGGAATGTTACATATGTCATAGAATGTTGGTTTGGGGATTAGATTCAGTTGGTGACTGAAGGCTGAGCTTCCAGGAGGATAGCACCTGGTGGGGCATACTTTATGACTTACTTCATAGCATATTTTCCATCTGCTCACCACATCATTGTGAAGCACTGGAACAGCAACTCTGGCAAGACAGGTCTGGCAGGGATTCTTCTATTTCAGGCAGATGGTCACCACAAGTTAAAAAAATCCCACTCCTTCCACAAAAGAAAAAGGGAGGATGTCTAGAGCTAACATTTTAGCCAGCTTCCCATTGTGCAAATGTGCCATTGGGTGGGTGAGTTCATAGGGCCCGTCCTGTCTAAAGATACCATAATAGTAGCTTGGATTTTTTTCTTTTGTTATGCCACTGACACAGGTGACTTCCGAAGACAACCAGGAGATGGCATATTCAATATGAGTCTTCTGGGGAATCACTGTGTGCTGAGGTGTCTGCAACTGAGTCTTGCACCATTTGGGGGTTGCTGACGAGGGTGATGCTGGCACACTACAGGGGACTTTTCTGCTTTGCAAAATGCTGTCATTCTGTGCTTCCTCATGACCACCTCCTTCTTCTATCACTGTGAACTGAGCTACTTCCCCTCTCTCATCACCACTGCCAGCTATCTTTTTAAGGGGCTTGTCCCATTGGATTGAGTGATGATTTTTCATATGGAACGTTTGGCCTCCAGTACCGCAGGGCAAACCTGGCTGACCTTGATTAACATTTGCATGGCAAATGGAGCGCATTGCGATGCTATCCTCCTGCTTGCTAATTGTAAAGAAATCTCAAACTGGGGAGGAGAACCTTTTTAGCGGGGCAATGCTAATGTCTGAAGCATGGCAGGTAGGTGGCTGTGCTGTTTACCTCTGTAGGACATACTTCGAATGTGGTATTGGTGGATGCAGGATTCAGCAGGGTTCTTACAAATATAGACCCCACATCCCTCTGAGTAGGTTGAGTAGGAGGGGTCATATTGGTGTTCTCTGAGCTGCCCTCCATACTGATAATCACTGGCTTGTCATCATCACTGTCACTTTGCATAATTCTGAGGCTTTCAGGAACTTTACTTTTCCCTTGTCTATCGAGGCAGATCTTGGACTCGGCCAGGGTTCAATCCATGTCCAGATCATCAGAAGGAGGATTGGAGAAGCTGATGGAGTACTGTTTATTTTTCTTGCTAGCGATTGTGAAGCCAATGATTAAGAGCAAAGTCTTGCTCAGCAGACACGATTCTTCCTGTTCTATTCCTACTTCAGGTTGTAGTGTTGCTGGCTGCGGCTTCTGTTGTCCCCTTTCCTGCGATGATTGAGTACTTGACTGCTGACACAATTCAAGTTAAGACTCACAGCTCAGCACCACATAACTTCAGTGGCTGCATCACTAATTGACATGGGCTTAGGCCTAGCCTTAGGCTGGGGTGATGCTGTGGATGTGGGAGTGCTGCTCTCAGCCTTTTTCTGCCTAGAGGAGTGTGCAGCAGGTGCACTGCAATGGGAACACCAAAGCCTTAGTCCTGTATGGCATAGACTGCAAAGGCCATGCTGTGCAGGAAAGGGGGTGCATTCAGACAGGGGGGCACACCATATACCCCCTGCATGCATCCCATGGCCCTGCGGCATCAGGGCAGGGCCTCCTAAGTTTCATCATTGCCACAATTTAAATGATGGGCTCATTAAAAGCCCCGTCAAACATATTCGGGCCTCTAACCGCTGCGCCACCCTGTTGAATCCATGATCCCCCAGCAGTTTTGGCGGTCATGTGGCAGTCCCACTGCTGTATTCATAATACCGTAGGTGGACCACCAGTCTGGTGGTCCAGGAACTTGTAATCAGGCCCTTAGGGAGGTCCTCACATATAATTAAGAATAGTGTACCCATTCCAAACCATAACATAATATTTCAATAACATGAACATAATTGAAAAGTTTGCTTTATTTGCCTTGAAGGCCTATGGTACGCCTTTAGATGCCTGTGCAGGGGAGAAATGGAATAATCCTTACAAAAATGATTGCTGGTGTGTGCCTATGGCAGGCATTGGGTAGAGGAGAAAATAGAATAATCCTTAAAAAACATAATGCTGGTGCGTGTCTGTAAGACACCTATGGCATACAGCGAATGCATTGGAAAAATTGAATAATTCTTAAAAGATTATTGCTGGTGCACGGCAATGGCCTATGGTGGACAGTGTGTGCCAGGGAAAAGCTGCATAATCCTTAAAAAAAATTATTCCTGTTGTGCGTCTATGGCAGGAAGAGGGTGCAGTGGAAATGGAATAATCCTTTAAATAAATTATTGCTGCTGTGCACCTATGTTCTCCGGCAAGCAGGAGGTGCAGTGTAAAATGGAATAATCATTAAAAACTTTTTTGCTGGTGTGGGACCGAGGCTTATGGCAGGGAGGGCATGCAGGAGAAAACTGAATCATCTGTATTTTTTGTGTATGCACCTATGGCTTGTGTTAGGCAGTGTCTCCCTAGGGACTTTGAGGATTCCTATGAGAAACAAGGAGGCAGGATAGAAAATGGAAAAAATGCGTAAAACACTGTATATACATGCTACAATTATCCTCAAACATATTAAACTCATATTAGAGAAAAAAGAAAAAAATGAACAAAAAACAAAAAGGCATATGCCCTTCTCTCAATGTCCTTAGAAAATGCCTTTGAAACGTAGGAAAACGATATTTAACACACACACTGGCTACACCAAATGGCCGCCCTGGCACATGGCTACCATAGATGAAGGCATGAACAACAAGAACACATGTAGGCCTATAGCAAAAGCAAAACATACTGCCTACACATAATGGCCATCCTGACACATGGCCTCCAACCGCATAGGCATGAACAACAAAGAAAACATTCAGGACTATGGCAAAAGCAAAGCACACTGGCTACACAAAATGGACATCCTGCCATATGGCCCCCAAGTGCAAAGACAAAAAACACGTGCAGGACTATGGCAAGAGCAAAGCAGACCAGCAACACAAAACGGATGCCTTGCCACATGACCACCAAGGGCAAAAGCATGGACATCAAATCAATCAATCAATCACTACATTTGTAGAGCGCGCTACTCACCCGTTAGGGTCTCAAGGCGCTGGGGGTGGGGGGGTGCTGCTACTGCTCGAACAGCCAGGTCTTGAGATGTTTCCTGAAGCTGAGGTGGTTCTGGTTCAGTCGTAGGTGTGTGGGGAGGGCGTTCCAGGTCTTAGCTGCCAGGTAGGAGAATGACCTTCCTCCGGTGGTGGCTCTGCGGATCCGTGGGATGGTGGCGAGGGCGAGGTTGGTGGAGCGGAGCTGGCGGGTGGGGGTGTAGAACGTGAGTCAGCTGTTGAGGTATTCTGGGCCTCTGTTGTGTAGTGCTTTGTGTGCGTGGGTGAGCATTCTGAAGGTGATCCTTTTGCTGACGGGGAGCCAGTGAAGATTCTTTAGGTGGGTTGAGATGTGGCTGTGGCGAGGGATGTTGAGGATGAGTCGTGCGGCGGCGTTTTGTATGTGCTGGAGACAGTTCTAGAGTTTGGCGGTTGTTCCGGCGTAGAGGGTGTTCCCGTAGTCCAGTCGTCTGGTAACGAGGGCTTGTGTGACCGTTTTTCTGGTTTCGGTGGGGATCCAGTGGAAGATATTCTGGAGCATGCACAGGGTGTTGAAGCATGAGGATGATACGGCGTTGACTTGTTTGGTCATGGTGAGCGAGGAGTCCAGGATGAAACCCAGGTTGCGTGCGTGGTCCGTGGGTGTCGGTGCGGCGCCCAACGCCAGGGGCCACCAGGAGTTGTCCCATGCCGAGGGGGTTTGTCCGAGTATGAGCACTTCAGTCTTGTCCGAGTTGGGTTTGAGGCGGCTGAGCTTCATCCAGTCCGCTACTTCTTTCATTCCTTCCTGGAAGTTGGATTTGGCGGTGGCTGGGTCCTTGATGAGGGAGAGTATCAGCTGGGTATCGTCGGCGTAGGAGATGATGTTGATGTTGTGCTTGCGTGCGATGGAGGCTGAGTGAGGATCCTTGGGGTACGCCGCAGATGATTTCGGTCGCTGAGGAGCAGAAAGGGGGGAGGCGGACTCTCTGGGTTCTGCCGGTGAGAAATTAGTTGATCCATTCCAGGGCCTTCCCCTGGATTCCTGCGTGGTGGAGGCAGTGTATTAGGGTGCGGTGGCATACGATGTAAAAAGCTGCTGAGAGGTCTAGGAGGATGAGGGCTGCTGTTTCTTCGTCGTCCATCATGGTTCTGATGTTGTCTGTGGCTGCGATGAGGGCGGTCTTGGTGCTGTGGTTTGCTCGAAATCCGGATTGGGAGGGGTCGAGCGAAGAACACATGCAGGCCTATAGCAAAATCAAAGCACACTGGCTGCACAAAACAGACTCCCTGGCACATGGCCACCACCCCTGCCACATGACTAGTGGCCACCAAGTGCAAAGGCATGGACAACAAAGAACACATGCACGCCTATGGAAAAAGCTAAATGATTTTGCAAAATGTCTGCCGGCCACATGTTTCAACAAGAAGCAAAAATGCATGGACAACAAAGACAGCAAATGCAGACCTATGCTAAAAGCACACCATCTACACCAATTTCCCTGGACCACATCTTCAAACTACATGCAAGAATGCATGGACAACAGAGAGAACATATGCAGGCATATGGCAAAAAGCACACTGGATACAAAAAATGACCACCTTCCACATGGCATGGAACACCTAGACAGAATTGCCTTTGGCAAATACACACACATTTGGCGCACAAAAACAGGTCACTTGGCCAGCAAAGAAAGGAGGCATAGTAAACAAAGAAGAATACACTATAATTAATTCAGCAATGGGAACACAAAAATGATGTCAACTTTAAAAATTCACCAACCAGAAGCATCCCAAGGCACGTAAATGATCCCACACAAAACACTTTAACACTTTGCAGAAAATTTTAAATACAAAAAAACACATTTTATATATTTTTTAAAGATCATTTGATTGCAAATAAGCCAAACAATGTAACACCAATAATAAGCATTAGCAATTGCAGTATTAAGTCATGTTGAATCATAATCAGTTTCCCGTCAATCTGCAAAAGCCCCTAGTCTCCCTACCCACTCATCAATAATTTGGTGTAGAATAATATGTCTGGTCTTCCAAAAAGAGTACACAGTTCGTCCCGATAGCTAATCCATTTTCCCAACATTTTAGTCCATTTTCTTAGGTATCCCCTCCTTTCATATACCCGCTCTCAAACCAAGGCCATCCCTAAATCAGTAGATATTGAAAAGAATAGCCCAGAATCTGTTATTCAATATAATATATACCCATTGCCTAATAATTGCTGGCAAGCTTTAATCCCTGGGAAGACTAGGTCCCAGAGTAAATGAGCAAACCAGTGTGAAACTCACAAAAACACACAAGAAAATTGAATCAAATTGTTCTAAACATTTTAAAAGCAGGTCCCCAGTCTTCCCAAAACTGTGCAAACCCTCAGAAAAAATTAAGGATGTTAATTCAAAATAGTTCCCTACTGCAACTCCAGACCACCCACAATCAAATTTAAATATTGAAGAAGAAACAAAAAATGTGCAGAAAAATACTGGTGCGTTAACTCCATTAAACGCCAAACGTATCCAGGGTTTTTTTATCTTGAATTGATCTCTCTCAAATAAGTCCGTAAAATCTAATTATAATTAAACAGCAGGGATTGCTGATCCTTTCACTTCTAAATCTAAATAAAAAGTGACCAAGGGGTGGACAAAGCATTGGGAGGATCCTTTCGGACAGGAAAAGAAGTTAGAGTCTCTGTGGCACTTCCTTCCTGTTGAGAAAAAAAGTTAAATAAAAAAAATGTGTTTCATTCTAAAAAAACTTCCTGAACTGTTTGTTTGGCTAGAATAATTACTTGAAACCTATTTTTTAGTTAATTTTGCTGCTTCTTGAGAAGAAAATCTACTCAAGAAGCAGCCCTTTGAATTCGACCATCACGACCACCACCTGTTTTGGAATATGGTGCTGAGCTGCTTTCTAGCAACTCGAAATCACACTAGGGAAGCCAAATCTCACTTGCGCATGCCAGCTGACTTGATGGAGACACACGTTGTTCCTATTGTCATTGCGTTGCTTGAACAGGAGCAAAATTCAGCCAATCGGCGATTGGTGGAATTTGGCAGAAGTTATAAGAGAAAGGCCAAGTGACCAAAATCTGACAATTCCATGAGTGGAATGAAAAATACTTTTTATGAGCAGCGTTATTGTGGCAGGAGTATCGACTGTCCCACTCACTTAACCAAGGGACCCTTGGCAATTACCCACTTTTCCCACCCTTTCAAACGTCTCTGGTTTCCGCCTTTTATCACTCACTATTTATTAACATTCAGAATTCTTAAACAATGTAATAGATTGCAATAAAAATTGAAAACCTCTTGGGATCTGGGCAAAGGTCACATCAAATCAATTCCTATGATGGCATCATGTCACAGAATATGTGATGTAATTTCCACTGAAAATGAACACAACTACAAGTCCTACGTTCCATGGCTCAAGAAACTTAGGGGCATATTCACAAGGGAAGTGGCAGAGTGAGGCATTAGCCTTCTTGGCTTACGCCTCACTGCTCCACTTCTGAAATGCAGGGCTGCACCATATTTACAACAATATGGTTCAACCCTGCGTTTCCTTCTGTGCTGGCGCTACGCTTAGCAGCCTAGTGCCAGCGCAGGTACCCTTGCACCATAGTGCAAGGGTGTCTGCGTACAGGGGAAGATTGTTTATGTACAGGAAAGTCCCCCTTCCTGCACATAAAAAATATTTTTTCAGTGAAAAAGTAAGTTTATTAAGGAAAACATAAGTCATAACACAAAAGACAATATTGCAATACATAGTCCCATGAACCAAATTTAAAACTTAGGAGCAAGATAGTTGGATATATAAATGAAATCGGTATGCTAAAAAGAAATAGAATTGTTGTAGATATACAGAATGATCAATATAAACACAAGAGAACATTGCATCATATAAATATCCATAATACAAAAATCAAAATTATGCTATTTATGTAGTAGCAATGAAAGGAAAGTCATGGAGGTTTGGAAACCTCTTGTTGCGCAGGAGTCAGTGTGGAGGAATATCCAGCACTAGCATCAATGAACAATGTGATAGGCAACCATAAATTCAAGCGCTTTGTTGCCATGTGAATCGGATACACAAAAGTTGTATCTAATCTGTGGTTGTAACAAACAGCATACCACCAAGCTTGGTAAGATAATTTTGTAAAATCTTTCCAATGTTTTGTTATCTGCTGAAAGGCAACTGCCAACAATAAGTCATGTATCTTTGTATTAGAATTGCAATTCATCCAAATCGAAGATAAGTTTCCCAAAAACACAAGAGAGGCAGAGAGAGAAAATTTGGAGTGAAAAATTACATTGATTTGAGACCATACATTTTCCCAGAAATTACATACAAGTGGGCATGTAAAAAGTAGATGGTGTAGATCTGCATCCTGGGAGGAACATGTCATCAAGCATCTGAGAGATGCCTTTTATTTAATGTGACCCGGGTTAGCAAAAGTCTAATATATATAAAAAAGAGATTCTGTGTAGTATTTGCTGCTCTCAAAGATTTACTAATTTTAGTCCATATTTTATTCCATGTGTCTGTATACCAATTAACTCCCACATCTTGTTCCAAGAAAGTTTTTTCTCGTGTATTACATGGGGTTTGTAAGTAACTATAAATAGCAGATGCTTTAGGGTTGTTATGTAGAAGAGAAAGTAATCTGTCAACTGAGGAAGGTGTAGGATTATTGGGAGGGTTTGGGAGTATGTATTGGATATGAGCAGTTGGCTTGTGTCAAGAGAAGATACTTAGACTGAAAAGACACGGGTAGGTCAAAAAGTCTACTGGCCTGCGAGAAAGACATTATTCTGGTCCAGTGTATATAATTGATATATTCAAATTAAACCTCTTTGCCTTCAGGATCTCCAGTAAAAAGGCTTGCTACATATTAATATCATTGAATTATGCCATATTGCAGACCACAAGAAAAAAGTCGAATCGATGGGGACTGATGGAGAATTGGGTTTCAAAATTTTAGATGCGTATTTAATTATGGGAGTCAATAGGGGTTGTGGTTTGCTGCAGGGAAGTGAGATATTCTTGAAATGAGAAGGGAGAGAGAAAGGAGAGTTCGAGTGTAACCCAAAGAGGACAATCCTCGGTGGGGTCAGAGAGGGTAAATGGTCAAAATATCGATTCCAGAATATAGACAAACCAAAATATCGAGTCCAAAATATAGAATGGACAAAATATCGAATGGACAGAATATAGACATCAAAAACATCGTTTTGAAGGTAAGTAATGTAATATCGATTTTAAAAATATAGACAGTCAAAATATCAAAGTACATAATATAGTTTATTAAAAATATCGAATTTTTAATAATATCGAAATTTTTAAAGTGTTTTTTATGTTAGTATATGTGTGAAAAGTGTATATATTTTTGTAATTTATTTTAAGTAATTAATTTTATGTTATTTAATTATTGTGTAATTTAATTCTGTAGCGGGTTGTGGTTTTATAGGGGAATAGGGTGGGAAGTAATTTAATTATAATTAATTAAATATGCTAAATAATTAATTGGTATTTATTTAGAATAAATTGTTAATTAATGTTTAATTGGTAAATAATTAATTCTTAATTGATAATTATTTTTTATTAATTGAATAATTGATAATTATGTGAATTAAATTAATTTATTTTCTGTAGCGGGTTGTGGGTTTATAGGGGAATAGGGTGGGAAGTAATTTAATTATATTTAATTAAATATGTTAATTAATTAATTGGTATTTATTTTGATTAAATTGTTAATTCATTTTTAATTGGTAATTAATTAATTCTTAAATGATTATTTTTTATTAATTGATTAATTGATAATTATGTGAATAATGTAAATTTATTTTCTGTAGCGGGTTGTAGGTTTATAGGGGAATAGTGTGGGAAGGAATTTAATTATATATAATTAAATATGTTAATTTATTGGTATTTATTTTGAACAAATTGTTAATTCATTTTTAATTGATAATTAATTAATTCTTAATTGATAATTAATGTGTATTAATTGATTAATTGATAATTATGTGAACTATATTAATTTATTTTCACTAGAGTGGGAATTGTAAAATGTACCCCTATGCTATCCAATGCTTTCCCTACTGTTGCACTCTCTGGAGTAGGAATAGTATTTTTTACCCCTACGCTATCCAACACTTTCCCTACTGTTGCACTCTCTGGAGTGGGAATAGTAAATTTTACCCCTACGCTATCCAACGCTTTCCCTACTGCTGCACTCTCTGGAGTGGGAATAGTAATTTTTACCCCTCCGCTATCCAACGCTTTCCCTACTGTTGCACTCTCTGGAGTGGGAATAGTAATTTTTACTCCTACGCTATCCAATGCTTTCCCTACTGTTGCACTCTCTGGAGTGGGAATAGTAATTCTTACCCCTACGCTATCCAACGCTTTCCCTACTGTTGCACTTTCTGGAGTGGGAACAGTAATTTTTACCCCTACGCTATCCAACGCTTTCCCTACTGTTGCACTCTCTGAAGAAGTGGGAATAGTAATTTTTACCCCTACGCTATCCAACACTTTCCCTACTGTTGCACCCTCTGTTGTGGGAATAGTAATTTTTACCTCTACGCTATCCAACGCTTTCCCTACTGTTGCACTCTCTGGAGTGGGAATAGTCATTTTTACCCCTACGCTATCCAACGCTTTCCCTACTGTTGCACTCTCTGGAGTGGGAATAGTAATTTTTACCCCTACGCTATCCAACGCTTTCCCCACTGTTGCACTCTGTGGAGTAGGAATAGTAATTTTTACCCCTACGCTATCCAACGTTTTCCCTACTGTTGCACTCTCTGGAGTAGGAATAGTAATTTTTACCCCTGCGCTATCCAACGCTTTCCCTACTGTTGCACTCTCCGGAGTGGGGATAGTATTTTTACCCCTACGCTATCCAATGCTTTCCCTACTGTTGCACACTCTGGAGTGAGAATAGTAATTTTTACCCCTACGCTATCCAACGTTTTACCTACTGTTGCACTCTCTGGAGTGGGAATAGTAATTTTTACCCCTGCGCTATCCAACACTTTCCCTACTGTTGCACTCTCCGGAGTGGGAATAGTAATTTTTACCCCTCCGCTATCCAACGCTTTCCCTACTGTTGCACTCTCTGGAGTGGGAATAGTAATTTTTACTCCTACGCTATCCAATGCTTTCCCTACTGTACCACTCTCTGGAGTGGGAATAGTAATTTTTAGCCCTACGCTATCCAACGCTTTCCCTACAGTTGCACTCTTTGGAGTGGGAATATTAATTTTTACCCCTACGCTATCCAACGCTTTCCCTACTGTTGCACTTCTAGGAGTGGGAATAGTAATTTTTACACCTCCGCTATCCTACAATAATAATATTGTGTATTTTTTATTATTATAATGTTAATATATATATATATGTTTTAACAGATATGATTGTATTTTTTATTTTATATAAGTTAAATTAGTTTTTTAATAATTTTAAGGTAATTTAAGTATATTTAAGTATATTTTAGCTATTTATTTTTATTATTTTTTTAATTTTACATTAATTTCAAGAAATTCAATATTTTTATAATGTATATATATAAAAACTATATTTTGGGGTCGATATTTTGGTACTTACCTGTCTGTAGATAGGAATTCGATATTTTGTCTGTCGATATTTTGGAATCTATATTTTTTTTAGTCTATATTTTGTCCCTCGATATTTAGTCAGTGATCCGTCAGAGAGCCATCTTGCTGCTTGACGAAGCGAAAAAGATTTTTGATATATAGGAAAGTCAGGAAAGTTAACACCACCTTCTGACTTAGGGTGAACTAATTTTGATAGAGACATGCGTGACTTTTTGTTGTTCCATAAAAAAAGAGGACAATAAAGAGTTTATTTTTGTATAAAATTTTAAGGGAATGGATACTGGGATATTGGAAATTGTGTAAAGAATTATAGGGGATAGCATTATCTTCAGGGTGTCCAAACGGCCCCACCAAGATAAGTATAGCGGGTGCCCCTTAGTGATTAAAGAGATTTTCTCTGTGTACAGTTTTCCATGCGGCGTGAAATTGTACTTGAGATAGAGGGATTAAAATGTAAACCTAAATATTTAATGTACTGAGGGCTCCATGTGAAATTTAAGATTGCGAAATCATCTTTAAAAGTATATTATGTTAGAGGTAATATTTCGCATTTATCTTTATTTAATTTGTATGTGGAGACAGCTGCAAAGGATTCTCCTTCATGTAGGAATGCGGGGAGAGAAGACTGAGGTTGCAAAATAAATATTAATATATTGTCAGCATATGCCGGCAATTTAATCTGAGTGTTGTTAATATCAAATCCGTGGATGTCTTTATTTTGACAGATCCATGAGAAAAGGGGTTCTAAGGTTAAGTTGAAGAGAAACAAGGACAGTGGACAGTTCTGACGGACACTTCTACCCAAACTAAAATAAGAAGATATTCCACCGTTTGCACTTACAGCCGCTCTTGGATTCGAATATAAAATTCATATTAAAGAGAGGATTTTAGGTCCAAATCTGAACCATTTAAGAGTCTGAAATGGTACGGCCATTCCACTCTATCAAACGCTTTTTCAGCATCCAACGCTATTGCTGCCAAAGACTATGGAGCATGGGAGGATTTAGATAGAATATCAAAAAGACAACGAGTGTTGTCTGTAATAAGGCGACCTTTAACAAATCCAGATTGTTCCATTCCCAACAAATCGGGTAAAATGATTTCCATATGCATGGCCAAAGTCTTTGAAAACATTTTTTTATCGACATTAACTAAAGATATGGGTCGAATGTTTTTACAGTACCTTAAATCTTTCCCATCTTTGGGTATAAGACAGATATGGGCATCTGAAAAAGATCCTGAGAATTCCCCTGAGCTTAAAAAAAATGTAATAGATTGTGTAATTTAGGAAGTAATAAATATGCAAAGTGTGTAAAAAACTCAACAGTAAAACCATCTGGGCCTGGGGCATTATCTTTTTTGAGTGATTGTAGTGCAAAAGAAAGTTCCTTTTGTGAAAGGCCAGTTTCTAAGATAATAAAATCTTGTTAGGCAGTAGAAGACCGCTGGACACCAGTAAGAAACTGGGATATATGATGTTCTATGGGAGGAATTTGTGATGTTTATAAGGTCTTATGAAAGTGAAGAAATTCGTTTAAAATGTCATCATCTTTAAATTTCAATATTTGTTGTTCATCCATAATAGACTCTATGTTAAGTTTGTTAACTTAACTCTCAAATAATTAGCTAATACTTTGTTAGTTTTATTTTGACATCCATAAAATATCACACTGGACTTTAATAACTTCAATAAATATGTTGAAGCATTATTTGTGGACTTCTTATTAAACTGGAATTTGACATTTATAAGTTCTTTCAAACAATCTTTTGACTATGAAGAATAATAAGAAAGCTCCAGTTTTTTTATCTTGGCTAAGAGTGTTTTAGTGAGATTTTGTGATTGTTTACACTTTTTAGAGACATACTCAATTATGAAATCTCTGGAAGTTGCTTTAAAAGCATCCCACACTACATGAAAGGGCAAAGTATCAGTCTAATTCAACAAAAAGTATTCATTAAAAAAGGAGACAAAAGAAGAGGTGAATACTGGACCCGAAAGAAGAGCGTTATTAAAACGCCATTTACGGAGAGTGTGGGGTTTCTGTAAAATATCTAACCGAATGGTAATAGGTGCATGATCAGATAGTAGAATAGATCCAATATCTGCTGCCATTAGTGATTGGGAAATAGTATGTGAAATGAAAAAGTAGTCTATTTGCGATTGAATATGATGGACCGGAGTATTTTCATTAGTAGTAGGAGTACACAGTCTCCTAGCATCTATAAGTTTATACTGTTTAATAGTTTGTATGAAAAGCTTGTGAGCTTTATGAGGGATAAAGGAGACCATTGAATTATGATCTAAAAAAGGGTCAAAAATGTGGTTGCAGTCTCTTGTGAGAATGAAGTTGTCATGGATATTATTTGCAAGTTTTTGAGTTAAAGATGTTCAGAAAGAGGAATCTCCAGTGGTAGGGGCATATAAATTTAGTAAACAAACCAGAGCACTACTAATCAAAAGTTTAGTAAACAACAGTCTACCCTCGCCATCAGAACATTGTGAAAGCAGTTTGATAGAAAGTGATTTACGACATAGGGTTAGGACTCCATTACATTTGCCATCTCCTGGTGAATAAAAAACCTCCCCAACCCAACCTCTGTGTAGTTTTTTCGACTCCTCTGCCATTAAATGAGATTCCTGTAAACAGGCTATATCCACCCCCAATTGAGCTAGATGAGTCAATACCCGTTGTCTCCTAATTTGTGAATGCAAACCCCTGACATTCCAAGATACAAGATTTAAAGACATAAGATAATTGAGAGAATGAATGAAAAACAGCACTCAATGAATAAATACAAACAACAAGAAGTATACCAATAAGAACACCAACTATATGCAAAATATACCAAGCATTGTAAGAAAAGAGATAAAGAAAAACAAAGGTAAAAATGTACTCATAACATGTGAGGTATAAGGGAGCGAAAGACATTATGCATATGACTGAAAAAGGAATAGTAAGGTGAGAATAAACAATGGAAATATAGGGGAAAAAGTAAGGAGAGACAAGGAAAAGAAGATAGATAAAGTGTAATAGGATAAAGATTTAGGTTAGAGAATAAAGTTAGGAGAGAAGTAGAAAAGAGAGAAGTTACTATTAGAAATATTTGAAGAAAAAAGCTGTACCTAGAGGGGGTCCAAAACAAATATAGGGTTAGGGGGTATGAGGCCAACTGGAATGATGACACATCCAGACTCCACAAGGTGAGGCGGGGAAGACTTCAGAATAAGCGACAACAAGATGAATGAGTCAGACAATACAAAGGAGGAACCTGCAAAGAAAAAAGATTGATTAGAACCAATAAAGCATGTTTAAAATGAGAACACTTAATCTTAACTTTAGAAAATTCCGGGAAGATACGCAAGCCAATATCTAACTTGTTAAACATTCTATTGTGGAAGCTAATTTTGGATAACAGTGGTGGCTTTAGATACACAGGACTTTTCAAGTGCCTCCCCGGTCCACCGCAGTAATTAGCGGGCTGTTTGTGTGGAGGGAGTACTGGAAAAGCCTCAGCCGGGGGAACATACTTCCGGCGGGCTGTTTTTGGTCACCTAAACATTCTGTCGAATTAGCGCTACTAATAGACGATCTCAAGCCAGATCCTCTTTTTTAACAGAGACTTGGCTCCAGATTGAGGCTGATCCTGCTATTATTCAAAACCTCCCACAAGGATACTCAATACTCAGAGCCGATCGCAAGACCGGCAGAGGCCTGCCATTATATTCAAAGATACTTCCAATTGCCGAACCACATTGAACACGCTGTCAGATTGTGAGAGCATGACTTTCTCCCTAGAGTTTTCGCCAACGAACACCTTCTCCGGTTTGCTGATTTATCGCCCCCCGGGAGCCTCAGGGCAATTCCTTTCTAATCTCCCCACCTTGGTTGCCAACCTAGCACTGGCTCCAGCTAATTTTACGGTGCTTGGCGATTTCAATATTCATTTAGACGACCCTTCCAACCATGTAACCAGCAAACCAGTAATAAGTCTTCTGGCAATCCAACTTAAACAAAAAGGATTTGCGTCTACACACGCCAAGGGCCATCTTCTTGACCATGTGTTTTGCAACCTCCACAACCTTGTCGTAGGTACCCCTACGCCACTTCCCTGAATGGATCACTTTTTCATCCCTCTAAGCTGGGAGACTTACATGCCTTCTTCCCCCCAAAGAGCAATACCAATCCTGGAAAGAAAATGGTCTAGGCTCTCCTCCAATCGTTGGACCGTAGCTCTCAAAGACACAAGACCGCCTAGCGATCTTAATCCCAATCTGGCCAGCAGCAATTTCAATGCATGGATCCAAAGTTCCCTTGACTTAGTTCTTCCCAAGGAACCCACTTATAAAAAAATATACAGAAACTAGCTCTGTGGTTTTCCCCCAAACTGAGGAACTTAAAGCAATCATGTCGAAGACTAGAAAGAAGATGGAGACATAATTTCTCAGAGACTAAGAAAGTGGAGTATAGGAAGGCAATCAGGCTATATAAATCAGAAATTAAAATTGCCCAAACCACATTCTAGAAGAGAAAATAAGTCCTGCTGCAAATTCACTCATGGAGATTTTTCGTATTGCAAAATCACTTATCACCTTACCCCAAAAACCCTTCGATAACATAGGGAGCACTTACGCTCTGCAATAATTTGGCAGCTTTTTCCACCAAAAAATTCAAAACATTTAGATGTCCTTCCCCACCACAACACCTGAGCCCATGGTGACTGGGACAAGAAGCTCTAACTCTATCTCCAAATACTCGTTAGAGCAATTCCCCCCCCCCTAGATGGTGATTCAGGGGACCTGATTATCTCCAGAGTAATCTCAGGTTCTCTGTCGGACCCTGCTCCCCTGCAGCACCTCACCTCAGTCATTAACTCCATTCGCCCTGTTATCCTTGATATTCTGACTTCCTCCATCACCTCCGGTATGGTACCCAATGCATGGAAATGTGCAATGGTTAGGGCCCTCTTGAAGAAACCCAATCTGGACTAATCCAATCTGGCCAACTATCGCCCAATTTCCCTCCTTCCTTGGCTGAGGAAGCTGATTGAGAAACACATTATTATCATACTGGTTGACTTTTTGGAATCCAACTACCTGTTGCATGATTATCAAACATGCTTTCGTCCTCAGCTTGGGACGGAAACGGCCCTACTAGCGGTAACGGAGGTGGCAAGGAGGTTACTGGACCAGGGAGGTACAACGGCACTCATCCTCCTGGACTTCAGTGCCGCGTTTGACACTGTTAATCATAACATATTGGCTCATCAACTTAAAAGCTTAGTAGTGTCAGGCACAACACTAACCTGGTTTCAGTCCTTCCTCAGTAACCGCTTCTTCCAAGTCTTTGAGGGAGATGTGGTGACCTCCCGGTTGTCTCTCAGCTGTGGGGTTCCTCAGGGCTCTGCCCTGAGCCCCACGCTTTTCAATATCTACGTGAGTCCCCTGGGGGAGATTGTCCATCCATTCGGCATTAAGATCATCACCTACGCAGAAGACACTCAGTTAGTGGCAGCATTGTTGTATATGAATCTAGGACCCTAGTGTAATTTTCCCGATTCATGCCCAAATATAGGTATAAATCATCCTATCCTTATATAGGCATAGAAATCATAACCATATTTAGACTTAGCCTATGCAGTCCAAATACGGCATGGCTACTTTCACTAGTTCTGAGAATCCACAACGATTTCTTGGAAAAACCTGCCTTCAGCAGTCAGGGACTTCCCCTTGCTTGAACATTGATTTATCCAAGAACTCAAGGAGTTTTCACAGAACTGAGTCTGTCCAACCTTACGTCAATCTCGGCACCTTTAAGGTATAAATATGCCCACACTTTCCCAGGCAAACAAACGGTGGTTTGGAGCAGTTCGACTATCTACTTGCCCGACACGCCCTGCTACAGTAAGTGCCGAAGGAAGCCGACCCTCCAGCAGACGCAGTGAGAGAGATGCTGTCTTTACTCCTGCCAAGAAATCCAGCTCCAGTGTTTCCAGGCTACCCTTGCGGGTTGCTGGGAAATCGAGTCCTGAGAAAGAGATACAAGACCTCCTTCATTCTAAAACAAGGTACAGAGCTGATTAGACCCTTAGAGAATTCTTGGAATGGATTCTTGGCAAAGAATACTAAAACTAAGCTACACCTCACTTACTCCTTCCCTTGTACTAGACCTAGGTTAGGTACACCGGGTTAGGCATATTTTAGAAGCACCAGTTGAGTACTTTTAGTCATTATTTATTAATGTATGTATCTTATGGTATTTTATATGGCTTAGAAACCATATCATGCTTTAGCAGTATTATTTTATAATACTCTTCGTACTGTACGCATTATACTTTGCAACCAGTATTACGATTGTAGCAGTTCATTTCTTATTCATGAGAAAGAAGACTGTTCAATAAATACTTTTTATTGAAAACGCCCGTCTCTCTACTTCTCTGCACCTCTGGTGAAACAAAGCATGCACGATTGACTGAGTGAAATAGCTATCTATCGTTTCCGCGACTCTAGAGATAGATTTCTTATTCTTGGGAAACAAAGTTGTCATGTTTATGCGGTTGTCAGAAACTAATCCCTTCTTGTGAATTCGAGAAAGTTTCTAGTGACCTCTGAGCTAGCTGGCACTCACAATTAAGTCTAATATACTCGGTAGAGACCTAGTCGACCTCAGTCCTACGTCTAAACTACAGGATATATTATTCCAATGCGCAGAGCCTTTTGGGAATATAGGAACTACACTACAGCATTAAATCACTCTGAGGGGTTGTCTAGCAACGTAGATCCTTGCCTAGAGGCGGTGGCCGAGTGGATGGAACTCTCCTGCTTCAAGCTCAACGGGGACAAAACTGAGATAATGTTCATGGGCAGCCCTCCGTCCTCCATCCCTCTCTTCCGTGTCCTGGTATGCCTTGGCCTTGCTCCACTTCCTAAGACACAGATCAAGAGCCTTGGCATGTGGCTTGACAGCTCCCTCAATTTCAACCACCAGGCCACCAAGCTCTCAGCCACCTGTCACGGGTTGATGAGAATGCTGCGGAAAATCATCCCCCTCCTCCCCTTCCAGGTGAGAAGAATTATGGTACAGGCCTTTATACTCTCCCGCCTTGATTATGGGAATGCCCTGTATCTTGGAGCTCCACAATTTACCATCCACAAATTGCAATTGATTCAGAACTGTGCAGCTCGCCAGCTTCTTCAGATTCCGCTGTGGTAATCTGCAAAACCAACATTAAGGAGTCTTCACTAGATCCCTATACCGGCCAGGATACAGTTTAAAGTCATGTGCCTGGCTCACAGAGCCATTTGGAAGACTGGTTCGGCTTTTACCCATTCCCTGGTCACCCCCTATCTCCCTCATAGAATCCTTCACTCCAGCTCTTCGTTTCTGGCCACCCCTAAGAAAATACGAAGATCTAGATGGGGTAGTCGCTCTTTCTCATTTAATGTTGCAAATATATGGAACACTCTCCCCCCCCTCCTTCCCCTCCCCCCCACTGTAAGGAAGGAAAGCAACCTCTTGGCCTTCCGGAAGCTCTTAAAAAATCACCTATTCAAGACATCGATTCAACATCTCGGCTTCTCTGCTTTCTATCACATAGCGCTGGGAGGCCTCAGGGTAGCCATGCGCTATATAAGTGCAACTTCATTCATTCATTCAAGTGCACATAGGGTGATTTCCATAGGATTCTTGTGTAACATTTCACTGTAAGTTTCCGAGCACAAAATATTTCTTCACCACCTGCCGGGACATGAGGGCCTAGACATGAGGGCCTAGACATGACCTGTTACACAGACAAATTATAATGAAATGTTGTGATCTGCGTCTATAAATGCTTATGTTTTACTTCTGCTACTCGAGCACTCATCACCCATCTGAGGCTCCCATGCATCTTAAATAAATTCTCTTTATTTTACTCAGGTGGTTGTTACAGAGTTATGATTTTGCGTTCTACAGATCTTTTCAGTTTCTGCATTTGTGAGAGAATGCGACTCCAGAATGCATGTCTTCTGCTGCAGCGGGCTGCTGCCTTCCCCTTTGAGTGGAGGTCTGAGGTCCGACCACGATGATTCCCTGCCTTCAAAGTCTCTCGCTCTTCCTACGCTCTGGGCTGGATGCTGAGGCTGGCCGTGAGTAGTTGTCACATCTCTGGGCTGCTCTTGCTCACTGTTTCCCCAGTTTCTCTCAGCACAGGATGATGGCTTTGTGGGCCAGCTTTGATGGCTGTTGTGCCTATTGTTGTGTGATCTTTCTCCTTCTGCCTTCCCTACTCTTCATGGTTGTTCTATTTTTTTTGACATAGTGTGATCTCTGTGGTTGCCCTGCTGCTGGACCTACTGGCCCCTCCCTTTCTTGTGTTTTCGGGTTTGTTGCCCCGCTGTCCATGGCGGCTCTGATGGTGACTGTGTCTCACTGTCTGGGGTGCACTTCTGGCACTGGGCCAGTGCTGCACCATCATGTTACCTCTAGCTTCTGGCAGACACAGTTGTTATCTCAATGCGTATTTCCCTTAGGTTGTCCCTGGCGGTGGGCCAGTTACAAGGGGGAGGAGTATTTGTTTTGGTCTCAGTTTTGGGTTTCCTCTCATGTGTATCCTCTGCTTGTGCTGTCCTCTGTTTTATTCCTTTTCTTTTTCATCTGCTGTCGTTGCCACTGGGCGACTGTTGGGTCACAGGCCCCATTGATTTTGCGGTCCCTTGGGCCTTTGCCATTTGCTGCTGACCTTCGCTTCCAGGCCCCTCATATGAGAGGGCGGATTTCTGCCCAAAAACCCTGTATCAGCCTGTAGTGACACTCTGAGGACAATTCACAGTAGGCAAAATGCTGCTCCTCCTGCCTGTGGTAACTTTCATAGCAGGCAGGGGGGGGGGGTGGATGCTCCACTCAACACTGGCTGATCAACTCCTTGGTAAGATTTTTCCGCTATTTTATATTTTTTCTCCGTTCACACTTCACCTGCTGCCTATGTCTCCACAGTGGCTCTGTGTATTCTTTTTACTGCCCTGTGTGTGGGAGTTCTTTGCCAAGCTTTCTTTTCTGGTCCAGAGGGGACCTACATCTGTTTGTTCCCGAGGGGACAGAAAAGGGAAGATTAGGGTACCATCGAAGTTAGAGCACCCCTATTGGCGAGCCAGAGTTCTGAAGGAATTCAGTCATGAGTGGGCTGACGAGCCCCTTTTGGACCTTGGTTGGAGGGACTCGCGGAGGGTTGGTGATTACCATATTGCCAGATTTAAATACTAGTTAGAGGTGTGAACTGTTTGTAGCTGGTGCTTCATTCAGAATTTAAATTAGGGTTACATTTGTGTTTCTAGGCATCCAGTGGTGCTCCAACAAGACTGATAGGTCCGGGGACCCTGCTCGGTGGGAGCAGGGTCAGGAGGATTCAGTGGGAATTCTCGGAAGTGGGCCCACAGGTGCTGTCTCAGTTTGAGCACACGCAGCATCACGAGGAGTTGTGACTGCAGATACTCCCCTGGTATTCTCTCACCGTCTATGATTCAGGGTTCACCTCACTCCTTATGATGTGCCGTCACCTTCACCACTATGGTTTGATGAGGGCAAATATTCACCTTTTTTCTTTGACCACGCAGTAACTCCCTGAAAATAGGCAGCACAAGGCTAAAGATTTTTCAGGGAGGGTGGAATTTTGCAGTTTCCTGTCTTGCCTGCGACACTCACTGGCTCCAGGGCTGGATAGTGTCGGATACTGAGAAAAGGAGGGGGGTGGACGTCATGTTTTACATAGGGAAGGGATTTGTGATTTATTGTTTTCCTTGATTTGCATTAATAAGTTTCTTGAGTTTTATGATTTTTGATATTAATACCTGTGTTCATCAGTTATTACATTTGACTGTACATCTACATTTTTGACTGATCTGATTTTGACGTGAGGACACCGATTTCTGTTGCCATTTTTACACAATAATATTTCTAGGCTGCTCAAATAGACACTGTTTTTATATTGCACATTACCCTGTCTGTGCACTGCTACTTATGATATGACAGATTCCAGCTCTCCTTATGATTACACTCAATAAACTCACACTATTTTGGGATTAGATAACAGGTACTTGGGTAGATTCCCACCACCTAGGGATAGACCCCGGCTATTTGTGTTATATGGGTGTGCCTGTGTAAGTGCTGAGTCCACCTGTTTTTGTCTCAGCTTTTATGTGATTCTAAAAATTTCGTTCAGCAGCACCTCTGTGGGTGTACGTGGCCCAGAGAGAAAGGAAGGGGACAAAATATCTTACTCTACCTCTGTCTCTTTTCTTCCTATCTATGAATATTTTCGGTGAACTTGTAGCAAATGCCATTTCATTTCACATTGTCTGATGATGGGCGCTTGCTCTCCTTCATTTAACAATGTGCAGCTGGCTGTTTGATCGCTGCATGATTAGTATCTGTTATCGATCTGTATTATCTGTTATCCATACCCCCACACCTCAGGAATGAGCATCCAGAAATAGTCTGCTGACTACCTTCTGTGTCACTGTACCGAAGTATGTCTATAAGTTTATTTACTGCAAGAGGGACAGATGACTCCTTCCCACATACACTTACCAAGAGTAATAATTGGGGTACGAGTGCCTTTCAAGTAACACAACTGCATTACTGTTTCCTATCTATTGAAAATACAATTATGACATAGGACTGAATATTGTGTTTCGTTTAGATTGCAATATCTTTCTTGTAACTGTGATTATTCTCCTGGAAGGAAGGTAATGGAAGATTACGGTGTGGAACTAGTTTTTGGGAAGTTGTAGCCATAGAGCAGTTGACTCTGGTGCACTGCCTCCTGCTGGATACCAAGGGTGGTCTCCAGATGTGAATAGGTGTCCAGCTACTCACAACAAGGAGGGTGTTGGAGTTGGTATTGCATTATATGCATTCATTTGAAGTGCTGTTATTGAATTGTATGCATTCATTTGTAGTGCTTTATTTTTAATATGCTGTCTTTGATTGTCACAATGTATTGTGATTCATTGACATTCTTGGTATGTGGGAGTGAACTTTCATATGCTAATTATATGTCAAACGCCTGATTACCAGTCCACCTTTTGTTTTCCCATGGCCAGTATAACTGTACTGTTGGAATGGGGAACTTCAGGCTCCCCAGTAGCAACAAAGCAATGCGGTCTGTGTGTTAAACGTGGGCAGAAAAAGGTCGGGCTGTCCTAACAACCACTAACCATGGGTTTGTTTTGTAATACTCTAGCAACAGAGCTCTTGGACCCTGAGCTTGTACAACAAATTTCGGGCAGGCCCACTGCGACTATCATCCATAAGGGGTTGATAGAATTAGTTTCAGGGGATGGTTCCTGTGTGTTCCCCTTGGACATTTACGGCGGCTTGGCACCTGGTTTTCATGCTTGCCTGGGTGACAAATCCATTTGCTGTGCTCCCAGGCCGTGTCAACAACCCTGTTATCTTAAAATAGACACAACCCTTCAGTTCGATTAATGTACGTGAGTGAGCACGCTTCTCCTCTGTGAGGAAGTGGGGGGCGCGCTGAAGTGTGTTTACCCTTACAGTGCAAAGTAAATGTGTTTTTGGAAAGGATACATCAGCCCGTGCAGAACACATATGTATGCAACCGCATTCTCTACCACAGGGGCACAACGTACTGCGTTGTCCCATGATGAACAGACTTTTTGCAAATTTCTCGTGCACAAACTCATAAATGGGGAAGTTAACGAAATAGAACTTTCGACAGGATGTTTCAAATGCTGCTTCTCTTGTAACAATGGGACATGACACAGCCTATGCACCTTCCAAGTTCTGCAGAAAGAAAAGTGAGCTGTTAAAATTATGCACAGAAAAATAAAATACAATACCGAGTATTAATGGGCTAAGGTCCTGAGGCCCACTGTGCTTATGAGCCGCAAGCCATGGCCCTAAGACAAACACGGAATACGGGAACAGGCCCCCTCTCTCCATATTATAGTTGGGATGTAGCAAAATTTACGTTCACTGATTTCTTTCCAAGTGCCCACAACGCATCACATTGATAATGCCCCTGTGAAATGTGCCCCCTCCACAAGGGGAGAAGGAACATAAAGTGGCATTTCTACATGTCCCATGGTCCAGAGCAGATCTCAAGTCCTTTACCAACGACTTTCTGAAATTACATGTAGAACAAAGAAGAGGGTACCCAGAACTAATGAGACAGAAAGGGAGTCAAATAGGTGTAAGGGAATGCCTGATAATTTCGTAGAGTACAAAGGGTGAAAAAAACAATAGTTACTGAGAAATGGCCAGCACAGCCTTTGATGATATGATACCTTAAAGGGTTAAAGAAAACTCTTTTGGACTGCCTTTGAAATTATGTTCGTGGACTGGCCACAGATACTGGGTGGGCGTTGTGCCAAGACTAACCCACACACTACAACAGTTTTCTGAGGGTATGAACAGAACTGGTTAAAAAAGAAAGGTATTCTTCGCAGCAGAGATTGGAAGGGAATGCAAATATTTAAATGTATATTAACAAAATAGGATGAAATAACTGTTACAATTTATTGTTGTTTAAAGATCATTTAAAGATTGATGACGGAAAGTGTTATTTTGTGTATATGCACTTTAATAAATTTTGGTGCAACATTTTCAGATGCAAGAACGTCAGAGAAAAGATGTTTGTCATACTTGTCTGTTTTATTTCTTGCATCATGGTATGTGTCTTGTCAATTGACATTGTGAGGGCCAGAGTGATGGCATCCACAGGTCCCCCACCCCCATATCCCAGAGGCATTTACAATAGGAGACATTTGCTGTTTTAAAGAACAATAGATTACATGACATTGCGCAAATGGCTGCTTAATTAAAAAGCAGGGGGAACATAGGACCTTCCTGCCGGTCATATCTGGGCCCATGAACAGCAGAGGGGTGCTGTTTACACCAACGACTAAGTGCTGGAATAAGAGAGAAGTTAGGGTAAGGAGGCAAACATTTGCTTAAAGGTCAGGTTACGCAATTGAAGGGAAGTAGCCAGCGTGCCCTGCACAGCATCACTTTCAGGAGAACAGTCTACAGCAGAAATGTTAAAGAAATGCAGAGCTGTTCTATTTCTGTACATCAGGTTATTTCAGTGCATTGATAAGTATTGTCCCTGTTTCAAGTGCTAGTCTTTAAAGTATGCATTTGAACAAATTGACTTTCTCCCCACCATGACAACAATGCAAGTATTGAACTAAGAAATGAATGATCTGGGTGGCTCGGGTTCTAATTATACAGAAAGATGTAAGTTGCTAAGTTACTGAGGCCTATATTTTCTTGTATGTGATACTGAAAAATGTGTCTTTATGTATATATATGTGTGTATGTAGGTGTATATATGCATATATAAAAGGGGGGGGGATTAAATGCCCCCAAAAGCACATATGGAATAGCACTGGGTATATTGAGTTCTGGCGGGATTTTGCCTAACCATCTGTGTTTACTGTTGGGACAAGCTATAGTACAATGTTTTAATTCTTCTTTTGCTTTTGAAGATAATGGATTTTTTTTAAAGTCTTGTAAAGGAAAGACAATATAATTTTAAGGTTCTTTTCTTCACTCCCCTAGAGTGTAATAGGTTTCCTGTTTTCGAAATGTTTGCATGCATTGCTTAATGATAAACGTTTTCACTCTCTCATATCTGGTTAGAAAGCTCCACTGGTGCAAATATGTTCTATAATTCTGAGAATTTGGCCCACACATTGCACCACTACTGATTTCTCACTGATTTCTCACCTAGCAATGGTTCATAGACAGGGAGTGTTTGGTAAAGAGTAATGCATGTGTGCTAGCTACAGATAAGCATGCACATTTTCAGCGTGATTTAAGAGGCACACCTTTTTCCGATGGAGATGTAGCTCTAAATCTGGTTTATGCTTCAGCAACAACACAGGTTCACAGTGGGCACGGCTAGAAAAGTACTGGAAGGGGGCAAGATTAAAAACATCCAAGAGTGCTCAAACAGAAGAACTTGTTGCTTTAACAAGAGCATGTAGACTGGCTGAAGGAAGAATAGTGAACATCTATACAGGCAGCTAAAATGCTTTTGAGGTAGCCCATGATTTTGGCCAGCTGTGGGCCATGAGGGGATTCCTCACCTCAGCTGGCCAACATATACCATGCACCATTAATAGCACAACTATTGCAAGGCCTGTTGCCACCAAAGAGAGTTGCAATTGTAGAATGTGCTGCACACACCTCTTCCAAGGACTATGTATGACGAGGTAAAGCCTTCATTGATGAAGAAAGAAAAAGAAGAAAAAATTATTATTATTATTATTATGCGTTCTTATATAGCGCTCGATTACCCGTAGGCATCTCGGCACTTGCCTTGGGAACCCGTCCTGGCTTCCCCCAAGGTGAAAGCCAGGCATCCCGCTGCGGGGGGGGCGTAGTGGAGATTAAGCAGGCTAATGCCCAGAGCTGCAGAGTGTGAACCCATGATTCGAGTAGGCACCGAAACGAGAATTATTGAGTCCGTGGATATTTGGGCTCAAGACCCTGCCGCGTCGGGAATTGAACCCTGGTCCCGGGTCTGACCTCTGCTTCAGGATCTGCCTCCTCCAACCAGTGAGCCACACTTCTCCACAAAAAAAGGAGTAGCTTTAACTGTTTGTGAGAACACAATGGTTCAAATTGCTTCTACTCCACATGATGTCATGATATTAAGATAAAGGATGATTATATATATTATGACCCAAAGTATAATACTCAAAGGGAGGGGCTGGAAGAAAAAGAAGAATGGAAAAGGGGACGATATAGGCAAATAGAAGAGGGAAGATGGATAGGCCCAAATGGAAAAATATGTTTACCAACGATAATGCTTGCTCCCATGGCCCTACTTTTTTCTTGGTCTATCACATGCAGTACATGATGGAATGATCAGACTGTTATTACAATGCTGGTACATTGTCCCCAAATGGAATGGACTTCATCAACATGCCCCCCTACTCAAATGTACAAGTATGTGTTGGTTATTGTGTGCATAATCAGCAAATGGACTGAGGCATGCCCATCCAAGAACTGTGATGTACAAACTGTTGCCAAATGCCTCCTGAAGGAGTTCATTCCATGCTTTTAAGTGCCTATGCTTTTGGGTTCTGACAAGGGACCGCCGTTCATCTCACACGTGATTGAGGGGTTGTGCAAGGAGCTAGGAGCTACACAGAAACTACATTATGCCTATCATCAATGAGCAGAGTGCGATGTTGAAAGAAAGAACTGAGTGTTGAAAAATAATATAGGGAAGATTTGTTCATCCACTGAACTGACCTGGATTGATGCACTACCACTTACTCTTTTGTCCCTGAGAAGCACTACAAAGACTAACATCATTAGGTGCTATAGGCCTTCCTGAAGAAGGGACAACAACAGCATATGGCCTCCAGCAAAGGTGACTGGGTCTGGATAAAAGCTCACACCAGACGACACTGCCTCCAGCCAGGTGACATCCTGGATCCACAGCTCCCACACCAAGAAAGGAACAGGGCCGGACAAAGGAGGGCAATCTCGACCCGCACCAATGTGTCATCTGAGGTAACCCGTAGGTACAACATTCGCTCCAGCAGACCGCAACAACAAAGAAGGATTAGAGGAGAGGCAGATACCTGCTCGCCGCAGGCCAGGAATTCAATAGTAAGCTCAGTTTGACAGAGGCAGATTCCTGCTCACTGCAGGCCAGGCCTCCACCAGAAAAGTACAACTCAACTGAGGCTGCTCCCTGCTACCCACAGCAGACCAGGCCTCTAGATACTATCTTCCAAGGACCCCTATGTTCTCTTCAAGTGCTAGCGACTGACTTCCTGGTTCTCATACAAAGAAACCTGGGAATCATACTCGACTCAATGCTCTCAATGACCAAGCAAGTCAACGCCGTCTCCTCCTCCTGCTTCAACACCCTCCACATGCTCCACAAGATCTACAGATGGATCCCGACAGATACAAGAAAGACAGTCACCCAGGCCCTCGTCAGCAGCAGACTCGACTATGGAAACGCCCGCTACGCGGGAGCCCCGATCAAGCTCATCAATCGACTACAACGCATCCAAAACGCTCGGCATGACTGATCCTCGATGTACCACGACACGGCCACATCACCCCCCACCTGAGAAACCTGCACTGGCTCCCCGTCAACAAGAAGATATCCTTCAAGCTCCTCATCCACGCACACAAGGCACTCCACAAGACCTGCCCAGCCTACCTCAACAGACGGCTCTCCTTCTACACCCTATCGCCAGCTACGCTCTGCCAACCTCTCACTCGCCACCGTCCCACGCATCCGAAGAACAACCACCGGCGGGAGATCCTTCTCCCACCTCGCCGCCAAGACATGGAACACCCTCCCACTGAGCCTACGACAGACCCAAGAACTGCTGACCTTCAGGAGGACACTAAAGACCTGGCTGTTCGATCAGTAGTGGCCCCCACCTTCCCCCAAGCGCCTTGAGACCCTCACGGGTATGTAGTGCACTTAACAAATCACTGATTGATTGATTGATTGAAATCAGTGACTCTGCTGCAACCAGAAAACCTCCAGTGCCTTCCCCTGCTTCGCATCCAGGACAGAATCATTACTACCTGCGTCCCACGAAAGGTACCAAGTGAGAATGGTATCACAGCTCATGCTGAAAGGATGCACGTGCTGCACACAGCAGAGAAAGGAAAGTGTGTACGCGGGCCCCAACGATACATTAACTAAAGACGTCTAGAACATCAATGCCTCAACCCCTCAGTCTACAAGTTGGGAGAATCAGACATCTTTACCTTCCTCCTCTCTTTGTTTTCTTCATATTGAAGGTGCCTAGGTCATAGAAGTGCTTGTAACCTCTCAAATTACTTGAAGACAGACACTAACGGTTACTTTTTCTGTTTGCAGGTATGATTAACTGGGCTCTGCATTATTCCTCAGCAGACTTTTGAAAAAGACTGAAAGTGCAACAGAAGATAAGACATTTTTCCAACTAGTCACACTGGCCACACGTACCAACGACTGGAACAATGCCTCAAGACTTTCAGAACAATGAGAGAATATAGCTATGGGTGCTACTAGCAATATTATTCCCCATTGCTGCAGTTATAATGACTACGCTCTTTATAGTGTATTGTGCTCACATTGCTATACCTAGCACTGGCCCTGATATACTGCATAAATGACCCCGAGATATTGTACCAAAATGAATAAATAAGTAATTGATAAAGATTGGACAGGGGGACAGTTGGCAGGGCAGGTAAGAAATAAGGAAGCAAATTGGGAATATAATGCACAGAACAAATATGTTTAAAAGGTACATTTCTGATCTGTGAAATAATGCGATGCACTGTTATGTCTGCACATATCGCCAACATCTCTTGGTGAGAAAAATGGAGAAAAATAGAAATTTTAAAATTTATGATTATGCCTGACTTTGATATCATCATTGTTTATGTGGTAGCTAATTTTCGATAACAGTGATGGCATCCATTTTGTATAATTTGATATTGTGATAATTCAATGATGATGAGAATTATATACAAATATATTAATTGCTTGATATCATGTGACAGTTTTAAATAAGAGTTAGAACTTTGCTTTTAGTAAGCTGCCTGTAACACGACGCATTGCAAGGCTTGCACGAAGATTACATTTCCCTGTTATTACATTTCTGCCTGCTTGCAATAGGTCCAGTAGGCCTCAAAAGTGTATTCAGCCACAACAGCTAATGTAGACCATTGTGATGGCATTTGTGCGTAAATGTAGTAGTTAACTGTCTGGCTTTAGATTTACAGGACTTTTCAAGTGCACATAGGGTGATTTCCATAGGATTCTTGTGCAACATTGCACTGTAAGTTTCCGGGCACAATATGTTTCTTCACCACCTGCCGGGACATGAGGGCCTAGACATGACCTGTTACGCAGACAAACTATAACGAAATGTTGTGGTCTGCGTCAATAAATGCTTGTGTTTTACTTCTTCTATTCGAGCACTCAGCACCCATCTGAGGCTCCTGTGCATGTTAAATAAATTCTCTTTATTTTACTCAGGTGGTTGTGACAGAGTTATGATTTTGGGTTCTACAGATCTTTTTAGTTTCTACACTATCAGCTTTACAAGAGACGTAAAATAGTAAGAATACAAGGTTGTAACCCAAACACAGTCTAGAAAAGCATTAATCTGTAATGTGTGTTAGCAATGTCTACCTTTTCCGGGCACTGCGAGTTGAGTAAACTTCTAAGCTTAACTGGATCATTGTAAGTGATGGTATTATTGTTGAAAGTCACTTTGAACAGGCAAGGATGGAATAAGCCAAATCTTGCACCTATAGAGCGCAGAGGTGCTCTCATAGCCAAAAATTCCTGGCGTATGTCAGCCGTGGGCTTTGCATAATCCTGTGCGAAATAGAGCTGATTGACTGATGATGAGATTCATTTCATAGATAACTGCTGATAGTACCTTGAGGAGGTCAGTATATTCAAGTAAATAAAGTATGACTCCTCTTGGTTTCCTTGTACTGGAAGATGTCAAACAAAGAGGACCCAGTCTGTGAGCATGTTGAATATTTAAGGTAGTACTCTCCGGCAAATTTAACACTGTTGGTAGAAATGTTTTGTAGAAAGTTAGAGGATCAGGCCCTTCTGAGCCCTCTGGCCTGGGCTGGACTGGGAACCAAAACTGGCCTTGGCAAAGAGCTCCGCCGGCCCCCTTTGGAGCAGCCGAGCTGTTTGCCAGGGCCAGTTTTGGCCGATTTTGTTACAGGGACCGATTTTGCAGCTATGCTGCAAAAACGGCCCTGGAACAAAACCAGCCCAGAGGGGCCCAAAAACGGCCCCCACCCTAGCGGCCCACCGGGGAAAAGCCCGCTGCCCACTGTGGCCAGTCCGGTAGATTATTCCATCTATTTCTGTTTTCAAGGTTCTCAATTTGTTTCTCTAATGATGAGACTTGAGAATGGAGGGCCTCAACTTAAATGCAGGCTGAACCTAGGGATTCCACGTTATGCTCAACCTTAGTGATTCATTCTTCCATTTTTGCCCAGCCGTCTGTAAAGACTTATAATTTGGAGTTTGTCTCTACTACAAATGGTTACAGTGCGCGGATTTCATCTAAAAGAAGATCCATTGAGACTGACAAAGCCTGTTTTGGCAGAGAAGGAAGATCTGTTTTTAACTGTTTGGTTGGAGATTTATTGACCGCAGAAGATGTATTAATATTGGAAGTAGAGGCATTTTTGGGAGAAGAATTCAGAGAGTCATCCATTTTAGCGAGGTACATATTTGAACGAGCCAAAAAAGAGTGGACCGCGGGACCCAACAACGACCTTGTAGTTTTCAATTCACCCATGTGAGGAGTTGTCTGAGCTAATACTTCTTCAGAGCCTCCAAAAGGTGAGTGACTTCGTTAGCACTGGTAATGACAATTGTTACACCTACAGCTAGTAAAAGGACAGTTAGATAAAATATATGGCGAAGTCACCATCTATAGAGAATGCCATATGAATTCCAAATAATTGTCATGAATATTCTTAACTAATAGGTAGTCAAAATTATTATTACAAACGCAGAGTCCTTAGCGCAGTCAGTTAATGAGTTAAGCCGGTATTGGATAATGCCAAAACAGCTGATTATTAAATCAGTAACCTGCACCCCTTCAAAAAGCAGATTAAGAGGTCAAGAGATCCTCAGTTATGGGCAAAAAAGCAACCAACATTGTTATGGTTAAAACCTATTCAAATTTACTGACTCATGCATAGGTGTGCACAGTAAAGTGCTTGTTTATAGGCACCAGGGAGTCATTTGGCTCATCATAATGTCGTAGAGAGAACTTGTGAGAGAAATGTGAGCGGTGACAAAGTGGCCACTAGACGCAAACACAAGGGGCTAAAAGTTCTCACTCATTTTCTCAATACTGATGAGCATTAGCTTCAACATTGCTGTAGGTAGCTTGTTTAGAGCAGAAAAGAGTCAAATGAAGAGTAAAGAACCTGAAGAAGGAGGTTAATGCACGGATAACAGCTCCTCTCAGCCCGTGAGCATTTTCAAAATGGCTGGCGTCATCCCGCTTTGAGGAGGAAAGTAAAGATGTCAGACAAAGAAGAGCGCTTCTCCCGCAATTAAAGTCCTCTGCCATGTACCTCCTGGGTTCCAAGGACCGTACGAGCATTTTTGTGGTTCTCCTCTTCACGGAAGCGCCGCAAAATCCCTTTTCCTCACCTGCGTTGCGGTGCGAGTCACGGGAACGACGCCATCTTCCTTGGCTGCTAGCCACGTCCCCTGCACATAAACAATCTTGAAATGCCATTTTGCTCCATGCAGCACACATGGAAGTTACAAAATGTCATTTTTTAAAAGATTGTTTATCTGCAGGAATGGTCACCTTCCTGAACATAAACAATCCAAAGCGTTTTGCTTTTTCCATGTGTGCTGCACAAGGCAGCACACATGAAAACAGCAAAAACGAGGAGAAATCAAACATTTCTCCTAATTGCGCCAGGGTATGACCAGGTTTTCCCTGGTCTCAATTCTGGCGCTACCTCCTATTTACGCCTCCCTTGTAAATAGGGGGCCGCATCAGAATCAATGGGTGTTGTGGTGGAACACCCACAGCAACACCCATTGCTCTACCCTTTCATGCTAAGCATAGCGTGTGAGGGGACCTTATTTACAAGGCAGCGTTAAGCCACATTAAGTGGCTTATCGCTGCCTTGTAAATAAGGTGAAGCCCCTATCGCCACAGGAACATTGTAAAAAGTAACATTCCCGTGGCGATGGGGGCTTGTAAATATGCACCCAAACACAAACACACTGGCGTAAAGGAGGGAGGTTGAGAATATGACAATGACAAGACTTTAAATGGCAGGGGGAAATTATTTCTAAAACCAGAAGCCCAGACGTAAAACAGGAGGGAGAAGTGCAGGACCAGAATCACAACATATTTAATCCTACATAGTGCACCTCATACATGTAACAACTTCCCCGTGCCAGCAATGCCAAGAGAAGGAGCACATTCATTGTAACTGCACTAAGGCAAGGCACAAGAGAACGACTTTATTGAGAAATTCACATTAAATCCAGAGACCAAGAAGGGTCTTAGTGGCCAGGGGAGTGTGTAAGAGCGGTAGCTCTGGTAGGTGTAATATGTTTCTGTGTGTCAAGGAATACAGGCTTCAGGGGGAAGTTCTAATTACACAAAACATTCTTCAGAGTCCCCTGAGTCTCTGAGAACGCATATTTAGTGTTGGATCAATAATCTCATCAGAGAAAGTAACTAGGATTTCCACACCATCGGCTAATATTCAAAATGATATGTGTCACACATAAACTTATGCACTGAGAGGGATGAATATCACCAGCTGGATCAACTAGAAAAGGTTGCTTTGAAAGCTTGACAGTCACCAAGAATAAATAGGGCAAAACACTAGCTTAAGACAGTTTGCTTTTAAAAAAAATAATATTAGATCAAAACAAGATGAGTGTCTGTGCTAAACCCTCCTAACTCTCTGCAAAGTCAAAGTGTACCAGATGTGTAGAAATGCAGCACACAGGCATTTTCTTTTGAAAGTGAAATGCATTTGTAATTTAGCCTTGCAGGACTTGCTAATGGCGTTCAAAAATTCCATAACAAATGTTTTTAGGTCTTGCCTACAGACAACTTCAGCTGTCTACCAAGTGCTATTATCAGCAAATAACACACAGCACACAACTGATACATACATTCGCATTCATGAATACACAGAAAGAGTTGCTTGGACAGCCCGTTTCAGCCACTTGATACTCAGCAGACTTTTTGGCATTAACCCACAGCATTTTGCAAATGAACACATCGTAAAAGTAGTTCTACACGTACACACTTTCACTTTTTCCTTCTTTAGAACCCCGGCCTCCATGCTTTATTTGCTTACCCCAATTCCCCCTGCTCATCTGTTGATCCAGGGTGATATCTACCCCTCTCAATACCCATCTTGTTTTTTTTCTTTTAAAATCTGTTGTTTTATTTTTATAGATCCTGGCAGCTGAAAAGGGCTAACAGGTCACTCCCTTCAATTTTGTGTGACCCTATGTCTCAGGGTAAGCTCAAATGTATTTTATCTACTGATCAGCACAGAGCAGGCTAGTCTTTCAATTGAAATAAGCCACTTATTATCTAATTTGTTATTTTTACTACAAGCTTTTTTCTGTTAGTATGTCTGAAAGTAGAGTACGACGTAGAACCCCAGAGACAGCGGATCGATGCAATTTTCATCAGGTAGTCTTCGCAACAGGCCATTAAAGAAGTACTGTTGACAGTTGAACTACGTACTACCCTTCAGGATATCCTTCCTCCTGATTTTACAAAGAAAGGGCTGAAGAAGAGGCACTGTTTTTAAACCAACATACGTCCTATACTATCGTAAGAAATAGGGACCGCAAGGCAACCACTCAAGATATGTGTGGCCTAGAAACAGATCAACAATAAAGGTTTTTTCCAAATTGAAGTGGATCGCGCATCTAAAGTGGGATAATATAATAAGTCGTATAAGTTTAAACAGGGCAATTACATATACCCCCTGATTGTGACAGCTTACCATTGGTCTTGATAAAGGTGGTAACTATAAGGAGAACCCACCGAAACGCGTCGACGCACAAAGTGGTATAATTCAAGTCTCCAACACCAGAGTTGATATGCTGATGTCATAGCAATACAATATTGGTGTTATCACAACGGAGCCAGAATATACAAACTGTATTCAACAATTGCATGTTGTACCTGTTCTGTCTTTTCTTCTCAATTGTGCAGGTCGTAATTGTGTGTATTGTTGTAACCGTGTTTTAAGACTAGGGATCTAGACTAGTGAAATTTACTCCTGTGTTTTTAAGTTATTCAAAATAAATGAATTTTTAACTACCCATATGTTTCTATTGTATGTACTTATGACATTGTGAGGCTTGGTACAGTAACCTTCACTTAGCATTGTCTCAAGGGAAACTTCTTTTCTTTTGAAAGTAGAGTTTCAACAGGAATGCAGTTCCTACGGACAGGTACACGTTTGTGACTGCCGAAACAACCCACAATGCTACACTTTATTCCACCACAATTCATATCAGCATTGTTTTATATATAGCAAAGAACATTCTTCAGGAACGTCAATTGGAGATACAGGTAATAAACGTAATACCATGAGATGGAACCCCGTTGAGTATTATGGAAGTTGCTGGACATGTGCATGCTGCACAACTGGCCATGGTTTCATGGTGCTACTTGCGATGTCCTGCTTTCTCCTTACTCTCCACCCCAGCTGGAGGATCTCAGTGCATGCCACGTGGTTCTCCTTTACAGGGAAGTAATAAAGGGGATCGCATGCTGGTTGTGATCCAATAAAAGAGGCTGTCTCTGCCATTGCCTGCTATTGGAGTCCACTGGCATCTGCAAACGCATTCTCATTCCTCATCATTGAACTATGATCAGAGATGAAAAGTATTTAATCAAAGGACTGTAAAACTCTCCAACCCTACCAGAAGCAACCGTAGGATAGGGAGTGAGAGTAATCAGGGCAGCGATTTTGTCCAACCCTGGAGCTGTGGGTTGTGGTATATTTCTGCCTGGTATTGCTATTAGAGTATACATAAATATTCAAGATCCAGATTATATGGTGGCCCTGCAGCCCAGTCCCTGTCAAAGCTTACTAATGTTGCCTCTTGTGAACCATATTATAATCCCCAAATTGAATCCTTGATGGGATGTGTGAGGTAGCCCCCAGATGCTGACACTGAGATGCAGAGTAACTAAATGCCACTTCACACCTATCAGGCCTGGATACTCTTTAAGAATCACCTAAATGGGCTATCTGTCCTAGTTGTTCCATAGATGTGTTTAGTACACCACATTGTACCATTGCACTGTAAAACATATGCCATCTAGCTAAAAGGAAGAAGAAGGACCAATGTGCCTCTAAAAGGATGAACCAAATCTTAGAATGATAAGCAAGACTCATTTATTTATTTATAAAGCGCATCATTTATCCCAAAGGATGTCACGGTGCTAAGGAATCTGGTAACAGATGAAAGCTGGATTAGCCAATTATCGTGCGTCAGTCTTTAGGAAAAAGGTGTGTTTTAAGTTTTTTCCTGAAGAGATTATAATTGGTCGTTAATCTAAGTTCCACTAGAAGTTCATTCCAATGACATGCAGCCAGATAAGAGAAGGTGCGTCCTCCTGCTTTATTCTTTTTTATTTTCTTTGTTATGGCAAGGGCAAGGGCAAGATGTTGTGATCATGGATGATTATCAGACAATAGATATGTACAGAGTCTGGCAGCAATAAGTATTCAGGTGAGAATCACTGACAAGGATGCACCCTAGACCATAGTAATGAAGAAAGTGCAACTAAGAAAAACATGAAGGAGGTAGTGCTGATGGTATAAGTCCTTAAATTGCATGCAAATAAGCCCTTACGTTCAATAAGAGTGGGTCTTGAAATATTTCAGAATTGCTCATTTGTATGTCAGTTTGCTGCCCTTACCCCCAATACGAAGTTCAATCTCAACTTCATCTTTCGAAAGACCATCTTCAAAACCAATCTTTCATACAAGGTATATCCTTTATTCAGCAACAAGCATCTGATTACTGGAAGGTTCCAACAGTGGAGGAGAGTAACACTGACATGCCAAAGGTGCCAAAGGTTGGCCAAGGAGTAAACCCCTAGGAAGGTGCCAAAGCATATCTTTTGGTATAGGATGGACCACCTCGCAACCTAATCTTAGATCCTAGTATCCAATAAAGGGGCATTAAGCAAGAGAGAGCCTATCTCCATCCTCATTTACAGACTTTAAAGAGTTTCTTGAAAACAGTGTGAATGCATTCAAAGTGAAGCTGGAATAGAAGAGAAATTGAGTCAAATTAGAGGATCTAAGAGATTATTACTACTCACAGCACATACTGCATTCCATCTCCTATATCATTGCAATAATCACACGGGGAAAACAAGAGGCTAATGGGTCAAGCATTTGCCTCTATATCTTGTTGCACTCGCATGATCAATGTTTGCCCATGAAAACAAAAAATAAGCACTAGAGATCCAGACGTCATTGCAGCTGGAACACTCAGGGCAGGGGTAAATGTCAGTCATCATGCGAGGGACTCTTCCATACGAACACACATGGTGCCAGCTTCTTTTCCATTTGCACTAAATAGAATCAATTAAAACATCCTAAACATAGGATTAGTCCAGTCACTGCCTACATTTACAGTTTCTTAAAACTCCTTAAAGGCAGCACATAATTTCAGGAGTAACACAGCCAAAAACATATTTGAGTTTTTAGTCCTCTTTAGAACATCTACTGGTCCTTCTGAGAAGGATGATCTCAGATAAAAAGAGCAGAACACATTTTGTGAGCCTCATGTCAGGAGCTGAGTACAATAAAAATTCTTCTCCAATTTATAAAAATAGTGAAAGTGTTATTGAGCTATAAGACATCAAAGCAACAAAAATCGGATGTAGGGAACCGGAGTTATGATTTTTCAAAATTGTAGATCTTTCTAGCACCAAAAAGTACAAAGGGCCAACAGTGAATATCTGCTAGTGCTTGACCAGTTCAAAGTCAAAAGTTAGGTCTGACCTCGATGTAGCATGGGTTGAGTACACGGGCCAGGTTTAACCTGGTGGAAAGCTTACATTCTGACTTATGGGCTGATATATACTTTGGCAGTAGGATACTCCCTGCAACAACAACACAGTATCCTTACCACCAACATAATGGTCCACTGTGTTGCCACCATGATTGAACCCCTCCAACTGCCTGACAGAGTAATCGCCCTTGTAGGTTGATCCCATTTAGATGAGTGGAATCAGAGATGAGTTTTCACTGTCCCTCACTGCCAGGAAAAACCTAGAGGCAAGGGGCAGTGAAAACTGCAAAATGCTCGCCTTGCCTTGGGAAAGGACTCCTATGGTGAGGGGGGCATGTTCTTTTTTATTTCCAAAAAGAAAATCTTGCTTCAGTTTGAAGTTTCATGGACAAACTTGTCAAGTTGGTAGAGCTGCGCACCAAACTTTAAACAGCATTGACAGGAACTGCCATAGCAGTGGTTCCTGTCAATGCTTTTCAAATGACCATCGGCTTGAAGTTCGTTTCTAAATTTGGCGGGTGGAGTAATCTCATCCTGGTGGATGGTAAATCCTCCCCCCAGGCAAACGGAGATAATACTGTTTGCCAAATAATAAATCGGTCTCTAAGGGGCAGAGTAATCTCTGTTGTCCCGGCAGAGGACTTAACATCTGCCAGGCTGAGACTTCTCCCCCGCCAAATTCAGAGATGACCATGAAGTCACCAGGCATTTCAAATCACTAGCAGGAACAGCCTTCATGGCGGTTCCTGTCAAAGTTGTTTTAAGTTTGATGCACAGCTCCATCAACAACGCTGAGTTGTCCATCAAACATATATATAACACGATGGGCAACTTTAATAAACAGTGGGATAAGGAAGCAGGCGCATGATACACAGAACGCTGTCGTGTGCCTTCCCGCTGCGCAAGGGCTCATTGGATAAAAGTGACTGCACGGCGATCCAGCCGTGGGGAAGTGCACCATCACCAGGTGGGAGAAAACGAGTCAACCACTTAAATGAGGCTTACGCTTTTAACTTTTCTTCGCTGGGTCTGCACAGCGTTCATATGCTAATTAGCCTGACAGTCTTTTCCACGACCTACTAAGGAATAATACTAATGAATTGCAAAGGGTAACCTGCTCTTACTTTAAGTTCTCAAATGACTCTCGCCTTCAGGACTCAATGTCCCAGCATGCAATTAACGTCTTGCAATTAGCTGACGCCCATTGGGGGGGCGGCTATATTCACCAAATTAAAATGGCAGTTTCCACCATGAAAGCGAGTTGCTCTTTCCTCTTTGCTGCCCCAAAAGAAGAGGTCCTTACCTTGAAACGCGTTGGGCAACTTTAATAAACAGTGGGATAAGAAAGCAGGCGCATGATACACGGACCGCTGTCATGTGCCTTCCCGCTGCGCAAGGGCACATTGGATAAAATTGACTGCACGGCGGTCCGGCCGTGGGGAAGTGCACCATCACCAGGTGGGAGAAAACGAGTCAACCACTTGGATGAGGCTGCCGCTTTGAACTTTTCATAGCTGGATCTGCACAGCGTTCATATGCTAATTAGCCTGCCGGTCTTTTCCGCGACCTACTAAGGAATAATACTAATGAATTGCAAAGGGTAACCTGCACTTACTTTAAGTTCTCAAATGACTCTCGCCTTCAGGACTCAATGTCCCAGCATGCAATTAACGTCTTGCAACTACCTGACGCCCACTGGGGGGCGGCTATATTTACCAAATAAAAATGTCAGTTTCCACCATGAAAGCGAGTTGCTGTTTCCTCTTTCCTGCCCCAGATGAAGAGGTCCTTACCTTGAACCGCGTTGGGCAACTTTAGTAAACAGTGGGATAAGGAAGCAGGCGCATGATAAACGGAACGCTGGCGTGTGCCTTCCCGCTGCGCAAGGGTATATTGGATAAAATATATATATATATCCCAGCAAAAGTTCTCTCAAGGATAAAGAGAATACACCAAGCCCCAATTTGTTGTTGTTTCAGCGTGTATTTAATTCATACAAGATGCGGCAAACAACTCCCAACGCGTTTCGAGACCCGTAGGTTTCTTGGTCACGTGACCAAGAAACCTACGGGTTTCAAAACGCGAAAGGGGTTTTTGTAGGTGTTAAAAAGGGTGGGGCTCAGGGATGATCCTTGGGATCCACCGCATATGATATCCTTGGGTTCACAGATGAAGGGGGGCAGATGTATGCTCTGAGTGCACCCTGTCAGGAAGGAGGCACTCCACTTAAAGGCGTTGTGTCATATGTCAATAGTGTTGAGTGTGTTGATGAGGGTGTGGTGGACATTGTGTTGATCACTGCTGAGAGGTCGAGTAAGATCAGTGTTGCAGTCTCTCCATTGTTGAGGAGGATCCTGATGTCATCTTCTGTGGCGATCAGAGCGGTCTCAGTGCAGTGGTTCGCACTGAAATCCTGATTGGGAGGCATCCAGTCGGTGATTCTGTTTGCGGTACTCGGTGAACTGTTGGTTGATGGCATTCTCAAGTACTTAGGCTGGGCAGGGGAGCAGGGATATAGGACGGTAATGTTTTAGGTCACTAGGGTCGCAGGATGGTTTCTTTAAAGGGGTCTGACCTCTACAAGTTTCCAAAGGTCCACGAAATATGCTGTGGAGATGGAGGAATTAATAATGCTGGTACGTTCTGGGCTGATTGGGTTGGATCCGAGGTTCAAGAGGCAGTGGGGGCAGGGGTCAGTGGGTAACTCGGAGTGGATGGATGACATGATGTCCAAGATGGTCTGGGTGGAGAGCAGGGACAAGGTGGTGCTTGTTAAACTGGTGTGCGTTGATTGGCTGGGGCCTTGCTGAACTTTGTTGACCCACCTGGATTTTCCTGTTTAAAGCCCACTTCTTGCGGAACCCGCTCCGCGGGTCCCGCTGCGTCAGGAGTGCCGCCTGCTGCTTCATCTACGGGGACAACGAGGGAAGTTGAATTGCCGGGGCTGCGAGCGAGTGCGCGCGCTCTACTGGGACTGCATATCCCAGGAGCGCCCGCCTGCCTGACTAGCCACACCTGGGCCGCTCTCCCCGACCCCTCCCACCCCTTCACCGTGCCTTCATTAACTGTGCTCGCAGAGCTTGCGAGCGGGACGCCTTGCTGAACTTTGTTGACCCACCTGGATTTTCCTGTTTAAAGCCCACTTCTTGCGGAACCCGCTCCGCGGGTCCCGCTGCGTCAGGAGTGCCGCCTGCTGCTTCATCTACGGGGACAACGAGGGAAGTTGAATTGCCGGGGCTGCGAGCGAGTGCGCGCGCTCTACTGGGACTGCATATCCCAGGAGCGCCCGCCTGCCTGACTAGCCACACCTGGGCCGCTCTCCCCGACCCCTCCCACCCCTTCACCGTGCCTTCATTAACTGTGCTCGCAGAGCTTGCGAGCGGGACGCCTTGCTGAACTTTGTTGACCCACCTGGATTTTCCTGTTTAAAGCCCACTTCTTGCGGAACCCGCTCCGCGGGTCCTGCTGCATCAGGAGTGCCGCCTGCTGCTTCATCTACGGGGACAACGAGGGAAGTTGAATTGCCGGGGCTGCGAGTGAGTGCGCGCGCTCTACTGGGACTGCATATCCCAGGAGCGCCCGCCTGCCTGACTAGCCACACCTGGGCCGCTCTCCCCGACCCCTCCCACCCCTTCACCGTGCCTTCATTAACTGTGCTCGCAGAGCTTGCGAGCGGGACGCCTTGCTGAACTTTGTTGACCCACCTGGATTTTCCTGTTTAAAGCCCACTTCTTGCGGAACCCGCTCCGCGGGTCCCGCTGCGTCAGGAGTGCCGCCTGCTGCTTCATCTACGGGGACAACGAGGGAAGTTGAATTGCCGGGGCTGCGAGCGAGTGCGCGCGCTCTACTGGGACTGCATATCCCAGGAGCGCCCGCCTGCCTGACTAGCCACACCTGGGCCGCTCTCCCCGACCCCTCCCACCACTCCACCTACTTGTGCTATACCATATTAAGTTGCTTGAACCCCCGCTGCGCGGGAGCGCGCGGGAGCGCCGGGGAAGCCCGGGACAAGGGCGGGACCGTCCAAGGCCGTCACAGGCCGGAGGAGGCTGGGCTGGGCCTACTCTCTTGGTTTTCCGGACCGTGCAGGTACCTCCTGGAACTATTAATTTGTTATACCCGCTCTGTGAGGCATAACTGACCCTTTCAGAGTAAAATCATGCCTTCCCCGGCAAGGGAGAGTACCCCTCAGAAGCCGGGAGGAGTGAAAAATGGGACACTCGAAAACTATTTCTCACGGGCAGTGGGGGAGGCTGACAAAGAGGGAAATTTGTCCCGGCTAAGGGCGGAACGGAGACGTTCAGTGGACAACCTGAAAAATACCCCCATGGGAGAACAATCTATTACATTTAGGGAGGAGTTAACTCGAATTGAGGATGTTCCACTCCTGTTAAGGGAGTGTACTAACACCTCACCAGTTGAAATTATGAGTACAGCTCTAGCTATTAGCCCCAGCCCCGCTAGGGGGACTATCGATTTAATCTCACAACCGCCCACAGTTCATAATGATAGGAATCCCAAACCGAAAGCAGTCACCACACAAGTAATTCTGGGACCCCCTCCAAAAAAGCGCAGGAGAAGGGTAAAGGGAGCGCAGGGAAACAGTAAACCTAAGATCTCACACTTGGACTTTGGCAAATCCCTAAAACATCCTGTACCAATAGTGAAACCACCGGCAGAGCTACACCCTAAATCTAACGCTCAGGAAGACACAGTTCCTGCCTTGATCAAAGATACAGGAACTAGTATTGTTAATGTCCCCCTCTCTGTTGTGCCGCTGGGAAATCTGGAATTCCTGTTAAGGTCGCTGTTACTTCCGATCAGCGAAAGCATAAAAAAGATTGAGATCAGACTAACCATATTGGAGGCCACACTGGGAAGTCTGAAAACTCGCGCTGGTCGACAGGGAAGTGATCTAGAACCTATCACCACCCCTGTAGTCACGCAAGGGTCGGGAAACAGGGTAGTAAACCCAGCTTCACTACAAGCTGTAAATGGGGTAGCCCCTCAACAACCCTTAAACCCAAAACCTGTAACTACCAATCCACCCTACGCAAACACACTTAATCCCTCTCTTGTACCAGTACCTCCGGCACACCCGGCAGATAATATTATCCCGGACTACCAAAATAAGCCCCCTGCAAGACCCCGTCGTCCTAACTTACCACCTGAGACCAATGACCTTACTGTGGTCATGGCAGGGGTCCCGCAACTTGATGAAGGAGAAGTTGAGGATTTTTGTGCCCTAAAAACCAGGGTAATTAAGTGGCTAAACAGAAATAGACCCCTCCCGAGACATCTTAATAACAAAATTATAATGGTAAGAAGGGTCCCATGGGTGGGCAGAACTCAGAAATCCATCCCTGGGGACTGTTTATTGGTGAGTTTTAGGGACAAGGGTACGGTGTCGCATATATGTCAAGGGGAAAACATATCAAGGGAATCTACCATCCAAACCCTCCGTGTGTCCTTCTTCTTTCCCATCGCCCCAGGCCCACTCCACCCACTCCCAAATTATGATAGATGGGAGAGGGTTGGAAGAAGGGGGAGACACCAGGCCTTTCATCCTAGGCCACTATTTGGCAGACCAGCACCACCTCTCCTTACTTATAACCGGTTTAATTGTCTGAACGGCTTAGAGGGGGTGGATTGACAAACAGAGAAGGCCTCCAAGGAGAACACAGAAAAGGGCTCTCAAGTAGTAATATCGGAGGAGCAAAGACACATGGCTCTGCAAATTCAAATAATTAGGGCGGAGGAACCTATGTTCTCTGAAAACAAGGGTATGGCTGTAGATGGTTTGGAGGGAGGAGGCGGGGGGGTTATGCAAGGGGTGTTGCAGGAGATAGGACCAAGGAGTCAGGGGGGTGTAGTATTAGGTGGAGAGGATGTGAGGATTATTTCCTGGAATGTAGCGGGCCTAGCAGGTATATTTAACAACAAGGAGTGGGTTGATTTTATCAGGAAATTTAATGTTATATGCTTACAGGAGACATGGGCTGTGGTGAATAATTACCATCTCCAGGGCTATAAGTGTTTTTTTGTTCCCGCCCGAAAATCCAGTTCTGGGAGAGCAATGGGTGGTTTAGCTGTTTATGTAGATTTATCCCTCCCAGGTACCTGGTCGTCCCCAGACTGGAATTTGTATGGAATACAGGCAGTTCGGTTTTCTGGTAAGGGGTTGAATTTGTCGGTTTTTAATTTTTATAACAGTGAGACATTAAATACCCATTCCCCCCTATTAGCTGAACTTGACCAGAGGCTGGGTCAGGAAATCATATCCCAGAACAAAGGGCCGTCCCATGGGCTGCTTTTGGCAGGAGACTTTAACTGTCACCTCTGTCCGGCACTGATTAAGGCAAATATAGATTGGGCACAATGCCCGATTGAGAAGGGGCCGCATTTTTTACACACGCCGACTGGGGTGGCTCTCGGGTTGCTCCGGCTTAAGTACGACCTAGAGCACACCATTAACATGATAGACCCACAGTCGGATGGCACGCTCCCACCAACCTTTAAGGGTAGGGGCTGTGTATCTATTATAGATTATATCTTGGTCTCGAGATCGTTGATCAACAAAATAATCAGTGTAGGGATAGAGTGGAGCAGTTTTAGCGACCATAACCCGCTCACCTTAACGCTCTTTTACAAGGCGGGCACTGGAATTAAATCTCGTTGTTTAATCGAGGAGAGGGCCACTGATCAAGGTAGGAGACTGAAGTGGTCTAAAATTGATGGTGCACAGTTTTATAAAACTCTGGGCGATAAGGGCCTAGTGGCCATTAATGATTGTTTAGATCTGGAAATACAGGGTCCAAGGGTCTTGGAAGCGTTCGACCACATTGCCAACTTAATTGATGAATTATTGAGGTCTAGTGTGCCCACACGTAACCAGGTAAATCCCCGTTGATTTGACAGAGATTGCTCTAAGGCACTGAGGGAACTGAAATGCTCACTCAAGACGAAACCACGGGATCCACAGATTATTAGGGTCAGTAGAGAAAAGTATAAAAAAGAGATCAAAAGGAGGAAACTTGCCCTACAGGCAGAAGCATGGGCAGATCTAAGGGAAGCTGGGGAAAGAAAAGATCTAGCGGGGTTCTGGAGAATCATCAATAAACCGACCTTTTTAGAAAATGATTCTCCGGAGATAGGGGCTAATATTCTTCCGGAGCAATGGGTAACCCACTTTAGGGGTTTATACAATTATGAGTCGGGCACCCACGTGGAACCACCAGTATCCCCAAGACAGGTCCCATCAGTTACATTCTCTCTTAAGGAGATCATGACAGGGATGGAGGGTCTAACTAAAAATAAAGCCCCGGGCCCGGATGGAATTCCTCCTGACCTGTTCCTTAGTAATATAGATCTATGGGCTCCTTTGATGACCAGGGTCCTAAATACCGCTATTACCTGTGGGCTTCCACCGTCCTGGTCTAAGGCGATCATCGTGCCAATTTTTAAAAAGGGCAATAGGGATGACCCGAAGTGTTATCGGCCCATCTCCCTGATTGACGTATCGGCCAAACTTTTGGGAAGGGCAATCCTGAATAGATTGACCGAATGGACCGAAGAGAACAATATCTTCTCGGATACCCAGTATGGGTTTAGGACAGGGAGGTCCACTAGTGACCAGTGCCTGAACCTATATATGCTGACTGCCAAGTATACCTTGGCCAGCGATGAACCCATCTATATGGGATTCATGGATTTGGCAGCAGCATTCGATCACGTCAACAGAGGAAAGTTGTGGGATATGATGTCAGGTATGGGGATAGAGAATGGCCTAATCACCATACTGAGGGAACTGCATAGTGACACTACGGCCAAGGTCAGATTTAACAGGGAGGGAGGACTGTCTGACTCCTTTCCATGTAGGAGTGGAGTCAGACAAGGCTGTATACTTGCCCCTTTTTTGTTCTCCCTTTATATCAATAACCTGGAGCAGTTCCTTCTGGGTCTAAAGGCAGATTGTCCAAGGGTTGGGCCGCGGCATATCCCCGTCCTGCTTTACGCAGATGATGCGGTTTTATTGGCAAGAACACCACGAAGTCTACAAACCCTGATAGAGGGGTTTGCGGAGTTCATGAGTAACCTGGACCTATTTGTCAACCTAGGGAAATCATATGTGCTCCTGGCCGGCAAAAAACCTTCCTCCAAATTTGTTTACACAATTGGTTCCCACAGTTTGGAGCAGGTTAAGACGTTCTCCTACCTCGGGGTAACTTTTGACGGTGCCCTGCAATTTACCCCTTTGGTAGCGGAACGTTGTACTAAAATGATTGCCTCTAACGGGGCGATAGCTGGATATGGCAGGAGGGTGGGCAGATGGAGTACGGAACAGGTGATGAATTTGTATGGCTCCATAACATGCTCCAAAGTAATTTATGGGGCAGAAGTCTGGGGGTTCGTGAACACAACCAGAATCCAACAGGAAGAAAATAGGTATTTGAAAGCAATCCTGAGGGCGCCACCCAGCACGGCTGGACTTATAGCCCACAGGGAGCTAGGGAGGCCATATTTGGAAGACTTGTTAAAACTTAGGCCAATAGTGGCCTGGTTAAAAATATGGATAAACCCAGATGCGCATCTAAGCAGAGAAATTCTATTGGACTGCCTAGGTAGGACCCATTCAATGCGCATCCCCTGGCTCAAATACGTGAAAAATACCCTGGAGGATTTAGGTTTGGGGAATCTCTTCACGAACCCAGTTACTATTTCAGCACAGCACAAGAAGCGAGTAGGGGAACTATTTTTGGAGCGAGAAACCCAACGGCGAGCTGATGCTGAAGGAGTGAAAAAGACTGTAAGGGCCCATGGCTTGGTAAAAAGCGTGGAGGGTATGGAGCCTTACTTATTTCTTCTACATAATGCACAGGACAGATTTTTAATGTGCCGTCTCAGACTGAATCTGCTCCCCTTCATGTTGGCCACACCTGCCGGGTTTACTTCATCTATCGAGCAGAAGGGTCCCTGCGGCTGCGACAACCGGTCTCCGCAGGATACCCTTCACTTTGTTTTGCTTTGTCCCTATTTTTCCATGCCTAGGCGTAGATTCCTTGTAAATATTTTAAAAAAGGCCCAACTGGAACACGCCAGGGATGCTCTAGTATTTCTGTTAAAAGCCTCTGACCCTTTAACTTTGTGTGGCATTTTGAACTTCATCAAAGTCGCAATTCGTTTAAGAAAGACGAGGGGAGAGGACTGAAATATTGTGATCTGTATTTATTTGGCCCTTATGTGGCATTCTTTTTAGCATATCAATTATGTACAAGGATCCTAATCAGTATTTAATAATGTTTTATTGTTATCTGTGTATATAAATGTGCTTTTATGGTGTTTTTTAATCACCGAATAAAGATTCTTGAATTGAATTGAATTGATTGGCTGGGGCTGTAGAGGTTCAGGACTGAAGGTCAAATTTGTTGTATAGGGGTGATCTTGACCAGACTACCTGACTACCTGAAAATATCTAGAGTACTGCACCAAATTCAAGTTCTTTTGCAGCCTAAGACACACATATAAAATCACCCCTGCCTTAAATTTATTACATTATTAACTGATTAATGATATATCCCACTGTAATACACTTCTTGTGTACAAGTCTGTTCATGGCTGCAAGCTGGTAATCTGAATAGATTGTTTTAGTCATTTCATCCTTCAAGACAGCCGAGATCATATTTGCGAAGATCATGGGGAACCCTCAACTTAGACAATATTATTTACCTTCTAGTATTGCCACAGAGGATGCCAGCTTTCAAGTACTGTTCTTTTCTGTTACAAATTATTATTAGACGTTTAAGTCATGACAAACAGCTCTGTCCAAACAAGTAGGTCCTAATTTAGTAGTACCCATCTGTTATATGTACCTTCGGTTCCGATAGTTTATGTTTATGTAATGGCTTTAATATCCCGGTTCCGCTGTTCCGTTCTTTATCCTCTCCCTTCGATTAGCCCATTTGAATGCTGGCAGGTAGACGGTTTGGGAGACGACAACTTGTCAGAGTTCATTGCACTGCCGATAGAGAGGTGGTATTTCTCTCTTTGTGCTGTGCTGTTGTGCTTAAAGTTTAAAAAGAAATTCTATCTACACTGAGTCTCAAGTTATTACACTTCTTTCTTTCTGTCTCTGTTATGCACTCTATATTCAACTGATCAGCTGGCATGTCGCCATGTATGAGGGGAGCTGATGCATACACTCACATCCAATGCTTTTTGCCTGGTTCTTCATCAGATGGTGTGCAGCAGCAGGTGAGTTGAGCAAACTGGTGGTGCTTCCCCATTATGTCGGATGGGAAGGTCTTCCCATGGGCGGCACCTTGTGCCTACTACTACATGGCAAAGCCCTACCATTCTGTTGACAATGCCTTCCTGTGCAAGCCTGTACATCAACTTGTCTCCTCAACCACAGAGACCTTCTTCACAGTGGTCGAAGGCTCATCATGGGGACCTGTACCATTTTGTTTTTTTTATAGCACACCATTCACTTTATGCATTTCACTGCACCATACTCACACTGCGCCTGAGTTCTAATTGTTATTTGCATTAGTAATTCCTGTGCCCTTTCCACCATGCAATTTACGGTCAGAAACATTCTGGCGGAGTGTAGAAAGTGTATGCTGCTCTCGGTCTTGGGTCTAAGGTTCAGGAAATATTTTGAGCATTACCCAAAAGCACCTGAAGGTGAAATTAAGTATGACAAGTTTCAAGAGGCAATGCTCAGGATATAAAACCCATTTAAGCTATCAATAAGCATCATTATTGAAATATACAAGTTTTGTTTCCAGAGATATGGTGATAGTGAAACCTCACTGCTTTGAGAATTTGACAACAGATGAAGTGATAAGAGACCAGCTGATGATCAATACTAACTGGTACAAAAGGGGGTGGGGATGGACGGGGCATCTGAACCAATCAAACACTCACACCCAGTCAACAGATCTTGGTTTAATCCATCACCGTTCTTTAGCTAACTCTGCCACCCCAGTTCAGACATGGCCATATGCAAATCAGTCTGACCCTGTGCCTCATGGGAACAGTCCAGCCCGAACTGCCAAGCCATGCCTTCCCTGGACCGGAAACAAGCTTCCGAGGACCGGTTTCTGGCATTTCAGCCGTCTTCAGCTCAGCTTGCTTGAATCCAGTGGCAAAGTGAGCAAGGGACTCACGTCTGAGCATACCCTGCCATCTTATGGCGAACAAAGTGGTACAAAAGGGGGTAGTGATGGACGGAGCATCTGAACCAATCAAACACTCACACCCAGTCAACAGATCTGGGTTTAATCCATCACCGTTCTTTAGCCCACTCTGCCACCCCAGTTCAGACATGGCCATATGTAAATCAGTCCGACCCTGTGCCTCATGGGAACAGTCCAGCCCGAACTGCCAAGCCATGCCTTCCCTGGACCGTAAACAAGCTTCCGAGGACTGGTTTCTGGCATTTCAGCCGTCTTCAGCCCGGCTTGCTTGAAACCAGTGGCAAAATGAGCAAGGGACTCACGTCTGAGCATGCCCTGCCAACTTATGGCGAACAAAGTGGTACAAAAGGGGTGGTGATGGACGGAGCATCTGAACCAATCAAACACTCACACCCAGTCAACAGATCTGGGTTTAATCCATCACCGTTCTTTAGCCAACTCTGCCACCCCAGTTCAGACATGGACATATGCAAATCAGTCTGACTCTGTGCCTCATGGGAACAGTCCAGCCCGAACTGCCAAGCCATGCCTTCCCTGGTCTGGAAACAAGCTTCCGAGGACCGGTTTCTGGCATTTCAGCCGTCTTCAGCTTGCTTGAATCCAGTGGCAAAGTGAGCAAGGGACTCACGTCTGAGCATACCCTGCCAACTTATGGCAAACAAAGTGGTACAAAAGGGGGTGGTGATGGACGGAGCATCTGAACCAATCAAACACTCACACCCAGTCAACAGATCTGGGTTTAATCCATCACCGTTCTTTAGCCAACTCTGCCACCCCAGTTCAGACATGGACATATGCAAATCAGTCTGACTCTGTGCCTCATGGGAACAGTCCAGCCCGAACTGCCAAGCCATGCCTTCCCTGGTCTGGAAACAAGCTTCCGAGGACCGGTTTCTGGCATTTCAGCCGTCTTCAGCTTGCTTGAATCCAGTGGCAAAGTGAGCAAGGGACTCACGTCTGAGCATACCCTGCCAACTTATGGCAAACAAAGTGGTACAAAAGGGGGTGGTGATGGACGGAGCATCTGAACCAATCAAACACTCACACCCAGTCAACAGATCTGGGTTTAATCCATCACCGTTCTTTAGCCCACAATGCCACCCCAGTTCAGACATGGCCATATGCAAATCAGTCTGACCCTGTGCCTCATGGGAACAGTCCAGCCCGAACTGCCAAGCCATGCCTTCCCTGGACCGGAAACAAGCTTCCGAGGACCGGTTTCTGGCATTTCAGCAGTCTTCAGCCCGGCTTCAACAGCAAACGTATGCTGGAAAAATTATAGGCCGTTGGTAACACCACAATAGAACAGATCAAATTGGCAAAATACATTAAACAGTCTGTATCCTGGGAGAGAGAAGTAAATAAAGGCAAATGTGATTGCAAAGGGAATGGAGTGCACAAGTAATAGACAAATCAATTCCTATCAGGGAACAGCCATATGAGCAAGCCCAAATAATATGATCCTTTTGATTTGTGAATTCAATGAAAAACTGGGGATGCCACCAATAGTCCTATGATGTGCAGACTATGCGTTTTGGGAAGTGACCTGAGTGCCAGGGCATTTTCTAGTCTCCCTTCAAGATCATCACTCCGAAAAGGGTTGATACATTATTCGACTCCCAAGTTGGCATTCTTTCTTCCACAGATAGCAGAGCAGTTGCTTTCTATGGGCACAGTATAGACTTCAGTGACTTCCCAGTAGAGGTCATGCTCAAGGGAAGCAATTTCAATGTATTTAGTTATTTGTATTAGCAATTGCAGATTGTTTTGAACCGCAACACAGCAGCTCCAGTGCTAGCAGTATGGGACCAGAATTATAGTTCCATGATACTAGATTTATTCTCAATTGTGCTTTCAGGAAGCTTAGGGAAGACGGCATGTTTCACTATTCATTTAAAATCCAAACTGAGGGGACATTCCTGGGTGGAATGTATTGTCTAGATTCCCAATCTGTATGCAATAGGTTTTACAAAATTTACTCCAAGAGCTTATGCGAGATGGCATTATAGAGGAAAGTGAATTCTTGAGTGAGGCTCAAATGTTGTATGGGCCAATAAAAGTACTGGAGTTGTGTGCTTTTTCATAGGCTTTAGTGTATTAAACTCAAGCATTGTCATTGATAAGGACCCATTCCCCAAGTGAAATTAACAAATCTCTCTTTTTGACAGTGCCATGCTATTTACCTCTCTTGATCTGCCGCATGCGTAACATTAAGTTAAATTGGCAGACAAATTGAGACTCTTAACTGCCTTTATTATGACCTTTGGGCTGTTCTAATGCAGAGGGATGCCTTATGGCGTTGGGTCGGCAGTGTTCATTTTTCACCATTCAACGTACTACATGCTTGAAGTCTTGAAAGCAATATCCAATGTTTTTAAGATAACATCTTAGTGTTTACTAAGGAGGATAGGGAATATTTTGAAATTCTAAGCAAAGTTTGCTTCAAGTTGAAAAGTTGTGGTCTACTATTGTCAGCTGCTAAGTGTAATCTCTTCCACATTTATGTTGGGTATCTTGAGCACCCCTGCTAAGAACAAGGAGTAATTCATAAGGAGTCACTTGCCTAGGCCGCTAAGGATGCACCCCCACTTTGGAACAAAGAATTTGTTTTATGCTTTTGTGAACTTTGTGAGTACTACTCATAGATTCTCCAAGGTTTTAACACACTTATGGAACTGTTGAGAAAACCCTTTTGTCAAGGAGTAGAATACATATGGGGCAAAGATTAATAAAACACAATTTAGTGAAGACACAGTTCATCAAAATGCCCATCTTAAGACATTTCCCCCCCCTGGGCTACATATGCATTATCATTGTCCATTTAAGTACATATGGACTGGGGGCAGTGCTATTCCAAAGGGCTGGCAGAGAGGTTCGGGCAGTAAGCTGTGCCTCAAGAACTCCCAATGAAGATGAAAGATGGTACTCTGGCATCCAGCAAGACCTCCTAGCGAGGGTATGGCTTGTCAATCATTTTAACACTTCATTTTGGACAATATATTTGTGCTCCAAACTGACCACAAACCTTTGATTCGCACCCTGTTCCTTCGAGGTGCATTGAGTTCTATTGCCCAGATTGTCAGTTTATGCTTGACATTTCAAAAGTATTGTTTTGAAGTGTTGTGTGTGCCATGCAGACTGTTTATCATGCTTCCCATATTCTGAAAATGGTCAATATGATGACAATTATATTGAAGTGAGTGCTTGTGTGAAGAATGTTTGTGTCTGAAGGGTTTTGGTATGTTGAAGAGGCAAGGATGAGTACGACTGGCACAAGAATACAACTGCATCACAATCTATTACAATTTAGGAAGGTCTCCTACATTCATTTGCTCAACTTTCAGCTGGGGTATGATGGCAAGGTATGGCCAGAAGGGCTGACTACTTTGAAAGGAATTGTAAGTTTTGTACTAAGACTCTCAGACACTCCGGGCAACCCATCACTTGGCCTCAATTTGCCCAGTAAATCTTGGTTTTCATGGGGGCAGGAGGATCTTTCAAGACGTTGTCTGCCTACCGATATGCAATATGTCATTGGACTTGTCAAGAACTTCTCAAAGTGGCCCAAAGTTAAATTCATTGAAAGATTCATTACCACAGAGGCTTGGGAATATTTGATGGGCATTTTTAGCAGAGAGGGTTTCCATAAGACCATAGTAAATGGTAATGAGGTGCAATTAATTTCCAGGAAATGACAGAATTCTTAAGTACACACAATATAATCCACATCAGGGCAGCTCTCTATGGCACTCAATGCAACTGTCTGGCTGAACACTGTAACCTCTTTCCTAAGGATAGTGTCCATCTCGTATTCCACCACATACACCCCTGTTACCAACATTCAGAGTGAAAATGAGGGTGTACTGACTCTCGCCTCACTTTGTGCCCCGTGTTAGCCCCTTTCAAGTGCTCAAGGGTCACCTTCCTTCCTTTGAGGTATGCCCATGGTGACTTAAAACCAAATATCTTGAACATATGGATGACATCTCAATAGAAGAGCTGATTAGGGTGAGGAAAAGAGTTATGGTATGTCAATCCAAATCCAACAGGATTTTGATTTCTCAGAGAAAGCCTAGTAGCCTAGTATCATGGTAGGCAATGTGGTGGGTATAAGGCTGCCTGTGAGTGTTGAAAAGAGGAACAACACAATCAAAATGAGGATATGTTGTTAAGATGGTGACCTATGAACTCCAGGAAATTCATAATCATCAACAGGAACGAAAAAAGCCTCTTGAAAGTATCTAGTACCCAGACCTAGAGGGAGTAACGCTCCTGGTTTCAGCAGACCCTCACACACATATCTCTATGTGACATGCTTCATCATCGATTCCTCAACTGGTAGACCAATAGTGTTAGGGATTAGTTCGATCCTGGTACCTCTGTTGAAATTTAGTGATCACTTTTTACAACTTTTGGTCATTAAGAGCCTGCCTTATATCAAGGACACAAATGATCTGTTGTAGTTACTGAAGGATACATGGTACAACCCCACAGATAATCTTCTGTTCGGGTTAGATGTAGAAAGCTTATGCCAGTCTACCTCAAGAGGAAACCCTGAAAGTGGTTTAAGACCTTCTCTTTACAGGATACTGTCCCCAAAACACCCCAAGATATTTCATGCCTGTGATTGGCATTGATGAACAATTTATTTTATTTGAAGGTTTCATGTACCTGCAAGAAAATGTTACTTCTATGGGAAGCACCTTTGACCACCCTCTCTCGATAAAGGCATCACATGCCTTTACATAAAGGCATCACATGCCTTTATGTCCACCATTTTGAGAGAGCCAATATTATGACTAACACCATCCGTTTCAGAAATCAAATGAAACTATGGAAAAGTATATCGATGATATCCTTAAGATTGGGAAAGGTGATGAAAAAACTGTGATGCTATTTTTGAAGTGAATTAATACATAGAACACATTTTTGAATTTACTATCTCCTGAAGTAAGGACACCTTGACTATCTTTGAAATGCGGATTTTTCATGAAAACAGTACCCTTTGGACAGACACCCATAATAAACTCACCAATTGAACACAGGCTCCTAATATGTGATAGCTTTCACTCATACCCACAATGGAAAAACTTACAATTCAGTCAGTTCTTGAGGTTACATCACCTTTGGAGGCGCATTGAGGACATCAATAAACAAGCTGAGGCATAGAGTGACAAACTGAAGCAACAGAGCTATCCTGAAGCTATATTTCGTAGATCACTCAAAAGAAATTAAACAATGACAGAGGTGTCCTTATTGAACATACGTGTGAAAAGGAGCAGAAACCACAACTGGTTTGTGTGACAACTTACTCTTCAAACTTACTCGGCAAGATGGCCGCGCCATAGGAGCTCACTGTGAGAGCTCTTGGGTTCGGGATAACTAATATTTAGTTTAAATCCCAGTTAAACCCTGACAAAACGCATCTTCACCCCCCCCCCCACTGACACAAGGAGCTGTGTGAATCTCGTGTGAATCCACGACGACATACCTGGAAAGTGAGAAACGAAAGTCCAGCGCGACTGCTCCCCACTGGACCGGACTTCCATGACTGCCCAGAAGATCGACTGCGGTGTTTTCTGTCCGAGGGGCACGAGAGGGAAGGTGACGACAGACTGGACATCCAGGCTCCGGCTGATCCCCGCGCACTGATGGTTGTCACGAAGGGAGGGAGGCTCAGTCCACGTTGCCCTGACTGCTCGATGTCCTTGAGGCTCTGTGGAGGTGCTGCCGCGCTGATCGTTGGGTGTCCCTGGCGCCGATGCTGATTGCAGCCCACCGGTGAGACCGGAGACCGGAGACCGAGGCTGGCCGAGGAGCGGAGAGAGAGCACTGCCAACGCGGCTGGGGGCTGAGGCGAGGAGCGGGAGCGGAGGAAGAACGACGACGAGATTAGGATACTGCGAGGACCCACGGGTGAGAGTCATAGTGGTGTGGATCATGAAGGAAATGAATATAATTGAAATAAAGCTATCGAGGCAGCATTCGAAGCGGCGCGCCTGACTCTAAAATGGCGGCCACTTGAGACACTTAGTCCATCTTCTACTGCCTGCAGAAAGTAAACAACTAAGAGGCAGGAAATGGAAAGGGGACAAACAGGTACTAAACAGAGAGAAAGGAGCCAACAACAGATTCTAATCTGAGGCAAGAAAGGGAAAATGGACTAATTGAATGAGTGGAAAGAGAGAAAGTCCTCTGTCCATAATATGATTACCAAAACGGCGGACATCTTGTAATATCCAGTTTTTAAACCATAAGAGCACAACAAGGGCCAGTATAATTACTGCTATCTGAAACCACAACTTACAAGGTCCAAAGAAATCAATTGGAAGAGAAACTGACATCTATCACTATCATAGAAGGAGATTACTTAACAGAGAAACTTGGATATATCACTACCATAGAAGAAAATTAAGATATCTATGCCTATCACTATTCAACTTTAATCCTTGGAACAATTAAGAGACAAACAGAGAAGAGTCACCATAAGACCTATAACGCGAAGCAAACATGGGCGAAAGATACCTAGAGGCGGATGGCTCAAACGCCCAGGTCATAAAATATCCATCTAAGTTATCTAAAAACGGAGCCAAAAAGTTTAAACATAATACCCTGAAGAAAAACGCGGACACACTGTTCGCCGACCCATACTTTAATTCAGATAAAGGCACTATAACTAATGACCTGATATTTTACACTAATAAAACGGCTAAATGGCGCAATGCCTTCACAAGAATCCTCAACATAAAAGTTATGAAAAACATCCCACATGGCACAAAAATAATGACCTCACCATCAAGAAGATGCAGAGCTGAATTATGCATCACCATATATAAAACTGGAATAGTGTTGATACAGGCAGCGAACAGTGAACTAATGAAGTTCGACAAGATATTCCCTACCATAAAAGAATCACTAGAGGGCTTAAGACACCAACTACACCTGACCCCACCAGAATTCACTCCTGAGAATATTACTATCAGAGACGCCAATCGAACTGGAGGCTGCCTGGAGCCAGCTACTAAATCCGGAGAGAAAACTGAAACAGGAGCGACTATATCGGAAAATGAGACAGAATGGATAGAGAGGTCTACGAGTCATGAGAATAAAGAACAAGACCAGCTCCAAAGGGAAGAGTCGACACCACTTCCAAACGCCGAGCCTTCCCACGCAGAACGTACAGTGACGCCGAGTGAATCACTCAATGTAAATAAAGAAACAGATAAGATAGGAGATATCAACCGTTCTCTACCTACCTCTAATACTATACTAAAGCCACGTAGAACCTCACCCACAAAAACACTCCTAGCTTCACAAAACTCAGATAACTCACACAACATCTCAAGAAGGAACGGAACAGACAACCAAACAGAGGATATAAAGAAAATGACTGAGGCACTAAGAAAAGATCAAAAACCGAGAAAAGCAATATACAACCCCCGGACACACAGGCTAACCATCCCTAAGAAATCACCCAGGAACCAGAAGGTTATTAACGATCTTGAGAAACTAGTTTGCAACATGACACAAGTCACAATTAGTACCCTACAAGCGATTGAAGAAATATTGGAAGTGACGGCAAGCACCCATTCCAAGATCACGAATATTAAAAATCTCGTACACTCCTTACATAGAAAGAGCAACGAGATAGACATGTCACTAGCGAATAGGATAAACCGACCAAATAGGACGAAGGCCATGTCGAAGGAGGAAGCCCTTGCCTTACTCCGAACTTACGAATCACCAGATCGTGAGAAAGAGGAGAACATCAAAACAGTTCCGATCGATTCTAATAGAACATCAAGAAAGAAGGATAGGAAACTCAACCATAACAATTTACAACAAGTCCAGCTTAACTCCGAATATGAAAATCTGACCAGTAATAACTCTGGGAAACAATTGACTTGTCTCCTACTCAACTGTCGATCGGCTACCAAACATGCGTCAGACATAGCAGACCTCATCATTAACAAGGAAATTGATCTGGCAATCCTTACAGAAACGTGGCTATCGGAATCATCATCTCCAACCATGGATCTCTTAGTACCACCTGAATATAACATTGTGAGAATAGATAGACCAAAAAAGTCAGGAGGAGGAATTGCCTGCATTCACCGATCAGATATAGAGGTCAACCAAATTCGATCCGACCCTCTAGAATCTTGCGAATACTTAGGTCTAAATATAAAATCAGCAACCAATCAAAGATGCAATCTACATGCGTTTTACCACCCACCAGGAGAGAACGCTAAGTTCATAGAACAGTTAATGGAGATCATTACGACCAACTCTAACACGGATGCCAATAACATATTCTTAGGAGATTTCAACTTACATTGGGATGACTGTAACGACAAACTAGTCAACACGCTTAAGGATTTCCTTGCCGAGCTAAATCTCAACCAAGCATGCACGCAACCCACACACTCTAAAGGAGCAACACTTGACTGGATTATCTCGGGCAACAAAAATACATCAATCCTCTCAATAGCCCCATGTGACTGGTCGGATCACCATGCAATAACTTTCCTGATACCCATATTGAAAAAGGGCAAGACCGTTCAACCTGCCAATTTCAAAAAATGGATTCGAGACACAAGAGAGGCTAATATTGAGCTACTAGTAGAAAGTTGTTAGAGAGACTTAAAGCCACCTAGCAACCTGCAGAATGCAAATGAGCTGACAGAACATTATATAACCTCAGTCGGGAATATCGTCAACAACACCTTGCCATTGAAACTAAAAAGAATGACAGAGAAGATGAAAAATCCATGGTTTGATGGATCACTGAACAAAGACAGGCGCAAACTAAGAATGGCCGAAAGAAAATGGAGACAACACCCATCATGCCCTGAGCTGAAAGCCCTCAGAAAAATTAGAAACCAATATAACAAAAAGATCATCAACTCCAAAAAGGAATTTATAAGATCGGAATTGGATAATGCCAAAAACAGACCACGGAAACTCTTTGAAATCCTGAAGCAACAATCAAACAAACTAGCCAAAACAGCTCATGAAAACGCAAAAACATCTCTAAGCAGCGTGGAATTTTCAACATTTTTCACGAAGAAGGCCAAATCGCTTGAAACAGAGCTCTTAAGCGCAGCGAATAACTTCCCCATACAACCATTGACTACGAGCGATCCCAACTCGACTACAGTGTGTAGCAAAACAAAAAACAAGGCAAATTGGGACATATTCGAATTATATGATCAGAACACGATCGCCAAAACGCTCTTGAAAATCAAACCTAACAACCACTACCAAGATCCTCTACCCGCGAAATGCTTAAGAGAAATCAGCCATATTGTGGTGCCAATCTGGACCAAAATAATAAATGCATCATTATCACAAGGGATCCTCCCAGACTGCCTAAAAACAGGTCAAGTTGTTCCTTTGATCAAAAAACCGACTGCGGATGCTACAGACCCGAATAACTTTCGACCAGTGACCAACATCCCTTTATTGGCCAAACTAATTGAGAAATGCGTGCAGGGCCAACTGAGCCAACACATCACTAAGTTCTCCCTACTAGATGAATGCCAATCAGGATTCAGATCAGGGCATAGCACGGAAACAGCGATCCTCCATATTGTTGATGACGCGCTACAGGCTCTTGATCGAAATCAAGCATGCTTACTAATTCTCCTGGACCTATCATCGGCATTTGACACAGTAAATCACGAAGCATTACTGGCCAGGTTACAGGACAGGATGGGAGTGTCTGGAAATGTGCTGAAATTGTTTGAATCTTTCCTACGGAAGAGAACACAATGATTCATGTTCAATCAATCAATTTCACCACCATGCCCTAACTCAATCGGAGTCCCACAAGGATCGACATTATCCCCTGATCTGTTTAAGTTGTATGTCGAACCTCTTACAGCAATTCTCAGAAACTCACAGATATCTTATCATATGTATGCGGATGACACGCAAATATATATAAAGATCGCCTCCCTTGAAGACATTGAGCTAATGAATGAAACTTTAAAAATGGCATTGCAATGGTTAACTACCAATCATCTGAAGCTAAATGCTCAAAAAACAGAGTTCTTAATAATCTCTCCACCAAGGAGCGTTACGGAAATAAAGGAATGGACCAAGTTGGTGACCGCGCTCAACTGCACTCCGACTCTAGTCAACTCAGCTAAGTCGCTAGGAATTACTTTAGACGAGAATCTTGACATGAAAGCTCACATTAATTCAATGGCAAAAAGCGCCCGCTTCCACCTGAACTACCTAAGAAAATTGAAACCATTCATCTCTGAAGCAGATCTGAAACTGGCAATCCAATCTTTAGTCATCTCTAGGATTGAATATGGTTGCACCCCCTTAGCGGGTTTACCAAAAACATCCACAGCACCACTAAGAGCTTGCCTCAACGCTGCGGCGAGACTCATCTCCGGATCAAGGAAGTTTGACCACATATCTCCTCACCTGAAAGCATTAAACTGGCTACCCTATGAGGTCAGAATTCAACTAAAGATAGCATGTATCACCCATAGAGCGCTCCACCACAATACTCCTGGATACCTATCCAAGAGAATTGAGCTATCAGGAGGCAACAGACCAGCTAGGAGTGCCAAGGAGTTGGTGCTGCGTCCAGCCATCTTCAGAAAGAAAAAAACTTATGACAGAGCGTTCACAGGAGCTGCCCCCAGAATCTGGAACTCACTCCCTCCAAGCATTAGGAAGACTCCTAATACCTCAACATTTAAGCGAGAAGTGAAGAGCTTCTTAATGAGTAAATACCTTACATAGAGAAATTTATGGATCATTATGGGATCGAATTCTGTCCTCAAACAAAACACTTACGTCATCAGAAAGAGAAGGATCGACGTGAATTAGATGAAAGATGAATGATGGTTCGAAACTGACGACATTCCTTGTAACTAAACTGTATACCAACTGGTACCTCATGTCAAAGTGAACTCATACAGTTATCTCACATCCTGAAACTATATAACCTCCTACCTCATATGTATGACGAAAAAGACAAATGACATAATTTTCATGCTTTAGAGTTACTTCGTATTGTAAAAGACTAACTTGAATGGAATGTAGTTACATAAGCACTCACTAAAGCCATATAATTATCTACCTCATATCTATATGTTGTTTAATGGTTACCATCTTGTTAATATTTATCCTACTTCTATGTAAAGTGCTCTGATACCCACGGGTCTTGTTCGCGCTATACAAAACTTTTCAATAAATGAATAAATAAATAAATAAACAATGTCAAACCAAGTGAAGAAATGAATAAGCATACACTGGAGGATTTGGGGCAATTGCCACTTAAATCTCTTTTTTTCACAAAAGCAAGTCATTAATCTCAAGGAAGCCCTCAAACACACCACAAATCAACAACAGGATAAAAGAAGGAACATTGTCACTCTATGGGGATTGCCATTGGCAACAGGTCATCACCCTTGTAGGGTGATGACCTGCAAAGTCTGGCATCTAACAACTGTATCCAAAACGTTGGATGTGGGCCTAGAAAAGGAATATGTCCAACATAAGCTGTTCCCAATTCTTGGTTGGTTGATAGGCTTTATTTCGATATAAAAATATCATAAAAGCTTGTACAACAGATATAAAACACAGCATTTGTTACAAGCACATTCTATTTACAATAAAAAATAAGCACAGGGAAGAAAATGTTAGAACAGTTAAAACAGAATTAAATTGACAAAGAAAGCCTTCTTACACGAATCAACCATGACCACTTTAAAAATTTGGACACAGCGCAAACAATCAAGGTGGACGTATCAGACATTAAAATACGCAGCGCCACTTTATGTTGGCAGGTGCCTAAAAGTCTGCATAAGGGTTTTAACCAACGGCTCCTGGGTGCACAATAATCCGGACATTCAAAAAGAATGTGGGCAACCGACTCTACTCGGGTGGGGCAACGCGCACAAAACGGGGAAGACTGGTAAGAGGATTTCCAGCTGGCAACTAGTTCACCTACTGGAAGAGTCCCCACTCTAAACTTAAAATACAGGGCACGGTCAAAAGGAATGGAGATTATGTCTAGGTAGGGTTCATAGGCCACCGCATCTTTAATCCTCACAAAAGCTGCAGTAGACTTACAATGACGTGAGTCTGTATGTAAATTGGAAGAGACCCAATTCTAATACAACTTCTTGATCATAGCTTTGGGCGGGGCGGTTCTCAGTGCCCATGCTTCACCTAACCCTAACTCCGCTAGAAGCCATTTAACATCCCTCAATCATTTAATCCTAGACCAGCCTTCCATGGCCATAACCTCTGCTAGCGCTTTCGCGTAAGGGGCTAGTTCGGGCACCCGCCACAACCGGGCCCAAAGAAGCAGGGGGCGGAGTTGTGCTTGGTCCTTGATTGGTCTGCAGCCTAGATCCAATAACACTGGTACAGTAGGTGTACTCCACGGGAGAGCCATCAGATCTTTCAAAAATTTGCTCTCCGATTTTGCTAATACATCCAGGTTGCAGGTACCCCACAGCTCCGCCCCATATAGGGCAGCACTGACCCCTCTGGCTTTATATATTTCCACAACTGGGGCTATAGGTTTGCTTGTGGAGGAGCGTTGTTCCTTGAGTAATGCTCCGCCCACCCTTTTGTGACCAAGGAGCATTTTTTGGATGTGCGGGTTCCAGCTAAGAGAATCATTAAGGCGGATACCCAGGTAGTCAAACTCGGATACCCTCTCCAATGGGACCGAATTCAGAGCCGGGGGGGCGACCAAGTTTCTTGGGGTGATTCATAATCAAAAACTTGGTTTTGTCGGTATTGATTACCAACCCCCTCAATAGACAAAACTCCTGGAAGCTATTCAGGAGACTCTGGAGACCCATGGGAGACTTTGAGATAAGAAGAGTATCATCTGCAAAAAGCAGTGTTGGGATCCGTTTGCCCGTCAGGGATGGAGCGTCAGAAGGGTTTCTTAGCAGATGGTCAACCACACCATTTACATAAAGGGAAAACAGAGTGGGGGCTAACACGCATCCCTGGCGGACGCCCCTTCCCACAGGAATCCTGTTGGTTTTTTCACCCTTCGTGCCCCATTGGACCTGCGCGAAATTGCCAACATGTAGTCTCACAAGAAGGGAGAGAATATACGCGGGCAATCCCAGTTCTGACAGGACCTTCCACAACTCCTCCCTAGGTACCAGGTCAAAGGCAGTCTTAAGGTCTATAAAGACCAAATACAGACTGCCTTTGCCCAGCACCACCACCTTCCAATGTAAGAGAGCCAGTCTGAAGGCCCGTTCAATGGTCCCAGTACCAGAGCGAAATCTGGCTTGGAGGTCCGACAAGATGTTATTGTCGTCCACCCACTGGAGCACCCTTCCCAGGATCACCTTCCCTGCTACTTTTTGAGATGAGTCAATGAGACTTATTGGCCTATAGTTGGCTGGGTTGTCCCGACACCCCTTTTTGAATATCGGGACAACCTCAGCCCCCTTCCAGGATTCGGGTACGGGCGCACCTTTACTAATAGCATTTAGCAAAGATGAAACTAGCTTCCCCCACTCCTTGGGGTTTGCCCGTAGCAAGTCGCCCGGTAACCCATCAGGCCCTGCTGCTTTCAAGGGCACCAAAGTTTTAATTACATCTTCCACCTCTCTGGCAGTAAGAGGAACACACTCAAAACCCCCTGTATAAACAGCCAAGGAGAGGGGGGTGTCCGTAGTCGACTCAATAGAAGTATAGAGGGACGAAAAGTGGTTAAACCAGTTCTGGGCAGGAATATTACAAGTCATCATGGTGCTAACTGGCCTATCCCTAGAGCCCATGAGTTTCCTGAAGCCTCTTGCATCCCTATCCAAGATAGCCTTCATGAGATCCGCCCAGAACCTGTCCTCCCATTCTCTCTTTGCTGCAAACGTAGTCTGAGAGTACTCTTTCCTTGCCAGTCGTATGGCAACCAAGGATTTACTTTTGACGGCACCAATCAGGGAATTTTTCTTCTCCCTACATTTTTTAGAGTACCAACCAGGCGATTTCGACAAGTTCTTACTCTTGCCAAATCGAGAGTCCTTACATGGGAGAGTGAAAAGGTCACTCAGGGCCTTAGTAGTGTCACAAAAAAGCACTGAAACTTCCTCAGACTGGGGAATCATCAAGTCCAATTTAAACTGAGCAATATCTAAGAGTTCCCCAATAGCTAACACTTTCTCTTCGTCTATAATAAGCTTGCTCCATTTCAAATGTCTACCACAGTTGGAAGGGTAGTCTTCCAGACGGGTAGGCGCCAAATGAGTCGCAAGCACCCCCGGATTCCCAGTCCACAAGGGACGGAGGGCAAGAGAAAGGGGATTGTGATCACTCTCAACTGAAGGTAGTACCTCCATATCCTGCAGGGAGCTCCAAAGTTTTACGTCAAGGAGGATATAGTCTATCCTAGACGTGTGGTTCACCCTATTATAGGTATGGGCTCCGAATGAATCTGACGTCATCCTTCCGTTCACAGCCCTAAGGCCAAATTCCATATTGAGGGAGTTAATTTGGACCACCACTTGAGTCCACCTCCTGATGGAGGGTATAGTTAGGACTGGAATTCCTCTCCTAATATCTTCATCAGCGGTCCCCAAAGTGTCCTCCAACCCAAGGGGCTCAAACGTACAGTTTAAGTCCCCTGCAACCAGGACATGAGAACTATTAGTGCACTGCCTGAGCAGAGATTCCAACTCTGATAGTGTAGATTGTAGTGTAGCTCCTATTTTCCCAATAGGCTCTGCGCATTGGAATAGTGCCTACAGCAGTAAAGGCCTAGGCCAGACGTTAACTAGGTCTACTACTGTCGATACTAGACTTAATTTTTGGGTTTGCCAGCTAAGCTCAGAGTTCGCTAGAAACTTTCTCGAATGTTCAAGGAAGGATTAACTCCCCTGATTAGACAAGAAGGGATTTAGTTTCTGACAACCATAGAACATGACAACTTTGCTCTCCCCTAATCAAGAGTCAATCTCGAGAGTCGTGTGAGCACAAGGCAATTATTTTACTCAGTCAGTACGTGCATTCTTAGTCTCATCAGAATGTAGAGAAAAGGAAGAGACGGGCGTGTTCAATAAAAGATGTTATTTATTGATCAGTCTCTTTTCTCGTACAAGAGAAATGGATCGATATTATTGCAATACTTATAGTTAAGTAAAGTGCATACATTAGAAGCAATAGTATAAAATAATACTGTAAAAACATTGATATGGTTTCTGAGCCATATGATGTTTAAAATGATTAAAATATATTTACATACACATATACATTTGACTAAACGTACTCAACTGGTGTTTCTAAATACGCCTACCCCGTGTACCTGACCTAAGTCTAATGCGTGGGTGGGAATAGAAAGTTACAGTTTAGTTTAAGTTTGTTTTTGCCAAGTGAATAACTAAAGAATTCTCTAGGAGGGGTTATTCAGTTCTGTACCTGGAATTTAGGATGAATGAGGAATGGTATCTCTTTCTCTGCTCTCGATATTCCAGGCTGCCTGCGAGGGCTGCCCAGAAGCGCCGGTGCTGGGTCTCTCGGCTTGAGATAGCAGCGCGTCTCTCAGCGCGTCAGGAAGGCGGGGCTGCTGCCTGCGGGGTCTGCTTCTGCTCTCGGCTTCGGCAAGTATGGCTGCTCCGTCTTGTCACCACGCGTGTGTTTGCATAGGGCAAGGTCGGCAATATTTATACCTTAAAGGTGCCGAGATTGACGTAAGGATGGACATAGGTACGTCAATAAAGATGTCATACGACTTGCTCGTTAGCACATTCTTTACTAAAGTTCTCTGTGAAATCAAAACAATGGCCGCACGGATTATCCAGGTTGTCATAGGTTTGATTTGTTATGAGAACGTCGTATGCCTTATCAGGGGCTGGAGGAATGTCGCTTGTCTAATTAGATCTCAAGCGTTATGACCTAATCAGATAACACGTTCCTGTGCCGTAGTGTGACTGCGTCAGATAACGGTATCTGCATCATGGGGGATTTCTTGCCTCATGGGCTGACTGTTAGTTAACTAGCTAGTAAGTTTAACCAGAATAGGGTCAGGAATAGGGGGATCGAATCAGAACCTATAGAAATACACGACACCCACTCCACGCTAACTATGGTCATATCTACTAATCTATGCATAGTATAACATAGTACAACATACTATAGAGTATAGTGTATACCTTACCACCCCAAAATACATAAATGCATTTCGAAATTTTCAAATATACTGAAAAATTGCAGTCATATATATTGTATGCACTTAAGCTATGAATTAGATGCAAAAGTGAACACGCATTGTTATGCATTATTGATTGTTGGTATATGAGAAATACACATGAAATGGCTCTTAATATGGCTATACAGAAAAAAAGTCGAAACCATTTCATCACATAAAATCTATTGCGAACATACCAGCGGGCAGCTAAAGTCTATAAAGTCTATAAAGTATCTAAAATAGAAATCTTAGTTCTCTAGGAATAGTCTCTTACTTTAAGCAGAAAATCAGTGTCCCGGGAAAAAATATATAGAAAAATATTTTAGGGGCTTGCTGAAAAAAGTTGCTGTCCGTGAACTGGATTGTAATTGTTCATGTGACTTTATTTTAAGTTGAAGGCCGAATTCAGGGAACGCCGTGTGCGAGTTTACTCAAAAGTCTCTATTTCTGTTCCGGAGAGAACATCATATCATTCAGGCTTTCGAAAAAACTGTCAACAGCTTCATGGGAAAGTTCCTCTAAGTCGGAAATAGGGGTAACCATGCATTCATGCGCATGATTGTCTCCATTGACATTCTGATTTGCATTGCTGACAGAAGGTCGTACCTGTTCGATGCTGCTTTCATCTTGAACTTCACTACTCTTCAATCGCAGTGGTGAAGATTCCAGGAATGCCGTCATCAGAATTGGCAGCCTTTGAGGGCAGCACAGTGCGTGAACCTTGGTAGGAACCAACAGTGTATCTGCATCCACCGGCGCATCCGATTGTAGCGTCAGACAGGTGTCTAACACGCATTCTTCTCCGCATAGCAGACACCTTAGTACAGGTAAAACACACCTTTGCCACATTGGTCGAAATGATAGAAACCAAGTCATGTTTAGGTCTCTAAGCCGGGATAGTCCCAGGATTTTTGATATCCGGTCCCGGTATCCAATGGCTAGGATCGTATCTTCCATTGTCGCGAGAGTTTGATCTGTGACATGGGTTGCCATAACGAAAAATAAGGACTAGGAATAGGATTCCTGCAATTAGTCCTAGGATCAGGGGAAGTCCGCCAAAAATCGAATGGACGAAGTCTGGAAAAATACCCAGTATGGCTTTGAATGGTGTTAATGCCATCGAAAATACTGTCTTAAATACCTTTGAGACCCCAGTGGTATCAGAAATATTTAAGATTTCGCTCAGGATTTCCGCGAAATGTACGGGGGAATTAGTTGATAATAATGTATGTATCTCTGCAGTCGTCCTTGCGACTTGTAGATCATACGTTTCTTTAGATGGCGTGAGCCTTGTAGGCGTCTGAAGAAGCACTGTTTTCATTCTGCTTAAAGTGTCTATTCGAATAGAAGTAATTTTCAAACTGGGCCATGCCCTTGCCTCCCTGTCTGGAAAGGAGCTGGGAAACAAAGAACGTCCACAGCACTTGACCTTTGCCGTCGTAGTGACGAGATAAGGAGTCCCGGGCATAAGACTACAGCATCTGCGGTCTACAATAAGAATGTAACTCCCATTATAGAGTCTTTGAAAGAATGGTTCTATTTCAGTTGCAGGTGCGCCTTGCTGGTGACATGAAAGGTTGTATGAATTCCCTTCACAGGCTCCGTGCAAACTAATACCGTTACACAGAAGCGTGCCGCTTAGTGACATAGCACAATTGTTGCCACTAAGAAACACTTTCTGTCCTTTGTTACTGACACATGCATGTGAATAGGGCAGGTTCCATGTTGTTTTAAGGTACCCCTTTCCCAATTTCTCGTACATGCCAGCCTGTATATATTTTTGGCAGTATTGAAACCTGAAGGTTGAGATTGGAATATTTATGATTCCGTGGATTATCCATTCACTGACAGGTCGTTCTGACATTGTCAACGGTAATCTTTCTAGTTTTTCAATGCTCAAGATTGTATAATCAGCACCCTTCTGAGCCATACCGATTTGTCTATCAGTAAGGTTAAAGATTTGGAATAGTGACGTTGTGTTGATTAAACGCCAAGGCACATAGCCTGAACGCAGATTTTGTAACGTCCAGCCAAGCTGTACAATAGAACGCAATTGTGACTGACCATGTTGTAATAACAGTAAGTCTTGCGATAATATATCGATTGCTGAAGACACAATGCTGTCCAATGAAAAAATTCTGGAGGACAGAGTCATTAACCCATTGTCCACTACAGAAAGTGATTTTTCCAAATTAATACGGTCAATTTCCCGTATTCTTTCTGCTGTTTCAATTTGAGTAACCTTCCAGGCCTCATTGTATGCTGCATATACAGAGGCTGCTATGAAACGCTTTTGACGCTGTTTGCGTGGTCCCATTATGAAATCACGCAAGTCAGCACCATCAGTAAGTAAAGTTAGGTGTTGCTTAATTTCAGGCAGTGTGGAAGTTTGTAGCCATTGAAGGCATAATTTGCCCACACTGTAGGTTGTTATTATCCCTGGGTGATGTCTTTGGGGATATCTAGGGTCTGGCCTGGTCATTTTGAAACCCTGTGTTTTATTCAGGAATCTATCTTGACAGTTATTTGTATCTGTGGGCCAGATCAACCATTGTTTCCAATCAGGATGTGTTCTGTTTTGGTTAAGTATATGGTTTATGTCTATTTCTTCATCTGTTTCAGAGTTATTGCTAAACATTGTTGGCTTTGGAATAGACAGGTTATTTAAATCTTTGATTTTGGCTAAGCCAAGACAGGTGGTTTGTTGAACGGTGTCATTTAAAAATATCATTTGTTCTGGGATCATGCAGGCTCTAAACAAAGCTTCTAAACCCTGTACTTGCCATTCTTTTGTGCCCCAAACACTTTTCAAATCAACATGTTTGTCCCAATAATCAAATCCAAAAGTATTCATTTTCTCAAAGAAAGAATCTGAATATATCAATTTTGTGTTGGTTATCATGGTTTTCATCCCTGTCTTGTTTGACAATTTGTAATAAAATGTTTCAGCATTAGTTATGTTAAAACCTGAAAAATATGAATATTTGCCATACACGGTTCTAGAGCTCCCTTTTGGAGGTGTAGCACAATGTTCCCATTGATTAAAATTTAAAACATTTCTAGGTTGTGCAGATTTATGCAAGAAATGGTTACCATAATGGTTATAGCAGTACATGCTGTCATAATTTGTAGAACCCTGCAAATAATCATGTTTTGTAAATTTAGCAGACATTACTAAGTCAGACATCATATTGTTTATACTTTCAAAGTCCCAATCATCAGCAAATGAGTTTGGTTTTGCAAAGTCACTCAAGGAGATCTTGATTTGGTGTGGATATTTCAGGATCTCGACCGGACCATAAATTTCATAGTCAGTGTTGTCCCAGGCTACCCCACCAGATATTGGAATTGCTGTGAAGTTGGCTGAAGAAAGTTCTGAAGAAAGTTCTCTTTTCTCGACGTGTGAAGATGTGTGTGGTTTGAGGACCAAGTTGATGTTCTGACTTGCTGTGTCCATTTTAGCATATTTTCCCTCAATGAAGCGTCCCAAGGTAAATACCATGATGAGCCAAAGTATGAGGATAAATGCACCAAAACCCACCCAAAATTCAATCCATGGAGAAATCAGATATGTTTCTTTTAGTTGTTTCAAAAGTTCCTTCGCTTTGTCTTTAAAGGATTTTGATGATGGCTGTGTCTTTTGTTCGCTGAAGCCGTCAGAGGAATCATCGAAGTTGATGAAGTAACCGGATGCAGTTCTGTCAATTGTTCCAATTGGTTCAGGATTTTTGTTTCTCGCATTTTCACTTGGTACTTCTGTATAGATTGGTGTGTCTCTGCTAAATGTCTTTATTTGGGTTTTCAGAGGTCTAAGTTCTATTGCATTGTTGCATAGTCCTTGTTGTTCTTCCGTAGGCGTTTCGAATGTGATGAGCCTCTTTGATAGGACCTCTGTACTGGTAGCAAACCTTGGTGTTCTGCTACTTATTGGGAGTCCACTTGGCCTACTGTTTGTTATCGGCCACATGTTGTGGTTTTACCAGGTCGATGGATACAACTCGGTTCTCCTTTTTTCCAGCAAGTGGCGGTAGTACAACTGATCTTGTCCCGTTGACAGACAATACAGGAACTGCTTTTCTGTAAGAAGGCCCAAATTCCTTCTTTACCGCGATCTTCTCCCTGACTAGATCCCCGACTTTTGGAATCCAGACAGGTCTTGCTGGGACAGGTGGTGATTCTTCAGTGGTCGTTGGCTGTTCTTTCAACTGTATGTTGCTCAGGTCTTTTCTTGTTTTGTTTAAGTCCTGCAAAATAGCCAAACGGTCTTTGACATCAAAGCTTTTTTCTGTTACCACTGAAGTCTGACTATCAAGGTCAGAGATCAACATCCTAGTTCCGAATAATAATTCGTACGGACTGAATCCCTTCAGAGAATTTCTTGGCAAGTTATTAAGACTACGTTGGACACTTATTAGATGTTTGACCCACCCAGCTCCCGAACCTAATATCCTTTCTATTATAGATTGCTTTCTGTCTTGGTTTTTTCTTTACACCATCCCATACCCTCAGGAAGGAAGTGAGAAGATTCCCGCTGGGCTGTGCTCATTTGGCCATTCTTTCCCCCCCCCAGGCTGGATTGCCTGAGAAAAAGAAAAAAATGGTCGAACGTAGCATGCTCTTAGCGTATATGCCATTTAGACTCGCAAATCTTGTATAACAGTCCGGACGTCAGCCGAGTGTTGTGGATCTACATTATAAGTGGGAACTAGCCTGTATATGTTAATCGCAAGCCATTCTTTTTAGTGGTGATGTTATCTGCCTTGATACGACGAGGTATTAAACTGCTTCTCTCCCCACTGCGATCTCTGTTGCAGTTTGGGCAGTTTTTTACAAACATGGTGTAGTGCAGGCTCATGCCTGGCCACCAGTACCGTGATTGTAATTCTTCCAGAGAATCCTTTAATTTAAGGTGTCTGAGACCCTCGCCCATGTGTGCGTCTGCGATTAACAAGTTTCTCCTGTCCATGTTTGGAATCACTCTATCCCCCACTCCAGGGATTCGAGCAAAAGGAATGGAGTTTGCATCTATGATGTATGTGTAATTGAGTGGATAGTTGATCGGTAACGCCGAGCAGTCGCCTTTTGATGACGTTTTTACTGCCAGCAATGTTTCGCCGTCAATGTATTTTAATGTACGCTTTTTTCGATCTACGGGAGCCGGTTTACTGGCTGCCGCTGCGGCTGTTTCAGCCAATGAATTCCCTACAACGTGAACGCCATCACGCTGGTGACTCAGTGAGTGTGTCACGTGAGTCTTTGGTAGTTCTTTTTTCAAAAGAGCTACTTGTTCCCAGAGCAGTCTCTGCTTTATTGGTGCATCCGTGTCATCTTTGTAATCGTTCTGAATCCAGGTCTGCAAATCCTTGTTATATGCTTTGACGCAGAAATATGAATCTGACACTATAAGTGTCGGGAATTCGCGATCCGCATTATCTAGCGCCATTTTCAAAGCTAATATTTCAGTTTGTAGTTCTGAATTAGTTTCTACTGAGTGTGATTTTGTTAATAGAGGTCTTAGTTTACCTCCGTGCCACACTTCTTTTGTAATCTCACATGTGGGATTGTATGCATGTTCTCCCCAAACGGAGGGTTGAGCATGTCCGTCTGTATAGATTACACAGGCGTAATGTCGTAGAGGCAGAATGTCGATTGGCAGAGGATACGTTTTTTCATATTTTAGATTTTTTAATTCTTCTAGTTCTGGATCAAAGAAGTAATATACTTTGTCCGTTGTGATTGAATTTACCCATTGTAACCATTCTGGATCCAATGTTGTTGTTGGTAAATTACACGGTGTTGTTAATGCCTCAAAAGCTGATTCTGCTGTTCTGATTGTGATATGTCTACCGTCAGCTATGTCTTTTTCTCTAGCTATTGCGGTTTGAACTGCTTGAACAATTTTTCCTTTGTTGTTGAATCTCTGTTCAGCTTTTGTGTACAAATGTGATTTGAATGCAATTGGTACCTTATCTCCCTCATTAGAGGTTAGGTATGTGAATCCGTATCTCCCTGGGATGACTCGGATCACAAGGTTGCGTGTATTATCACGGGTTTCTAATTTTGTTTTAATTAGCATGTCTGTTTGTAAGGATCTCAAAATTTCTGTGTGTGCTTGAGTCCAACTGGATCTTTTAAAGTCTGGTTTAATTAGATCGTAAAGGGGTTTGACCCTTTCTGCGTAATTTGCAATGTAAGTTCTTCCGAAATTTAGGAAGCCTAGAATTGACTGTAGGTTTTTTAGTGTTTTAGGAGCTTGGATTACGGCACATTTCTCCAGGAAATTGTCTGCCAGGCTTTTGCCTTCACTTGATAACTCATATCCTAAGAATAGGACCGTCAGATGGGCAATTCTGGACTTTTTGAAGTTGAATTTGTAACCCTCTGCAGCGAAACCAAGTATTATGGTGTTCACTCTTTTCAAGTGAGTCTCCAAGTCATCATCTGTTAAGTAAATGTCATCGACATAAGATAATGCTTCATCATCATATAGTTGTAGTAATTCTGTTACTCTCGCTGAGAATACCCCCGGGCTGTTCTTGTACCCCTGGGCTAACCGACAGAATTGTTTTTGAGTGCCATTTACTGAGAATGCAGTTAAATATCTGCTCTCTGGTGCTATGTTTTGACAAAAGAATCCATTGGAGATGTCCAAGGTTGTTTTGTATTTTTTGCGCACTATGTTATTCATTAGTGCAGCACTGTGTGAGTTTTGCAATGCAAAGGTTTTGCAACATGTGTTAAGGTGTCGGTAATCCAAAACTAGACGATATGAGTTGTCTGGTTTGGAGACCGGAAACAAAGGATTGTTCATTTGTGAGGTGCAAGTTTCAATCACCCCCTGGTATTCTAGCTGATCTAGTATTTCATTTACCTGTTTTTTAGCTTCTTGCTTAATTGGGTACTGCCTTTGTGCAGTAGGTTGTGATTTTAACTGGATTTTGTGAGGAGGAGAATCCTCATCCCATCCTACATGATTTTTATATAAAGCAGGTGCTAAGGCCACTGCCCACTTTCTAGCAAGTGTGTATTTTTTATGAATCGGGATTTGATTCGAGAAGGCAGGCACAATTACTTCTTCGCGATGAGGGCACTCCCTGACAAACTCTGGTGGCCAGTCTTTTTCAGCTAGAAGGATGTCATAGCCCTTGGATAGGTTATCCCAAAATAGTCCCCTTATTTTCCTAGTCTTATCTCCCTCTATACGTAATGTTATCTCGTATATTTTGTGGGGCTTGCTAACTCTGGTATCTGCAGTTTCCACTTGAAGGTATTCATTCGTGTCCACTGTCTCCAGATGATTCATAAGGACTTTGCGAGCTATGCTCACCTCTGCTGCGCTGTCTAGCATTGTCTGAGCCCATTCTCCGTTTTTCAGTTGTGTCCTCAGTATTCTCGGCATTGTTAACTACCTTGATACTGGCTACCTTCTTTTTTGGAAATTGTGATTTCTTTTTCAGTTGAGCAGGTTCCTTGTCTTTGGACTTGGCGTGCTCTTCTGATCGTCCTCTTCTTTCCGATTTCTGCGAGGAATTCTGAAAAGATTGAGAGGGACGTGTATCAATGTCTTGATATCTATCAGGTTTTTTAATATTATCCCTATTTCTAAGGTTATATCTATTCCCAGAGGGTTCACTCTGAGGTGACCTTTGTCTCGGGTTCGGAGATTTCTCTCTTCGCCTAGGAGACCTTCCTCTGGACTGGAATTTCTTTTCTTTAGGATTGGATTGTTTATTTCCATCCCAGTTCTTTTTTGGTGAATTATTATTAAAAAATATTTTTTCTGGACTTGTAGTCAGTTGCGGTTTTACTGGTATTCCACCTAGACTATCTCTGCCTAGTTCTTCATAGGATTTTTCTATGATTCTGGCAATTTCAGCTGGTTGGTCTGCTATATCTGTCTCTTTTAACCTCTGGCGGATCGCCACGTTTGCTGCTTCACCCTTTATGTTGGCTAGTAATATAGCCGAGACCTGCTTGAAGTCTTTCAGTAATTTCATACCAAGAGTTAAAGCAGGTTCTGGACCATATTCATCTTGAATTTGTTTTAGCACATCTGGTATCACCGAAATGGATGGAACACCGTGCGTTTTTGTATAGATGGAAGCAAAGACTGTACCCCAAGTGTCACAGTCCTCAATGTGTGGTGCGATTCCCATTGGGAGACATATAGTCAGAATCCTGTGTTTTTCTAATGGGGTGGTGTCAGGAAACACCGCCTCTATTTGGGTAATTTTCTGTGCCAACCAGAATGGTATTTGTTCCCGTTTAGCTGGAACTTTACCTAGGCAGGATTGGATGTTCTGTGGTGTGATTTTATTTGTGTTCCCCTGGTGAGAGGTCAGCTGTGGAATTTTAATCGCTGGCTGAATTGTTGAAGTCCGCATTACATACTGAACTAATTGTCTATGAATTTTTAGTAGTTGTTTTAGCTGTATTAATAGCTCTGCTGCAGGCATTCTTTCGATGTCTGGATGTGGTGTGTATCCGGCTAGGACCGGCCACGTTGCTCCTGGTCTTCCTAAAGGACCGAGCCTTGTAATGTGATTGTTATGTATTAGGGCGCCATCAAATAAGAGCAAATGCTCTTGGAATTTGAGTGGTACTTCCACCTCCTCGAAAGGAGTGTACGTTTCAGGAGGTTCCTCTACTTTGTAATAGTGGAAGTACTTTGTTACAGCATTTGCTGCTGGAAAATGTATCCATGTATAGTATACCTCTGTCTGCCGATATTCGTGTGCCTCAATTACGAATATGACTGTGCCACCTCTAGGTGTCAGTCCATTTTCTATAAGTTTTAAGGTTATAGATCTCCTTTTAATGACCGGAATAAGTATTATATCCGCGTCTGCTGCTTGCATGGTAGCATCAGCATCTGCTATTTCAGTAGCTAATCTAATTGCCTCTCTTTCTCCATCGCTGTCTCCCATTTTACTGACAGGATGGTATTATTTTTGTTTGCAGATCAGGTTTCTTTATGGAAACAGAGATTAGATGCACAATATTTTGGAACTGTTTTATCCTTCAACGTTGACTAGACCAAGAACCATACATAGGAGTTCCCTCCTGCGAGGTTTTGGAGGATATTATAACCTTTCACCCACTCCAGACGTCTTTGGAGTATTTGGGAAAAGGGGTCTGAGTGAGAAAGCACGACTGAGTTACTCTAAATGTCTTACGTTAGTTTTATCGCCCTTTCCAAACGCGTTGGGCGCCATGTAGTGTAGCTCCTATTTTCCCAATAGGCTCTGCGCATTGGAATAGTGCCTACAGCAGTAAAGGCCTAGGCCAGACGTTAACTAGGTCTACTACTGTCGATACTAGACTTAATTTTTGGGTTTGCCAGCTAAGCTCAGAGTTCGCTAGAAACTTTCTCGAATGTTCAAGGAAGGATTAACTCCCCTGATTAGACAAGAAGGGATTTAGTTTCTGACAACCATAGAACATGACAACTTTGCTCTCCCCTAATCAAGAGTCAATCTCGAGAGTCGTGTGAGCACAAGGCAATTATTTTACTCAGTCAGTACGTGCATTCTTAGTCTCATCAGAATGTAGAGAAAAGGAAGAGACGGGCGTGTTCAATAAAAGATGTTATTTATTGATCAGTCTCTTTTCTCGTACAAGAGAAATGGATCGATATTATTGCAATACTTATAGTTAAGTAAAGTGCATACATTAGAAGCAATAGTATAAAATAATACTGTAAAAACATTGATATGGTTTCTGAGCCATATGATGTTTAAAATGATTAAAATATATTTACATACACATATACATTTGACTAAACGTACTCAACTGGTGTTTCTAAATACGCCTACCCCGTGTACCTGACCTAAGTCTAATGCGTGGGCGGGAATAGAAAGTTACAGTTTAGTTTAAGTTTGTTTTTGCCAAGTGAATAACTAAAGAATTCTCTAGGAGGGGTTATTCAGTTCTGTACCTGGAATTTAGGATGAATGAGGAATGGTATCTCTTTCTCTGCTCTCGATATTCCAGGCTGCCTGCGAGGGCTGCCCAGAAGCGCCGGTGCTGGGTCTCTCGGCTTGAGATAGCAGCGCGTCTCTCAGCGCGTCAGGAAGGCGGGGCTGCTGCCTGCGGGGTCTGCTTCTGCTCTCGGCTTCGGCAAGTATGGCTGCTCCGTCTTGTCACCACGCGTGTGTTTGCATAGGGCAAGGTCGGCAATATTTATACCTTAAAGGTGCCGAGATTGACGTAAGGATGGACATAGGTACGTCAATAAAGATGTCATACGACTTGCTCGTTAGCACATTCTTTACTAAAGTTCTCTGTGAAATCAAAACAATGGCCGCACGGATTATCCAGGTTGTCATAGGTTTGATTTGTTATGAGAACGTCGTATGCCTTATCAGGGGCTGGAGGAATGTCGCTTGTCTAATTAGATCTCAAGCGTTATGACCTAATCAGATAACACGTTCCTGTGCCGTAGTGTGACTGCGTCAGATAACGGTATCTGCATCATGGGGGATTTCTTGCCTCATGGGCTGACTGTTAGTTAACTAGCTAGTAAGTTTAACCAGAATAGGGTCAGGAATAGGGGGATCGAATCAGAACCTATAGAAATACACGACAAGATGAGTGTGAACCTCCCTTCGTACCCCTGGCATAGATATTAAAAATGTCCAGGATCAGCCCTCTCCTCGGTCCCTTGATTGCAATACTCAGAAGATCAGGTGAATTTGACGCTTTCTGAGTAACTTGGCAGCCAAGTGTAATGGCAACCCATATAAGGAGGCCTCCTGATGGGCGGCCCTTCCCTGAAGGGGGGGACACTGCTGGTACGAAAAAAGATGAGTAACCTACCTTGTACCAAGGCTCCCTTCTCCAAGTTTCTTGGAAAATGCAAATAGAGTAGCCTTTCACAAGGGTATTCCATTCGGGTACAGCCAGCTTCCTCAAAATACCCGCAACGTTCCAGCTGAGAATCCTTAAACCTGGATCCGCCACAGCAGGCTCGCTGCTAGGTACGGGGCTGGAATCCCACTCCCTCTCAGGGGGTGTCCGAGGTGCACTTGCTCCTTGTTGAGTCCCGACGTCCAGGTTAAGATCCTGTACTAGGGGACTGCATACAACTGTGGAGGGAAGCGGACTAGCATTGATAATGACTGGGACATAAGGCTCCAACACAAGTCCCGGACTCGGGGGCAAGGGGACCACCACGGGGAAAATATCGATTCAATAACATGGCATCCTCCCATATGGCCCTGGCCATGCAACTGGCTGATAAGGTCTAGGGATAGAGTAATTCCCGGGGGGGGATAAAGTTGTGCCTCCATCTTCCATCCAGATTAGTGCCACAATAATTGCCAACAGTTCTTGGGTAGAAGTAGGTCAAGTCTACTACTCCAATGCCAGCACCACCGATCCCCAGATTCTGGATGGAAATTGTCTGGGCAACCCTGACGTCCTTAATATTAACCACCACACAGTCACCCTCAAATTGCTTATGCCCATGACCCACCCACCCTACTCTTCTAACACCCAGGATCAAACCATCTAGTTCCCTAGGGAGCGGTCTATTTAACTTTAACCAATGCATGGTTTTATTTTTTAGCATTTGGTAGGATTCTAACTGGTCAACCTTCAAGGGTGGTACATTGGTAAGAATGGCAACATAAGGGTAACAATCTGGGGGTAAGTTCATGGGTGGTATTCTAGGAGCCTCTTTCGGAGGTGGCGTATCAGGCTGGGTAACAGGTGGTGGAGTGGGACTAATTCTTCTAAGTTGAGCTAGCTCAGGACCAATACCAGTGCCAAAATTTCTTAGATTAGCAGAACCATTTTTGCAAGCAACCTCAGGGCGCACAGGCTTCTTGGCATGGACAGTGGAAGCCCTTGGAAGATTAGGATGTTTAATAATGTTTTTTGTGGCCAGCCCGGGGTTCCGATCGCCCCCATTGGAGGCTACAGCAAGTACAGCATGAGCATCTACCGCTGCCGCCCCTTTGACCGTTCCAGTTGCATTAGATAGATTCTGTGGGGAAACCATGGTCGCCCCAGCATCAAATTCCCCCCCTGGATCCTCACCCCTAGTTCTACAATGTGATTTAATGAGAGATTTTGTGGAGAAGACGTTGTCCAGGGTCACTTGCTCGAACCTGTCCAACCGCTCCACCAGCCCTTTAACTCTCTCTAAGACCGGAATCAATAGAGATTTCTTAATTTTCCCTATTTGGGCAAGCAAGGGGATCTCGTGGGGTGTGACCTCGGCAGAGTCTGAAGTCAGATCAGCGCGTGGAGTTGTTGACATCGCGCCGAAGGGCACACCCCGCGTGTCCCCCCGAGGGCAACTTGCACCCACCCCTGCGCTCTTATGAATCGCACCCACCCTAGTGCCAAGTTTCCTAAATTTCTTGTAAGGTTTAAGATGACAACCTTTGCGCTGGCTAACAATTCTTTTCCTTTTAGTGTGGTGCGCTCTAACTACTACCTGCGAAGTAAACACTGATGAGGGAGGGGGTTCCCCATGACTAAAGGGAATATTGGAAGAAAGCGTAAGAGCTGGGGCGTTACTAGACCGCAAAGCTAAGGCATCATCTTCGACGGGTGGGACCACGTCCACCGTATGCTCCAACCCGTCGGAGTTAACCCTCAGAGCGGCCGCCATTGGCTGATCCAAGGGGGGACAAACATTCACCACAGAATCTATTGCGCATGCTGGAGAAAGAGCTAGCGCCGAGGAACCCAAAGACAGCTGCTTCTCTGGGTGATGTTTAAGAAGATCAATGGATAACCGTCGCTCAGCACGTCTCGCAGCTAGGGCAAATTCTCTGTCTATCTCACGGGTAGCCCTGGCAAAATATTTATATAAAGGTCCTAGTATTGTGACCCCTACCGTGGAAAGTAAGGTATTTGGTGAACACGTAGTCATTCTGTAACCAACAATCAACTGGAAGAGACAATCGTAGTCACTAAGGACCACAACCTAAGGAGTCCCGAAAATGTGTTGAACCTTTAACACTTGCAGTTTGAATCTCAAATGGGGAACAGATCGATGTTTCAAAGTCATAACAATATAGAAAGGTTCTGAGGGAGATGTTAGGGAGTGGGCCCAGCCCAGCCTCCTGCAGCCCCTGACGGCCACAGACGGCCCGCCCTTTGCCCGGGCTTCGCACGGGCGCGTCGCGCGAGGCGCGTATATGGGCGAAAATATAAGTGGAGGGGAGTGGAGGGGGGCGGGAAGAGTCCCAGGTGTGCTGGATCACCTTCGCGCACTATCGCCTGGGACTCGCAGTCCCGCTCCCTCGGTTCGCCAATAGAAGCAGTCCCCCTTCTGTAAATACACGCCACCAGTTGATCCGGGCAGAGTCTCGTAGGATACCAATTCACCTTGCTGTCAGATAACAAGCCCAGGAACTGCTACGGCTACGAGCGGCACCTCCAACATAAGCACACATATTGTAATTCGACCCTGGTAGTATATCTCAGCAATATTTTCAGGAGATTGCTCTCCTCTTACTGTTGAACTCCTTTTTTTGTAGAACTCCTTTTCAGGGCTTCCTGAGATAGTGGAAATCCACAAGGCAGTGTCAGGACAGAATCTGAATCTGAAGAACATCTGAAGCAGGCCAGGCCTGGGTGTATCCATGTTTTGATGGCCGTTTTGGATCTGTGTTTGCTATTGTTCCATAGCCAGGTAAATGATCAGAGAAGACAGTGCCACGGGACTTGTGGTTAAGGTCCCCCATTTAAGTCAAGGTTTGTTGGGGATTCTCTTGCAGAAGGTTCCGTTGGTAATCATGTAAAAAAATGTCAACAACTATTTTGGAAGATCCTCCAGTTTTCATTATTTCCCTAGTTCTTTCAGTTGGTTTCCCTTTGTTTTTTTGAAGGGGGGGGTATGCTATATATATTTTTTAGGTTTCCATTGTGTGTGTTTTTGTAATAGTATTATTTTCCCCACGTCTCCTATTCCTTTACTTCCCTTCTCCCTTGATTTTGCCCATTGGAATGTGGCGGGCAGAGGGTTCTGGAGATGACAGATGGCCACGGACCATTCTACTGCCTCTAGAGGGATGGGCTTGCTGTATATGCTTCAATCGTGTGCTTAAATAAATCATCCTACCTACCTTGAATCTTGACTTGTTACACCAACCAATCTCGAGTTATTAACCAGGGACGAGAAGCCTCTTGTGTTCCTGTTTTTTCTCGATGAATTTAATGGATGCCAATTAATGGTAAACAAAGGTTGCAGCTGCTATTCCTGGTTGCCCCTTGGAATCCATGGCACTGTTGTTGGTACTCCTGGACCCAGGGTTGAAGAAGTCAGTCACATGAACGGAAAGCAAACAGGACTCTCAAATATTTGCTTATGCATTTTCCACTCTTTGTACTTCTCCTTCCCAACCTCCTCGGGACCATAGGGGGCTGCTGAATGGTGAAGGGATTTGTGATGTCACTTCTTGGGCTGCTGCTAAGATGCCCATGGGTGGATCTACTGAAAACATGTTGTATTTATATTGGGCAATTTAGAAATGTTTTTCATGTTGCAAGTAATCCAAAATAACATTCTCGTGCCCTTGAATGGGAATTGCTGATGCTTTAAAGATGTGTCTATGAAGGTAACCCATCAGTGGAAACAGAGGATTAATGCAAAATGATGCCTCCTTTGCAGAATGTGGCAAGGGGGACCCTTAGACTCCTGAATATTATGTTTATTCGTAGGCCTTAGGGTGTAGTGTGGCTCACTGGTTAGAGGCAGCAGGCCTGAGAGCAGGAGTCAGCCCCGGACCAGGGTTCAATTCCCGACGCGGCAGGGTCGTGGACCTTGGTCAGCGGACTCTCGCTTCGGTGCTTACTCTAATCAGGGGGTCCACTCGGCAACTCTGGGCATTAGCTTGCCTAATCTCCACAACGGCCCCACCAATTCCGGGGATGCCTGGCTCCACCTTGGGGACTCCCAGCAAGGGACCATCCCACAGGGAAAGCCAGGACGGGTTCCCCAGAGTTATACAGCGCCGGGACGCCCCGTTGCTGGGGCAGCTGTGCGCTTTACAAGTATACTACATTTACATCTACATTTACTGGGGCCCCTGAAATATGAGGGGCATTCTGCGCAATTTGGGCCCGTCGTACCACCTTATCAGAGGCATGGCTCTGCCAAAGACTTTCTGTGTAGCCGAGTGGCGGGGGAACGTAATGCTTCAATTATATATCGTGTAATAATTAGTTGATCGCTTAATTGCATGTGTGTATGCTGTATATGTAGTTTGAAATATGCCTTTAATTAAAGTATTTGAATATTTTAAAAAAGCAAAAACAATGTAGATTCCCCTTTCAAGAGTGGTTTTCAGACCTATCGAAAATGTAAGTTACATTTGAATGGCACGATTTACTGAATTCATTTAATTCTTTATAATCTCCAGCGATGCTTCTTGGTCCTGCTGTAACCTCTCCTCTCCTCTCGCTGTAACCATAGTAACTCCCCTACAACTCGAAGCCTTTGGGGCAACTGTCAGCTGCTAACAGTGTAGCTATGCGGCGCGCAGCTGTCATTAACAGGGCTGAGAGCGGCAAAGTTGAGATAATATCTCGAAAATCTACTGCAAATGCCTTGCACGGAGTATTTAGGGAAATATCAAAGTGACATTTATACAAATGCCTGCTGCAAGGTATTATCGCTATCGCACAGTCTAGTATGCAATAGTGCGTGCATACATTACCTACAGTTATGTAGCAAAGGTGTCACGGGTCCCGTTTCTACAAGGCGTAAGTACGAGTACGAGTCCTCCATTCCGCTGGGTGATTAGTAAAATACAGCCGTTATTGGGTTTCAAAGTGGTGCTAACGCGGGATTACTGGTTACTAATTATCTTACCAAATCCCAAACTATGTCGACTGAATCGTTGGTACCTGTCTTTGAGTAAAAGGTAACCTCGCAATAAGTCAATCAATTTAAGAACTTACACCACTCTAAATGACCACCAACCAAATTTTAGTTTTAAAGATTTAATATAAAGTCAAAGATAACTGAAGATACAAACTTCTCAAAATGAGATTCAAAAGGTAAATTGGTATCACTATAAACATGAACTTCTTGAATAATCTAAGTCTGAAGAACAAAATAATAAGTACAAGCTCAAAGACCATAAGGGTTGTCAAAATAGATATAAGTTGCAATCTCAAAGTCATTACAGAAAAGAAAATTAAGTTAGTCTGTCCCTACACTATACTAAGTGACATCCCTACTTAGCAAGATCTTTACCCTCTAGGTGTCAGTCGTGGTGACTTCCTAAGAAGATCACGCACTTCTCTTTGTCTCTTCTCTGATAATGGGTCTCTCCTGATCAGCCTATCTGCCTACCCATCCGCTTCCTTAGGCTCCCAAAATCGTCTGCTCTGCTCTCCTCCCGGGTCTCTTTCCCTAATACCAAATCACATTTTCAATAGAAACGCCCCTTAGGACGCCCCTCACGTGGTACATCTTTGCGCGGCAAACTCCATGATGGTACTCTTGAAGACCCTCGTTATAGTTGACCTTGGTTCCCAGGCTTCTTCTTCAGTGCGCTGATACCCCCTGAAATTCCTGGAAACTCCTACAGGCCTGCGCAAGGCGCCACTGAACAAAGTCCCTTTCATTTGAGCTGATTAGGACCCTCGCACCTGCATACAGCTCATCCTGCAGTGGGCCTCAAATTCCAGACTCCACCATATCTTTAGTCATAAAACACTCTCAAAGCTCTGTGCTGGACACCTCTCGACCTCTTTCCTAACGAGCACATGACGATTTAAACGACATGACATTATCTGCTCAGGCCTACTTGATTTACATGCAGCAGGTCCCTGCACTCTTAAAACGTTAACTTGATTTAAACAGCAAACATTCTTAACTAGCATACGTTTCTAAAATAACACATCTATAAAGCATATACTTTTAACCCTAAGTTCAATAGTACATTTGGAAGAACCACGTCAACCTTATCTCACATTATTTTAGCAGCACGTTCAGGTTTGCTGTGAATTGCCCTAAGGCCTACACATAATACTGGATTTTCAAAGTTACATTTAATTCGGACATGATTCTTTTAACATGAGAACATGAGGTTTTCACATATATTCCAACATTTCTACATTAATCTCACACCGTTATAATTATAGTTACTCTACTTAACATTCTATACATTTCACTACTAAATATAAAACACTCGTGTGCAAAACATGTTTAAACTAACTACGTGCTTGTAAATATGGTGTACTTATACATTTTTTCTCAAACTTGTGCTATCTCAGTCCCCCCTTTGATGACCTTCAGCGGTCATCATCACCAAGACACTAAAAATGTAGAACCTTTTAAAGTGAAGACAGGGCAGTTCCACCTCTTTTCATACTCTCTAATGCTTTCAGACTCTTATATTGAGTGTCCTGCATCGCTGTCAACTCTTCTTCCTGTTTCTTCATAGCTCTCTGTAACCTATTTGCTCTATAACATTGATACAAACGCACCAATCCCCACAAAGTGATTACACAAATCACAATTATGATGATGGGTTTCAATATGTACCAAACGATACCCTTTCCTAAGTTGGCAAACCAACTTCCAACTTTACCCATTCCATGACCTACTTTTTCCCACACATTTACCTTTGCTAGGTCCTCAATTTCGTAGTGTATGGCAGTGATATTTTGTATATACTTCTCTAGAGGTTTTGAATTGTCTGGAATGTAAGTACAGCATTCCTGGACCTTCAAGGCCTTACAGACTCCTCCCTCTTTTGCTAACAGAACATCTAAAGCAAGTCGGTTCTGAAGAACCATTGCCCTAATCGATTGCATCTCCCCTTCTATCAGCATCAAGGATCTTGCAGTACTGGCAGATAGCCTATCTACGACTGTAGCTAACCTCCTAATTTTGATGTCATTCATTATTAATCCTAAGAAAGGGAATGCAGCACCTAGTACATCTCCAACTACTTCTGCTGCACCCAGCCCTCGCTTCCATCTAGTTGATATTTCTTTCTTAGGCGTGTCTAAATTCTCAACATGATATATTTTAGGGAAGACAACAGCCAGATAGCATGATCCGTACCAATTATCTGGTAACTTCACATAGGCACTTCTTCCACATACAAAATATACATTTGGTATTGCTTGCATCCCTTTCATAAAGTTCTTAGAGTAATATTCCAATTGAAAAGCATGTTCACAATGGACTTGACCTACATAAAAGTTTTCATAATATGAGTAACTCCTGTGAATGCACAGTTTTCCCCGTTTATCCTTATCCAAAGCAATTGGACCAATACTACCTTTTCTTTGATGTGCCCTCTCCTCCTTGGTCCAATCTGTTTCCCATTGTCCTGATGCTTTCAAAATCTTCTGCCTCCTGTATCTAGTATCTACCTGTGCTATAAACTTTTTCTCAACTTCTGATATTTGACAAGTCAGATTGTTCCTTCGAGCATGTGAAGTATCTAACGTTTTCCATGGAATAAACCATTTGTGTAATCTGTCTTCGCTTTTGTAATAGTCCCATTTGTTCAAATGCTTGAAATTCGGAACCTCTGGCAATGTCGAGTCGAAATTCGAGAAATAATACTCGAATCCTTCTCGTCCATAAAACATGCTCAACAATAAACTGCACGTTATTCCATATGTCAACGGAAGATGATGGTATCTGATACCCTCCTCCACTGAAGCTGGTAATTGCATACAAACGTAACAATCCTTCACTTCCATGGCATCAACATATTCATAAAGCAATTTAGCATAAGCATTTGACTTGTAATTTCCCTGTGATTCATCGGTGTGAAGCCTTTTTATTTCTGCATCTAACAATGCTTTGTCTTTCTCATTGATGTTTCCCTTCTCTTTAATAATGGTAGTTTTCGGTGTTGATACTCCCTTATCCTCCTTAACTGCGGTTTCATCCCCTTCGTGTCCCGCTAGGAATGAAACAGTTACCACTAAAATTATAAGAGAAACCACTACTCCTAAAAGTGTAACAGCTATACATTTTGCCCTGCGGTTCGGGTTGCCAGCCTCCATGTTCTCAAACAGTTTAGTTCTTGACTTTCTTCCAGCATTCACTTCTTCTCCTTTCCAAACAAAGTCTTTCTCTCTTGCAATGTCTTTCTTTGAACACTTGGAAGCTTGACAATTTGTTTCCGCAAAACAGTCCAAAGTCCAGTAGAAATTTAGACAACCCTAGCCCTTCTCCATCCACTAAAATGAAACCCCTACCATTTTCTTCTTCCACTCGGCGCTAGGTTATCTTGCAAAAATTTTACAATTTCTTTTCAACAGTCTTATTTTCGTCTGAAGTTATGTATGACTCAAGGAGTGACACTACGTCTTCATAAATGTCCATCCGAAGTATCATTCCCTCAGGTTCTGGGCAGTTCGTACCACAACATGGAAAGTCAACTTTTTCTAGAATTATTCTCCTTATTTCGCTCAAGACAAGTGGACGGACAAAATTGAGAGTTAGCGTTTTTTCAATTTCTATTCCTGGTACTATCAGTTCTACATCCACAATTACAAAGGGGTCCGTTCTAATCAAGATCACTTTCTTCACCTTTCCAGTTCTGCGCCCCTTTGAAGACATTCACAATATGGTATTAATCCACAACAATAAGCGCTCCTAGCATTTCTACTACTCGCTCAAGCATTTCCAAACGAAGAAGAGTTCCCTCCAATATTGGATATCGTGAACAGCAAACTGGAAACTCAACTGTCTCTAAAATCAATTTTCTTATTCCACTCAGGAGAGCAGGATGAACGATGTTGAGTGTCAGCAACCTTTCGGTCTCCGCTCCTGGCAGTAGAAACCTTATTTGCACTGTGATGATCGGGTCAGTTCTGATCAGTTCCACTTCCCTGATCCTCCCTGTTCTGTGTCTCCCAGACATCTGCAACGAGGTAGGTCCAGTCGGGAGTAGAGTATCTTCTACTAGGCACTCGCACCCTCCTTGATCTTCTAAGACCCTCCTCGGCTTGATCCTGGATATCTTCTTCTGGATCTGAGTCTTCGGATATAGGAGTAAGCGTTTCTTCCTGGGCCGACCTCAAACTTAGCCTTCTTCTCCTTGTTGGCCAAGTGGCAGCTCCAAGCCTTATTCTCCTATTCCTTGTCCTCTCACTTGGTTCTTGATCGCTCTGATACGGATCTGAGTCTGAGTCGTATTCACTTCTGCTCTCTCCTTCAGTTGCGTCTTCTGTCTCACTGCCGTCCTGCCTTCGCTCTTCTTCTGAATCCGTTGCGTTCCCAACTTCTTCCGACACCCCCTCAGCTGCCTCAATCCCTTCTTGCGACTCTTCTTCCACTTCCGGGCTTTCGTCTGGGATGGGAGCTGTTCCTTCTAGAGGTGCTGGAACTCTTCTAGTATGGGATGCATGGATCCAATTTGGCAGCCCCCCGCACTTCACCGCGGTGTTCGTTATCAGGATTACCTGAAAGGGCCCACGCCAGCGAACATCTAGGCAGTTCTTCCGGACGTGTTTTTTAACTAAGACCCAGTCCCCTGGGTTCAGGTCATGACACAGGTTCCTCGATGCTGGAACTTCAGCCGCATGCACCTGAAGGGACACAGAATGGATGGCGTCAGACAGTCCTTTACAATAATCCAAGATCAGATCATCTGTAATATTCAATAGGGCAGTAGTTGGAACTGTAGGAAGTCTCATGGCCCTCCCCATCAGGATCTCGTGGGGAGAAAGACCTGTCCTCCTGTCAGGGGTGCTGCGCATGCTCATGAGCACTAAAGGAAGAGCATCTGGCCAACTCAAAGATGTGGATGCCACTACTTTAGCCAATCTATTCTTCAACGTGCCATTCACTTGTTCCACAATTCCTGAAGCTTCTGGTCGATAACTACAATGCAGCTTTTGATCGATATTCAGTGTGGAGCACAACATCTTCACTATTTCGCTGTTAAAATGTTTTCCTCTGTCAGATTCCAAAGAGGCAGGCACCCCGAAGCGCGGTATCAACTCCCTGAGCAACAATTTAGCCACTGTGAGTGTATCGCACCTACGTGTAGGGTACGCTTCAACCCATCTGGAAAATACGCATACAATCACCAACACATACCTAAGGCGATTGACTCCTGGCATTTCGATGAAATCTAATTGCATTCTATTGAAAGGCCCCCCCGACCTCCCAATGTGACTCAGTGTGACTGGTGTTCGTTTGCCTACGTTCAGTTGTTGGCAGGTAACACATCGCTTACATACTGATTCTGCTGCTATTCTAAATTTAGGGCAATACCAAGTTTGCCTAAACACTCTCATCATAGCATCCCTTCCTAGATGTACTGGACCATGTATTTCTCTCGCCATGGGATTAGCTAATTCTTCAGGTAACACAGCTCTCCCATCTGCTGAAACCCAAAAATCCATTTCACTTCGCACACAACCTGCTATTTCCCATGCCTTTTTCTCTGTTTCAGGTGCGTTCTCCTGCATTATTCTTAAATCCTCCCAAGTGTCTACAGTTTCTAACATCATACTTAATTCAGTCTTTTCTTCTGCACCTTCTATTTCCACCTTTGAGAAAGAATAATTTTGTTCCGCACAATAGCGTGCGACTTCATCAGCGTATCTGTTGCCTTGTGACACAAAATCTGTATTCTTAGTATGAGCTACACACTTTACGATTGCAATGTCAACTGGACCTTGTAATGCTTCTAACAATAATCGCACAAATTCTCCATTTCGAATGGGCGAACCAGAGGAGGTCATGTAACCCCTCTGAGACCACAACTGCCCGAAATCATGAACCACACCGAAACCATATTGGCTGTCCGTGTAGATGGTGACTCTTTTCCCGTTTCCTGCTATGCAGGCACGAGTTAGGGCAATAATTTCTGCTACCTGTGCGGAATGTACTCCTTCCAGGCAAGCGGCTTCCACAACTCCAGTAATGGTACAAACAGCATAAGCTGCTCTCAACCGACCAGTATCGTCTCTTAAACATGAGCCATCAACAAAATAAATTTCATCGGGGTCAGACAATGGCTCATCCACAATATCTGGTCGGGGTTTCGTGCATAGTTCAGTCACATCAAGGCAATCGTGGTCTTCACATCCTTCGCCTTCTATTACAGTAGGTAATGGCATCAAAGTAGCAGGATTCAAGACAGAGCATCTCCTGAGAGTCACGTTCTCTGCGGCAAGAATAACTTGCTCGTAGCGCGTGAGCCTACTATTGGTCAGATGCTGCGTCTTCGTCCTGGTCATTAACAATTCAACTGAATGTGGTACATACACCACTACTGGATGTCCCATCACAATACTCTCGCTCCTTTCAATGCTGACACCCGTTGCAGCAACGGATTTGAGACATCCGGGCAACGCTGCGGCTACTGGATCTAATGTAGCCGAAAAATATGCAACTGGTCTACGGGCATTACCGTGGGTCTGTGCCAAGACTGACAAAGCACATCCCTCTCTCTCACAGCAATAGAGTGAAAAGGACTTCTCGTAATCGGGCATTCCCAAAGCTGGAGCACGGCATAAATCGTCTCTCAGCTGTAAAAACGCCACCAGACATTCTTCATCCCATGGTACCGGATCACTCACCTCCTTGTGCGTCAGTTTCTGTAAGGGCTTTGCTTTCAGTGAGAAGTTAACTATCCACTGTCGGCAGTAACCCACCATTCCTAGGAACATTCTAACTTCTCTCTGTGTTGTAGGCGCATTCATTTTCATTATTGCCTCAATCCTCTCTGGGGACACCTTACGTTTCCCTTTTTCTAACCGGTGCCCTAGATACTGTACTTCTGTCAGACAATACTGCAACTTGCTCGGAGATACCTTATGTCCATTTTCAGCTAAATGGTTCAGTAAGGCAATTGAGTCTGCTTTACAAGCTTCCTCTGTTTCTGACGCAACAAGTAGGTCATCTATGTACTGTACCAGAACCGAGTTCTGTGGCAGTACTAGATTCTCAAGATTCTTTTTCAACAACTGATTAAAGATGGATGGGCTGTCTGTGAATCCTTGTGGGATTCGACACCATGTTAAAACGCGATCTTCCATTTTAAAAGCAAAAAGATACCTGCTCTCTTCATCCAATGGGATTGAAAAGAAAGCCTGACAAAGATCTATCACTGTGAACCATTCTGCTTGACATGGTATTTGAAATAGTATCACTGAAGGATTCGGTACCACGGGACAACATGAAACGACTATGTTGTTAATTTTTCGTAAATCCTGAACTATCCTAAACTTCCCGCTAGGTTTCTGCAAACCCATAATCGGGGAGTTACAAGGACTACCCACGATTTCTTTCAGTATTCCCTGTTGTATCATTGACTCGATCACAGGTTTTATCCCCGCAATCGTTTCCTGGGACAATTTGTATTGAGGCGTTCTTGGAAACTCAACATTTGGTTTTACCAATATTTTTACCGGCTCTACCCCCTTAATCAATCCTATTTCTTCTCCTGTGAAATCCCATACCTCTGACGCCACTGCATCTCGTAGGTCTTGAGGAAGATCTTCTATTGTCAGAGTAGGATATAGTTCTACACAAGATTTTGAATTAGCCACCTTAAAAGTAGCATCTTCGTCGGTAGTCTGTACCTCCACTCCTTGCGGGGTGCAGTATATGGTGCAATTCAGTTTGCACAACAAATCCCTTCCTAACAGACATACCGGACTCGAGTCACAAACCACAAACTGATGTTTGTTCATGTGGTTTCCTATCTTCACAGACACTGGTTCGGTCAAGGGACTTGTCATTCTTTTATTTGCGACTCCTACCACCTGAATTGTTTCCCCTGACATTGGCAAGTCTGGAACCACCGCTGATCTCAGAGTCGAACGAGTAGCCCCAGTATCCACTAAGAACGTAGTGGGACACCCTGCCACTTCTGCCTCAACAAATGGCCCTCTCTGATCCACTTCTAGAACTGCCCCGAGGGTACAGTCCTCTTCACTGCTCACCCGTTGTCCTGTCAATGGATCAATGTAATAACACTTTTCTTCCTCGATAAACAGAGGCATTTGTTTAAAGACCTTTCCCCCAGCTGCTATCTTCGGTGGCTGTGGGAATTGGGCCCGTGGAGCCGAAGTCCCCCCTTTGGCCACCTTACTGCTTGGAACTGTCACCTTCTGCACTGAGTCTTCTTGGACCTGCTCTTCTACTTCTAGCTCTCCATTTTCAGGGTTAAAGGGACACTCGCGTCGCCAATGCCCCACCTGGTGACACTGATGACACTTTGTCGTTTTCTTTAAAGTGGCAAAGTCTATCCTAGGTCTCTGCCCTTCCTCATTGTCCTTATTCTGACCGTTTGGCTTTCGTCCCATCCCCTGTTTCTGCTGGCCACCCTTCCCAGCGGACTGCATTTGCACCACCATCAATTTCTCCTTTAGATTCTTGGCTTTAGAATCTATCTCGTCACTACAGTATCGTGCATAACGTAGAATTTCATCTAGTGGTTTGTTCTGCCAACAGATTAAATGTTGTTGAATCATCAAGCAAATGTCAGGTCTCAACCCCAAGACAAACTTTGACACAAACTGTCCTATATCTTTGGGATCCATTACATCAAGTCCACTGTATTGCTTGAATGTTTTCAACAACCTCTCATAAAACTCATGCACGGTCTCCTTCGGTTCTTGCCTTGTTCGATCTATCTTTACCCAATCTATATCCTGTGGTGGTACCTTATCTTTCAACCAAGCTATTACCCTTTCATACTTTCGCATGACAATCTCAGATGGTCCATTAGTTCGAGCATCCCTCAATGGTTCAGCATTTGGCCATTCGACACTAGTCTTACAAGGGGTCCACAGATCAGATGGGACCACGATGTCAAACAACGTGTTCAAATCAATCCACAATACCTTCGAAATTTTAACAAACCTCTCTACCTGCTTATACCACTCTACTGGATTGTCCCGCAACTTCGGAAATGAGTTGGTAAATGCAGCTAAATCTCCTCTACTCCAGGGTACATGTACATAATTTCCGTTTGATATTTCTCGCAAAGGGAATGCCTCCATATGCATTACCCTTCCCTCGGGGGTCATCACATTTGCACTTCGCCTAACCGTGCCCTTTTTCGACCACCTTTCTTCCCATTTATCCAGTTCTCTCCACACTCGTATCCCAGCTATCAGCTCCCTTATGTGAGTTTTCAATCCAGTAGTCCTCTTCTCATCTAGATCTTGGTCTGAGTACTGTAACCTATGGTTACTCTGTAGTGCCCTTGTCCTAGATAAATCTACAGCATATCTGTCGGCCAAATTAGACAGTTTCTCGTGGAATGCTCTAGCTCTCCTAGTAGTATCCTTTGCTATGAATAGCAACTCATCTTGTTCGTACAAATCGATCCTTTCTAAAGGCACCGTTCCTTCTATAATCTCGTCTAGATCGGATTTCAGCACCTCTGGTCCAGATGCACCTTCTGCCTCCCTCCCGTCCCAGCTCCTAGCCCTGCGCCTAGGCACTGGTGAGTTAAAGGGAGTCCTCCCCTGTTCCCATCTCTCTAGGTCCCATGCCTTTCCATCTTCTCGGGGTGGATGATGAAATACTTCCCTGTTTCTCAATTTTCCGCCTTCCCCGATCTGTCTGTTTTCTCTAGGTGCATAGTAAGGCATCCCATTGCTCCCCCTCTCTTCACTATTTCCCTGTGATTCTTGATTACTCGAAGCATGGCGGGACCTGTCACTATTCTCCTTCCTCCAATGTTGGACATCTTCCCCGAGTGTATGGTGAAGGCACCTAAACCTATTTTGGAAAGCCCGTACCATTTCATCTCCCCCTTTCTCCCAGAGACGGGACATTTCCTCACACTCTACAATCCTAGTATTTTGTTCCGGCTGTTCTCTCTGATTTGTAGGACATGCATCCCCTCTATTCTCTTGACTTTGGCCTTCCCGGCCCTGACTACTCTCGCTGGCCCCACAATGAGATACAGTCCCGTTACCCCTGCACCACAAACCTTCCCACTACACTCTGTACAGTGTTGTTTGGAGGTGTTTCTCCACTTTTGATAGGTGTCCATTCCGATATAGGGAGTGGTGTATATCCTTCTATGTCATTCCCATCTTCCCTTGCGAGCCCTCTATCTTCTATCCTCCCCACTCTCGGAGGTGGTCTATCCATTAACAATCTGTTTATTAGATTGTCCTCCGACTCGCTTTCCTCGTCTTCTTCCATGAGATTTCCTCCTCCTGACACCTCCCTCATCGGATACATTTTCTCCACCTCAATAGTCTGTACCCTCCAACGCTTTTCCTCCTCATCCCATTTGGAATCTCGCACTGCCCTTACCGATCGCGTCAGTCTTTGTTGACGCCTGTTCAATTTTCGGTCGTGTGCAGCCTTAATCCATGCATTAAGTGCCTCAAACTGTGTTGGTCTGGGTGAGGGTTTCAATGAGGACATGGTTGCTTTCAGCCGATGTAACACCTCTAATTTAAACGTCCCGTACCTCGGGAACTGCATTTCCTCATTCCCTTCCGTAAGCTTATTCCAAGCCCCAATCCACAATATCGTATGCAGCCCCACATTCGTTGCCATATAATGAGCTGGCGTACCCTCCGGCGGAGCCTCCTCCCCGTAATAATGTTCACTTCGTTTACGTTTAAAAATCCCTTTCAAACACTTAAAACACTTCATGATTTCTCTTTTCTCCGCGTTCGTTTACTTCCTGATGACACTCCACCAATCTCAGCGCCGTTCTCACTAACTGGCCTATCCGTACGCGACTTTCCTCCGACGTCACGCTAGCCGCCCAACCAGAGCGCGGCTCTAGCTAACGTCACACCAACCGCTCAATCACAGCGCGGCTCTAGCCGACGTCACCCGTCCCCCTTCGCAGCAGTTCCCCTCCTTTCTCAGCTCGTCTCCTCGGTCATGCACGCATCCCATTCATACTCTGAAAAATGATTACTTCCGTCCAAGCGATCACCTTTCTTGACTGTACGCCCACAGTCTTTCTGTAGTTGTCACCTTAACTTGGCGAAATGTCTTTCCGTTTACTTCCAGACAATCGCCTTCTCCGATAGGTTACTCACATGCAGTAACTTTCGACCAGCGTCCGTTACTCATACACTCACTCTTACACTCCCCCTATCTTGGATCCACGGCGGTCAATGGTACCTCGTGACCTCCGTACTATGGTCGACAACTACCCTGGATGTTCGATACACCCAAAACCACTTAAGCTCTGGCCTGAACTTAAGATTTCACCAGTTCACCTGTTTACCAGGTTACCAGCTTACCAGGTTGCGCGCGCTCACAACCTTCTCTCATTCACACTACAGGCATTCAACTCCGCAAGACATTACAATACAAATACAACACAAAACACCGCAATCTGTTCACGCATGACCCTTTTTATACTCACTCTCCGATACTGCTGCTTTTCTCGCACCGTCTGCACCTTTCGGCACACAATTCTTCCGCTGCTCGTCTCTCGGCGTCTCGGGCCTTGGGGTAAACTAACCTCTCTAGATTACCTTCCTCAAGAAGATAACCATCCTCACTCTGCTACCAACTGCTAACGCGGGATTACTGGTTACTAATTATCTTACCAAATCCCAAACTATGTCGACTGAATCGTTGGTACCTGTCTTTGAGTAAAAGGTAATCTCGCAATAAGTCAATCAATTTAAGAACTTACACCACTCTAAATGACCACCAACCAAATTTTAGTTTTAAAGATTTAATATAAAGTCAAAGATAACTGAAGATACAAACTTCTCAAAATGAGATTCAAAAGGTAAATTGGTATCACTATAAACATGAACTTCTTGAATAATCTAAGTCTGAAGAACAAAATAATAAGTACAAGCTCAAAGACCATAAGGGTTGTCAAAATAGATATAAGTTGCAATCTCAAAGTCATTACAGAAAAGAAAATTAAGTTAGTCTGTCCCTACACTATACTAAGTGACATCCCTACTTAGCAAGATCTTTACCCTCTAGGTGTCAGTCGTGGTGACTTCCTAAGAAGATCACGCACTTCTCTTTGTCTCTTCTCTGATAATGGGTCTCTCCTGATCAGCCTATCTGCCTACCCATCCGCTTCCTTAGGCTCCCAAAATCGTCTGCTCTGCTCTCCTCCCGGGTCTCTTTCCCTAATACCAAATCACATTTTCAATAGAAACGCCCCTTAGGACGCCCCTCACGTGGTACATCTTTGCGCGGCAAACTCCATGATGGTACTCTTGAAGACCCTCGTTATAGTTGACCTTGGTTCCCAGGCTTCTTCTTCAGTGCGCTGATACCCCCTGAAATTCCTGGAAACTCCTACAGGCCTGCGCAAGGCGCCACTGAACAAAGTCCCTTTCATTCGAGCTGATTAGGACCCTCGCACCTGCATACAGCTCATCCTGCAGTGGGCCTCAAATTCCAGACTCCACCATATCTTTAGTCATAAAACACTCTCAAAGCTCTGTGCTGGACACCTCTCGACCTCTTTCCTAACGAGCACATGACGATTTAAACGACATGACATTATCTGCTCAGGCCTACTTGATTTACATGCAGCAGGTCCCTGCACTCTTAAAACGTTAACTTGATTTAAACAGCAAACATTCTTAACTAGCATACGTTTCTAAAATAACACATCTATAAAGCATATACTTTTAACCCTAAGTTCAATAGTACATTTGGAAGAACCACGTCAACCTTATCTCACATTATTTTAGCAGCACGTTCAGGTTTGCTGTGAATTGCCCTAAGGCCTACACATAATACTGGATTTTCAAAGTTACATTTAATTCGGACATGATTCTTTTAACATGAGAACATGAGGTTTTCACATATATTCCAACATTTCTACATTAATCTCACACCGTTATAATTATAGTTACTCTACTTAACATTCTATACATTTCACTACTAAATATAAAACACTCGTGTGCAAAACATGTTTAAACTAACTACGTGCTTGTAAATATGGTGTACTTATACATTTTTTCTCAAACTTGTGCTCTCTCAGTGGCCCCTAGTGTCCCGGTGCCACTTCACCTGTTGCACCATTGAAAGTTACCCCCCTGCGCGTTCAACTCCGAATATACTAATGACAGGGGAAGCAGGAGGGGCTAACTTCGCAGGCATCGACATTTACTTAGAACTGTGTTCAGGGCCAGCGCTAGGCATGGGCAGCATGGGCAGCTGCCCAGGGCCCCCGCCCAGCCGATCAACATTGGGCCTCGCACCTCTAAGGCCCCCCTGCCTTGGGCCTCACACCTGTGATGTAGCGCTGCGAGGCCCAAGACCTCACAATCATTTTTAGGTAGCTCTGGTAATAATAAGCGAAGGGGCCCACTTTCCTGGGCCTTGCCGCACTGTTCCATGACTGCCAGGCACTGGGAAGGGGAGCCTCATCCATGGGCCTCGCAGCTCTACACCATAAGTGCGATGCTCGGGGAACAAAGGGCCTCTCCCAGGCTAATCACGGCCTGTAATTGACGATCCGCACTGCTCACACAAAGGCACTGCAGGACACCCACTGTCCTGCACTTGTAACCCTTTCAACTCTCTTTCAGCCCTTGATGAGCTGTGAAAGAGATGCTTGTGGGCGGCAGACAGGGACGCACAGTACACGAGGTGTCAGACACCAAGCAGCTTCAGTAGAGCCTTAAGCTACTGGGATACAAACAACCTTTTAAATGAATTAATGAAACCTATACTCAGGACGTGTACTGAGAGTGTGCCCTGTAAGGTTAATTTAAAGTGCTGTCACAATTGTAAATCAAATTGTGCGGCAGAGTTCACTAGAGTTCACTAGACTATGTGGTAAAAACGAATTATGCAGTGTAATGCAGTACATTTTGTCATAGTATCACTTCTTATTTTCTCATTTTACACTTGGTAACACTGTCGATGCATAGGCTGCCCCTCAGTATCAGTTTAACACTCAAATATAGTAATAAGCAACAAATAGGTAACCAGTGAACCTTTGAAATGGGCCTTTAATTGCATGGCAACATGTGTTGCTAGGTCTTAGTAACTTTTGAACCGGTTGAGCAAGAAACTTTTTTTGGGTTAAAATCTGTAGATTATGTAGCAAATGTCGGATTATGTGGCAAATGCGGTGAATCCATAACTATGGGAAAACCACCCTGGCCACCCAATTGCATAGTTTCAGTGGCCCTGGCTATACATTTACCACTGTATTGCATTTAGGTGAATATACCATGTGACTGGGCACTTCTCTCCCAGGTAATATTAAGGGCCTAATTATGACTTTGGCGATATTCCCTTGGAGCGTCACACCAGCACTCCGCGGTAGGACTGCCAAAGCCGTCCTCACACCACCTGCCATATTACAACTGTAATCCTTGGCAGGTGAATGTGCTGCAGCAGCCCCACTGCAGTGCCTCATAGGAGAGCCTTAGAAAGGCACCACTATGGGACCACTGCAATACGTTCTTGCACGGGAAGGAATGCACCATGTTATGCAATCCTTCCTGTGCAGGAACTGGGTGTGCAAAAATACAGGGGTGCACATCATGTGCTCCCCTGTATGCAGGCCCACGCACAGAGGCACATGGGGCCCTGTTAGGGTTCCCTCTATTGTCTCACCACCACCCTCTTCATGGCAGTCTCACCACCATGTAAAATATGGTAGTGAGGCAACTCTTAATATGCATGGCTGTGCTGCAGCGGCACCACCAGTATATTGCAGCCTCTGAACGCTGCGCAACAGCTGCGGGATCACGGATCCCCAGCAGGTGCTGTATGCAAATGAGGGGGGCCTCACACATTTCCTTTCTGCCCGGGGCCCCAAAAGTCCTAGGACTGGCCCTGACTGTGTTGACCTCAGAGGTAGGGTGACCAGGCGTACCCGGTTTCCCGGGAAAGTCCTGTTTTCCCACCAGCTGTCCTGGGCGATTTCAGGATTTTTGGGCTCCTGTGGGTTTCTAGAGGTGGTCGACTGAAACCAGTGAGAGGCACTTTTTGGGTGTTCTAAAGCTGTGCTAGTTAGCAGCTGTTATAAGTAAGCAGATCAATTAACATGTATGATGCATGTTTTTAGAAATTATATTTTACTTATTTTATGAGTGCCTCTTCTGTGCTCCTGTTGATAAGGGCTGTCATTCTGCGACGCTCTGTAGATGGAAAATTGGAGTCCTTCTGGTTTTGCAAAATGTCCCATTTTTGGTTCTCGCAAAATGTCCCCGTTTTTGGTTCTCAAGATCTGTCCGCCCTACTTAAAGGTCGGGTTGTTCCATCACGTTTCCGTTCTGTAAAATAACACTATTTAATATACACAGGAGCTGTGTCCTGACCCCGCAAATCCTTGATTCACATTCGTGATCGTGGAGAGAGGCAGGGTTGGATTGGGATTAAAAATCGGCCCATGCATGCTAAAAAAAAGTGGCCTACATTTGCATATTGTTTTTCCGCAAAACACTGCTTTGGCGAAATTTTATATATAAAAGGGGGTGAGGGAGGGGTAAAAAACAATGCACGGATTAGTTTACACTGGTGAAACACACCTGAAAACAAGTGAGGCAACTTCTGTTCAGACCCCCTGCCCAGCGAGAGAAATGGAGTGACACCTCTACCAGTTGATAAAAGGGAGGTATTGGGTGCCCATCTGCTTCCAGAAAGGCCACTCAGGCACCCACTGGGCCGCTGGTGGTATGCGAATAATGCAGAAACCACCTAAATCGGCCCCAAAGACTGCTCAAAAAGCAGCCCACAGATGGGACTGGACACCGTCCCCTCGGGCAACGCATCTAAGGGGTGAGCGAGGGGATGCAATGAGCCTGATAGTGTAAGCCACCTTTTGTGATGTCACTTCCTGTTGTGACGTCACTTCCGGTGACAGCGCCCCCCCCCCACTTCTTTTTTTAGGACTTGTGCCCTGCTGCTGGTATAAGGCAGCTGCCTTGCATTCGTAATGATATCCAAGCTACAACATCATTCCACCATGCCCCTGAATTAGTACTAAACGTACTGACTAGCTCAAAGTGAATCCTTGTTGTTCTTGCAGTGTAGTTTACTTGTGAACATGCTAGGGAGACTAGGGGCCAGATATTCAATGGTGTTTAGTGGTTGCAAACTGGAATTCAGCCAATTTGCGACCGCTAAAAAGGGTTGTAACATGAACCAATCCTATTTTGTGAGTCAGTAACCTGTTGTCAGCTGCAGGCTGGCAGGACTCGCGGGTGAGGGGTGCGGGGGAGGGTCGCACGGGGAGGGGGTGGGGGGTAATTTAATAACATTAAAAAAGAAAAACTTACCTTCGCCTCCGGTCCCAGACTCCTGCATTGCGTCTCCTGCTCTCTCTCTGCTCACGGGAAGCAGAAGCAGGCAGCCTCCCTCTCCCCCCCTTAAGCCAATCACAATGCTGCAAGGGTAGCGTTGTGATTTGCTAGGACGCCGTCCTTACAGGCGTCTATGGGGAGGCCTGGGGCCGACCAAACAGTCAGCGCCCATAACATTGGGCTAGCCACTCCTCCCCGACCCGACCACCCGCCTGCCCCAACCAGGTATACCCTTCTTCTGCTTTCTCGCAGTGCAAGAAGCAGAAACGTAAAACGGTATTTATACCATTTTAAGTTTCTACTTCACGCACTGTGAGAAAGCAGTGGGGGCGACGCTCTGACGCCCACGTGGAGAAGCCGCCCCTGCCTGTTATGACTCACAAAACAGTTTTTTTGGAAGTCACTATCACGAAGGGGCATGCCAAAGGCATCCCTTCATAATAGCAGGGAGATGCAAGATTGTTTTGCGACTGCAAATGCGGTTACAAAAACAATTGCATATACTACCAATTTCAAATTGTTGGCAAGCCAGTCGTAAACGGAAATTGGTCCTCTGGGGACCCCTTCCCCTTTGTGATTGGCAGCAAAAATGTTTTTCAAGTGCAGGCAGTGGTCCTATGGTCCACTGATTACTCTTACAAAATAAAACTGAAAATGTCATTTTTAATTTTGAAACGCATCCCATTGTCCTTTAAGGAAAACGGGCCGCATTTAAAAAAAAAAGCTATCCCGTGCAGGCCATCACTGCGGTGTTCTTGCCCATTGCCAATGAGTTGCAAATTGCTACCTGCCTCATAAATATTGATGAGGCAGGCCATTTGCCACCCCATTGGGAATCACAAAATGTGTCTGAGACACATTAGTGCATATCCTTTTGTGACTTGCAAATTGCGATTCGCTAAAATCCGCAAATTACGAGTCACAAAAGGAAATGGTCGTACTTCAAACCCTAGGTGAATTATTACACTAATTTCTTGAGAAAGGTTGATATATATATATATGTGTATAATTATATATTATCTACTGGCGGTCGCCAGTAGAGAGTTATAGTTAGGACCAATTCTCCATTCTATTGCCAATAACTTTGGCGTCAATTGATGAATCTTCTTGAGATTTTCCAAACTTTTGGCCAGCTCAGTTCTGCTCCTTCCCTGAAAGTTTGGGGGTGATTGGTGAAGCGGGGGCCGAGAAAAAAGGGGAGTCACAAAACGTGTTTTCCCCATGCAATTTCCCATAGCACCTTTAACCACAGCTACAGCTCGAACGGCTGAACGGAATTACACCAAATTTGGCAGAGAGGTAGTCCTCAGTTCCGACTTGTGCCTTTGGCATATCTGGTGTCACTCTGTTCAGTAGTTTCTTTGAAAATGATGGTTAAAGTCATTTATATATCTATGGGTGCGGGGGATCTGCGGATTGTGCGAGGATTGGCCTCATAGGATAAGCGCACCGTTCCGATCACACGCTCAATTTTAATTGGCTGTCAAGCGGTTGTAAACATTCAAAATCAGGAACTGTTGGCAGCCATTTTGTGCCTTGGTAGAAGCGAGGCTGAGGAAGTCATTGAAATATGTGTGGAACGTGTGAAAAGGGGGCAGGGAAGACCCACCCTGACCCCCTAGGCCTGCTCAGGGTCCAATTTTTTTTCTTGTGCTGAAACAAAAGATGCAATCGTCCCTAGGCCCCGACGCCTCCCTGCACCACTTTGCAAACGCGCCCCCTGGCATGTTTGCAGAGGGGGAACGAACTCTCCTTGAATACTGGGGGTCTCTGGGGGCCAACTAGTCCATCAGGAACCTCCAGTATGCCCCAGGGGGCTGTGTTGCAGAGAGGTGTTCTGAGGCCATGCCCCTTTTCACACCTCTCTGCAACACAGCTCTGTGGCGCTTACTGGAGATACCTGGTGGGCTAAGTGGCTGCCAGGGGACCTCCGGATTCAAGGGGACTTAATCCCCGAACTTAAAATGCGCCACGTGGCGCGTTTGCACAGTGGTGACGGTAGGGGGCGGGGCCTGAAGTGATATGTGTGCAAACATGCCCTGTGGCGCGTTTTAAGTTGGGGAATTAATTCCTCTTCAATCCAGAGGTCCCCTGGGGGTCAACTAGCCCACCAGGTACCTCCACTAAGCACCAAGGAGCTGTGTTGCAGAGTGTTGTAAAACAGGGCATGGCCTCTGAACATCTCTCTGCAATGCAGCTCCCTGGCGCATACTGGAGGTACCTGGTGGGCTAGTTGCCCCCCAGGGGACCTCCGAATTGAAGATGAATTCATTCCCCAACTTAAAATGCGCCACAGGGTGTGTTTGCACACATATCACCTCAGGCCCGCCCCCTACCTTCACTACTGTTCACACGCGACCCATGGCGCATTTTAAGTTGGGGGATTAAGTCCCATTGAATCCTGAGGTCCCCTGGCGGCCAACTAGCCCACCATGTACCTCCGGTAAGCGCCACGGAGCTGTGTTGCAGAGTGTTGTAAAAAGGGGCGTGGCCTCGAATACCTCTCTGCAACGCAGCTCCCTGGCGAATACTGGAGGTACCTGGTTGGCTAGTTGGCCCCCAGAATTGAAGAGGAATTAATTCCCCAACTTAAAATGCGCCACAGGGTGTGTTTGCACACATGTCACCGCAGGCCACGCCCCCTTCCTTCACCATTGTACAAATATTCCTCTAAAATCAGTCGAACTACTAATTCCGATTTACTCACCTGTTATCAGGAGAGAACTTAGTGCTGCATCTTTTAGCCTAGCAATGACCCTGAAAAGTAATTCTAAGCGTGCTTACCAGTAACTTGTATTTCCTTCCATAGGAATCCATTGTGTGGTTTTCACCAGAAAAGTTTTTAAGTGTTGATTTTTGAAACATACAAAAATTCCTATAAAATCAGCAGAACTACGAATTCCGATTTACTCACCTGTTATCAGGAGTGACCTCAGTGCTGCTTCTTTGAGCCCAGTAGTGATCCTGAAAAGTAATTCTAACCGTACTTACCACTAACTTGTATTTCCTTCCATAGGAATCCATTGTGTGGTTTTCACCAGAAAAGTTTCTGTCTATTTTCACAAACTAAAAATATTCCTTAAAAATTGCCTGTATGACTTAAGCGCATTCTTTCGACTGTTTACAGGAGATGCACCCGTGCTGGAGCCAGGATTCACCACTGAGTAAGAAAAAGTAACGTTAACACTACTTACCTGATAAGTGAATTTCCTTCCATAAAATAACATTGGTGGTTCTATGTGAAAGTTTGTGTCAACTTTTAAAATACAATATTATTCCTTAAAAATCACTACTGTAACCAAAACGTTTTTACTCAACTGTTTACAGGAGACATCAAAGGACCGAATCTAGGATCTAGTCTTGTGGTTAGAGAAGTAATCCAAAAAGTAACTTATTGCATTTACCTAGAAATTCACATTGAGCTCAATGTTGCATTGTGTCTGAAATTGTGTTGTGAATTACAACTGTAACTACTATACTTAAAAGTCTATTGCCTATTTGCAAAGTATTTAAACTAAAGTAATTCATTCTGAGAAAGAATATTTTGTAATGTAATGTATAATGTAATTATAATTTAATTTAAAAAATAAAATATCTAAAAATAAATAGTTAAAAAAAATGTAGTAAATCAGTATAAAAAAAATAAATATAAGAAATGATACATTTAAAAATTGTCATTTACAAAACCTTTGAAATTCACTGAAAAAAACCATAGGTATTACAGACGTTATAGTTAGGAATTAGCATTTTAAAAACCTTTGAAATTCACTAAAAAACCATAGGTTTCAGGGACGTTATAGTTAGTTGGACATTTGACTCATATAAAACCAGAGAAATGTGCTGTTTTAGTTAGTTGAGCTAACTATAACTCATGCACCCGCAATGCACTACTAGTTTAAATATTTTTCATATATATTTATGCCAAAGTGTATTGAAGAATGAGTGGATTTACAAGTGCCGGAGGAGCATACATCGGGGAGAGGAACTGCAATTAGTACGACCAAGCCAGCAAAGGTATGCATTAATTGGCAATTCACAGGTTGAGAGGTGTGCATACCAGTAAGTCCTTGAGGTATTCACCGAGAGGGAAAAACTAACTGGGAGATAAATAAGCATTAAGCCAAGATAACCGCAAACTGGCTGCAGAGGGGATGTTTTCAGACTCTCCCGCGGAAACAAAAGGGGCCAGCAAAGCAACTAATGAGGAGTCAAACAGCAAAGGCAAGGGACTCAAAGATAATTTTCGAGTACTTGAGAAACTCAAACGCCAGGAACAATCTAAATGGTGGGAGGCAAGGAGATATTTAGATGTGGTGAGAATCCCCAGAGGTCTCAGGATAATGATTGCCCCCAGCTATGAGGCGCCTAACCCTCTCATGATGGGGGAGTGGGCTGAATGCAATCTGGAATCATCTCGTAGATTGGTCAAAATGTAGTAAAATATGCGGACACTGATAGAAGTGAGTTACAAATAAAAATCGAAATGTGGGAATAAGAAATGGCGCAACAAGGAGATCCCCAAATCAAACAGAAACTAAAGGAAGAAATTACAAATCGTTTACATGAGGAGGTAGAAAAAATCAAAATGAGAAAAACCTACAAATTTAGGAGGGATTGTGATGATTACGCAAATGGTCAAATATTTACGCTTGTGAGTAGGTATGATTCTATGAGAACGGCAAACAAACATATGCAGAATACTGGGCAAACGGTAAGAGGGCATAAACCAATAGAATCGCCTTCTATATCAGATCTGAGTTCCGCAGTAGAGAGTGGGTCAGAAGCGGATAATGTGGGAACTAGATCTGAGTTCAGCAATATAAGACTGACCTTGAGGGAAGAGCTAGATATTTTAAAACGAAGCAGGAAGGAGTCATTGCGACCAGGCAACAAAGTGCCTGCTGAAACAGGGCCACCAGGAGAAGAAGGGGCGAAGGCAGGCAACAAGAACACGCCAAGAACCACGAGTGTGGGAGGGGCACACAAAAGTAGATGAAGGCATCAAAAATACTCCACCTCGCGATGACAATATTCAGGAAACTAATACCATTATCAATCTAGTTTGTATTGATTTAACTGCAGAAGAACAACAGCTCTTATCCCTTGGCCCCTCCTATTGCCCTGAATCGAATGTTAATTATACCCAGACTAGAGCGGATATATATAAGTTTATTCAGAAACTCAAGTTAAAAAAGTTTAATTACCAACGGAATAAACAGGGAGATCCAGATATTATGGCTCTATCAACGTCGGAATCAGAAACCTCAGAATTAATGGCATCAGACTCTGGACTGTTACAGGACTTACATCATCGGGAAAGGGGAGTTATGCCCACTTCTAATGCGAGTGCAACGCAAATGGATTCAATAAATCCCAGTTCCCAACAAACTCAGATACATGGGACACAGGCCAAACCATCTACTCCCTTTAGGACTAAATCTAAATTTGTTCCCATCATGGCCAGAGATTCTATAGATGTTTTTAATGAGCAAATTGTTGCACAAATTAATTCCGACAATGGTGGGAATATCGTTTTATGGCCTTTAAATGAATATATGTAGGAAGCATACAACCAAATAAATAATGTGGAATGCTATAGAAAGAGTTCTCCTACAAAATGTAAAGACACACAGGAACTACTATTTTCTCAATTGTTGGCTTGGAAAAGCATGGGCTTGTTAAGTTGGGAAGAATTAAAAGATCTTAAGAAAGAACATCCCACCATCCTGGTGATTTATTTTATACCAAAGGTACACAAAAACATCAGCAAACCACTGGGAAGACCCATAATAGCAGCCTGTGATGGTCTTTTGGAAAACTTATCCAGATATATTGGCTTTTTTTCCACAAGATTATGTAAAGGGTCTTAAATCATATGTGCAGGACACATGATTTTTTAAGAAAAATCCAAAATATATCATGTATATCCACTTATTTATTGATAGCTTTAGACATATCTTCCTTATACACAGGCATCAAAAATAAGGATGGAATGAGGGCTGTGGAATATTTTTTGATGAATAGATCTATCATATATGTACAACACACCAATATACTGCTTAAAATGCGACTGTTTTATTTGGAAAACAATTTATTTTTGTTTAATGGCAAGATGTGCCAACAAATTCAGGGTGTTGCTACGGGGGCCAGCTTCTCCCCCAGTTATGCCTGTTTATTTATGGGACGGTGGGAGGAGCTGGTCCTCATGCAACAATTCGAGCAGACGTATAAAACGGAAGTCGTAACTTGGTTACTTTACATTGAAGATTTATTCATAGTGTGGGATGGTGATGTTGAAAGGGCTACTGATTTTATTGCTCAACTCAATAATATGAAAATCAATTTACATTTTACATCAGAAATCAGTAAAGATATGGTTACATTTTCAGATGTTGAGGTCCGAGTGGTAAACAACAATTTGTCAACCACACTATTTAGGAAACCCACAGCAGGAAACACTCTTTTGCATGCTGCTAGCGCACATCCACCCCATCTTATCAAAAGTATTCCTAATGGGAAAATGTTGAGCATTAGACGAATATACAGCGATGAGGAAGACAGTCACAAGAAACGAGTAGAAAGCCGCACTAGGTTTCTAGATAGGGGATATAGGACAGAGATAGTGAATGCAGCAATAGCTAAGTCTAGAACACAGGCTTGAGTAGACTTATTGCAATATAGAGAGAAAAACATTAGCGAAGATACTATCCAGCAACCTACCAGATTGATTTTGTCTTTTTCACGACAAGAGCAACACATTAAATGTAAATGTAAATGTATTTCGATTTATATAGCGCACGAATCACCCAGGGGTCTCAAGGCGCTTGCTTAGGGAACCCGTCCTGGTATTCCCCTGTGAGATACCCCGGCAGGGTATTCACAAGGTGAAAGCCAGGCATCACGCCGCAAGGGGCCGTAGTGGAGATTAAGCAAGCTATTGCCCAGAGTCGCAGAGTGAGACCCCGTGAGTCGAGTAGGCACCGGAGGGAGAATTGTCGAGTCTGTGGAATTTTTTTTTTGAGCCCGAGACCCGCCGAGGCGGGGAATCGAACCCTGGTCCGCGGCTGATCTCAGCTTCCGGGTCTGCCGCCTCTAACCACTGAGCCACGCTTCTCCACATTAGGGCAATTGTCAAACGCAATTGGCCCATTGTGAAAGACGACCCAGTGATTGGCAAGTTTTTGCCATCTAACAGCTGTGACTTTTAGAAAAACAAACAGCATGGGGAGTATGCTGGTAAGGAGCAATTTAGAAGATCAGGGGAAAAGTATGTGGCTCTCTGCAAGAAAAGGATTCTACAAATGTGCAACATGCAAAACCTGCCAATACTGCATTAATAATACATTATATACAACTGCATTTAATGCCAGGTTACAGAATATAGGACAACATCTCACATGCAAGTCAGAGTTTGCTGTGTATGTTTTGACATGCAGCTGCTATCTCAAATATATTGGCAGTACAACATTAGCAGTGCACAAGAGGATCCTGCAACATATTCGTGCCATTCACAATAATGATGTCAGCTATCCAGTGGTATCACACTTTAAAATCTGCCACAACAGCAATCCAAAGCATCTGAAGTACTATTTCATAGAGGCTGTACCTCCACAGAAAAGGGGAGGAGACAGGGAATCAAAACTAAGATGTTTAGAAACTACTTTTATCTTACAGTTTGATTCTAAACAGCCGTGAGGCCTTAATGTTAGTGAGGACCTGTACACATTCTTTTGAGCACAAATGATTGTTAAATATGAAAATGAAAAAGAAAAAATATAAATTATGTACAAATATGATGTGCTGAATTCGAAATTCCTCTTCTAATGATTTGATTTTTTTCAATAGAAGATTTTAGCAGAACTTTTATGACATTTTATGTATATATGATATTTATAGTTGGATTTTAGAGATCATATTTATATGGAAAGTGAATTTTATACTTCTATTTAACTAATATGAATTTCTTTGGGGATCAACTATGAAATGTTTAGTTTATATGAAATTGTATGTATATGAAGTCCTTAGCACAGTTGCACTATGGATATGACTTTTTGCACAGTGGAATCTGCCATTAGATGGGCCTATGAGTATTTTACAAGGATAGCCCAACTAAAGCAGATAGTAGTATCTCTTACTGATGGTTAAGGTAGTTTGCTTAAATGTTGGAACTGACTAATATATATATATTTTTTTAATTTAGTTTTTACACACAATTTGTAGGTTGGGTATGCACTTTTTTTCACAATTAGGACATGGAAATGTTTTTAGGATAACTTTCATGCATTTTAAGCCGATATTAACAACATTAATTTAATTATGAAGGAAGTTATCCTAATATGGAAGGGGCGACCACTTTGCAACATTTATGTATATATTAAATGGACAGGTCCCTTCACACAAAAAAAATATGTTTTTATGTCTATTGTGATGTCATTAGCACTTCAAAGCATCTGAAGTACTATTTCATAGAGGCTGTACCTCCACAGAAAAGGGGAGGAGACAGGGAATCAAAACTAAGATGTTTAGAAACTACTTTTATCTTACAGTTTGATTCTAAACAGCCGTGAGGCCTTAATGTTAGTGAGGACCTGTACACATTCTTTTGAACACAAATGATTGTTAAATATGAAAATGAAAACGAAAAGATATAAATTATGTACAAATATGACATGAAACTCAGGCCAGAATGTAATGAATTCGAAATTCCTCTTCTAATGATTTGAATTTTTTCAATAGAAGATTTTAGCAGAACTTTTATGACATTTTATGTATATATATATGATATTTATAGTTGGATTTTAGAGATCATATTTATATGGAAAGTGAATTTTATACTTCTATTTAATTCATATGAATTTCTTTGGGGATCAACTATGAAATGTTTAGTATATATGAAATTGTATGTATATGAGGTCCTTAGCACAGTTGCACTATGGATATGACTTTTTGCACAGTGGAATCTGCCATTAGATGGGCCTATGAGTATTTTACAAGGATAGCCCAACTAAGGCAGATAGTAGTATCTCTTACTGATGGTTAAGGTAGTTTGCTTAAATGTTGGAACTGACACACAATTTGTAGGTTGGGTATGCACTTTTTTCACAATTAGGACATGGAAATGTTTTTAGGATAACTTTCAGGCATTTTAAGCCGATATTAACAACATTAATTTAATTATGAAGGAAGTTATCCTAATATGGAAGGGGCGACCACTTTGCAACATTTATGTATATATTAAATGGACAGGTCCCTTCACACAAAAAAAATATGTTTTTATGTCTATTGTGATGTCATTAGCACTTTCACTTTAAAAAGTGGAGTAAAATGTCTAGGATATGTCATGTGATCAAGGGTGGGATCGCCCGAAACAAGTAATGGCAGACAGGCAATAAACTAAAATATTGCACGATATATGGGTCCACGCTCGTTTTTTCGTGCAAATAAAAGTGGAGCTGTGAACGAGTTGAAGCATATATATATATATATATATATATATATATATATATATATATATATATATATATATATATATATATATATATATATATATCCAAACACAAGTTAGCCCCGGGTGGGAGAAGCCACAAGGTAGGTAAAGCATTCCTTTGTTTATTAAAAGGCAGCTTCATACAGGAAACGCAGGACAGACAGTCATCAAAGTATTCAGCAGCCAGACCGAGGTATTTTAAATGCACAGTAATTTTTCTGCTGGAATTGCAAGACGAACTCACTGGAGGTGTAACATAAGCACTACAAGGACCAGAAGGCTGTGTAGTCAGCCACGCCCACGGAGGCAGGTCCTTTGGGGATTTAAGTGCGAAATGCATCGTCATTTTTCAACAGAAAGCCATTGATAAAGGGATAGATGCCCGAAACTGGTCTGGCTGCTGAATACTTTGATGACTGTCTGTCCTGCGTTTCCTGTATGAAGCTGCCTTTTAATAAACGAAGGAATGCTATACCTACCTTGTGGCTTCTCCCACCCGGGGCTAACTTGTGTTTGGATATATATATATATGTGACCTGCTTTGCTGGGATTTCGTTTTAACTTTCAAAGACCCTTCCTACCGGCTGTTTTTTCCACGGACTAGACCCCACACCTTGCGGAACCCGCTTCGGGGGTCCCGCTGCGTCCATAGCGGGAGACTGAAGGAGTACCAACTGCTGGGCGCTGGGAGCGTGACAGGGCTGCGAGCGTAAACCGGGACTCGATATTCCAGGAGCCCCGGTTTCAATCAGGCCGTGTCAGCTGGCCCGCTCTCCCTGACCGCCCCGCCCAGCCCACCACGCCTCAAAAGACTCTGTGACCTGCTTTGCTGGGATTTCGTTTTAACTTTCAAAGACCCTTCCTACCGGCTGTTTTTTCCACGGACTAGACCCCACACCTTGCGGAACCCGCTTCGCGGGTCCCGCTGCGTCCATAGCGGGAGACTGAAGGAGTACCAACTGCTGGGCGCTGGGAGCGCGACAGGGCTGCGAGCGTAACCCGGGACTCGATATTCCAGGAGCCCCGGTTTCAATCAGGCCGTGTCAGCTGGCCCGCTCTCCCTGACCGCCCCGCCCAGCCCACCACGCCTCAAAAGTTTCCATAAGAACCAGTATCCCACGCTGCGCGGGAGCGCGCGGGAGTGCCCGGGGCTAAGCCCGGGCAAAGGGCGGGCCGTCTGTGGCCGTCCGGGGACGCCCGAGGACGGGACGGGCCACCCCCCTAACACTTACAACTGAGGCTCGAAGGTAGGACCCTAACACCATGGCATCAAATTGCGATAACTCTACTTCTGTGGGGACCAGCAAAAGAACACTAGACAATTACTTCACTAGGGCCTCCGTGGACTTGGACAAGGATGACTCACTATCCGAGCGTAGGATTGAACGTCGCCGCTCTATTGAGTCCTTGAAAAATAGACCCTTGATTGATCTGGCATCTACACCTATCCTGTCGGTCACTACCACTGACACACTTAATGAAGATCCGTTGTCTCTGGACAAATTTCCCCTACTTCTTAGAAGTACTCCACCGCCCACCGGTCCTCTATCTATTGTCTCTCCATCCAATGTTTTGCCTTCATGTGTTCCCAGTCCAGGTCCAAATGTAGATAATGCATCTTGTCTTCCTCCTAGGGAGTTGCCCAAAAGGCTGGGCAGGCCACCCAATACGTTCAAAGCTCTCGGACCACCTCCAACTAAAAAGAGGAGGGGGTTAGGTGCTCCCCAAAGGGGCAAGCTTAGCCATTCCGAGTTTGGCAAGTCATTAAAAATCAAGACTACTGGTGCTACTGTAACCAAGGCCCCAGTACCAATTGACATAGTGTCTATAGTAGTACCAACCCTAGACTCAAATGTTACACTGCCTGATAACAATGAAGGGAGGGGAATCGGGGCTGTTTCCGCTCCATGTCAAGAAATTTCTCCCTTTACTGATATTGAGCGGAACACTGTTGAGCAGCTGCTTAGGTCCTTTATGCTTCCCATACTGGATATTTTAAAGAGGGTGGAGCACCGACTAGGTAATCTGGAGGCATTGTTTGCTGACAAGGATAGGACAAGCCTTCCTATGACCACCCTAAGGTCTACTATCCTGTCGACAACTCTACCCCAGATTCCAATCGTCCCTGCTCCTATCCTGGCTGTTCCAAACGGTTCTAATAGTGGCAATAATGGAGCCACTAAACCCCCTGACAGCAATATATCGAGATCTGTAGACCCTCCCAAGAGCTCTGCTAAGGCTAATACTGTAACTAGCAAGCCCCCTAGCAACATCCAGCAGAAAAACTTGGTTCCCCAACAGGCTCAAGCTTCTGTGGTAACAGCGGTAAAATCTATAGCCCAGGTTGCAAGAGAATCCCAGAAGGGTGGTGTAAATCCCAGAACTAAGAGCCAGCAACTGGGAAGGGGGAGGCTGAGGTTGCCCACTAATGACAAACTACAGGGTCATAACGTTGAATTACCCCCCGAGGCTCTACCTTTTGTAGTCGTACTCACAGGTGTCCCCCTCCTAGAAGCAGGCAAAAAGGAGGGCCATCCCCAACTTAAAAATAAGATTCTCCATTGGCTAGGACAAAACAGACCACTCCCATATTATATTGACGGGGAGATAGTCCATGTCAGGCGCCTGCCCTGGTTGGGCAGCAGGGAAAAAAATATAGAGGGAGACATTGTTGTTATTAATTTTAGGAACGCAGAGGCAGTTAGATGTATACTAACAGGGTCCTCTGGGAACCTGAATACTGCTATAACCCCACACAATCTAACCTATTTCTATCCAAGATCGTATGTGACTCCTGCCCTTTTCCCTGGGGGGTTAGCTGACCCCCACTGTAACAGGAATGTGCATATGCCCTCCCACGATAGCTATACGAGCCACTTCCCCAGGCCCCTGTCTACCAGGAATATCTTGGGGTGGAACACAGTCCCTGCTAGTGGCCGTAGTATGCCTCCCGGGGGGCTAGACTACCTGCATGGGAGCAGGAACATGGAGCACCTGATCCCTTTTACCCCATTAGAAACTTCCAACAGATATGGTGTCCTTTCTTGCTTTGATGGTTGCGACTGACTTCCCGCTCTTGCTATTCCTTCTATATCTGGCCCAAGTGTGGGTGGAGGGGAGCTGGCTAGGGAGGACTCTTTGAGCGGGACAAGGTTCTCACCCATACCCTCCCAATTCGGCACTCCCCCCTCCAGCACACAAGAGGCCAACATCCCCATATCTAGCCACGATACCTCCAAGGGACAGATGAGCCCTGAAGTGGGTGACCCAACTGTAGAGTCTGCTACACCTTCCAATCAGTTAACTGACCAACTGACTTGCAAAAACAGAAATTTAGCACTCCTATCATGGAATGTGGCGGGCTTGGCTGCAAAACTAGACAGCACCGATTGGTGTGACTTTGTGGATAACCATGGCATCTGTATATTCCAAGAAACATGGGCCATGACTATCCATCACAGATTGGGTTTTGCTACTTATGCTGAGCTTGCAACTAAGGGACCTAGAGGTAGACCATCTGGTGGTTTGACTATATGGGTGGGTGTCCACCTTGGGTTTACGGTTAAAAGGATTAACACCAATACCCGTGATATACTATGCATTCTCTTAACTCGCCCAAACTCACCCAAAATAGCAATTATCAACATCTACCTACGCCCTGTCCAGGGGGGAGGGGCTTCACAGACTCTAGAGTCCTTAACCGTTTTATTGAACAGCTTCTCAAGCGAGACCAAGGTGTTAATGGGGGGAGACTTCAACTCCCATTATGAGCCACTTGGGGGGGCTTTTCAGATAACAACAGATGAGGATGACGCTTGCCGGATCCCACCCCCCAATGTCTACCAAACCAAATCTTGGACACCTATGGTCATGAAGCTCACCTCACTGACGTACACATTCTCGCTCAGAGCCTGTAATGGTCGCTTCCCGGGGATAGCCCAGGAAGGAGTACCTATAATGGAATGGGCCACTCATCAATAATAGATTACCTCATGGCTAGCTCGTCCCTATGGCCACTGATCCGACAATTTCATGTACATGATCGCTCGGAAAGTGACCACAACCCCTTGGTAGCAGACTTGGATTTGCCACTTTCCGTTGGGGCGTATCAAGAGGATGATATGGTCTCTAGTAACATCAGGATCATACAGGGTGATAAAAGAATCCGATGGGCCTCTATTAAGGCTTCGCCAGATAATCTGGCCTCATTGTATAAAAGTGTCACTCCTCAGCTTGAGCGGCTGATAGCACTGCACAAGAGCGTCCTAAATCATGATAAAGGCGCTAAAACCTTAGTTATTCATAAAGAACTAATAACGGCCCTGGCGGGTAGCTTTTATAAACCATCAAACCAGTCCCAAGGGACACTAATCCCTGGTATAATCAGTCTTGTAGGAGGGCGAAAACCACTCTAGTTTCCGCTCTCAAACTAGGCAATAGAACCTCCATTTTGATTGCAAGGAATGCCTATAAGAATCTCCTCTCTAATGCAAAGTCCGAATGGGAAACAGAGAGATGGTTTGCTATTAAACAGGCATTAACTGCGAAAGATGCCCGAACCTTTTGGAATTTGGTTCACACTGGGAAGCCAGAGGGCAAGGCAAAGATCGATCCTAACATTGCTGAGGAAGCCTGGTGTGCCTATTTTAGTGATCTTTATTCTAGTCCTGCTTCCCAAAACAAAGTCTTATCAAGCCCGTCCTTGAGATTGGCCTCCGGTTGCCACCCTCCCTCCTTTACCCTGTTGGAAGTCACACTAGCGGTACAAGCATTGAAATGTAATAAGGCCCCAGGGCTGGATAAGATCCCTGGTGATCTTTTTAGAGATGAGCCGAAGATCTGGGTTCCCTACTTAACCGTCATATTTAACGCTATCCTTGACGGCCAACAAGTTCCAAGTACCTGGCTGGGGGCCGAAATCATCCTGATCTATAAAAAGGGCTCTCCGCTGGCCCCGTCAAACTACAGGCCAATTAGCCTTATCGACGTTACCCAAAAAATCTATGCCAGACTGCTTTTACAACGCTTGCAGGATTGGATTAGTGAGAATAAGATCCTTTCCCACCTGCAAGCGGGGTTCAGAGCTAAAACATCAACTATCGACCAATTACTACGGCTCCAGGTACTTTACTGGAAGCATGTGGTCTTGGAAGGGGGCAGCCTCTACCTTACATTTGTGGACCTCAAATCCGCCTTTGATATGGTGGACAGGAATCAACTGTGGAGCATATTAACCACAATGGGGATTCCTCCCTACTTGTGTTACCAATTTAAAAGACTCCACGAAGGAACCTTTGCGAAGGTACGATACGGCAAATTTGGCCAGCTGACACGAGCTTTTCCAATCGAGAAGGGACTTAGTAGTGTAGTGTAGCTCCTATTTTCCCAATAGGCTCTGCGCATTGGAATAGTACCTACAGCAGTAAAGGCCTAGGCCAGACGTTAACTAGGTCTACTACTGTCGATACTAGACTTAATTTTTGGGTTTGCCAGCTAAGCTCAGAGTTCGCTAGAAACTTTCTCGAATGTTCAAGGAAGGATTAACTTCCCTGATTAGACAAGAAGGGATTTAGTTTCTGACAACCATAGAACATGACAACTTTGCTCTCCCCTAATCAAGAGTCAATCTCAAGAGTCGTGTGAGCACAAGGCAATTATTTTACTCAGTCAGTACGTGCATTCTTAGTCTCATCAGAATGTAGAGAAAAGGAAGAGACGGGCGTGTTCAATAAAAGATGTTATTTATTGATCAGTCTCTTTTCTCGTACAAGAGAAATGGATCGATATTATTGCGATACTTATAGTTAAGTAAAGTGCATACATTAGAAGCAATAGTATAAAATAATACTGTAAAAACATTGATATGGTTTCTGAGCCATATGATGTTTAAAATGATTAAAATATATTTACATACACATATACATTTGACTAAACGTACTCAACTGGTGTTTCTAAATACGCCTACCCCGTGTACCTGACCTAAGTCTAATACGTGGGCGGGAATAGAAAGTTACAGTTTAAGTTAAGTTTGTTTTTGCCAAGTGAATAACTAAAGAATTCTCTGTGAGGGGTTATTCAGTTCTGTACCTGGAATTTAGGATGAATGAGGAATGGTATCTCTTTCTCTGCTCTCGATATTCCAGGCTGCCTGCGAGGGCTGCCCAGAAGCGCCGGTGCTGGGTCTCTCGGCTTGAGATAGCAGCGCGTCTCTCAGCGCGTCAGGAAGGCGGGGCTGCTGCCTGCGGGGTCTGCTTCGGCTCTCGGCTTCGGCAAGTATGGCTGCTCCGTCTTGTCACCACGCGTGTGTTTTGCATAGGGCAAGGTCGGCAATATTTATACCTTAAAGGTGCCGGGATTGACGTAAGGATGGACATAGGTACGTCAATAAAGATGTCATACGACTTGCTCGTTAGCACATTCTTTACTAAAGTTCTCTGTGAAATCAAAACAATGGCCGCACGGATTATCCAGGTTGTCATAGGTTTGATTTGTTATGAGAACGTCGTATGCCTTATCAGGGGCTGGAGGAATATCGCTTGTCTAATTAGATCTCAAGCGTTATGACCTAATCAGATAACACGTTCCTGTGCCGTAGTGTGACTGCGTCAGATAACGGTATCTGCATCATGGGGGATTTCTTGCCTCATGGGCTGACTGTTAGTTAACTAGCTAGTAAGTTTAACCAGAATAGGGTCAGGAATAGGGGGATCGATTCAGAACCTATAGAAATACACGACACCCACTCCACGCTAACTATGGTCATATCTACTAATCTATGCATAGTATAACATAGTACAACATACTATAGAGTATAGTGTATACCTTACCACCCCAAAATACATAAATGCATTTTGAAATTTTCAAATATACTGGAAAATTGCAGTCATATATATTGTATGCACTTAAGCTATGAATTAAATGCAAAAGTAAACACGCATTGTTATGCATTATTGCTTGTTGGTATATGAGAAATACACATGAAATGGCTCTTAATATGGCTATACAGAAAAAAAGTCGAAACCATTTCATCACATAAAATATATTGTGAACATACCAGTGGGCAGCTAAAGTCTATATAAAGTCTATAAAGTATCTAAAAAAATAGAAATCTTAGTTCTCTAGGAATAGTTTCTTACTTTAAGCAGAAGATCAGTGTCCCGGGAAAAAATATATAGAAAAATATTTTAGGGGCTTGCTGAAAAAAGTTGCTGTCCGTGAACTGGATTGTAATTGTTCATGTGACTTTATTTTTAAAGTTGAAGGCCGAATTCAGGGAACGCCGTGTGCGAGTTTACTCAAAAGTCTCTATTTCTGTTCCGGAGAGAACATCATATCATTCAGGCTTTCGAAAAAACTGTCAACAGCTTCATGGGAAAGTTCCTCTAAGTCGGAAATAGGGGTAACCATGCATTCGTGCGCATGATTGTCTCCATTGACATTCTGATTTGCATTGCTGACAGAAGGTCGTACCTGTTCGATGCTGCTTTCATCTTGAACTTCACTACTCTTCAATCGCAGTGGTGAAGATTCCAGGAATGCCGTCATCAGAATTGGCAGCCTTTGAGGGCAGCACAGTGCGTGAACCTTGGTAGGAACCAACAGTGTATCTGCATCCACCGGCGCATCCGATTGTAGCGTCAGACAGGTGTCTAACACGCATTCTTCTCCGCATAGCAGACACCTTAGTACAGGTAAAACACACCTTTGCCACATTGGTCGAAATGATAGAAACCAAGTCATGTTTAGGTCTCTAAGCCGGGAGAGTCCCAGGATTTTTGATATCCGGTCCCGGTATCCAATGGCTAGGATCGTATCTTCCATTGTCGTGAGATTTTGTTCTGTGACATGGGTTGCCATAACGAAAAATAAGGACCAGGAATAGGATTCCTGCAATTAGTCCTAGGATCAGGGGAAGTCCGCCAAAAATCGAATGGACGAAATCTGGAAAAATACCCAGTATGGCTTTGAATGGTGTTAATGCCATCGAAAATACTGTCTTAAATACCTTTGAGACCCCAGTGGTATCAGAAATATTTAAGATTTCGCTCAGGATTTCCGCGAAATGTACGGGGGAATTGGTTGATAATAATGTATGTATCTCTGCAGTCGTCCTTGCGACTTGTAGATCATACGTTTCTTTAGATGACGTGAGCCTTGTAGGCGTCTGAAGAAGCACTGTTTTCATTCTGCTTAAAGTGTCTATTCGAATAGAAGTAATTTTCAGACCGGGCCATGCCCTTGCCTCCCTGTCTGGAAAGGAGCTGGGGAACAAAGAACGTCCACAGCACTTGACCTTCGCCGTCGTAGTGACGAGATAAGGAGTCCCGGGCATAAGACTACAGCATCTGCGGTCTACAATAAGAATGTAACTCCCATTATAGAGTCTTTGAAAGAATGGTTCTATTTCAGTTGCAGGTGCGCCTTGCTGGTGACATGAAAGGTTGTATGAATTCCCTTCACAGGCTCCGTGCAAACTAATACCGTTACACAGAAGCGTGCCGCTTAGTGACATAGCACAATTGTTACCACTAAGAAACACTTTCTGTCCTTTGTTACTGACACATGCATGTGAATAGGGCAGGTTCCAAGTTGTTTTAAGGTACCCCTTTCCCAATTTCTCGTACATGCCAGCCTGTATATATTTTTGGCAGTATTGAAACCTGAAGGTTGAGATTGGAATATTTATGATTCCATGGATTATCCATTCACTGACAGGTCGTTCTGACATTGTCATTGGTAATCTTTCTAGTTTTTCAATGCTCAAGATTGTATAATCAGCACCCTTCTGCGCCATACCGATTTGTCTATCAGTAAGGTTAAAGATTTGGAATAGTGACGTAGTGTTGATTAAACGCCAAGGCACGTAGCCTGAACGCAGATTTTGTAACGTCCAGCCAAGCTGTACGATAGAACGCAATTGTGACTGACCATGTTGTAATAACAGTAAGTCTTGCGATAATATATCGATTGCTGAAGACACAATGCTGTCCAATGAAAAAATTCTGGAGGACAGAGTCATTAACCCATTGTCCACTACAGAAAGTGATTTTTCCAAATTAATACGGTCAATTTCCCGTATTCTTTCTGCTGTCTCAATTTGAGTAACCTTCCAGGCCTCATTGTATGCTGCATATACAGAGGCTGCTATGAAACGCTTATGACGCTGTTTGCGTGGTCCCAGTATGAAATCACGCAAGTCAGCACCATCAGTAAGTAAAGTTAGGTGTTGCTTAATTTCAGGCAGTGTGGAAGTTTGTAGCCATTGAAGGCATAATTTGCCCACACTGTAGGTTGTTATTATCCCTGGGTGATGTCTTTGGGGATATCTAGGGTCTGGCCTGTTCATTTTGAAACCCTGTGTTTTATTCAGGAATCTATCTTGACAGTTATTTGTATCTGTGGGCCAGATCAACCATTGTTTCCAATCAGGATGTGTTCTGTTTTGGTTAAGTATATGGTTTATGTCTATATCAGAGTTATTGCTAAACATTGTTGGCTTTGGAATAGACAGGTTATTTAAATCTTTGATTTTTGCTAGGCCAAGACAGGTGGTTTGTTGAACGGTGTCATTTAAAAATATCATTTGTTCTGGGATCATGCAGGCTCTAAACAAAGCTTCTAAACCCTGTACTTGCCATTCTTTTGTACCCCAAACACTTTTCAAATCAACATTTTTGTCCCAATAATCAAATCCAAAGGTATTCATTTTTTCAAAGAAAGAATCTGAATATATCAATTTTGTGTTGGTTATCATGGTTTTCATCCCTGTCTTGTTTGACAATTTGTAATAAAATGTTTCAGCATTAGTTATGTTAAAAGCTGAAAAATATGAATATTTGTCATAAACGGTTCTAGAGCTCCCTTTTGGAGGTGTAGCACAATGTTCCCATTGATTATAACTTAAAACATTTCTAGGTTGTGCAGATTTATGCAGGAAATGGTTACCATAATGGTTATAGCAGTACATGCTGTCATAATTTGTAGAACCCTGCAAATAATCATGTTTTGTAAATTTAGCAGACATTACTAAGTCAGACATCATATTGTTAATACTTTCAAAGTCCCAATCATCAGCAAATGAGTTTGGTTTAGCAAAGTCACTCAAAGAGATCTTAATTTGGTGTGGATATTTCAGGATCTCGACCGGACCATAAATTTCATAGTCAGTGTTGTCCCAGGCTACCCCACCAGGTATTGGAATTGCTGTGAAGTTGGCTGAAGAAAGTTCTGAAGAAAGTTCTCGTTTCTCGACGTGTGAAGATGTGTGTGGTTTGAGGACCAAGTTTATGTTCTGACTTGCTGTGTCCATTTTAGCATATTTTCCCTCAATGAAGCGTCCCAAGGTAAATACCATGATGAGCCAAAGTATGAGGATAAATGCACCAAAACCCACCCAAAATTCAATCCATGGAGAGATCAGATATGTTTCTTTTAGTTGTTTCAAAAGTTCCTTCGCTTTGTCTTTAAAGGATTTTGATGATGGCAGTGTCTTTTGTTCGCTGAAACCGTCGGAGGAATCATCGAAGTTGATGAAGTAACCGGATGCAGTTCTGTCAATTGTTCCAATTGGTTCAGGATTTTTGTTTCTTGCATTTTCACTTGGTACTTCTGTATAGATTGGTGTGTCTCTGCTAAATGTCTTTATTTGGGTTTTCAGAGGTCTTAGTTCTATTGCATTGTTGCATAGTCCTTGTTGTTCTTCTGTAGGCGTTTCGAATGTGATGAGCCTCTTTGTTAGGACCTCTGTACTGGTAGCAAACCTTGGTGTTCTGCTACTTATTGGGAGTCCACTTGGCCTACTGTTTGTTATCGGCCACATGTTGTGGTTTTACCAGGTCGATGGATACAACTCGGTTCTCCTTTTTTCCAGCAAGTGGCGGTAGTACAACTGATCTTGTCCCGTTGACAGACAATACAGGAACTGCTTTTCTGTAAGAAGGCCCAAATTCCTTCTTTACCGCGATCTTCTCCCTGACTAGATCCCCGACTTTTGGAATCCAGACAGGTCTTGCTGGGACAGGTGGTGAATCTTCAGTGGTCGTTGGCTGTTCTTTCAACTGTATGTTGCTCAGGTCTTTTCTTGTTTTGTTTAAGTCCTGCAAAATAGCCAAACGGTCTTTGACATCAAAGCTTTTTTCTGTTACCACTGAAGTCTGACTATCAAGGTCAGAGATCAACATCCTAGTTCCGAATAATAATTCGTACGGACTGAATCCCTTCAGAGAATTTCTTGGCAAGTTATTTAGACTACGTTGGACACTTATTAGATGTTTGACCCACCCAGCTCCCGAACCTAATACCTTTGCCGTTATAGATTGCTTTATGTCACGGTTTTTTCTTTCAACAATTCCGTTCCCCTCAGGGTGAAATGGACAAGAGTACCGCAATTGCACGCCCATGCTGACCATGGCCTCCTTATAAGCCCGAGAGCTAAAAGCAGGACCATTGTCCGAATGCAGAATGCCAATTGCGTATGTGCCGATAAAGACCCGCAAATCTTTTATAACAGTTCTGGCGTCAGCCGTTCGCTGGGGCCACATCCATATGAATCTCGTGCATGAGTCCACTGCGACCAAGATATATTTATAGTTACCGTCCCTTTGTAAGGGACCACAGTGGTCTAGATAAACACAGGCTAATGGTTTATCCGAGATTAGAAGGAGCGTCTGTGCTGGACGTCTCACAGTTGATACTTTCATTTTTTGACATATTTCACATGCTAGAACATAGTTCCTTGTTTGTCTTCTCATTTGCGGCCACCAGTATCTCTGTTTTAATAATGATACTGTGGCTGAGACGCCAGCATGGGTAGAAGCAAGCCCTTTGTGTGCCGCTATTATTAGTCCTAATCTGTGTTCCATGTTTGGAATTGCCCTATCCCCCACTCCAGGGATTTGAGCAAAAGGAACATTGTTTTCATCTGTTATGTATGAGTACTTTAATGGAAAGCCTTTAGGGAGTGGTTCTATCGAATCCTTTTCAGAAGCGCTGACAGCTTGTAATATTTCGCTGTCTATTTTTGTTTTTGACCGGGTGATGGCAGCTACGGAAGCCGTTTGCACAGCTGCCTTCGCGGCCTTATCAGCCAATGAATTCCCTGCAACGTGAACGCCATCACGTTGATGACTCAGTGTATGTATCACGTGAGTCTTTGGTAGTTCTTTTTGTAAAAGAGCTACTTGTTCCCATAGCATTTTATGCTTGATTGTGCCTCCTTTCGCATCCTTGAAACCATTTTGAAGCCAGATCTGCAAGTATTCATTGTAAGATTGAACGCAATAATACGAATCGCACACTATGAGTGTGGGGAATTCTCGATCGGTATTTTCAAGCGCCATCTTGAATGCTAGTAATTCAGCTCGCTGAGCTGTGCAATCTCCTAGAGATTGGGTCTTAGTTAGGGTTGGTTTAAATTTCCCTTCGTGCCAACGACCTTTAACAATCGCGCACGCAGCACTGTAAGCTTGTTTCCCCCCTACTGCGGGTTGTGCTGATCCGTCTGTATATATTATACAGCCGTAGTGTCGTAGAGGCAGAATGTCGATTGGCAGAGGATACGTTTTTTCATATTTTAGATTTTTTAATTCTTCTAGTTCTTAAAAGACTGTCAACCAGGCAATACTTGATAATTCATATCCTCCGTACTGGATTTTCAGATGGGCAATTCTGGATTTTTTGAAGTTGAATTTGTAACCCTCTGCAGCGAAACCAAGTATTATGGTGTTCACTCTTTTCAAGTGAGTTTCCAAGTCATCATCTGTTAAGTAAATGTCATCGACATAAGATAATGCTTCATCATCATATAGTTGTAGTAATTCTGTTACTCTCGCTGAGAATACCCCCGGGCTGTTCTTGTACCCCTGGGCTAACCGACAGAATTGGTTTTGAGTGCCATTTACTGAGAATGCAGTTAAATATCTGCTCTCTGGTGCTATGTTTTGACAAAAGAATCCGTTGGAGATGTCCAAGGTTGTTTTGTATTTTTTGCGCACTATGTTATTCATTAGTGCAGCACTGTGTGAGTTTTGCACTGCAAAAGTTTTGCAACATGTGTTAAGGTGTCGGTAATCCAAAACTAGACGGTACGAATTGTCTGGTTTGGAGACCGGAAACAAAGGATTGTTCATTTGTGAGGTGCAAGTTTCAATCACCCCCTGGTATTCTAGCTGATCTAGTATTTCATTTACTTGTTTTTTAGCTTCTTGCTTAATTGGGTACTGCCTTTGTGCAGTAGGTTGTGATTTTAACTGGATTTTGTGAGGAGGAGAATCCTCATCCCATCCTACATGATTTTTATATAAAGCAGGTGCTAAGGCCACTGCCCACTTTCTAGCAAGTGTATATTTTTTATGAATCGGTATTTGATTCGAGAAGGCAGGCATAATTACTTCTTCGCCATGAGGGCACTCCCTGACAAACTCTGGTGGCCAGTCTTTTTCAGCTAGAAGTATGTCATAACCCTTTGAGAGGTTATCCCAAAATAGTCCCCTTATTTTCCTAGTCTTATCTCCCTCTATACGTAATGTTATCTCGTATATTTTGTGGGGCTTGCTAACTCTGGTATCTGCAGTTTCCACTTGAAGGTATTCATTCGTGTCCACTGTCTCCAGATGATCCATAAGGACTTTGCGAGCTATGCTCACCTCTGCTGCGCTGTCTAGCATTGTCTGAGCCCATTCTCCGTTTTTCAGTTGTGTCCTCAGTATTCTCGGCATTGTTAACTACCTTGATACTGGCTACCTTCTTTTTTGGAAATTGTGATTTCTTTTTCAGTTGAGCAGGTTCCTTGTCTTTGGACTTGGCGTGCTCTTCTGATCGTCCTCTTCTTTCCGATTTCTGCGAGGAATTCTGAAAAGATTGAGAGGGACGTGTATCAATGTCTTGATATCTATCAGGTTTTTTAATATTATCCCTATTTCTAAGGTTATATCTATTCCCAGAGGGTTCACTCTGAGGTGACCTTTGTCTCGGGTTTGGAGATTTCTCTCTTCGCCTAGGAGACCTTCCTCTGGACTGGAATTTCTTTTCTTTTGGATTGGATTGTTTGTTTCCATCCCAGTTCTTTTTTGGTGAATTATTATTATTATTAAAAAACATTTTTTCTGGACTTGTAGTCAGTTGCGGTTTTACTGGTATTCCACCTAGACTATCTCTGCCTAGTTCTTCATAGGATTTTTCTATGATTCTGGCAATTTCAGCTGGTTGGTCTGCTATATCTGTCTCTTTTAACCTCTGGCGGATCGCCACGTTTGCTGCTTCACCCTTTATATTGGCTAGTAATATAGCCGAGACCTGCTTGAAGTCTTTTAGTAATTTCATACCAAGAGTTAAAGCAGGTTCTGGACCATATTCATCTTGAATTTGTTTTAGCACATCTGGTATTACCGAAATGGATGGAACACCGTGCGTTTTTGTGTAGATGGAAGCAAAGACTGTACCCCAAGTGTCACAGTCCTCAATGTGTGGTGCGATTCCCATTGGGAGACATATAGTCAGAATTCTGTGTTTTTCCAGCGGGGTGGTGTCAGGAAACACCGCCTCTATTTGGGTAATTTTCTGTGCCAACCAGAATGGTATCTGTTCCCGTTTAGCTGGAACTTTACCTAGGCAGGATTGGATGTTCTGTGGTGTAATTTTATTTGTGTTCCCCTGGTGAGGGGTCAGCTGTGGAAGTTTAATCGCTGGCTGAATTGTTGAAGTCCGCATTACATACTGAACTAATTGTCTGTGAATTTTTAGTAGTTGTTTTAGCTGTATTAACAGCTCTGCTGCAGGCATTCTTTCGATGTCTGGATATGGTGTGTATCCGGCTAAGACCGGCCACGTTGCTCCTGGTCTTCCTAAAGGACCGAGCCTTGTAATGTGATTATTATGTTTTAGGGCGCCATCAAATAAGAGCAAATGCTCTTGGAATTTGAGTGGTACTTCCACCTCCTCGAAAGGAGTGTACTCATTTGTAATAGTGGAAGTACTTTGTTACAGCATTTGCTGCTGGAAAATGTATCCATGTATAGTATACCTCTGTCTGCCGATATTCGTGTGCCTCGATTACGAATATGACTGTGCCACCTCTAGGTGTCAGTCCATTTTCTATAAGTTTTAAGGTTATAGATCTCCTTTTAATGACCGGAATGAGTATTATATCCGCGTCTGCTGCTTGCATGGTAGCATCAGCATCTGCTATTTCAGTAGCTAATCTAATTGCCTCTCTTTCTCCATCACTGTCTCCCATTTTACTGACAGGATGGTATTATTTTTATTTGCAGATCAGGTTTCTTATGGAAACAGAGATTAGATGCACAATATTCTGGAACTGTTTTATCCTTCAACGTTGACTAGACCAAAAACCATACATAGGAGTTCCCTCCTGCGAGGTTTTGGAGGATATAATAACCTTTCACCCACTCCAGACGTCTTTGGAGTATTTGGAAAAAGGGGTCTGAGTGAGAAAGCACGACTGAGTTACTCTAAATGTCTTACGTTAGTTTTATCGCCCTTTCCAAACGCGTTGGGCGCCATGTAGTGTAGCTCCTATTTTCCCAATAGGCTCTGCGCATTGGAATAGTACCTACAGCAGTAAAGGCCTAGGCCAGACGTTAACTAGGTCTACTACTGTCGATACTAGACTTAATTTTTGGGTTTGCCAGCTAAGCTCAGAGTTTGCTAGAAACTTTCTCGAATGTTCAAGGAAGGATTAACTTCCCTGATTAGACAAGAAGGGATTTAGTTTCTGACAACCATAGAACATGACAACTTTGCTCTCCCCTAATCAAGAGTCAATCTCAAGAGTCGTGTGAGCACAAGGCAATTATTTTACTCAGTCAGTACGTGCATTCTTAGTCTCATCAGAATGTAGAGAAAAGGAAGAGACGGGCGTGTTCAATAAAAGATGTTATTTATTGATCAGTCTCTTTTCTCGTACAAGAGAAATGGATCGATATTATTGCGATACTTATAGTTAAGTAAAGTGCATACATTAGAAGCAATAGTATAAAATAATACTGTAAAAACATTGATATGGTTTCTGAGCCATATGATGTTTAAAATGATTAAAATATATTTACATACACATATACATTTGACTAAACGTACTCAACTGGTGTTTCTAAATACGCCTACCCCGTGTACCTGACCTAAGTCTAATACGTGGGCGGGAATAGAAAGTTACAGTTTAAGTTAAGTTTGTTTTTGCCAAGTGAATAACTAAAGAATTCTCTGTGAGGGGTTATTCAGTTCTGTACCTGGAATTTAGGATGAATGAGGAATGGTATCTCTTTCTCTGCTCTCGATATTCCAGGCTGCCTGCGAGGGCTGCCCAGAAGCGCCGGTGCTGGGTCTCTCGGCTTGAGATAGCAGCGCGTCTCTCAGCGCGTCAGGAAGGCGGGGCTGCTGCCTGCGGGGTCTGCTTCGGCTCTCGGCTTCGGCAAGTATGGCTGCTCCGTCTTGTCACCACGCGTGTGTTTTGCATAGGGCAAGGTCGGCAATATTTATACCTTAAAGGTGCCGGGATTGACGTAAGGATGGACATAGGTACGTCAATAAAGATGTCATACGACTTGCTCGTTAGCACATTCTTTACTAAAGTTCTCTGTGAAATCAAAACAATGGCCGCACGGATTATCCAGGTTGTCATAGGTTTGATTTGTTATGAGAACGTCGTATGCCTTATCAGGGGCTGGAGGAATATCGCTTGTCTAATTAGATCTCAAGCGTTATGACCTAATCAGATAACACGTTCCTGTGCCGTAGTGTGACTGCGTCAGATAACGGTATCTGCATCATGGGGGATTTCTTGCCTCATGGGCTGACTGTTAGTTAACTAGCTAGTAAGTTTAACCAGAATAGGGTCAGGAATAGGGGGATCGATTCAGAACCTATAGAAATACACGACAGGCAGGGATGCGTACTTGCCCCTACCCTATTTTCTCTTTTCCTAAATGGCCTTGTTGATGACTTGACTAGTGTAAATAATATTGACGCACCCAATTTAGCTGGCGGTAAATTTCCTGCACTTATGTTTGCGGACGACACCCTGCTGCTCTCAAAAACACCAATGGGGATGCAGCGGGTGTTAGACCAATTCACCGAATTCTGTAAGAAAAGGAATTTGGTGATTAATATAGACAAAACAAAGTACATGGTGTTTAATGCCAGCACAACCAATTGTAGTCACGTTAAGAGCACATTCACTGCCCCTTTTTTTTAACATTATATCACGTTAGCGTTTGCAATATGCCCTCGTTCTCAATACTTAGACCTGGTTTCGTTTCCTTTTTTACATACAGAGTTTATTCCCTGATGAAGGCATGATTGTAATGCCGAAATGCATTGGATTATACGAGTGCTCTCATTAAACCAAATGGATATCATGTAATACACACTTGTGACTTGAACAAGATGTACGATAAAAACATTGAATTAAACATTTGAACTTTACCCATGAGTGAACTTCACTAGTGTTTTTCAACCTCGTAAGAAACCTATATGTAAGGACACTTGAGGAGCCCGGAGGACACTATTCTCTATAGATAGTGCTACCCCCCTAGCACAACCAATTGCCCTCGCCCGAAAATGGATGGACGAGCCTTGGAAAGGGTAAATAATTTCACCTACCTAGGTCTGACATTAAATGATAAAATGGGCTGGGATACCCAAATGTCAAAGGCTAATCTAGGGCTTTCTCAGTCCGCGGGGGGGATCCTTAAAGTGCAGAAATCCTGTGTGCATAAAATAGTGAGTGCACCGTTGGAAATATACAAGGCTCAAGCCAGATCTTCTACTCTCTACGGGGCGGAACTCTGGGGGCACCGACCAGCGAGTGAGATTAGCATAACTGAGAACAACTTCATTAGACAGTTGCTCTCTCTACCAAAAAATACTCCACTAATTCCACTGAAGCTGGACTTAAACCTGAGGCCAATTGCAGAAGCAATTGCCTCACGCCCGCTTCTCTACTGGCGAAGACTGTGGAGTGTCCCGGAGCTTGAGTGCTATAGAGAAGAACTGAAGATTGTGATGGCATGTCCGGGTGTAGGGAGGATAAAGTGGCTATCATTTATAAGGGGGCAGGCGTCCAGGATTGGCATGGAAAATCTCTGGTCCAATCCGGAGGTCCCGTGCCAAGTCATCTCGAGGCGAACCCTGGCAGAGACCATTAAATATCATAACTTACAAGAAGCTCTCCGATCAGCCAGGCCCTCTAGTCTCACTGATAGCTTTCTAGATTCCAAGAATGTCTATAGCTTTGAGAAGGAACTAGACACTATAGAACCGGTTCTAGCAAAGAAACTGTATCTACAGTTCAGATACGGTACACTACCCCTGCACTCTCACACAGATAAATGGAAAATGGGTCCAGTTCGCCCATGCCCAGGTTGTGAGGATCCAAATGAGTCTCTAATGCACGTGATTTTGTTCTGTCCTGCTTATTCCGCTAGCAGAAACAAATGGATTATACAGCTATGTGTGAACCTAGGAGTTAGGAACTACTTAGAGTTTTTTAGAATATTAAAATATGACACCAATGCACTTATAGTTACAGCTATTGCTAAATTTTTGTTTTCCATGTGGTTAACTAGACGGAGAATGATTCGGTAGCAACAAGGTATCCTGATTGTAGTTAGATAACTCGTCTCAGGAAAACTTGGGCTTCCACTGTGTTCAAATTTTTTTAATCTGTGCATACATAAATTATTGTTTTAGTATTTTCATTGTTACTCCATAAACTATATGTTAACCTATTGACTGTACATATGAAATGAGATGTAACTTGTGTATTAGCTTATTGCTTCAAATTTTTTTTCCTTGTTGTACTTTTATGGTTCATAAACAACCGAAATAAAGTTTAAAAATGAAATGAATATATATATATATATATATATATATATATATATATTCACTGAAAAAACCATAGGTTTTACACACGTTATAGTTAGGAAATAGCATTAACAAAACCTATGAAATTCACTGAAAAAACCATAGGTTTTACACACGTTATAGTTAGGAAATAGCATTAACAAAACCTATGAAATTCACTGAAAAAACCGTAGTTTTAGCACTAGTTATAGTTACCTGGACGTTTTACTCGCATAAAACCATTGAAATTCCCACGTTATAGTTAGTTGGACTCACTATAACTTGCGCGTGCAATGCACTGCTGATGACGTCACATATTACATCACTCATGACATGGTCAGTGACATCACTCATGACATCACTGACGACACCATCCAGTGAATGTGTGTCTTTCTGAAAAATAAATATATGTTATATATGTATATGTAAAAGTTGATGGAAGAATAAATGTTTAAATAAGTGTTTACATGGATTTTTTTTTTTAAACTTGATTGGTTAACTGGCTTATTAAGTGTATCTTAGTGAATACATATATTAGTGAGTATTGTTTAAATATTTAAAAATATGTATTAGTGTTTCAATTTGTGTATAAGTGACTGCATGGGTTGGTGAGTAGCTACATGTGTATGTATTTGGGTCATTAGATGTTTTTCTTAGTATCAGTATGAGTGTCTGTATGGTTTGGTGGGGGTGTTACTTAGCACATAGATGCATGAATGACTGACTCTCTGTTTGTATGTGTTTTGAATACAGCATATGTGCAGGACTGTATGGGTGGATGAGTGTGTATATGTGTATGTTAGTGAGTAAATGACTGTCTCATTAGTGTCTTTATCAGTAACTACATATGTTTTAATCTAGTATATGTGAATATTGATATATATAAGTGAGTTTATGTGAGAGTAAGAGATTGTAAGAGTTCCTGTTTAAATAAGTATGTGTTTCTATAAGTGATTGTTTAAGAGAATAAATATGTGTAAATGTTCTTAGAAGTAAAATGATAGTGTGTGTATAGCTGTATATGCAAATAAATGGATGTTCAATAGTTTATTTGCATGTGTGAGTATGTGTGTGAGTAACTTTTGGATGACTGTTGGTGTGTAACAGGGTGAATAGGTGTATCACTACATATGATGAGTGAGTATATATATGAGTGAGTATATAGAACTGTTGGTGAATGAGTGGATGTGTATATAGATGGTGGAATTACTGAATTGGTTGTTGTAACTGGTATGGGTATCTCAATTTTTTTGAAAATTTTAGTTTCTATTTTTGAATATGGGTTTCAAAGGTTACATTACAGTGAAAGGAGGTCTGTCACTCTGTCACAAGGATGGTGTCATCAGTGATGTCATGAGTCATGTCACTGACCATGTCATGAGTGATGTAATATGTGACGTCATCAGCAGTGCATTGCACGCGCAAGTTATAGTGAGTCCAACTAACTATAACGTGGGAATTTCAATGGTTTTATGCGAGTAAAACGTCCAGGTAACTATAACTAGTGCGAAAACTATGTTTTTTTCAGTGAATTTCAAAGGTTTTGTTAATGCTATTTCCTAACTATAACGTGTGTAAAACCTATGGTTTTTTCAGTGAATTTCATAGGTTTTGATAATGCTTTTCCCTAACTATAACGTGTGTAAAACCTATGGTTTTTTCAGTGAATATATATATATATATATATATATATATATATATATATATATATATATATATATATATATATATATATATATATATATTACCTACTGGCGGTCGCCAGTAGGTATATATAGTTAGGATTTTTTCTCTATGGGTTTTTTGAAAATTCTATGTCTAATAACTTTGGCGTTTGTGGACGGAATTGGCTGAAATTTTCAGGAAAATGGCACATTTTGTTTCTGAGCAGCCCCTGAAAATTTTGGGGGGGTTCGTCAAGGGGGGGCCGAGAAAAAAGGGGGGTCCCAAAACGCGTTTTTCCCATGTTAATTTCCATAGGGCGGTTGGCCTCACTTTTAGCCCGAACGGCTGAATGGATTTGCACGAAACTTGGCAAAATTGTAGGGACTGGTAGCCCGATGTGCCTTTTGTAGGTCTCAATATATGTGCTTCAGTGGATTTTGAGAAATTAATGTTCAAAAAAAGATATATATCTGTAGCAGCGGACTGGGCAGCGCTCCGCTACGCGTACTTTTCGCGCAACGGAGCTTTGTGAAGCGAAGCTGATTGGTTCTCCGGCGTCTGTCAACATTCCAAACAGTCCGTAGCGGCCGCCATCTTGTCTCTCGGTAGGATCGAGAGACAAGAGGAGGCCAAAGCGAAGGGGCAAATGACCATAAGGGGGCATAGTACATTGTCGCTCAACCCCTAGGTTTGATGTGGAGGTTTTAAAAGGGCCCCGCGGGGCAAAAAAAAATAAACATAATAATAATCGAACAGCTGAATGGATTTGCACGAAACTTGGCAAAATTGTAGGGACTGGTAGCCCGATGTGCCTTTGCTAGATCTCAATATATGTGCTTCAGTGGATTTTGAGAAATTAATGTTCAAAAAAAGGTATATATCTGTAACAGCGGACTGGGCAGCGCTCCGCTACGCGTACTTTTCGCGCAACGGAGCTTTGTGAAGCGAAGCTGATTGGTTCTCCGGCGTCTGTCAACATTCCAAACAGTCCGTAGCGGCCGCCATCTTGTCTCTCGGTAGGATCGAGAGACAAGAGGAGGCCAAAGCGAAGGGGCAAATGACCATAAGGGGGCATAGTACATTGTCGCTCACCCCCTAGGTTTGATGTGGAGGTTTTAAAAGGGCCCCGCGGGGCAAAAAAAAATAAAAATAATAATAATCGAACAGCTGAATGGATTTGCACGAAACTTGGCAAAATTGTAGGGACTGGTAGCCCGATGTGCCTTTGCTAGATCTCAATATATGTGCTCCAGTGGATTTTGAGAAATTAACGTTCAAAAAAAGGTATATATCTGTAACAGCGCACCGCTTCGCGTACTTTTCGCGTTACGGAGCTTTGCGAAGCGAAGCTGATTGGCTCTCCGGTGTCTGTAAACATTCCAAACAGTCCGTAGCGGCCGCCATCTTGTCTCTCGGTAGGATCGAACAGCTGAATGGATTTGCACGAAACTTGGCAAAATTGTAGGGACTGGTAGCCCGATGTGCCTTTGCTAGGTCTCAATATATGTGCTTCAGTGCATTTTGAGAAATTAACGTTCAGAAACAAGATATATATCTGTAACAGCGCTCCGCTTCGCGGAGATAAAATTATATGTGTATTACCTAGCTGTTGCTAACACCAGTTAGCGACGGCTAGTAGAAGATAGCGACCATCTTGGGCCCCACTTTGCATGTGAGTGATATTTATCACTAATGACATGCAAAGTGGGCATGCCAAGATGTTAGCGACTGGAAACAGTCGCTAACATCGCTATCTCCTATTATCAACTTTTGGAAATATTCGAGATAAGGGCGAATATCTCCAAAAGCTACCACCTGCCCTGAGCAGTTCGTAGCCATGTTATCGAATGGGAGGTGGATAACATGGCTAAGAGCATTAGCTCGGTAATGCATGAATATCGCTGAGTTTTCAGCGATATTAATGCATTGCGGTCGTTTTTTATCGTATTTCCGATAAACCTTGATAATAGCAAGGTTTATCTGCGATAATTTCTGACGGTAAAAAAATCGTTGCTAAGCATCGTTAGGGATAAATATCGCTTAACTTTGGTAATATGCCCCAACGTCTGTTAACGTTCGATTCGAAGGAAATCAGGAAGTGTTGAAAAACATTGTCTGCGCCATCTTGTCTTTTTTCAAATGCCACACTTTTGTCGTGCACGGCAGCCATTTTAGATGCCTTGACCAGACCCACTCTGTGCACGCTGTCGATCCTTAGCATGGCTCCCCACCCTCGCAAGCATCTCCCCCAGGCAGTGGTCACCCCCGCTCTCTGTCTTATGCATGGGTAATAAACCTCCCCCATCTGCGCTGCTGTTCCCTGAGAATCACACCCTGTGCCCGCCCGACACCTCCCTTTCGCCCTATTCACTACCGCACCCTCTGACACTCCTTTTCCTCTGTGTCCGATTGTCCAGGCTGGTCCTAGGGTATCAGCTAGCCCTGCAGATGTAGTTTATGGCCACAGCTGTAAAGAATCACCCCTCTTCAAAGGAGTTATAGTAGATCAAGGCCCACACTCGATGAGATCCGTCACAGCAGAAGCGTTGCTATTATCTGAAAACCATCCTGTATTGTGATTGGGGAGGGGACCGAGCCTGAAGCGGAAGATTCCAGGGATGACTGTTTGTACATCAAAGTTTTTACAATTATGTGTCACATTAAAAATATATAGCACTCCGACAAAGTAGTAAGATTATAAAACTTTAATAATTTATAAATATATACAAGAAAACAAAAATAGTAATAACATATAAACATTTTTAGGGAAAAACAACGAAGTAGCGGTCGGCTGTGCGAATAGTCCCAACGCAGCACAACGTCCAGATTTCCGGCGTGGGGCGTCGCGGGGGGTGGGTCATCAGTAGCAAACTGTTGTGCGAATAGTTCCAAGGCAGCAGAACGCGCCGAAATCTAGATGACACGAAAGTGATGTCTAGTAAGTTGCCACCCAGCAAATAACGGCATGGGGCGTCGCAGGGGGTGGGTCATCAGTAGCAAACTGTTGCGCGAATAGTTCCAAGGCAGCAGAACGATGGCACCAAGGTGATGTCCAGTAAGTTGCCGCACTGGTTTTGGTATCCTACAATGCTGCTCCGAATAACGGCGTGGAGCGCCCCGGGGGAGGCGGCGTGGACGGGCCTCTCCAGGTGGAGTGTCATCTGTTGTAGTGGGGCGCCCCTTTACCGTTTCAGTTGCCATTCCGTCCGTTTTTGGTCCACTGTGTCAAAAGCCGCAATTCAGCTGAGTTGCGCCCACTCTTGCGGTGCAGCGATAGGCGGCTGTCACAGGACTCTCAAAATGGCGGCAGGCTGTTTCCTTTTTGGGCCTGGTCCACTGAAATGGCCCTGGGACACCTTGGAAATCGGACGCTTGTCTGCTAGGTCTTGGACCCCATTCTCGAAAGCGTCCCCTCCGCTTTGAGAATTCATCAAAAGTTTTGGGGGCTCCGACTCCTGCAGGCTTCTGGTGGGGAGCGGCTGCCATGATTGCTCGCGGAATGACCACGACGGAGCCACGAGATGGTGGTGCTTTCATGCTGACGCCAGCTTCAGTCTGAAACATCCAGAAACAAGGTGGGGCTTTCATCGTTTGGGAAAAAAAAAAAGTTTTCATCCTATGAAAAGTGTTGTTTTTAGGTCACATGATCATGCCTTCCATCATTAGGAAACCAAAAGTAAAATGAACCAATGAAAAGTTTTATAAACAAGTCACATGACCTGTTATGCGGCATAGGGTATAAAATGCGGAGAAAATACGTTGGCACGTGAGGCGGCGTCAGTAGCGGACCGATGTGCGAATAGGCCGAAGGCAACACAACGCGCCAAGATCCGGATGGCACCGAGGTGGTGTCCAGCAAGTTGCAGCACTGGTGTGGCCATCCTACAATGCTGAAAGTCGGCGTGGGGCGCCCCGTTGGCCTGTGAGTTTGCGTCAGTAGCGGACCGATGTGCGAATAGGCCGAAGGCAGCACAACGCGCCAAGATCCGGATGGCACCGAGGTGGTGTCTAGTAAGTTGCCGCACTGGTGTGGCTATCCAACAATGCTGAAAGTCGGCGTGGGGCGCCCCGTTGGCCTGTGAGTTTGCGTCAGTAGCGGACCGATGTGCGAATAGGCCGAAGGCAGCACAACGCGCCAAGATCCGGATGGCACCGAGGTGGTGTCTAGTAAGTTGCCGCACTGGTGTGGCCATCCTACAATGCTGAAAGTCGGCGTGGGGCGCCCCGTTGGCCTGTGAGATCGCGTCAGTAGCGGACCGATGTGCGAATGGGGCCAAAGGCAGCGCAACAATATTTTCTGATTTGAAGACACCACAAGGCGCTGAGATGCCAAGATCCGGATGGCACCGAGGTGGTGTCTAGCAAGTTGTGGCACTGGTGTGGCCATCGTACAATGGTAAAAGTCGGCGTGGGGCGCCCTGTTGGCCTGTGAGATGGTGTCAGTAGCGGACTGATGTGTGAATGGGGCCAAAGGCAGCGCAACAATATTTTCTACTATATTTTCGGAGTAGAAGACACCACAAGGCGCTGAGATGCCAAGATCCGGATGGCACCGAGGTGATGTGTAAGTTGCGGACCGATGTGCGAATGGAGCCAAAGGCAGCTCAACAAAATTTTCTGAAGAGAATACACCACAAGGCGCTGAGATGCCAAGATCCGGATGGCACCGAGGTGATGTCTAAGTTGCGGACCGATGTGCGAATGGGGCCAAAGGTAGCGTAACAAGATTTTCTGTATGGAAGATACCACTAGGCGTTGAGATGCCAAGATTCGGATGGCACCGAGGTGATGTCTAGCAAGTTGTGCCACTGGTGTGGCCATCGTACAATGGTAAAAGTCGGCGTGGGGCGCCCTATTGGCCTGTGAGATGGTGTCAGTAGCGGACTGATGTGCGAATGGGGCCAAAGGCAGCGCAACAATATTTTCTGACTGACACCACAAGGCGCTGAGATGCCAAGATCCGGATGGCATCGAGGTGATGTCTAAGTTGCGGACTGATGTGCGAATGGGGCCAAAGGCAGCGTAACAATATTTTCTGTATGGAAGATACCACTAGGCGTTGAGATGCCAAGATTCGGATGGCACCGAGGTGATGTCTAGCAAGTTGGTGTGGTCATCCTACAATGCTGAAACTCGGCGTGGGTCACCCCATTAGCCTGTGAGATGGCGTCAGTAGCGGACCGATGTGCGAATAGGCCGAAGGCAGCACAACGCGCCAAGATCCGGATGTCACCGTGGTGGTTTCATAGTTGAGAGGCACTTCATCTGCAGTGGGGCGCCGAGATCCGGATGGCACCGAGGTGATGTCTAGCAAGTTGCTGTACTTGTGTGGTCATCCTACAATGCTGAAACTCGGCGTGGGTCGCCCCATTAGCCTGTGAGATAGCTGTTCTTTGGATTTGGGCCTGGTCCACTAAAATGGCCCTGGGACACCTAAGAACTCGAACGCTCGATTTTTTTTTCCTTTCCTGTACATGCAAAAAAAGGTAAATGCCCGGTATGTTACACGCTTCATCTGCCACGATGAACTCTCCAGAGGAACCGAAAAAATATATAGTTGTGGTAACTATACCATGCATCGTCATATGGAGAGGTGGCACCAATTAATTATAGTGCTGCATAAAAGAGAGATTTGGAGGAGAACCCCTGACCTGCTAGTACATTCATCAAAGAAGTGGCACTGAGAGCTTCAGAGGCAAGGGAAACGGTCCCAAATATTTAGAAGAACTTTGGAAAGATTAAAATGACATGTTTAGATTGTGGTAAATTAATTTCATGTGGGCAGATGAGTGTTACTCTAATAAATACAGCATATGAACATCATCATAGTCGATGGTTGGTAGAGACATTTTGACTATATCCTGGACCTGCCCGTCCTCGCCCAAAATGGCGCCGGAATAAATGGGACTCGTAACTCCTTGTTGTGTACTGGTTGCAGAACCTTGAAATCACGAGATACGTATGCAGTTTTGAAGCACATGGCGGGCGGGGACGAGAATTGATTGAATATTTCGACATCCCTATTGATATTAAGTTCTGATGTGTTATTGATTACTGTACTGTTGAAAATTCGAATTAACGTCACCCATGGTACTTGCCCGCAAATGTATATCTAGATAATTTTATTGTAACTGGCCCTGTCGTATTTTAATTATAAAATGTACGTCCACCAATTCCGTAACTGTTAGACACCTTAGTTTTTGCAACCTAATGGCCCGCCCGTTACGTTCCTCTACAGTGTAAATGTCTATTCATCATATACGATTACAGTTTGCTCCGTGGCAGGCCCACGTGGTTATAGGCTCGTATTTGTATAATGAAATTTTCACAATAAAGGTTTTTAAAAGAAAACATGGTAGTAGTGTATACATTGGTAAAGTTTTTAATAATAGTCACTGTTTTAGAATCATTAAAAGGCAAGTGAAATAAAGCAGACCAATTACATGAAGGGTAAAAGGTATAATACGAAGGAACGCAGTAAAGATAAATGGTCAAGGGCTGTTGTGTTTTCTATTCCTGCAACATAAAGTGATCGATAAGAATCTCATATTCAGGCGTATCGGCGACTAAGACAGCAGGTCGACCCTCTTTTGCTCAACGGCTCTGTCATGGGACGAAGAAACGCTCTTTTTCTCGAAAAAAGAATATATTTTACTTGCAGGACAGTTGTAAAATTTCCGGGAAAGTACATTAGCCTGGAACATTATAACATATATTTAAGAGAAAATAATGTTCGGAAGTAATTAAAAGCGTAATTTTTAGGTGATATGACCAAGGCTTTCATCATTAGAATAAGAAAAGTAAAATGAACCAATGAAAAGTTTTATTAACAAGTCACATGACTTGTTATGCTTACGTTACGCGCTGCGCGCCCCGGATGACTTCCGGATGCGCTAACGCGGCGCGTCATATGACGCATTACGCGACAACGCAGGTCCAGAATATAGTCAAAATGTCTCCACCAACCAGCGGTCGAAACACAACCCCTTTCAGCAGGCTAAATAGTTCTGTTAAATGACAACAGAAGGGACAGGCAACAAGAACCATCAGTCAAAGAGGGGAGGGCTAGTTCTTCTCTACCGGGTTACATTGGGGCGCTACCGGAACTGATCGAATTGGTAGTCTACAGTGTTTCTGGATGTTTCAGACCGAAGCTGGGGTTAGCATGAGAGCAGCACCATTTCGTAGCTCCGTTGTGGCCATTCCGCAACCAATCATGGCAGCCGCTTTTTATCGTTATTTTGGGCGGGGTGGGTGGCGGAGCCGAGCTGTTTTGCAGCCATCATTGTGTGGAGTTCAGTTCATCTCACTAGTTTTGTATTTGTCATGAGGGGTTGTTCCTAATGTTTCTATTTTAGCGAGGTCAAAAAGAGATCCCATTAGTGGCCTACTGATTTTGCTCGATTCCTTTTCTTTTTTTTTACACGATTTTTCGTTATCTGCAAAGACTAAACAGAGTATTGCGACTCTGTGTTTGTTTGTAAATAGAGAATGAACCAAAGAGAACTAATTCTAAAACAGTAAATACTTGGATAACAATCAATCAAATGGAGAGAGAAGCAGGCACGACGGATTACAACGGGGGCAAAGGCCTGCGTTAACTACCTTTCACTATCTGCAAAGAGAGAGTACTCCTAATAGAAATGAGGGGGGGGGGCACCATTCAAAGCAGATCAGTGTGCATAAACACGAAAATGTTTTCACTTACCACGTACTTGACATTCGACAGCTTATGATATTTGCTATTAAAAAACCATTGAAATTCACTGAAAAAACCATAGGTTATAGACCATATATAGTTAGGAATTAGCATTTACAAAACCTTGAAAATTCACTGAAAAAACCATAGGTTATAGACCATATATAGTTAGGAATTAGCATTTAAAAAACCTTATTTTACTCACACAAAACCATTGAAATTCCATATATAGTTAGTTGCACTATCTATATATTGCGCACCCGCAATCCACTGCTGATCATGTCACATATTACATCATTCATGACATGGTCAGTGACATCACTGATGACATCACTGATGACATCTCAAATGACATCACTGATGACATCACTGATGACATCTCATTTGACATCAATGACCACATCACTGATGATATCATTCATGTGACAATATAATGCATCTCCTCACATTTTAATATAACCTCTGTTTCACCCAGTGTTAAATACAGAGTATAATTTTTGAAACCATTGACACACCAATACTAGTTACTACATACGTACTCACTGATTCCTACGTCTACACACACATTCACTCATTCACCCATACAATCATTCATACATACAATCACTCATCTTTACAACACTATCATATGCACTCATACACCTATACAGACACTCACACTCTGCCACTCATCCATGGAGTTACTCACACACCTAGTCAGTCCTGTAAAGAATCAATCACACTTCCATTTTCTTGTCTATACAGTTAAACATAGAGCACCTTACATTTTCAAACATATAGTAACACATACTTACTTTCTTATACAATCATTGATACAAGTACACATTGATCTGCACAGAGTCACACACCTCCCAGCCAGCCACACACACACTCAGTCTCCCATACAAATACTTGGACAATCAATCAATAACCCATATAGTTAATCATATAGCTACTGATCAACACATGCAGTAGTTTACAGAACAACAGACATAATGATGCACAAATTAAGACAGTTTAGTCACTAACCCATGCACTCAGTGAGACACATTTAATCACTCACTCATACATTCAGTCATGCACCTACTAAATCCTTCGTCCAGACAGTTATACATCTACTCATTCTTCAATATCTAAAACATATTTAAACTTTACAGAAACACACAGTCACTGGATGATGTCATCAGTGATGTCATCAGTGATGTCATTTGAGATGTCATCAGTGATGTCATCAGTGATGTCACTGACCATGTCATGAATGATGTAATATGTGACATGATCAGCAGTGGATTGCGGGTGCGCAATATATAGTTAGTGCAACTAACTATATATGGAATTTCAATGGTTTTGTGTGAGTAAAATAAGGTTTTTTAAATGCTAATTCCTAACTATATATGGTCTATAACCTATGGTTTTTTCAGTGAATATATATATATGTATATATATATATATATATATATATATATATACATATATATATATTCACTGAAAAAAACATAGGTTTCAGAAGTTATATAGTTAGGAATTAGTTTTTAAAAAACCTTTGAAATTCACTCAAAAAACTATAAGTTTTAGTGGTGTTATAGTTAGCTGGACATTTTACTCATACAAAACCAATGAAATTGCTCCTATATAGTTAGTTGTACTAACTATATTTCGCGCACCCGCAATCCACTGCTGATGATGTCACATTTTAGATCATTCATGACATGGTCAGTGACATCACTGATGACATCTCAAATGACATCACTGATGACATCATCCAGTGAATGTGGTTTGCTTCGTTATTTAAATATGCATTATATATATAGCAATTTACATTGAAGAATGAGTGGATATATATAAATAAATATTTGGATGGAGGATTTAGTAGCAGTGTAATTGACTGTTTACTTGACCAATTTATAATGTCGCACTAAATATAGTGGATAGTGATAGGTGTGCCATACTTTTGTCATAAGTAAGACTGTTAGCGCTCTAGTTGTTCTTTAGAACACTCTGGGACATTCTGTCATTGGGCTATAGTTGGGCTACATCTGGCTGATATTTGGGCTACATTAGTTTTTTTTGTCTCTGGTGGCCATCTTTGGGCTACATTGGGCTACATTGGGCTACATTGGGCTACATTTGGGCTCTAACATATATATAGCCCAATGTAGCCCAATATATATTTTTTCAAAGTTAATTTTCGTAAAAACCACTGGAGCACATATCTTGAGACATAGCAAAGGCACATCGGGCTACCAGTCCCTACAATTTTGCCAAGTTTGGTGGAAAACCATTCAGCCGTTCGGGCTAAAAGTGAGTCCAACCGCCCTATGGAAATTAACATGGGGAAAACACGTTTTGGGACCCCCCTTTTATCTCGGCCCCCCCTTGACGAATCTCCCCCAATCTTTCAGGGAAGGAGCGGAGCGCCCCGAGGCAAAGTTAAGGAAAATTTCAGGAAGATTCCTCAACCGGCGCCAAAGTTATTCCCAATAGAATGTTGCGATTTCCCTATGGAAAAAAATCCTAACTATATATACCTACTGGCTATCGCCAGTAGGTAATATATATATATATATTCACTGAAAAAACCATAGGTTATAGACCATATATAGTTAGGAATTAGCATTTACAAAACCTTATTTTACTCACACAAAACCATTGAAATTCCATATATAGTTAGTTGCACTAACTATATATCGCGCACCCGCAATCCACTGCTGATGATGTCACATATTACATCATTCATGACATGGTCAGTGACATCACTGATGACATCACTGATGACATCTCAAATGACATCACTGATGACATCACTGACGACATCTCAAATGACATCACTGATAACATCTCAAATGACATCACTGATGACATCACTGATGACATCTCAAATGACATCACTGATGACATCACTGATGACATCATCCAGTGACTGTGTGTTTCTGTAAAGTTAAAATGTGTCTTACATATTGAAGAATGAGTGGAAGTATAAGTGTCTGGACAAAGGATTTAGTAGGTGCATGACTGAATGTATGAGTGAGTGATTAAATGTGTCTCACTGAGTGCATGGGTTAGTGACTAAACTGTCTTAATTTGTGCATCATTATGTCTGTTGTTCTGTAAACTGCTGCATGTGTTGATCAGTAGCTATATGATTAACTATATGGGTTACTGATTGATTGTCCAAGTATTTGTATGGGAGACTGAGTGTGTGTGTGGCTGGCTGGCTGGGAGGTGTGTGACTCTGTGCAGATCAATGTGTACTTGTATCAATGATTCTATAAGAAGGTAAGTATGTGTTAGTATATGTTTGAAAATGTAAGGTGCTCTATGTTTAACTGTATAGACAAGAAAATGGAAGTGTCATTGATTCTTTAACAGGACTGACTACGTGTGTGAGTAACTCCATGGATGAGTGGCAGACTGTGAGTGTCTGTATAGGTGTATGAGTGCATATGATAGTGTTGTAAAGATGAGTGATTGTATGTATGAATGATTGTATGGGTGAATGAGTGAATGTGTGTGTAGACATAGCAATCAGTGAGTGCGTATGTAGTAACTAGTATTGGTGTGTCAATGGTTTCAAAAATTATACTCTGTATTTAACACTGGGTGAAACAGAGGTTATATTAAAATGGGAGGAGATGCATTGTATTGTCACATGAATGATATCATCAGTGATGTGGTCATTGATGTCAAATCAGATGTCATCAGTGATGTCATCAGTGATGTCATTTGAGATGTCATCAGTGATGTCATCAGTGATGTCACTGACCATGTCATGAATGATGTAATATGTGACATCATCAGCAGTGGATTGCGGGTGCGCGATATATAGTTAGTGCAACTAACTATATATGGAATTTCAATGGTTTTGTGTGAGTAAAATAAGGTTTTGTAAATGCTAATTCCTAACTATATATGGTCTATAACCTATGGTTTTTTCAGTGAATTTTCAAGGTTTTGTAAATGCTAATCCCTAACTATATATGGTCTATAACCTATGGTTTTTTCAGTGAATTTAATTGGTTTTTTAACAGCTAATATCTGTAGCTGTAAAATGTATTCTTCTTTAAATCCAAAAATATATTTTATATGTTTATGAATAATTTTCTTTTAAAATATTTTTTTTTCTTCGTTCCCGCTTCGCGAATCGGGAAGCTTCCCGTTAGCTGACCTTGATGCCGCGAAATAGACCGCGAGCCGGTAAACGTTTCTTTACCGCAACTGCCGCATTAGAAAACAACATCGTGACGCCTCCCGTCCGCATGACGTTTCACGTTGTCGCGTGATACGTCATATGACGTGCTACGTTAGCGAACTGGTACGCGAAGCGAGTCGCAAAGCGCAGGTTTCTGGAAGCAAACCGGGAGGCCCTGCAAAGCGCTTAACGTAAACACAGCAGGTCATGTGACTTGGTAATAACACTTTTCATTGGTTCATTTCACTTTTGGTTTCCTAATGATGTAAGACTAGGTCATATAATCTAAAATGAACACTTTTCATTGGTTGAGAACTCTTGTTTTTCCCAAATGATGAAAATCCCTCCTTCTTTCCTCACTCTGACTTTCATCATTGTGAGAGAAAGACCCTTTGTGATCACTGAGCAATGGCTTCTTTAGTAGCTTCAGCTGGTGCTTCCCCACCACCTCCACCACATCCAAGGAAGAGTGGACCACCTGCTCAAGTTATAATTCAACAAGAAGAGGAAGAAGAGGAACAGAACGACGAGCACGAAGAGAGGCAGTTTTTGCCTGAGGAGCCCAGGACGTCTCACCGGAAAGAAAACTTCATTTGGCAATTTTTTAAAATTCCCAAAGGTCAGAAAAAAGTAAATGCAAGATACGTAACTTGCCTTATATGTCAAGATAGACTGTCCAGAGGAACCGAGAAAAAATACAGTTTCGGAAACTACACAATGCATCGCCATATGACTAGGTGGCATCCTAACAACTACAGTGCTGCACAGTTTCGGAACGACCTAGATAATCTCCCTATTATGGCCAGAAGATCTGTTGTACCGGAAGTAACGGGACCAGAGGGCAGGGAGATGGTGCCAAATATACAAATGAGATTTGGTGAAGTAAAACACATCTGCGTATATTGCGATGGATTCATTTGCTACGGAGAAAGAAGCATCACTCTGATCAACAGAGCTATTGACTATCATATGCAAGTTTGTACGAAACGCCCAAAATAATAAATACTTTTTTTTTGTTTTGTTGCTCCTGTTGAGCCCTTTACAATGAATCGTTTTCATTGCCCCCTCCAAGAAAAACCCAAAAAAATATAAAACTGTTCAGAAAAATTCAAAAAAAGTAAAAAAATGTTCCGAAAAATAATAAAAAAAAATAAAACAACAAAAACAATAAAAAAAAAGTTCTTTTCAGAACTACCTCCCCGTTATTAAAAAATTGGTACAATATTTGGAACTGTGCCAACCTCTATTTCTCTTAGTTCGCTTCCCAGTTCGCTCGCCGGTACGCGAACCGGAAGCGAACCAAAAACAGTAAGTATAAGGGAAGGAAACAGACACTTATGTTAAAAGAAAGACAGCTATAGGGGAGTAAACTAGAGATACTATTACCCGTAATCCACTGCTGATGATGTCACATATTACATCATTCATGACATGCTCAGTGACATAATCAGCAGAGGATTGCGGGTTTTTTGGCAACGTGCCTTATCCACGGTTTAATAACGCTGCCTTTTGCTTTATATAAGTTTTCAAATTGTATGAAATATATACCAATAGGTCGTTATGAACCTTTAGGTAGTGCTTTTCTTCATGAGGTCTGGTCGCTTCCATACACATACAGATGTTTCAAAGATGATCAAGAAGTTTATCTGAATGGAGAGGAATGCACTGAGACGCCAGATCATTCACTAATGTGTAGGCACATACAGTTACACGGTTCATGCAACAAACACCGACCAAATATGGCTTGCGTGTTACAAGGCACGCCAGTTCCTGCTATCATCCCCACGTTCAAGTTGTTGGAAAATGGTAGTTATTTGATGCTCAATAATGAAGATTGTTCTGGGTTAATTAAAAGTATTCCTTTTATCGTAACAGTAAGTGAACGGGTTATTTGCTGCAGAAATGTTCTATTTCCTCCCACACATGAACATAGGGAGTTTTCAATCTCGCCACAAATACCAACCTTGGGAGCAGATTTCAACGGCATGGCAAGAATAAGAGCTCTTTTGTCTCAGAGAGAGGTGGCCTTGAGTTCGGCCCGTGAAACTTTCGTGCTTCACATAGCGAACACCCGTACAGAGGTGCAGACCCTTTTCAATTCAGATTTGCCTTTCCATTTCAGCAAGATGGTTCGGACTATCTTTAACGCATCCTCCACAAAGGCCCTGGCGCACTTTTTTAAAGTTGTTACCAGTGGTCTCGTGACTTCATTTGAGAAAATCTTTGGAGTCATCCCTGCTTTCTTTCATTCTATTTTTTCCACTCTGCTTCGTGGATTGCCATTTTTACTTGCATTACCAGCGGACGCTCTTGTGCTTTTTTACATTTTTAAATATGGATGTCCCTCCTATGCAACCTCCCGCCCTGCAGCTGCTGACACTGTTCCGCAATCGCATGCTAGAATATTATGGCACAATGCCGTTGGCGATATTAAGCACGGCATATGGATTATCTTTTCGATTCTCCTACTTCACCTGTGTCCAGCCTGTATTTCACTGCCTGACCTGTGATTTCAATTGGGCCATTGATTTGTGTCTCTGCGGACCGGTTTCTCCTGACGTCGACTTTAATCAGCTGATGACTCCTATCATTACTCACGAGTTGGTTTGTCCTGGCGAAAGGATTATGGCTGTGGCATTGATGCATGGACTAATTGGTCCCTGGAATTTACTGGCGGCAACACAGTCTTTCTTGGAACAGAGCTTTCTTGAAAACCCACCGAGCTGTCCTCTGATGGTAATAGAGGATCCGGTGCTGGGAGAGCACGTATGTTCTTTTCCGCTTTTAAATTGGATGGCTGAACTCTTTTCGGATGAAGACGGTGACTTCCTATTGGAGGCTGTTGCAGCTTATTTTGCATACACAGTTATGTCATAGACCTTTTTCATTTTTGATATGCTGAGTACTAGCATTTCATTGACAATTCATTGACTTATTTGTCAAGTTTTTATTATTTAGCTTGCCTATTGGCTTAAGACTCGATAAAGTACTTGGCTGTTTTATTTTTCTTTAGCATTAAATTTTCCTAGTTTTTAATATTTTACCTTGCGGACCGTCCACATATAAAGTTGCAATCTGCTCTCATGAGATGGCACTTCTATTATCTTATTCAGTTCGTTTCCGGATCATGGGGAGGTGTCATCTAGGTCCTGGATATCTTTACACCGTGTTAAGTTAGCATGGGCTCATTACCGGTTTAAACGCCATTTTTCCTTTTTTGCAACTTCTGCACACGACACTTAGTTGTTGCTTTAGCTTTCAACCTAATAGTTCATCGTGATTTACATGAGAATAATATGTTATTGCTCTACTATCTGCTTTACTTGTTAAACTATATCTGTACAGCGAGTGCTGAAGTTTCAAGAACAACACGATACAGAATTGTTATGAGGTCTGATCTCCACGACTTCATACTCATAACATAAGTGCAGCTTCTGCCAATTCTGGGCATGAGGCGGGTTTTATATTGCTTTGCCGAACACACATACACAACACTTGATGCGGTTCACATGAAGAGAGAGCTGGTGTATGCTGATGTGATTCCTTCAAATCTAAGACACTAAAGTATGGGCACGCCCTAAACCAACACAAAGAGACCTTCTTAGCAAATAATATAATATGTGTATTAGGGAGGGTGAGATATAAGCAGCCGCGGGCCGTGGAGGGAGTTACGATGGGGCAGGGAGGCGGGGAGGGGGAGGGGCAGGGTGGAGCCCTCGCCACCCTGCCCCTCCCCCTCCCCGCCTCCCTGCCCCACCGTAATTCCCTCCACGGCCCGTGGCTGCTTATAAGTGTTGATAACTCTTATTCATTTACAGCATGTTAACATACTGTCACCATTCGCTTTTTATGTACTAGTAACTATGCTGGTAATTTTGCTACTGATAATATGTGTACTTGTATTATCTAAGATACTACGCCTGAGAAGACGGCATTAGTAAATAAACATTTCAAATACACATGTGTTCTTCTTAACTCCATGTCCTGGTTTCTAAGAAATATATAACGACCGACTGTTCATGAGTTCCACGTATCCTGAGGTACTATAAGTTCATATTCTGGATTGTCTAAACATTGAGAGTTTGTTATATCCAATGTGACACTGTACCTAGCTTGCTAAGGGGTTTTTGAGTACTAAGGTGAGTTTTGGGGCACCCTAATTTGCCGAGGTTCCAATCCTCTGTCCACAGTTCTGTGTGAGAACAGAAACCCTGCAACAGGGGCACCCCCGACCCTTCCTGGAGCTTCATCACACTTGCGATACAACTCCAGCAATGCGCCACCTTTACGGCACAGTTACATCACGCATCTGTGCTGTTTTTGCCCCATGATGCGCCGCATTGTAAATGCAGCACACCATAGGTGACGGAACAGCGGCACAGAATGACTAACACATCCCTGGTGATGCGCCAGTCATCATAAATCTATCCCTATGCTTCTTATCTTGTTCGAGATGAACCGCCATATGTATCATCAAAGTTTTTTGCATTTCCTAAATAGCGAACTTTAAGGAATAAATAGCGATTCTTTACCATTCCTAGTTTGCGATTAGCTATTTGCTAATTACAAATTACCCATTCATTTCCTTCATTTCCATAGGGCGGTTGGACTCACTTTTAGCTCGAACGGCTGAATGGATTTCCACGAAACTTGGCAAAATTGTAGGGACTGGTAGCCCGATGTGCCTTTGCTATGTCTCAAGATATATGCTCCAGTGGTTTTTACGAAAATTAACTTTGAAAAATATATATTGGGCTACATTGGCCTATATATATGTTGGAGCCCAAATGTAGCCCATTGTAGCCCAATGAAGCCCAATGAAGCCCAATGTAGCCCAATGTAGCCCAAAGATGGCCGCCAGAGACAAAAAAAACAAATGTAGCCCAAATATCAGCCAGATGTAGCCCAACTATAGCCCAGTGACAGAATGACCAATCAGCTTCGCAAACCTCCGTTACGCGAAGCGGAGCGCTGTTACAGATATATATCTTTTTTTGAACGTTAATTTCTCAAAATCCACTAGAGCACATATATTGAGACCTAGCAAAGGCACATCGGGCTACCAGTCCCTAATATTTTACCAAGTTTCGTGAAAATCCATTCAGCCGTTCGATTATTATTATTATTATTTTTTTTTGCCCCGCGGGGCCCTTTTAAAACCTCCACATCAAACCTAGGGGGTCAGCGAGGATCTACTATTCCCCCTTATGGTCATTTGCCCCTTCGCTTTGGCCTCCTCTTGTCTCTCGATCCTACCGAGAGACAAGATGGCGGCCGCTACGGACTGTTTGGAATGTTGACAGACGCCGGAGAACCAATCAGCTTCGCTTCACAAAGCTCCATTGCGCGAAAAGTACGCGTCCTGGAGCGCTGCCCGGTCCGCTGTTACAGATATATATCTTTTTTTAAACGTTAATTTCTCAAAATCCACTGTAGCACATATATTGAGACCTACAAAAGGCACATCGGGCTACCAGTCCCTACAATTTTGCCAAGTTTCGTGCAAATCCATTCAGCCGTTCGGGCTAAAAGTGAGGCCAACCGCCCTATGGAAAACTCAATGTTAAAAACACGTTTTGGGACCCCCCTTTTTTCTCGGCCCCCCCTTGACGAACCCCCCCCAAATTTTCAAGGGCTGCTCAGAAACAAAATGTGCCATTTTCCTGAAAATTTCAGCCAATTCCGTCCACAAACTCCAAAGTTATTAGACATAGAATTTTCAAAAATCCCATAGAGAAAAAATCCTAACTATATATACCTACTGGCGACCGCCAGTAGGTAATATATATGCTTCAACTCCGTATATATATATATATATATATATATTCACTGAAAAAAACATAGGTTTTACAGACATTATAGTTAGGAATTAGCATTTACAAAAGCTTTGAAATTCACTGAACAACCGTAGGTTTCAGGGACGTTATATTTAGTTGGACATTTGACTCATATAAAACCAGAGAAATGTGCCCGTTATAGTTAGTTGAGCTAACTATAACTCGCGTGCCTGCAATGCACTGCTGATGACGTCACATATTACATCACTCATGACATGGTCAGTGACATCACTGATGACATCACTGATAACATCTCAAATTACATCACTGATTACATCACTGATGACATCATCCAGTGAATGTGTGTTTCTGTAAAGTTTAAATATTTTTCATATATATCTATGCCAAGGTGTATTGAAGAATGAGTGGATTTACAAGTGCATTAAGGGATTATTTAGTAGGTGCGTGACTGACTGTATAAGTGAGTGATTGAATGTGTCTTACTGAATGCATGGGTTAGCGACTAAATTGTGTGAAAGTCTGTATTAGTCTCTCAGTTGGTGTGTAAGCAACTGCATGGGTTGGTGAGTAGCTACATGAGTTTCTATATGTGTTATTGATTTGTTGTCTGAGAATCTGTAAGGGTGCCTGAGTGTCTCTGTGGGTGGGTGGGGGTGTGTGTGACTATGTGCATAGATGTCTGAATGGGTGACTCACTGGTTGTATGGATTCAAAGTACATCTGGGAAGGGCTGTATGGGTGAGTTAGTGTGTGTATGGGTGTGTTGGTGAGTATCTCAGTGGTATATGTGTGACTAACTACATATGTTTTAAGGCAGTATATGTGAGTGTTGGAGTATATAAATGACTATACGTGAGAGTAAGTTATTTGAAGAGTGGGTGTATAAATGAGTGTCTTATATAATCACTGATAGAAGCAGACAGTAAGTATGTGTTAGTATCTGCATAAATAAGTGATGTTGTCTGTGTATAAATAATGGAGTTGGTGTGTATAACTGTATACATGAGTAAATGGGTATGTGATTGATTCTTTGCATGACGGACTAGGTGTGTGAGTAACTCTATGGATGAGTGGTAGAGCGTGACTGTATGTATAGGTGTATGAGTGCATATTATAGTACTGTATTGATGAGTTACTGCATGTATAAGTGACTGGATGTGTGTCTAGACCTGGGAAGTAGTTGGTGGTATGTAGTATCTGGCATTGTTGTGCATATGGTTTCAAAAATAGTAGTCTGTATTTTAGAGTGGGTGTATCAAAGTTTATGTTAGGGCATCAGTATGTGCATCAGATTATCACGTGGATGATGTCATCAGTGATGTCATTTGAGATGTCATCAGTGATGTCATCAGTGATATCAACAGTGATGTCACTGACCATGTCATGAGTGATGTAATTTGTGACATCATCAGCAGTGCATTGCGGGCACGCGAGGTATAGTTAGCTCAACTAACTATAACGGGTGAATTTCTCTGGTTTTATATGAGTCAAATGTACAACTAACCATAACGTCCCTGAAACCTATGGTTTTTCAGTGAATTTCAAATGTTTTTTAAATGCTAATTCCAAACTATAACATCTGTAAAACCTATGTTTTTTTCAGTGAATTTTGAAGGATTTTTAAATGTTAATTTCATATTTTAATATTTATAAAACCTATGTTTTTTCTATTTAAAAAAAAATATTTCGGAACTCTATTATCCTTTTTTTTAACTTTAAAAATGATGAAATGTTTTATATCTTCCCCCAAAAATATGTATATTTTTTGGGGGGGAGAAGACTGGAGTACCGTACCGGTAGTGTACCAAGCTCCATCAGCACGCGAATCCTATCTGCCATATTGCTAAACTCGTGAATGATGCCCATTTCGTATCCGACGGGTTTATGGCACAGCATCTTGCATAACATCATATACGTATGAGGTTGCACCACCTGCTACTTTGGTATGCGGCCGGTACGCAGTACCAAGCCGCGCGTTACGTCATGTACGTATGGGGTCACACCCGCTGCGCGTTGCGTATGCGACAAGTGCAGGCTGGCAGGCCCTGTGTTACGTTATAGACGTATGGTGTTGCGCCGGGTACGCCATTCCCTCATTTTTGTGTCTCAAAACTGTATCTAAATAAGTTTAAAGTGTACATAAGATCAAGCGATAATCTAAAATATTTTAAACATTTATATATTTCTAACTGTAATAAACTTATATTATGGTAAGTATATTTTCTCAAAATCGCGTTGAGTGCGGCCTCCTTGCGCGCCCGGTGCTGGATTGCCATGAGACCTTAAAAGAAAGCATTCGATTGGTTCATAACATTTCCCATTGTAACAGTTGGAGGACCCCAACCATTTTAGTCATTATCTCTACAGTGTTTGATGAGAAACACCTCTTCAGCTTAGAGAGCTTTTTTGAAAAGTTTTTTGCTGTGTTCACATATCTTATACTACACACAGCATGCATCGATCATCTTGATCAATATTCATGGTCTGTACATTAGCCTTCCATGTGTGATGGCCATGCATCTGAAACAGTACATCAAAAAACAAATGTGTGTTACACGATACCGCTTGTGTGTGTGTGCGCATTATTTTGCTGCCTTTCGGCCTAGGTATTGGTGGCTCGAAGGGGTATCATAAGCCACGGGCAGAGTGCACATCCTAGATCACATGTGACAAACAGTAAAGAGTAATGTGAAGTTTTGTGTTGCTGTATGCTCTGTTATCAGGCTTTACCAGTATAGTAGTATGTCATATGTGAGACTTTCACATTCACGTTTGACTTGCATTGCTTGACTGTAATGAGCGTTATCACTGTGTATGACGTAGTCTCACTGCTGATCCTCCCTCCATCCGAGCACATTCATATGTGTGCGCTGCTCGATAGCAATACTTTCAATATTATTGCACACCATCGACATGCGTGTCTGCGCATATCCACAAGCTTGACAATGACATGTGATGTTGGCTTTCAATGGTTTCAGACAGCATCTCATTAGCAATAGTTGCCGCCCTCCCGGTACATACTACATTAATGTACATTGTAAATTGCGGATTGTGCGACGTCAAAACTGCACGGGGACACACACATAAGTATACTTCCTGGCCAGGCAGGAACTGAACAACGCCCAGGTCCCCGGAATAATTATTCACACCCTTCTGCTGGCCTGGCGTACGCAAGCCCAGCCCACTCTGCGTACGTATAAATAGGATAACGAGGACACCACATGTCCCAGTTCTTCCACATTGCCTCAGGTGATATGGCCGCATGCACCTCGCATATCACAATGTGCACTAAAAAAAGGGATCCATGAAGTGTACACCATCCTCACAATCAAAACTCGAATTAAATCGTGAACCCTGCTGGCCGTCGCACAAGACACAACACACAACAATGACAGCAGGTGAGCAATGGCGCCTGGGTGCACAGGTGCTGCAATGGAGCGCGGTGCTGCCGGAGGGGTGGGGTGCATCAGCCTGGGCGCTCAGTTGCGAACAAGCAATGTGGCCGTGCAATATGATGTGATCTCTGACCTCATTCAGTCACATCTCTGTCTCATGATAAGGACCTGCTGGACCGTACTGTAGGCCTGAGCCAGCGGGCAACGCTGCCCTACAGACACGTCGCATTGGTTTTTTGGGCACTGTAGTGAGCTGATTACTCAGTGTACATGCACACAGGCTTGCTCCACTGCATTACACGTGCACATTATGCTTTTAACATGCGCTCTGTCCCTTTGTATGTGAACGTTGGCATAACATATTATTATTTGACCTTGTGTATTCTTGTACACTCCATCTCCTCTTTGAACCACGATTACCACTAACAGTTGGTAGATCGTACTTCAAGAAGGAAGGATGCACTCAACTGGTGTTTTCTATTAAGCTTGAAATAAACCTTCATTTACCTCAAGACGTTTCCAGCATTATATTATTTCTCCCTTTTCAGACACTGAGTTGGTTGCGCCAAAATGGGCGGAGCGGGTGCTCAGCCCATGATGATGCCCTGGGCATTCTGATGCCTTTCATTGTGGTATCAAGACACCGTCCCCGACCGGAGACCAGCTGTGCCACCCTGAGAGAGGCACCCCGGAGTAGGAGCTCGCACTTGCACGCAGTTGGACAAACCGATGGTGGCAGGTGAGCAGTGAAGCCTCGGTGCGCAGGAGCTGCAATTGAGCACAGTGTGGGGGAAGGGGCTGGGGTGCAGCAGCCTGGGTGCACAGGTGCAGGCAAGCGATGTTGCCATAGATAATAATGTAATCTCTGGCCTCATTTATTACTCTGTTTCATTTTAAGGACTTGCTGGACCTCACTCTTTCTCGCGGACCCCAGCATCTCAGACACACGGGTGACGAGAGGTGAACAGTGAGGGCTGGGTGCAGTAGGCCGACGCTCTGTCTCTTCCTCCCTCTGTTCTTTTGACTCTCCCTCCCCTTCTCCCTTCCACCCACTCGCTCTCTGTCCCATTCTCACTTTCTTCCTTTCATTATGACTACCTTTCTTTTTTTCTTGGACATGGCACACATACTTATCTTTCTTTTATGTCTTGCAGGTTTTGTACGCTGCTTCCGGAGGAGTCCCACCCACTTATTTCATGTTATTCTGTTGTTTCTTTGAATAAAGTTGCGTTTCAATTTATTTTTGTTGTTTTAATAAAGGTTATTTTTTTTACCAATAAATGAGTGAGTGTATCGGTCTTCTTTTTCTGACAACACTTGTCTGTAGTTTATTGTGAAAATCCGCAGTTGATAGGAGGTAATGAGGGAAAAATTTGTAATTTGGGGTGCACCTACCAAATATGAACCAACAGACTACTACATAAATGAAGCCTGGGTAATTCTACATTTGGAAGGTTTCTATGAGTGTATCACTTTATAACACCATGAGTACTGCCCGTGTGATTACAGAACCAATAAGGCACTGCCTAGGGCCACCGAGGCTTCTGGGACTGGTGAGGTCACCCTGCATATTTAAGTAAAGACCCGGAGTTGGCGATCCCCGGACTTGAGTTGGCCTCGCAGCCCCCGGAACAATTAGTAAACAATCTCGCTCATTTTCGTCCCCAGCGCCGGGAAACCTTAGGGTAGCTGTGCGCTCTACAAAAATAAATATAATAATAATAATAATACCCAGGGAGGAGGTGATCCCCGAGGCTTGTAAAACGTCTCTGTGCCCTCCCACGCCTAATTTACACGTGAGATTATGGTCCCCAGTGCTGCAGAGACCCCGCAATATAATATTAGGATTGGCCCCTGAACATAACCACCAGGGGGATCATTTAAATGAAAGGGTGAGAACCCGCTTCATTTTTTTTTCTCCCATTTTCTCCCATTTTTACCATCCGTATCTGCTTTATTGAAGCGATATGAGGTTTTCCTCCTCTCGCTTCAATGAGGCAAACAAGGATTTGCTATCACAGGGTGGAAGCCATGCTCCCGCCCTGTAATAGCAAACATAAATGTACCGCGGGTATACACCCTGGGACATTGTATGATCTGCGCCAGGCAGGTGGCGCTCCATAGGTCCAAGACGCATTGGTTACTGCATAACTACAGAATTACTAACACTACTTGCACACGTGTCGTACAGCGACCAGAGTGTAGTGAAGAGGCAGAGGAAGCCAAAAATCAAAAAATATAAATCCTACTAGAGGTCGTATGACATAGTTCGATGAGCCGATGACCCTGGGATGAGTAGAAACAGTTTCACGAAGAAAATGTGTCTTCAGCAGAACGCAAGGAAGCTCGAAATATTGGTGAGTGCTGCCTTCTTTTTACCTTCTCCTGCTCATCACCAAATGTATTTAGTGAAGAGGCAGACAGAAGTGGATCTGATAAGTAGATTTATTGCAGGAAAAGAAGACAGCTTAAACAGCCACCAACAGGAGCAGACATCAAGACAACCATCTTCTCCAGCACCGTGTACAAACTCCCCACGATTCCCCTCATGACAGCCCTACATTCTAACATTACATACTTACATTCTAGTAGCATTACATACTAACATTCTACTATGACTTACATTGGAATACTACACAGAGCACATGACCTTACAACAATGAGCTCATGGTTTCATCCACGAGTCTTGAGACCGGTAGGGGTGAGTAGTTCGATTCCCACTCCCTGAATTGTTTAAACGCAAACTAACACTACTTCCACTAGTATGCTACAGCACCTAGAGCACATCACTTTACAGCAATGAGCTCATGGTTTAGGCTCATGGTTTAATCCCAGAGTCCTCAGACCAGTAGGGGTGAATAGTTTGCGTCCCACTCCCTGTATAGTATAAACGCATACTAACACTACTTACACAGTTATACTACAGCGGACAATATACAACAGCGGCCAGAGCCCATCACTTTACAGCAATCACCTCATTTTGATCAACGAGTCTTCACACCGGTGGGCATGAGTACTTCGCTTCCCACTTCCGGTATATTATAAACGCACAGTAGGGGTCAGTAGTTCGCTTCCCACTTCCTGTATGGTATAAACGCCTACTAACACTATCTACACAGGTATACTACAAAGACCAGAGCACATCACTTTACAGCAATAAACTCACAGTTTAGGCTCTCGGTTTCATACCCAGGTGCAGCATCTCATCTCAGCACTATGTCACTCTGAGCAACACCGCACTTTCAGACCGGTAGGAGTGAGTACTTTGCTTCGCACTCCCCCACAGAGGTTACAGTGCTCCTATCCTCCTGTTTCCTACTCTTTGTGCCCTTTTTTTCCCTTACTCATTTCAATGGAATCACAAAATGGCTGCCATCACTTCCTAGTTGCAACAGCTCACAGCCAATAAGCAGCAAGCTTGTGCTCGTACCACCTCAGCCAATCGGATGGTAGAATTCCCAAATATCGATATCTGTAAATTTAGATATTTCTCCAATACTACTGAACGGATTTACACCAAATAAACATAAGGGTGCTTTCTAGACCAAGACCCTTCTTCCTGCAAAATTTGGGGTAATTCCGTTCACCCGTTCGACCTGTAGCCTTGTCTAAAGTTTCCTATGAAAATTGCAGGGAGAAAACATGTTTTGGGACCCCCTTTTTTCTCAGCCCCCCCCCTTGATGAATTCCTCCTGGTTTCCTCATTTCCCTGCCTCCTGGCCCCTCAGCCCCGCACTCTCGTTCGCCCCTGGTCCAAGCTCTCCCAGGAGCAATGGATCCATGAATTAGGTAAGAACACACCACTGCCCATCCCCTGTCTGGTGACAATGTGCAATAACTTCTGCAGTTGGATAGGTGACTCCCTGAACACTGTCCTCCCTAAAGTCAAGATCTCCAAAAAACGCGGCTCTACCAGCTCACCTTGGTACTCAGCCGAACTACGCATCCTGAAACAGAGGTGTAAAATTTTAGAGAGAAAATGGAGGAAAGACTTTGCAGCTGAAAGCAAGCGCTCCCAGAGGGATGCTATACGCAGTTATAGAGAAGCGATGAGGACAGCCAAGGCAACCTTCTACGAGATCAAAATTGAACAGGCTGCTAACTCCCCCAGAGAGACGTTTGCCATTATAAAAAAACTTCTCAAGCCTCCAGTCCCCCCTTATCCTGGTGGACCCCCTTGGAACTCGTTGTGAAAATCAAGCTGAGTTCTTCGACACCAAAATCCAGAACATCCTAAACACCCTTCCTCCACTGGACCTGCCAGTGGATAGGCTCACGGTCGCCCCATCTCCCACCACATGTCACCTGGACCATTTCCCCCCTCTCCTTGGAGACCCTCCTTTCACTTCTGCCCACTGTGAAAACAGATCACCTAGAGACCCGGCACCCATTAACGTCTTAGCCAAAATCGCCTCCACTATTGGTCGGACAATTACTTATATGATCAATACCTCGCTCGGCTCAGGCATTGTCCCCCCATTCTGGAAGGAAGCAATGGTTGAAACCCTTCTCAAAAAGCCTCATCTCGACCCTGCAGATATGGGCAACTACCGCCCTAGATCTCTCTTACCAGGAATCTCTAAAATCACTGAGAAACATGTAAACCAGGCCCTTTCGGAGTTCCTTGAGACCTCCAACCTGCTTCACCCCTCGCAAACTGGTTTCCGCCCCAGACAGAGCACAGAAACTGCTCTCCTAGCAGTTGTCAACGAAAACAGGAAACTGCTTGATGCCGGAGGCGCGGCAGCAATAATCCTACTGGACCTGAGCGCAGCCTTCGACACGGTGAATCGCCATGTCCTAATTCATCGCCTGGGCAAGGTTGGAGTGTCCAGCTCCGCCCTGAGCAGGCTGCCCTCTTTCTTGAAAGACCGCACGTTCCAGATCTTTGAAGATTGCGTAAGTTCCAAACCCAGCCCCCTCCTGTGTGGTGTCCCTCAGGGTTCGTTGCTAAGCCCGATACTTTTTAACATTTATATGGTCCCCCTGGCATCCATTGTAGCACCTTTTGGGATCCATATGGTTACCTACGCTGACGACACCCAACTGGTCGTAGCCCTAAATCAAACCGCCCTCTACTCCGTGACCTTGAATGCCTGTCTTACGGAGGTAGTAAACTGGGTGGGGTGATCCCAACTGAAACTGAAGGGGAGTAAGACGGAAATCATGACACTGGGTAACTTTGACAATGCCGCCCTCAGAACTATCCGGCCCGCTTGCATGGTTCCAGTCCCATCTCCTAAACCCGAAATAAAGAGCCTGGGCGTCGGGCTGGATCACAATCTGACGTTCCAAGCTTAAGCTAGCAAGACAGTGGCAACCTGCTTTGGCCTCATCAGAATGGCGAGGAAGGTGCTCCCCCTGCTCCCCCTCCAAGCCAAGAAAACCATGATCCAGTCCATACTGCTCTCTAGACTGGATTATGGCAATGCGCTCTACCTAGGCTCCCCCGCCTTCGTAATTAACAAACTACAGATCATCCAGAACTACGCAGCCAGACTGCTGACGGGAATGCCAAAACTGTCCTCTACCAAACCTGGCCTGCATTTCCTACACTGGCTGCCAGTGAGAGAGCGAATCAACTTCAAATCCCTTTGCATTGTCCACAAATCACTCATGGGGCTAGGCCCTCCCCTGGTCCTACCCATGGTGCAGCTTTATAAAGCTAGGAGACATCTGCGCTCGGATGACCTCCACCTCATCGCAATCCCCAGTATTAAATGTGCCAGAAGTGGTGGCAGGCTTTTTTCTCTGAATGCCGGCAGACTTTGGAATTCTCTGCCTCTCCACCTCCGGACTGAACCCAGTCACCGCTCTTTTAGGAAACAGCTAAAAACCTTCCTTTTTCCCTAAGGCACCCTCTCGTTCTGTCATCCGGACCAGTAGGTCAGTCTCAGCGCTGGGAGGCCTCCGGGTAGCCATGCGCTTTATAAATGCCCTTTTCATTTCTCATTTCTCATTTCATTCACCTATGGTGACTGCCACTAGGTAATATACACAGACTTTGTATCTGATGTCAACCCCATTATCATCGATACCACCATTAAGATCATGATTTAGCCTATACATTATCCATTTTTGACACCCCCAGGTTTGAGGGGATAGTTGGAATCTGTTTCAATTCCTTATTGAATAGGGCGAAGAAAAACACATCTGGGATACAGCTGTGTTGCATAACTGTGAGTACGCCCAAACCAAGTAATAGAAAACATCAATGGACCAAGGAACAGTGATTTAGGAGCATCAAGGTCAAAGTATGAAGAGCTCCGTACCTCAAGCCCCAAACAGATACATTCATCTTCTAGAGGGAGCGTCTAAGGATGACTGGCTGGTTGTTGGCACACTTGGAGTATACAGTTAGCATTAGATTGTGATGCAATGTGGTGACATAACGAAACAATACAGCTAGTACATACAAAAGGAAACCTAGTGTACCGAAACCCACAGGCGCAGAAACTGGGTTGTGTGGGTGGAGGCTGGAGGAGGAAACGACAGGGGGAATGCAAGGAGATGTAAACTTACCAGTTTCCACGACAGGGTGATGGGTGTGTCCAGGGTGTTAGCCAGTGGGGCTCGGATTGCAGACCAGAAAGCCCACAGATTCGGACACAGGTAGAGGATATGAGGTATGTCAAAATCTGAGCTGTGACATCTCCAGCAGTCCGCATGATGTAGTAGACCTGTGGAATGTAGTTTCTTGGGCTTCCAGTACAAATCTTGAAGTGTCCTGAAAAGGGTGAGTTGCATCCCAGAGTCCTACGTCCCTCTTTCTAGTTCACGATAACTTCTCTGCAATCCTCCTATGAAAGATCTGTGTGCAAGAGGTCCTACCATTTAGAGCGTAAATGGGTAAGGAGAGGTTGGGAGTCAGTCTTTTTCTCCTCTCCTTGCTCAGGTGGGATTCTGTGATTTTCATTAGCGCCGGGACGCCTCTTCGCTGGGGCAGCTGTTTGCGCTTTACCAAAACCTTAGAATAGAATAGAATGGTGCATGATCAAGCATTAGATACCTGAGATCACACCTTTTAAAAGGCCCCAGTATTTCAGATACTGAGGAATGACGTAATCAGGGACATTCCATGGTGGGGCATCCAATATATAGCGGAAAACATGCTTGAGCCGTAAGTATCACCATTTTGGGATCTGAGGGAGAAGGAACTTTTCCTGCAGAGATGGACCCTGCCGAAAGAAGCTGGTCAATCATTAATATCTCTCTGGATCGCACACCTTCCGAACTATGGGACAGTTCTCTACAAGTATTGTGGCATTGTGCCTGATTGCTGCACCACTGTGAATGCAAGCATCTATAAAGAACAGTTTGTGAGAGCACTGCCACCCCTGAGGGGCAGCAAGTAGCATCGGCTTAAGGATATGCTGGTGGGTTGGGCTCGGACCATATATGTGATGGAGTCCGGGGCCATTGTGCATCAACTGTTGTTCAATGGACAACCAGAATGGGGGGGTTTTATGTGTCAGCAACAAGTAAGTCGGTTGGGACGGTAATTGAAATCTGGGGAGTACGGAGATTCTTGTGGTAGTGATGTCAGGAATTTGTGAACTTGCAATCAGTTGCATCCTATTGAAAGTGCCCTTCTGTTGTGAAGAGGTATGTAAGCTGAAGTAAGCAGAGGAAACCACCTGGACAGGTTTGTTGTGCTAATAACCTAGTGACCCATTAGTAGACAGTCCCATGGCCATGGTTGCTTTGGTATGGCTTCTGCTCAAGAAATGTGTTTCATGCAGTAGGGTGATATGCTAGTCAAGGGAGATATTTATGTTAGACTACACATTTAGGATAAACTAAAGAAGATAGCTGAAAGACATCACATCCGAATTCGTTCGTTCATCATATTTGCACATTTATGTGAAACATTGATGCTGGTGTGCAGAGTTGCAGAAACAGCGTTCTATTGCATGAGCTTGCATGAGCCACCTTCAACATCATCTCACAGCCATGAATTAAAGATGTCCATGAGGTCAGCCCATGGCAAAGACTTTTATTTTGTTCACAGCTCTTTTAGATCGACAGTTTTTAGGGCTGTGTCAGAGCCCATCTGGATTCTGAGATAACCCGAGAAGGCATTCTTGAGTTCGCAATTATATTCAACCTGTGGATGAATTATGTTATTTCTTTTGGTAGTAGGTAATTCTAGTTTCATGGAAAGGCGAGTATTTCAGTGTGCACTGAGCTTTCTTTGATGTTCTGCTTGACACTGCGTTCGATATGGGGATATTCTGCTAGATAAAAAGAATGTACTATTTACAATGTAAGAAATTATTTTCTTGTCATTAAAGCCACTTGCCCCTTGCCATCAAAAAGTCTTAACCCTGCCTACATTCATTGTGACTAGTTAATGCACCACAATGCCTTGAGTAGCAGAACGACATCAGGTAACCCCTGAAATCCAATGACATCCCAGCTTTGACCGCGTGTCTCACCTCTAGTTCGTAGTTGCTGCTAAAGGGCATTTGAAAGAGTGAGGAGTGGAAACTACAGATAGCAAGAAGGCATTTTAAAGACCAGATTACCAAATCCTAATACGGCCTTCATAGTCCTTACGACCAGAGGTAGCAGGGCAGTGCAAGAGGCACCAAAGTGCAAGCCAGTGATATATTCTATTAATGGCTACCCTAGATTGATTACTATATGTATACTATACTTAGCATTCTAGTGGGTATTTGTTGATGTCCTGGTGATAATTGTGAGTTCCTGGGCTGTACCAGTGAATACAACTACACATAAATGCCACAAGCGCAGGCACGGAGAGTTAAGAAGTGATTTGTATCAGGGAAAGCACAGCCTTGAATGATGAACACACGGTGAGTTCTACTTATTCAGGCAGTGATACAAAGGATATTGATTGTTATGTGCCTCGCCACACAAGGAACAGAGATGTTTCACCTCCTCCAACTGCCATTGGATTATTTATCAACATGACGTCTTTGGAGGGTGTGTGGTCGGGGTTGGAAGAGGGCTTAATGGTCTTTCCCACAAGGTCACCCATCCTAACGCTGCTTGTCTGGACCATGCAGTGCTTGCCCTCCTACCAATACTATTGTACTACCATCCGCTAATGATACCCCTTGTGTTTTATTAAATTAATATTTTTGATCAAGTCAGGAAGATGTACAATTGTATAGAGTGCAAATCATGAATTGAAACGTCTCAATTTCAATTCCATAAAGTAGGAATCCTGCTGAAAAACATCTTCATGGATACGAAAATTCAAAACGGTAACTTCATTGAGGAAGTCAAACTCATTTATATGTCTGCAGAAAGGGATCCTTACTGCATTTTCCTAAGAGATTAATTTAATTGCCTTTATGAAACAATGATATCGCCTTCAATATGGTTTAGCAAAAGCTAGGACTTAAAGGCTAAGTATGAAAAAGCTATTTATTTAAGATTTCCATTTTAATAAAGTAAAAATGGCCTCGTCTAAAGCTGATATCGGAATCTATTGTCACAGGAGTTAGTTTCGACCTAGTCAAATTCAAAATCAACAGAGAACCTCGCAGGTTAATGAATCTCGGTATTGACAGAAGGGAAGATATGATGTGTGTATGCACAGGCAAGGCAAGGAATGCAGAGAGCATTTAGAGAATATTAAAAGAGAAAGAACTGAGGTGAGCTGCAGATTTGAGGTAAATCAGCTAAAGCGATGCCTCGTTAGAAATAATGTAGGCCATTAGGGTATGTTATGTTAAGGATTAATTGCAAAGAAGAGACTCAACGCCAAAGGCCTCAGCAGCCCATGAAGTGTTTGCCCCCCGTCCCCCCCACGAAGAGAAAAATGAACAGCGATTAATATCGTAGGGCATTAAGACCGTCATAATGAGTGCCTCATTTTATTCCGATGTTGTACAGGGATTGGAATCACACATTTAGCCCTAATCACAGCATTTCCCCTGGTTTTCTCAGGTGAATTGTGACAGGTCAAACCCACAGCCATTTACTGGAGAAAATCCTCATTAAAAGCCGTTGTATGTGGATTTTGGTGTTGAAAGAATCATAATCCACGTTATTTCCACTTAGATGGGACAGGAGTTATTTACCGGACCAGATAAACACCGATTCGATGAGTATCAGATTTTACCGGGTCAATGTATATCTCTTCCATAATTTGGCCAATCAAAATGAAGGCTTTAGGAAGGACCATTTGTAACTGTTTGGTACTGGGAAGGAAACATCAATTAGATGTGCGCAACATTTTGAATGAGGAATTAGATATGAATACATATAAAAAAAGTGAATCAATGTACAATGTTATATTAAAGTTGCAGTAATATAACAATATCAAGTTAAAAAAAAAAATATGGTGTGCCTTTCGTCCCTCACACATGACTTTTGTTGACAAGCATTGGCAAAGTCAATAGGTCTGGCTTTCTCTGGTGTAATAGTTAATTTATTTAATAAAAGCATATGCCACGAAATAAAAATAATTAAAAACATGTAGCCACCTAAACATAGATGCCATATGCTCGCAATTAAAAGTGTTAAATGAAAAAACATTTTCTCAGGTGGCCAGTTTACTAGTGATGTTTTTCTTAAATAACAAGCCTTGCATTCATGCTATGCATTTTTAATATTATTTGTGAGGGCACAAGTGAAAACAAATCACGACCAAACCAATAACTCAAATTGGAGGCAGTTACAGTGTTACAGAGACACTTAAACACTTGATTCCAGCAACTTTATTACGATGGTAAATACATCGGCATCTAACTTGACATCATATGTGCACGCAAAATACGGTATTTAGAGTTATTATGTACAAATAAAGAAACACGTTGAAGCTGCTTTGCCACTGAGGAGAATGGAACTATTTGTATGCGGATCTGAACCATGTGCACAGACTATTTGCAATAACTCAAATTGAAGGACACCAAAGGGCAAAGTGGGGTGTCCCATTGTGCCATGCAGCATGCTTAAAGTGAGTGAAAACAAAATGTGAATACTTTTAAAAGCCAATACTGTCTTATAGGCCAGACCTACAAAGGATACGAAGTCCGTGCAGAGGGGTTTCCCTACAGTTAAAAGCTGAGCATAAGTATTACATAGAACAATATTCATTTTTTAGGAGGAGTTCATAAGTAAAGTTAAAAAAAATGCAGATAAGCCAGAGAAGGCTATGGAGATGCTAAATAGAGGGGTGCTACAGAAGTTAAGGAGGAGCTGAGGTAGGAAGGGGTGAGAGATGACACGAAAGATTAACTTGAGTAGCCAGTAGAGGGTAGAGAATGATGATGGGGAAAAAAGATTCATTGTTAAAAACAGGGTTGTGTGAAGTGGCAAGGTTTGCCGGTTTGCAAATTCGCAGAATAAATAAATGTCAGTTTTGCTAAGTGCAAAAATTACAAAATATTTTTAATAATAAATAAATAAAGTAACCAAAAAGGTGTCATTTGCTGCAGTGGAAAAGTTCTTGCTGAGTGAGATGCATGGAGCAGTATACACTCATCTGTTTAGTTGGAGGAGCAGCCCTCTCTCAATTTCTAACACTGTCAAATGCCAAAGGGCGGACTTTTGTGAAAGAGCCGTAGACGTCGCTGAGGGCAACAATTATGTGTCCCTGTTTCCATTTACGTTACAGAGAGGGAACCCAGATCTCTACACCCTGAAGTCCCATCCATGTTGGGGTGAATATCTGCTAAAGGAACTAGGCAAAGTTATGCCAATCTGTGGCACATTGTCCTCACTCCAAAGCAGACCGAAAGTGCTCAGGTCTAAAGTGCTTTCGAATTGCTATCCATACTAATATTATAAAGAGAGAGCCCAAACCTTTGAGGCGGGTAATCTCAATAACCACAGCTCCAATCACAACACCCAATACAGCGTTGGAAAGGGCAGTTGGAGCAGAAGGACATAGGCTATGCAGACGGCCACCATATAAATTTTTTTTAAATTGTTTTTATGAACTTTTCAAGAAACAGTGGTGTTCATCACAATCATACAGTGCAAGACATACAATTGTACTGTAGGACACCATATACATTTAAAAGGTAAAAGAACCGTGCCAGCAAAGTAGTCCCTTGTGGGCGTGTCTGCGTTGTGCTGTGGGCGTGGGCTGGGGGCGTGACTAACGCTGGGGGTGTGTGGTACGGCAATCACATCGTGGGCTGTGGGCGTGTGCTGGGGGCGTGACAAATGCTGGGGGTGTGACAAACGCCGGGGGCGTGTGTCCGCCCTTCATGCCATGCGAGTCGTACATACAAGTGCCAATTACGTTGCTGTGCAGCATCAAGGGGCACGCTGGGGGGGGTGACACGCTGGGGGCGTGAGAAACGCTGGGGGCGTGTGTCCAGCCTTTCATGCCATGTGAACGCAATTGTACCACATCAAGGGGCACGCTGGGGGCGTGGGAAACACTGGGGATGTGAGAAACGCTGGGGGCGTGTGCTACCTTCCACCCTTCATGCCATGTGGGTCGTACATTAATCAGAAGATCGTCTGCTGTGGCAGTGAGCTGGGGGCATGACAAACACGTTCAGCTGGAGGCCTGGTAAGTAACATTACTGCAGCCTCTCCTGCGCGCTGTTACTGAACTCTCTCATTCAACGAAATTAGACGCACCTGCTACCATCAACCAGGGCTCTAGCCGGGCTCAGGCGGCGGATCAGTACACTAATTACACGCACCTGATAACATCAACCAGGGCTGCAGCTGGGCCTCAAGTATGGGAACACGCGCCTGCTAACATCAAACAGGCCTGCATCTGGGCCTCAAGCGGGGGAACACGCAAATGAGCATGTCTGCGGTGACAATTACTGCAGCCTCTCCTACTCGCTGTCACTGAACTCTCTCATTAAACGGATTTACCCACGGCTGATAACTCTCTCATTCAATGACATTACACGCGCCTGCTAACATCAACCAGGGCTGTAGCTGGGCTCAGGCGGCGGATCGCTACACTAATTACACGCGCCAGCTAACATCAACCAGGGCTGCAGCTGGCCCTTCTCCGTCCCCATTCTAATGAAACAAAAAATGTCTACCGCAAGATTTTAAAATAAATTGCCCTTGCCAAATACACATATTACACACATTCTATTTCATACCCGGACAACGACGGGACGGGCTGCTATTGTTTAAGATATTTCAGGTTACATAAACAATAATGATTTGACGGGACAATTCCTTATGGAGAATAATAGCCTGATACTTAGTAGCATTTGGCATTTCCACACTCGAAAAGCTGGATTCTCCTAACTCTCACAGTAGCCATTATAATGTCTGCAATAAAGCGGAACGGCTAGTCATGGTTTTTATGGAGAATGGCACAAATATCGAATCCTAAAGGTCATGTGACATAACAATTTTGTCAAGGATATTGTGACTAGTAAAATGTAGCGGACCTAATTATCGAAGGTAATAATACATCTTTTTTCGTTTATACTAATTTTTTTAGAATATCGCTTTATAAATATATATATCAAAATGCACGGGGTGTTACAGGAAGAATCTCGACGAGCCCACTGGTCGAGTCAAAAGGTATTTAATTAGGCAGAGAAAGACGCGTTTCAACCAGAGCCGTGGTCTTTCTCACATGACCACTTCCTGGGTCAAACACACATTTTAAAGGCACATACACTTAGGTAGACACCACGTGATGTGTGCATAAACATAGAAGAAAAGGAAAATGTATACAAAGTTGCACAATCGTTTTCATGATGCTCGTAAATTATCAAAAATCGGTTACAATGTTACAGTGATGTTCGGTATAATAATTGCCTGCTTTTCACAGCGATACAGTGATATAGGTTCTCATAGCTTATTAAATCATCATAATGCATGTATTAGTTGAATCAGATTACCCTGTGTAAAATCTTCCCCACTTAATAGTGTATAGGATGCCAGACATATGGTGTGTGGTGATGGGAGATCGATAAGACAAAATAAGTTAGGCTTTAGTCTTATGTAGGATATACTACCCATCGGTAGTTTCCCTTTGTGACACAATACCTATTACTGGTGCATGTACTACCTAAATGGAATACATCGGTGCATCAGAGTATGTAAATATATGTATTTATATATATATATTTATTTATATATATATATATATATATATATATATATATATATATATATATATATTCACTGAAAAAACCATAGGTTATAGACCATATATAGTTAGGAATTAGCATTTAAAAAACCTTATTTTACTCACACAAAACCATTGAAATTCCATATATAGTTAGTTGCACTAACTATATATCGCGCACCCGCAATCCACTGCTGATCATGTCACATATTACATCATTCATGACATGGTCAGTGACATCACTGATGACATCACTGATGACATCTCAAATGACATCACTGATGACATCACTGATGACATCTCATTTGACATCATTCTTGTGCTAATACGATAAACCTCTTCAGACTCTAATATAACCTTAGATACACTCAGTGTATACAGACACTCACACACTGTCACTCATCCATGGAGTTACTCACACACCTAGTCAGTCATGCAAAGAAACAATCTCACCTCCATTTCCTTAACTATACAGTTATACACACCTTACTTATTCAAGCATATACTAACACATATTTACTCTCTTACACAATCCCTGATACAAGTTCACAATGATCCATACAGCCACTCACACATTCAGTGGCTCTCATGCACAGTTAATTATATATGCCAACTCTCACATGTACTGTGTTTTACATATGTACTTACTATGACATGTAGCATTGAGATATCCATTCACTCATCAATACACTCATGCACACAGTCAACTGCCCATGTAGCTGTTTCCACATGCACTCTTGAACTCATACACCTAGTGAATCAACTGCTGACACATCTATGCACAGAGTCACACACCTCCCAGCCACCCCCACACAAACTCAATCTCCCATACAAATACTTGGGCAACCAATCAATAACACATATAGCCTCTCGTATAGCTAATGATCAACACATGCAGCAGTTTACCTCACAACAGACATACTGATGCACACATTCAGACTGTTTAGTCACTAACCCATGCATTTAGTACGACACATTTATTCACTCACTCACAGTCAGTCACGCACCTACTAAATCCTTCATCCAGACACTTATACATCCACTCATTCTTCAATATATCAAACATATTTAAACTTTACAGAAACACACAGTCACTGGATGATGTCATCAGTGATGTCATCAGTGATGTCATTTGAGATGTCATCAGTGATGTCATCAGTGATGTCATTTGAGATGTCATCAGTGATGTCATCAGTGATGTCATTTGAGATGTCATCAGTGATGTCACTGACCATGTCATGAATGATGTAATATGTGACATGATCAGCAGTGGATTGCGGGTGCGCGATATATAGTTAGTGCAACTAACTATATATGGAATTTCAATGGTTTTGTGTGAGTAAAATAAGGTTTTTTAAATGCTAATTCCTAACTATATATGGTCTATAACCTATGGTTTTTTCAGTGAATTTTCAAGGTTTTGTAAATGCTAATTCCTAACTATATATGGTCTATAACCTATGGTTTTTTCAGTGAATTTCAATGGTTTTTTAATAGCAAATATCATAAGCTGTCGAATGTCAAGTACGTGGTAAGTGAAAACATTTTCGTGTTTATGCACACTGATCTGCTTTGAATGGTGCCCCCCCCCCCCTCATTTCTATTAGGAGTACTCTCTCTTTGCAGATAGTGAAAGGTAGTTAACGCAGGCCTTTGCCCCCATTGTAATCCGTCGTGCCTGCTTCTCTCTCCATTTGATTGATTGTTATCCAAGTATTTACTGTTTTAGAATTAGTTCTCTTTGGTTCATTCTCTATTTACAAACAAACACAGAGTCGCAATACTCTGTTTAGTCTTTGCAGATAACGAAAAATCGTGTAAAAAAAAAGAAAAGGAATCGAGCAAAATCAGTAGGCCACTAATGGGATTTCTTTTTGACCTCGCTAAAATAGAAACATTAGGAACAACCCCTCATGACAAATACAAAACTAGTGAGATGAACTGAACTCCACACAATGATGGCTGCAAAACAGCTCGGCTCCGCCACCCACCCCGCCCAAAATAACGATAAAGAACGGCTGCCATGATTGGTTGCGGAATGACCACGACGGAGCTACAAAATGGTGCTGCTCTCATGCTAACCCCAGCTTCAGTCTGAAACATCCAGAAACACTGTAGACTACCAATTCGATCAGTTCCGGTAGCGCCCCAATGTAACCCGGTAGAGAAGAACTAGCCCTCCCCTCTTTGACTGATGGTTCTTGTTGCCTGTCCCTTCTGTTGTCATTTAACAGAACTATTTAGCCTGCTGAAAGGGGTTGTGTTCCGACCGCTGGTTGGTGGAGACATTTTGACTATATTCTGTACCTGCGTTGTCGCGTAATGCGTCATATGACGCGCCGCGTTAGCGCATCCGGAAGTCATCCGGGGCGCGCAGCGCGTAACGTAAGCATAACAAGTCATGTGACTTGTTAATAAAACTTTTCATTGGTTCATTTTACTTTTCTTATTGTAATGATGAAAGGCTTGGTCATATGACCTAAAAATTACGCTTTTCATTACTTCCGAACATTATTTTTTCTTAAATATATGTTATAATGTTCCAGGCTAATGTACTTTCCCGGAAATTTTACAACTGTCCTGCAAGTAAAATATATTCTTTTTTCGAGAAAAAGAGCGTTTCTTCGTCCCATGACGGAGCCGTTGAGCAAAAGAGGGTCGACCTGCTGTCTTAGTCGCCGATAAGCCTGAATATGAGATTCTTATCGATCACTTTATGTTGCAGGAATAGAAAACACAACAGCCCTTGACCATTTATCTTTACTGCGTTCCTTCGTATTATACCTTTTACCCTTCATGTAATTGGTCTGCTTTATTTCACTTGCCTTTTAATGATTCTAAAACAGTCACTATTATTAAAAACTTTACCAATGTATATACTACTACCATGTTTTCTTTTAAAAACCTTTATTGTGAAAATTTCATTATACAAATACGAGCCTATAACCACGTGGGCCTGCCACAGAGCAAACTGTAATCGTATATGATGAATAGACATTTACACTGTAGAGGAACGTAACGGGCGAGCCATTAGGTTGCAAGAACTAAGGTGTCTAACAGTTACGGAATCGGTGGACGTACATTTTATAATTAAAATACGACAGGGCCAGTTACAATAAAATTATCTAGATATACATTTGCGGGCAAGTACCATGGGTGACGTTAATTCGAACTTTCAACAGTACAGTAATCAATAACACATCAGAACTTAATATCAATAGGGATGTCGAAATATTCAATCAATTCTCGTCCCCGCCCGCCATGTGCTTCAAAACTGCATACGTATCTCGTGATTTCAAGGTTCTGCAACCAGTACACAACAAGGAGTTACGAGTCCCATTTATTCCGGCGCCATTTTGGGCGAGGACGGGCAGGTCCAGGATATAGTCAAAATGTCTCTACCAACCATCGACTATGATGATGTTCATATGCTGTATTTATTAGAGTAACACTCATCTGTCCACATGAAATTAATTTGCCACAATCTAAACATGTCATTTTAATCTTTCCAAAGTTCTTCTAAATATTTGGGACCGTTTCCCTTGCCTCTGAAGCTCTCAGTGCCACTTCTTTGATGAATGTACTAGCAGGTCAGGGGTTCTCCTCCAAATCTCTCTTTTATGCAGCACTATAATTAATTGGTGCCACCTCTCCATATGACGATGCATGGTATAGTTACCACAACTATATTTTTTTTCGGTTCCTCTGGAGAGTTCATCGTGGCAGATGAAGCGTGTAACGTACCGGGCATTTACCTTTTTTTGCATGTACAGGAAAGGAAAAAAAAATCGAGCGTCCGAGTTCTAAGGTGTCCCAGGGCCATTTTAGTGGACCAGGCCCAAATCCAAAGAACAGGCCGCCATTTTGAGAGTCCTCTTGCAGCCGCCTGTCGCTGTAGCATCAAGAGCAGCCGAAACTCAGCTGAATGGCAACTGAAACGGTAAAGGGGCGCCCCACTACAGCAGACGAGCCTCCACCTAGGAAGGCCCATTCACGCCGGCTCCCCCCCCCTTCGGGCACCCCACGCCGTTATTCGGAGCAGTATTGTAGGATGGCCACACCAGTGCGGCAACTTGCTAGACATCACCTCGGTGGTAACCGAATCTCAACGCCTTGTGGTGTCTCCTATTCAGAAAACATTGTTATGCTGCCTTCGACCTATTCGCCGCAAGTGCGCACACAACTCAACTGCATAGCTTGCTAGACACCACCTCGGTGCCATCCGGATCTTGGAATGTCAGCACCTTTTGGTGTCTTCTCTTCAGAAAATATTATTGCGCTGCCTTTGGCCCCATTCGCACATCAGTCCGCTACTGACGCCATCTCACAGGCTAATGGGGCGCCCCACGCCGACTTTCAGCATTGTAGAATAACCACACCAGTACAGCAACTTGCTAGACATCACCTCGGTGCCATCCGGATCTCGGCGCCCCACTGCAGATGAAGTGCCTCTCAACTATGAAACCACCACGGTGACATCCGGATCTTGGCGCGTTGTGCTGCCTTCGGCCTATTCGCACATCGGTCCGCTACTGACGCCATCTCACAGGCTAATGGGGCGACCCACGCCGAGTTTCAGCATTGTAGGATGACCACACCAGTACAGCAACTTGCTAGACATCACCTCGGTGCCATCCGGATCTCGGCGCCCCACTGCAGATGAAGTGCCTCTCAACTATGAAACCACCACGGTGACATCCGGATCTTGGCGCGTTGTGCTGCCTTCGGCCTATTCGCACATCGGTCCGCTACTGACGCCATCTCACAGGCTAATGGGGCGACCCACGCCGAGTTTCAGCATTGTAGGATGACCACACCAGTACAGCAACTTGCTAGACATCACCTCAGTGCCATCCGAATCTTGGCATCTCAACGCCTAGTGGTATCTTCCATACAAAAAATATTGTTACGCTGCCTTTGGCCCCATTCGCACATCAGTCCGCAACTTAGACACCACCTCGGTGCCATCCGGATCTTGGAATGTCAGCACCTTTTGGTGTCTTCTCTTCAGAAAATATTATTGCGCTGCCTTTGGCCCCATTCGCACATCAGTCCGCTACTGACGCCATCTCACAGGCTAATGGGGCGCCCCACGCCGACTTTCAGCATTGTAGAATAACCACACCAGTACAGCAACTTGCTAGACATCACCTCGGTGCCATCCGGATCTCGGCGCCCCACTGCAGATGAAGTGCCTCTCAACTATGAAACCACCACGGTGACATCCAGATCTTGGCGCGTTGTGCTGCCTTCGGCCTATTCGCACATCGGTCCGCTACTGACGCCATCTCACAGGCTAATGGGGCGACCCACGCCGAGTTTCAGCATTGTAGGATGACCACACCAGTACAGCAACTTGCTAGACATCACCTCGGTGCCATCCGGATCTCGGCGCCCCACTGCAGATGAAGTGCCTCTCAACTATGAAACCACCACGGTGACATCCGGATCTTGGCGCGTTGTGCTGCCTTCGGCCTATTCGCACATCGGTCCGCTACTGACGCCATCTCACAGGCTAATGGGGCGACCCACGCCGAGTTTCAGCATTGTAGGATGACCACACCAGTACAGCAACTTGCTAGACATCACCTCAGTGCCATCCGAATCTTGGCATCTCAACGCCTAGTGGTATCTTCCATACAAAAAATATTGTTACGCTGCCTTTGGCCCCATTCGCACATCAGTCCGCAACTTAGACATCACCTCGGTGCCATCCGGATCTTGGCATCTCAGCGCCTTGTGGTGTCAGTCAGAAAATATTGTTGCGCTGCCTTTGGCCCCATTCGCACATCGGTCCGCTACTGACGCCATCTCACAGGCCAACGGGGCGCCCCACGCCGACTTTCAACATTGTAGGATGGCCACAGAAGTGCGACAACTTACTAGACACCACCTCGGTGCCATCCGGATCTTGGCGCGTTGTGCTGCCTTCGGCCTATTCGCACATCGGTCCACTACTGACGCAAACTCACAGGCCAACGGGGCGCCCCACGCCGACTTTCAGCATTGTAGGATGGCCACACCAGTGCTGCAACTTGCTGGACACCACCTCGGTGCCATCCGGATCTTGGCGCGTTGTATTGCCTTCGGCCTATTCGCACATCAGTCCGCTACTGACGCCGCCTCACGTGCCAACGTATTTTCTCCGCATTTTATACCCTATGCCGCATAACAGGTCATGTGACTTGTTTATAAAACTTTTCATTGGTTCATTTTACTTTTGGTTTCCTAATGATGGAAGACTTGATCATATGACCTAAAAACAACACTTTTCATTGGATGAAAACTTTTTTTTCCCCCCAAACGATGAAAGCCCCACCTTGTTTCTGGATGTTTCAGACTAAACTGGCGTCAGCATGAGAGCACCACCATCTCGTAGCTCCGTCGTGGTCATTCCGCGAGCAATCATGGCAGCCGCTCCCCACCAGAAGCCTGCAGGAGTCAGGGCCCCCAAAACTTTTGATGAATTCTCAAGGCGGAGGGGACGCTTTCGAGAATGGGGTCCAAGACCTAGCAGACAAGCGTCCGATTTCCAAGGTGTCCCAGGGCCATTTCAGTGGACCACGCCCAAAAAGGAAAGAGCCTGCCGCCATTTTGAGAGTCCTGTGGCAGCCGCCTATCGCTGCACCGCAAGAGTGGGCGCAACTCAGCTGAATGGTGGATTTTGACACAGTGGACCAAAAGCGGACGGAATGGCAACTGAAACGGTAAAGGGGCGCCCCACTAAAACAGATGAGACTCCACCTGGAGAGGCCCGTTCACGCCGCCTCCCCCGGGGCGCCCCACGCCGTTATTCGGAGCAGCATTGTAGGATACCAAAACCAGTGCGGCAACTTACTGGACATCACCTTGGTGCCATCGTTCTGCTGCCTTGGAACTATTCGCACAACAGTTTGCTACTGATGACCCACCCCCCGCGACGCCCCACGCCGTTATTTGCTGGGTGGCAACTTACTAGACATCACTTTCGTGTCATCTAGATTTCGGCGCGTTCTGCTGCCTTGGAACTATTCGCACAACAGTTTGCTACTGATGACCCACCCCCCGCCGGAAATCTGGACGTTGTGCTGCGTTGGGACTATTCGCACAGCCGACCGCTACTTCGTTGTTTTTCCCTAAAAATGTTTATATGTTATTACTATTTTTGTTTTCTTGTATATATTTATAAATTATTAAAGTTTTATAATCTTACTACTTTGTCGGAGTGCTATATATTTTTAATGTGACACATAATTGTAAAAACTTTGATGTACAAAGAGTCATCCCTGGAATCTTCCGCTTCACGCTCGGTCCCCTCCCCAATCACAATACAGGATGGTTTTCAGATAATAGCAACGCTTCTGCTGTGACGGATCTCATCGAGTGTGGGCCTTGATCTACTATAACTCCTTTGAAGAGGGGTGATTCTTTACAGCTGTGGCCATAAACTACATCTGCAGGGCTAGCTGATAGCCTAGGACCGGCCTGGACAATCGGACACAGAGGAAAAGGAGTGTCAGAGGGTGCGGTAGTGAATAGGGCGAAAGGGAGGTGTCGGGCGGGCACAGGGTGTGATTCTCAGGGAAGAGCAGCGCAGATGGGGGGAGGTTTATTACCCATGCATAAGACAGAGAGCGGGGGTGACCACTGCCTGGGTGAGATGCTTGCGAGGGTGGGGAGCCATGCTAAGGATCGACAGCGTGCACAGAGTGGGTCTGGTCAAGGCATCTAAAATGGCTGCCGTGCACGACAAAAGTGTGGCATTTGAAAAAAGACAAGATGGCGCAGACAATGTTTTTCAACACTTCCTGATTTCCTTCGAATCGAACGTTAACAGACGTTGGGGCATATTACCAAAGTTAAGCGATATTTATCCCTAACGATGCATTGCAAAGATTTTTTTACCGTCAGAAATTATCGCAGATAAACCTTGCTATTATCAAGGTTTATCGCAAATACGATAAAAAACGACCGCAATGCATTAATATCGCTGAAAACTCAGCGATATTCATGCATTACCGAGCTAATGCTCTTAGCCATGTTATCCACCTCCCATTGGATAACATGGCTAAGAACTGCTCAGGGCAGCTGTTACTTTTTGGAGATATTCGCGCTTATCTCGAATATTTCCAAAAGTTGATAATAGGAGATAGCGATGTTAGCGACTGTTTCCAGTCGCTAACATCTTGGCATGCCCACTTTGCATGTCATTAGTGATAAATATCACTCACATGCAAAGTGGGACCCAAGATGGTCGCTATCTCCTACTAGCCGTCGCTAACTGGTGTTAGCAACAGCTAGGTAATACAGATATAATTTTATCTCCGCGAAGCGGAGCGCTGTTACAGATATATATCTTGTTTTTGAACGTTAATTTCTCAAAATGCACTGAAGCACATATATTGAGACATAGCAAAGGCACATCGGGCTACCAGTCCCTAATATTTTACCAAGTTTCGTGCAAATCCATTCAGCCGTTCGATTATTATTATTATTATTTTTTTTTGCCCCGCGGGGCCCTTTTAAAACCTCCACATCAAACCTAGGGGGTCAGCGAGGATCTACTATGCCCCCTTATGGTCATTTGCCCCTTCGCTTTGGCCTCCTCTTGTCTCTCGATCCTACCGAGAGACAAGATTGCAGCCGCTACGTACTGTTTGGAATGTTTACAGACACCGGAGAGCCAATCAGCTTCGCTTCGCAAAGCTCCGTAACGCGAAAAGTACGCGAAGCGGTGCGCTGTTACAGATATATATCTTTTTTTTAACGTTAATTTCTCAAAATCCACTGGAGCACATATATTGAGACCTAGCAAAGGCACATCGGGCTACCAGTCCCTAATATTTTGCCAAGTTTCGTGCAAATCCATTCAGCCATTCGATTATTATTATTTTGGGTTTTTTTTGCCCCGCGGGGCCCTTTTAAAACCTCCACATCAAACGTAGGGGGTCAGCGAGGATCTACTATTCCCCCTTATGGTCATTTGCCCCTTCGCTTTGGCCTCCTCTTGTCTCTCGATCCTACCGAGAGACAAGATGGCGGCCGCTACGGACTTTTTGGAATGTTGACAGACGCCAGAGAACCAATCAGCTTCGCTTCACAAAGCTCCGTTGCGCGAAAAGTACGCGTCCTGGGACGCTGCCCGGTCCGCTGTTACAGATATATATCTTTTTTTAAACGTTAATTTCTCAAAATTCACTGGAGCACATATATTGAGACCTACAAAAGGCACATCGGGCTACCAGTCCCTACAATTTTGCCAAGTTTCGTGCAAATCCATTCAGCCGTTCGGGCTAAAAGTGAGGCCAACCGCCCTATGGAAAACTCAATGTTAAAAACACGTTTTGGGACCCCCCTTTTTTCTCGGCCCCCCCTTGACGAACCCCCCCCAAATTTTCAAAGGCTGCTCAGAAACAAAATGTGCCATTTTCCTGAAAATGTCAGCCAATTCCGTCCACAAATGGCAAAGTTATTAGACATAGAATTTTCAAAAAACCCATAGAGAAAAAATCCTAACTATATATACCTACTGGCGACCGCCAGTAGGTAATATATATATATATATATTCACTGAAAAAACCATAGGTTAGAGACCATATATAGTTAGGAATTAGCATGTAAAAAACCTTGAAAATTCACTGAAAAAGCCCTTAGGTTATAGACCATATATAGTTAGGGATTAGCATTTAAAAAACCTTATTTTACTCACACAAAACCATTGAAATTCCATATCTAGTTAGTTGCACTAACTATATATCGCGCACCCGCAATCCACTGCTGATGATGTCACATATTACATCATTCATGACATGGTCAGTGACATCACTGATGACATCTCAAATGACATCACTGATGACATCATCCAGTGACTGTGTGTTTCTGTAAAGTTTAAATATGTTTTACATATTGAAGAATGAGTAGATGTAGAAGTGTCTGGATGAAGGATTTAGTAGGTGCGTGACTGACTGTATGAGTGAGTGATTAAATGTGTCTCACTGAGTGCATGGGTTAGTGACTAAACTGTCTTAATTTGTGCATCATTATGTCTGTTGTTCTGTAAACTGCTGCATGTGTTGGTCAGTAGCTATATGAGTAACTATATGGGTTATTGATTGATTGCCCAAGTATTTGTATGGGAGACTGAGTGTGTGTGGCTGGCTGGGAGGTGTGTGACTCTGTGCAGATCAATGTGTACTTGTATCAATGATTGTATAAGAGAGTAAGTATGTGTTAGTATATGTTTCAAAATGTAAGGTGCTCTATGTTTAACTGTATAGATTAGAAAATGGAAGTGTGATTGATTATTTACAGGACTGACTAGGTGTGTGAGTAACTCCATGGATGAGTGACAGAGTGTGAGAGTCTGTATAGGTGTATGAGTGCATATGATAGTGTTGTAAAGATGAGTGATTGTATGTATGAATGATTGTATGGGTAAATGAGTGAATGTGTGTGTAAACATAGGAATCACTGAGTGCGTATGTAGTAACTAGTATTGGTATGTCAATGGTTTCAAAAATTATACTCTGTATTTAACACTGGGTGTAACAGAGATTATATTAAAGTGTGAGGAGATGCATTGTATTGTCACATGAATGATATCATCAGTGATGTGGTCATTGATGTCAAATGAGATGTCATCAGTGATGTCATCAGTGATGTCATTTGAGATGTTATCAGTGATGTCATTTGAGATGTCATCAGTGATGTCATTTGAGATGTCATCAGTGATGTCATCAGTGATGTCACTGACCATGTCATGAATGATGTAATATGTGACATCATCAGCAGTGGATTGCGGGTGCGCGATATATATTTAGTGCAACTAACTATATATGGAATTTCAATGGTTTTGTGTGAGTAAAATAAGGTTTTTTAAATGCTAATCCCTAACTATATATGGTCTATAACCTATGGTTTTTTCAGTGAATTTTCAAGGTTTTTACATGCTAATTCCTAACTATATATGGTCTCTAACCTATGGTTTTTTCAGTGAATTTCAATGGTTTTTTAATAGCAAATATCATAAGCTGTCGAATGTCAAGTACGTGGTAAGTGAAAACATTTTCGTGTTTATGCACACTGATCTGCTTTGAATGCTGCCCCCCCCTCCCCCTCATTTCTATTAGGAGTACTCTCTCTTTGCAGATAGTGAAGGGTAGTTAACGCAGGCCTTTGCCCCCGTTGTAATCCGTCGTGCCTGCTTCTCTCTCCATTTGATTGATTGTTATCCAAGCATTTTCTGTTTTAGAATTGGTTCTCTTTGGTTCATTCTCTATTTACAAACAAGCACAGAGTCGCAATACTCTGTTTAGTCTTTGCAGATAGCGAAAAATCGTGTAAAAAAACAAAAGGAATCGAGCAAAATCAGTAGGCCACTAATGGGATCTCTTTTTGACCTCGCTAAAATAGAAACATTAGGAACAACCCCTCATGAGAAATACGAAACTAGTGAGATGAACTGAGCTCCACACCATGATGGCTGCAAGACAGCTCGGCTCCGCCACCCACCCCGCCCAAAATAACAATGAACTCTATGCAAATATTACAAATATATACAACACACCAGCAAAGTAACAGGGTAAAACATTTTATTAAACAACTATTTACATAACTATTTTATACTTTTTGTTGCCCGATCCGGCTAGCTCAATCGATCGAGCATGAAACTCATGCACTCTGATGGTTCAAAGTTTTGAGGAGTGCTTGTAACACTGTCTGAAGCCTATTTGCACTTGCTTCAGCTTCACTATTCTCAAAGTAAAGTGGGGCTGATTGAGGACGTGACTGCATTTGTGAACAATGTAATGCGGTGCCACCCTGAACCGCTTGACGGAGGCCCCCGAGGGACGGTGTGATGGCGCGGACTCGGAGGGGGCGCTTGGCTCCGGCTCCCTCCCCAAGTCGTGTTCTCCTGGTGTAGCCTGAGATCGCCCCCGACATAGGTGGCCGGCTCCCGGGATCAAGCGGAACTTTTTGCCTTTTGGTAACTCTTCCATTCTTGACCTTGTCCCACAATCCGTTTCACCTAAAGACACGCTGTAGTGGGGCGGCCCTTTACCATTTCAGTTGCCCTTCCGCCCGCTTTTGCTACACTGTGCCTCTTCCGCTATTCAGATGTTTACCGCCCGCTCTTTCGACTACAGCGTCTCGCTCACCATGTAGTTGAGTTGCTCCCGCTCTTGCGGTGCAGCGATAGCCGGCTGCCACAGTACTCTCAAAATGGCGGCCGGCTCTTCAGATTTGGGCGTGGTCCACTAAAATTGCCCTGCGACACCTTGGAACTCGGACGCTTGTCTGCTAGAGATTGGGCTCCATTCTCGAAAGCGTCCCCTCAGCCTTGAAGATTCTACAAAAGTCTTGGGGGCCCCCGACTCCCGCAGGCTTCTGGTGGGGAGCGGCTAGCATTATTGCTCGTCGAATGGCCACGACGGAGCTACGAAATGGTGGTGCTCTCATGCTAACGCCAGCTTCAGTCTGAAACATCCAGAAACACTGTAGACTACCAATTCGATCAGTTCCGGTAGTGCCCCAACGTGACCCGGTAGAGAAGAACTAGCCCTCCCCTCTTTCACTGATGGTTCTTGTTGCCTGTCCCTTCTGTTGTCATTTAACAGAACTATTTAGCCTGCTGAAAGGGGTTGTGTTCCGACCGCTGGTTGGTGGAGACATTTTGACTATATTCTGGACCTGCGTTGTCGCGTAATGCGTCATATGACGCGCCGCGTTAGCGCATCCGGAAGTGATCCGGGGCGCAACGCGCAGCGCGTAACGTAAGCATAACAGGTCATGTGACTTGTTAATAAAACTTTTCATTGGTTCATTTTACTTTTCTTATTCTAATGATGAAAGGCTTGGTCATATGACCTAAAAATTACGCTTTTTATTACTTTCGAACATTATTTTTTCTTAAATATATGTTATAATGTTCCAGGCTAATGTACTTTCCCGGAAAATTTACAACTGTCCTGCAAGTAAAATATATTCCTTTTTCGAGAAAAAGGGCGTTTCTTCGTCCCATGACGGAGCCGTTGAGCAAAAGAGGGTAAGCCTGCTGTCTTAGTCGCCGATACGCCTGAATATGACATTCTTATCGATCACTTTATGTTGCAGGAGTAGAAAACACAACAGCCCTTGACCATTTATCTTTACTGCGTTCCTGCGTATTATACCTTTTACCCTTCATGTAATTGGTCTGCTTTATTTCACTTGCCTTTTACTGATTCTAAAACAGTGACTATTATTAAAAACTTTACCAATGTATATACTACTACCATGTTTTCTTTTAAAAACCTTTATTGTGAAAATGTCATTATACAAATACGGGCCTATAACCACGTGGGCCGGCCACGGAGCAAACTGTAATCGTATATGATGAGTAGACATTTACACTGTAGAGGAACGTAACGGGCGGGCCATTAGGTTGCAAGAACTAAAGTGTCTAACAGTTGCGGAATCGGTGGACGTACATTTTATAATTAAAATACGACAGGGCCAGTTACAATAAAATTATCTAGATATACATTTGCGGGCAAGTACCATGGGTGACGTTAATTCGAACTTTCAATAGTACAGTAATCAATAACACATCAGAACTTAATATCAATGGGGGTATCGAAATATTCAATCTATTCTCGTCCCCGCCCGCCATGTGCTTCAAAACTGCATACGTATCTTGTGATATCAAGGTTGTGCAACCAGTACACAACAAGGAGTTACGACTCCCATTTATTCCGGCGCCATTTTGGGCGAGGACGGGCAGGTCCAGGATATAGTCAAAATGTCTCTACCAACCATCGACTATGATGATGTTCATATGCTGTATTTATTAGAGTAACACTCATCTGTCCACATGAAATTAATTTGCCACAATCTAAACATGTCATTTTAATCTTTCCAAAGTTCTTCTAAATATTTGGGACCGTTTCCCTTGCCTCTGATGCTGTCAGTGCCACTTCTTTGATGAATGTACTGGCAGGTCGGGGGTTCTCCTCCAAATCTCTCTTTTATGCAGCACTATAATTAATCGGTGCCACCTCTCCATATGACGATGCATGGTATAGTTACCATAACTATATTTTTTTCGGTTCCTCTGGAGAGTACATCGTGGCAGATGAAGCGTGTAACGTACCGGGCATTTACCTTTTTTTGCATGTAGAGGAAAGGAAAAAAAATTCGAGTGTCCGAGTTCTAAGGTGTCCCAGGGCCATTTTAGTGGACCAGGCCCAAATCCAAAGAACAGGCCGCCATTTTGAGAGTCCTCTTGCAGCCGCCTGTCGCTGTAGCATCAAGAGCGGCCGAAACTCAGCTGAATGGCAACTGAAACGGTAAAGGGGCGCCCCACTACAGCAGACGAGCCTCCACCTAGGAAGGCACGTTCACGCCGCCTCCCCCCCCCCCTTCGGGCACCCCACGCCGTTATTCGGAGCAGGATTGTACGATGGCCACACCAGTACGGCAACTTGCTAGACACCACCTCGGTGCCTACCGAATCTCAGCGCCTTGTGGTGTCTTCTATTCAGAAAACATCGTTGTGCTGCCTTCGACCTATTCGCCGCAAGTGCGCACGCAACTCAGCTGCATAGCTTGCTAGACACCACCTCGGTGCTAACCGAATCTCAGCGCCTTGTGGTGTCTTCTATTCCAAAAATATTGTTGCGCTGCCTTTGGCCCCATTCGCACATCGGTCCGCTACTGACGCCATCTCACAGGCCAACGGGGCGCCCCACGCCGACTTTCAGCATTGTAGGATGGCCACACCAGTGCGGCAACTTGCTAGACACCACCTCGGTGCCATCCGGATCTTGGCATCTCAGCGCCTTGTGGTGTCTTCTATTCAGAAAATATTGTTGCGCTGCCTTTGGCCCCATTCGCACATCGGTCCGCTACTGCCGCCATCTCACAGGCCAACGGGGCGCCCCACGCCGACTTTCAGCATTGTAGGATGGCCACACCAGTGCGACAACTTGCTGAACACCACCTCGGTGCCATCCGGATCTTGGCATCTCAGCGCCTTGTGGTGTCTTCTATTCCGAAAATATTGTTGCGCTGCCTTTGGCCCCATTCGCACATCGGTCCGCTACTGACGCCATCTCACAGGCCAACGGGGCGCCCCACGCCGACTTTCAGCATTGTAGGATGGCCACACCAGTGCGGCAACTTGCTAGACACCACCTCGGTGCCATCCGGATCTTGGCATCTCAGCGCCTTGTGGTGTCTTCTATTCAGAAAATATTGTTGCGCTGCCTTTGGCCCCATTCGCACATCGGTCCGCTACTGCCGCCATCTCACAGGCCAACGGGGCGCCCCACGCCGACTTTCAGCATTGTAGGATGGCCACACCAGTGCGACAACTTGCTGGACACCACCTCGGTGCCATCCAGATCTTGGCGCGTTGTGCTGCCTTCGGCCTATTCGCACATCGGTCCGCTACTGACGCCGCCTCACGTGCCAACGGATTTTCTACGCTTTTTATACCCTATGCCGCATAACAGGTCATGTGACTTGTTTAAAAAACTTTTCATTGGTTCATTTTACTTTTGGTTTCCTAATGATGGAAGGCTTGATCATATGACCTAAAAATAACACTTTTCATTGGATGAAAACTATATTTTTTTCCCAAACGATGAAAGCCCCACCTTGTTTCTGGATGTTTCAGACTGAAGCTGGCGTCAGCATGAAAGCACCACCATCTCGTGGCTCCGTCGTGGTCATTCCGCGAGCAATCATGGCAGCCGCACCCCACCGGAAGCCTGCAGGAGTCGGGGGCCCCCAAGACTTTTGTAGAATCCTCAAGGCGGAGGGGACGCTTTCGAGAATGGGGTCCAAGACCCAGCAGACAAGCGTCCAATTTCCAAGGTGTCCCAGGGCCATTTCAGTGGACCAGGCCCAAAAAGGAAAGAGCCTGCCGCCATTTTGAGAGTCCTGTGACAGCCGCCTATCGCTGCACCGCAAGAGTGGGCGCAACTCAGCTGAATTGCGGATTTTGACACAGTGGACCAAAAGCGGACGGAATGGCAACTGAAACGATAAAGGGGCGCCCCACTACAGCAGACGAGGCTCCACCTGGGGAGGCCCGTTCACTCCGCCTCCACCCCCCCTCCGGGGCGCCCCACGCCGTTATTCGGAGGGCGGCAACTCAGCTGAATTGCGGATTTTGACACAGTGGACCAAAAGCGGACAGAATGGCAACTGAAACGGTAAAGGGGCGCCCCACTACAGCAGACGAGGCTCCACCTGGGGAGGCCCGTTCACGCCGCCTCCCCCCCCACCCCCCGGGGCGCCCCACGCCGTTATTCGGAGGGCGGCAACTTACTGGACATCACCTTGGTGCCATCGTTCTGCTGCCTTGGAACTATTCGCACAACAGACCGCTACTGATGACCCACCCCCCGCGACGCCCCACGCCGGATACCGAAATCAGTGCGGCACCCAGGCAACATCACCTGGGTGCCATCCAGAAATCTGGACGTTGTGCTGCCTTGGGACTATTCGCACAACCGACCGCTACTTCCTTCTTTTTCCCTAAAAATGTTTAAATGTTTTTACTGTTTTTGTTTTGTTGTATATATTTATAAGTTATTAAAGTTTTATAATCCTACTACTTTGTTGGAGTGCTATATATTTTTAATGTGACACATAATTGTAAAAACTTTGAAGTACAAAGAGTCATCCCTGGAATCCTCCGCTTCAGGCTCGGTCCCCTCCCCAATCACAATACAGGATGGTTTTCAGATAGTAGGAACGCGTGTGGTGTGACGGATCTCATCGGGTGTGGGCCTTGATCTACTATAACTCCTTTGAAGAGGGGTGATTCTTTACAACTGGGGCCATAAAGTACATCTGCAGGGCTAGCTGATAGCCTGGGACCGGCCTGGACAATCGGACACAGAGGAAGAGGAGTGTCAGGGGGTGCGGTAGTGAATAGGGCGAAAGGGAGGTGTCGGGCGGGCACAGGGTGTGATTCTCAGGGAAGAGCAGCGCAGATGGGGGGAGGTTTATTGCCCATGCATAAGACAGAGAGCGGGGGTGACCAGTGCCTGGGTGAGATGCTTGCGAGGGTGGGGCGCCATGCTAAGGATTGACAGCGTGCAGAGAGTGGGTCTGGTCAAGTCATCTAAAATGGCTGCCGTGCACGACAAAAGTGTGGCATTTGAAAAAAGGCAAGATGGCGCAGACAATGTTTTTCAACACTTCCTGATTTCCTTCGAATCGAACGTTAACAGACGTTGGGGCATATTACCAAAGTTAAGCGATATTTATCCCTAACGATGCTTAGCAACGAATTTTTTACCGCTAAGCATCGTCAGAAATTATCGCAGATAAACCTTGCTATTATCAAGGTTTATCGCAAATGCGATAAAAAACGGCCGCAATGCATTAATATCGCTGAAAAGTCAGCGATATTCATGCATTACCGAGCTAATGCTCTTAGCCATGTTATCCACCTCCCATTGGATAACATGGCTAAGAACTGCTCAGGGCAGGTGTTACTTTTTGGAGATATTCGCGCTTAGCGCGAATATCTCCAAAAGTTGGTAATAGGAGATAGCGATGTTAGCGACTGTTTCCAGTCGCTAACATCTTGGCATGCCCACTTTGCATGTCATTAGTGATAAATATCACTGACATGCAAAGTGGGGCCCAAGATGGTCGCTATCTCCTACTAGCGGTCGCTAACTGGTGTTAGCGACAGCTAGGTAATACGGAGATAATTTTATCTCCGCTTTCTTGGCTTTTAAAGCCAAAAAAGCGGAGATAAACCCCCTTGATAATATGCCCCGTTATCTCTCCCACACTACCGGTCCCCCTGGGCTTAAACGCCGAGATGGTAGGGACTGCATCCCGTGAAGATAGGCCGAGACGTCACTCAGCAGAAAAAAAAGTTTAAAAAAGTCTATAAACATACAATAAGGTAAAAGTCAATCATTCTTCATTCCTTGTAGTACGCTCCCCAGTCCGCTTCCCGTTACGCTAACCGGGCGCACCCCACCAAAAAAACGATTTTTTTTTTTTCTGCCCCGCGGAGCCCTTTTAAAGCCTCCACATCAAACCTATGGGGTCAGGGAGGATCTACTATGCCCCCTTATGGTCATTTTCCCCTTCGCTTTGGCCTCCTCTTGTCTCTCGATCCTACCGAGAGACAAGATGGCGGCCGCTACGGACTGGTTGGAATGTTTACAGACGCCGGAGAACCAATCAGCTTCGCTTCACAAAGCTCCGTAACGCGAAAAGTACGCAAACTGGAGCGCTGCCCGGTCCGCTGTTACAGATATATATCTTTTTTTGAACGGTAATTTCTCTAAATCCACTGGAGCACATATATTGAGACCTAGCAAAGGCACATCGGGCTACCAGTCCCTACAATTTTGCCAAGTTTCGTGCAAATCCATTCAGCCGTTCGGGCTAAAAGTGAGGCCAACCGCCCTATGGAAAACTCAATGTTAAAAACACGTTTTGGGACCCCCCTTTTTTCTCGGCCCCCCCTTGACGAAACCCCCCCAAATTTTCAGGGGCTGCTCAGAAACAAAATGTTCCATTTTCCTGAAAATTTCAGCCAATTCCAACCACAAACGCCAAAGTTATTAGACATAGAATTTTCAAAAATCCCATAGAGAAAAAATCCTAACTATATATACCTACTGGCGACCGCCAGTAGGTAATATATATATATATATATAACTATATATTAGTTTTAATGAACATATGGTTTTATTACTATATATATGTATATTCATATCAGGTGTTAGTATTGATTGTGCAATCATTATTAATTTTGTATAATATAGTTTGACATTTCAAACATGGAAATTAATTTTATTTAATTAGTAATTTATAATGCAACAGCAGGTAGTTTTGTCTGCATGGGAATATGGTGGGAAGATAATTACATTATAATTGTTTCAAAGTTAAAGTAAATTATGTTTTAATTTTTAAATAGTGTGTTGATTATTCCTTATGCATATTGTTTAATTGTTTACTTGTCATTTTATTATTTTTTAATTCAATTAAAATTAATTGAATCTAAATGCTACATAATTTTCTATTGAATTAATTAATATTTTTTAGATTGTTTAATTAATCTACTTCTATTTCACTTATTTACGTTTATTTAATAACTTATAGTGTGTATTTAAATGTTTATAATTTCGTTAGTAATTTATATTTTAGTAGCAGATGGTTGGTATTGTAGGGGAATAGGGTGGAAAGGTAGTACAATTATATTTGTTTTTATATTAATCTTAACCATTTAACAGATAAGTATGTATATGTTAATTGTGTATTTATTACATACATTATTTGTTTTATTTGAACTATTTATCAATTTATTGATGCGTGTTTCCTAATAATAAATGTAACACGTATTTTTATATACTTTGTATTTTTTATCTATTATATTTCGGGGGTGTTTGTGGTTTTTGTCATGAGTGATGTAATATGTGACGTCATCAGCAGTGCATTGCACGCGCAAGTTATAGTGAGTCCAACTGACTATTACATGGGAATTTCAATGGTTTTATGCGAGTAAAACTTCCAGCTAACTATAACTGGTGTGAAACCTATGGTTTTTTCAGTGAATATATATGTATATATATATATATATATATATATATACACATCCAAACACTCCCTCGCATGGAGTAAGTAATAAATACCGCACTGGCAGGTCTCAATTGTGTCCAAGAAAACTTCTTTATTGATTATTCCATACACAAAGCAACTCCCAGGTCTACTAAAAGAACTGAGGCGTTTCGTTATCCCCTGATAACGGTGAGCAAGTCGGTTCTTTTAGTAGACCCGGGAGTAGACCCGGGAGTTGCTTTGTGTATGGAATAAGCAATAAAGAAGTTTTCTTGGACACAATTGGGACCTGCGAGTGTGGTATTTATTACTTTCTCCATGCGAGGGAGTGTTTGGATGTATATGATTACGGTGTGGCTCTGCCGTGTATACCGCACCGAAAGGAGAAGCGCCATGGGTACAATGCCGAGCCAATTTGGTTGGATATATATATATATATTCCAAAACTCCCTTCACAGGTAATTGAAAACGCACTCGAAGATTTTCTTTTCACAGTTATTTATTGCACCCTCGCTCTCACAGATACCAACGCGTTTCACCGCCAACAGACGGCTTGATCACGGTCAATACTCATCCCCTCTCATCCACCTATAAGGTGTCTTTGTGCAAAGTCATGTGATTGAAATTTTCCTTATCTCTGTTGGGGAATTCTGGGTGATGTAGTTTGTAACCCTTAATTATATTACCAAACACCATTTATAATCGCACACATTACAGTGTAGTTCTGTTGGTTTACAGGATGCTCACACAGTATTTTAATCTCGCTCGCCCTCTGGTGGGCTGACGTTTTATAATTCAAACTATTCCATGCCCTCCAGTGGGCTTAAGACAAGTTTCATATTATGTTGTGTGTGACTCACCCGTGAGATAACCAATCATTAATTGCGAACTCCCATTACTAGCCCATTCCCCTGTGTCTTGTAGGTTAATTATCAATACCATTGACATTACCTATCAATTATTAGAATTATCTTACATATATACAAATATACAAATGAAGTCCCCCCTTGTGATACTGCAGTGACACAGATTCTTATTTACAGAATTGTTTATAAATGCACATAAAGTTCTTCGCTCTGATTAAGACCTTCCGGATGCAAAGTTCTGAAGTTTAGTATTTGTCGAGATTCCCTGCATCTCAATTTGCGTTCTCTGTCCCCACCTCTCACATGTGGAACAATGGTTTCTAGTGCATAGAACTTTAGAAGCTTCCAGTCCCCGTTGTGTGATGCTTCCATATGCTTCGCTACGGCGTTTGCTCTGTCTTTGTTCGCCGTCGCTCTTATGTGCTCCAAAATTCGCAGCTTCAACTCCTTTTTTGTGCTGCCAATATATTTTAGTGCGCACGGGCACTCGATCACATACACGACGAATTCTGTTTTACAATTGATTAGTTGTTTGATCACCCAGGTTTTCTTATTGGGTAAAGTCACTTCTTTTTTGTTCACCGCAATTTGGCATGCCTTGCATTGCTGACATTTTTGAAAGCCTTTTGTTTTTAACCATTGAATTCCCTTTTTCTTAATTTCAGGGTTTTTGGTGGTGGCTGTGCACTAGCTTGTCCTTCAAACTCGTAGCTCTTCTGTATGTTATTTCCGGATGATTTCCCACAATTTTTCCTACAGTCTCATCCAGATGCAAAATTCTCCAATTTCTCCTCAAGATAGTCACGATTTGTTTAGATTCCTTTGAGTGGTCCATGATGAGTCTCACTTTCTGATTTTCAGGTTGGTCCAGGGAAAATCTAATTGACGTGGATGAAAGTAAATTTCTAACAACGAAACATCCGGTTACAGCGACCATCTACTTCCTTCCCAAAGTTCACAAGAACCCACTGAAACCACCAGGGAGACCGATTGTTTCGGCAAAGGGCTCACTCATGGAACCGGTGGCGAACTACATCGACTACTTCCTCATGCCATTCGTTCTGAATTTAAGTTCATACTTAAGATATACTGGGGATCTCTTGAAAAACCCTGAAATTAAGAAAAAGGGAATTCAATGGTTAAAAACAAAAGGCTTTCAAAAATGTCAGCAATGCAAGGCATGCCAAATTGCGGTGAACAAAAAAGAAGTGACTTTACCCAATAAGAAAACCTGGGTGATCAAACAACTAATCAATTGTAAAACAGAATTCGTCGTGTATGTGATCGAGTGCCCGTGCGCACTAAAATATATTGGCAGCACAAAAAAGGAGTTGAAGCTGCGAATTTTGGAGCACATAAGAGCGACGGCGAACAAAGACAGAGCAAACGCCGTAGCGAAGCATATGGAAGCATCACACAAAGGGGACTGGAAGCTTCTAAAGTTCTATGCACTAGAAACCATTGTTCCACATGTGAGAGGTGGGGACAGAGAACGCAAATTGAGATGCAGGGAATCTCGACAAATACTAAACTTCAGAACTTTGCATCCGGAAGGTCTTAATCAGAGCGAAGAACTTTATGTGCATTTATAAACAATTCTGTAAATAAGAATCTGTGTCACTGCAGTATCACAAGGGGGGACTTCATTTGTATATTTGTATATATGTAAGATAATTCGTATAATTGATAGGTAATGTCAATGGTATTGATAATTAACCTACAAGACACAGGGGAATGGGCTAGTAATGGGAGTTCGCAATTAATGATTGGTTATCTCACGGGTGAGTCACACACAACATAATATGAAACTTGTCTTAAGCCCACTGGAGGGCATGGAATAGTTTGAATTATAAAACGTCAGCCCACCAGAGGGCGAGCGAGATTAAAATACTGTGTGAGCATCCTGTAAACCAACAGAACTACACTGTAATGTGTGCGATTATAAATGGTGTTTGGTAATATAATTAAGGGTTACAAACTACATCACCCAGAATTCCCCAACAGAGATAAGGAAAATTTCAATCACATGACTTTGCACAAAGACACCTTATAGGTGGATGAGAGGGGATGAGTATTGACCGTGATCAAGCCGTCTGTTGGCGGTGAAACGCGTTGGTATCTGTGAGAGCGAGGGTGCAATAAATAACTGTGAAAAGAAAATCTTCGAGTGCGTTTTCAATTACCTGTGAAGGGAGTTTTGGAATGTGAAATCGGCAGGGCTCTGCCGAGGAAAACGCACCGGTGGGAGAGCGCCAGGGGTCACCTGAACTGAGCGGAGAGAAGATGGAGGCGGGGCTATAATGACTCAGACAGGCTGCTGTGGAAGCATAAAATCCTGGAGTATAAGATCTTGATTCGGAAAACTAAAGCTGACTATTTTTGCTTCACGATTTGCAATGCTGCAAATAGTTCTAGGAGCATCTTTAATATACTGAATGGTCTTACTAGCCCTGACTGTGCTAAGAACTCAATACCTCCATCGCAGGAACTCTGTGAGAACTTGGCTAAGTTCTTCAGAGAAAAAACTGAACTGATTATTAAAGATCTTGAGGGTCCCCCTAACTTAAGTAGCTCTATGGCCTTGGGGGTTCAGGCCTCGGAGGGTATAGATAAGGGCCCTATCTGGCAGCTTGATGAGCAGTTATCGGAGTTCCCGCCTCTAAGGGAGGAGGACTTCAGCTCGCTGGCACAGGGTATCTCCTCTGGCTCGCCCTTGGACCCGGCCCCACATAAAATCTGGAAAGAGTATGAGAAGGAACTCTTTCCTACTCTTCGCCTGATCTGCAACCAATCACTGGCCAGTGGTACAGTCCCCTCTCATTGGAAGCAGGCCTTGGTATCCCCATTATTGAAAAAAACACCTTTGGATCCCGAGTGCTCCAAAAACTACAGACCGATCTCCCTACTATCTTTTCCGGCTAAAATTGTGGAACGCCTGGTTAGTGCCTCTCTCTCTAAACATCTGGAGCAGCATCAGCTGCTGGAGGAGGTGCAATTCGGATTCCAACCTGCCCACGGGACCGAGACGGCCTTGGTGACCGCTATGGATGAGCTGCAAAGGCGCGCGCCAGGGGACAGGCAGTTGCATTGATTCTGCTTGACCTGTCCGCCGCCTTTGATACGGTTAACCACGTGATTCTTCTGAGAAGACTGTATGAGGCTGGGGTGAGAGGCTGTGCCCTGCGCTGGTTTCGATCATTCTTGAAGGATAGACAGCAGGCGGTGTCTCTTCCGCCTTTTCAGTCTGTGTTTTTTCCTGTGCCGCACGGGGTTCCGCAGTGTTTGGCAATTAGCCCTATGCTATTTAACATTTATCTTAAACCCTTGATTACGGTTATTAAATCCTATGGGATTAATACCATAAACTATGCGGACGACACTCAGTTAATCCTCTCCTTTGAGGGCGAGGATTCAACACCGGTGGAGTTGTTTCATGAGTGTTTTCGGGATACGGCCCGTTGGCTGCAGAACAACTCCCTTCAATTTAATGTGGCTAAAACTGAGGTGCTTTTCTGTGCAGGGGGAGGATTCCTTGTCCTTTTCCTGATGATTTTTGGCCCCCTGAAACATCGGTCAAAGTTCAACCAGTTGAAACTGTCCACAATTTGGGTATTATGTTTTACAGTAGACATTATATGGAAGCTCAAGTCACAAAGACTACAACCTTCTGTTTTGCAATAATTAGGTCTTTGCGGTAGATTATGCCTTTACTTCCCTCTCATGCACGGGCTCTTGTAGCCAGATGTACAATATTGAGTAGGCTCGATTATTGTAATGCCCTTTTACTTGACTCTCCGGGTTTTCTGTTGGATAGGCTTCAAAGCATTCAATCTGCTGCAGCTAGGCTAGTCTTAGGGTTGCCCAGAAGATCTTCTGCTTCAGCAGCACTGGCCGAACTTCACTGGCTTCCTCTCAGGCAGAGAGTACAATTCAAGTCTCTCTGCCTGGTCTTTAAAGCCCTTCATGGGCTTGGACCCCCAATAATGCAATCTAAATTTGCTTGGTATTCTCCCTCTAGACTGCGTCGCTCCTCGTCGGCTAGATTGGTGAGAGTACCTAGATTTAGAAAAGTTAGATCAGGGGGCAGATATTTTGGGGTGGCTGCCGCTAAGCTGTGGAGCAGCCTCCCTTGGGAGGTTAGGCAAATTAAGGAACTTCTCCCTTTTAGGAAATCTGTGAAGAAGAACTGGTTGTTTCCTAAGCCATAATCTCCTGTGCTTGCTTTAACTTCTCTTTTGCCTCTCGTGTAGCCACCAGCGCCAGGATGCCTGTAAGGTGACAGTGCGCTTTATAAGATGACTAAATAAATAAACAATTCCCTTGCAGGCATAGAATGATGCATAAATTATGCAAAAAAGAAGGAGAGAACTCTGGGTAGTTCTCAAGTTTAGGTGGAAAGCAGTTCCTGTATAGAGCACCCTCAACACCAGCGACACTCTAAATTTGCTCACCTCAAATGTCTGCTTTTTTATCAAAGTTTTTAGGCATAGGATTAGCACAGTGCTATCCACACCGAGATAGAGATGGACAAAGTATTTTGTCATTTGTACAGCAAAGTCTTTAAGCATAGGATTAGCACAGTGCTATCCAGACAGAGCTGTAAAACGACAAAAGCCATTTACCACGCCAGGCACATTATTACAGCTTTGGATTGGTAAAATACCTTCCAAGCCAACCTGAAATGATCAGCAATTATTAACTCAGTACTTTTATTAGCAGGACGATATTTATCACGAAACAGTGAATTGAATGTGGATTTTATGTACGTGGGTCAACAACAAACCAAAAAACATAGCTTGTTTGTGTAGTTCCGATCATGTGACACTGTGGCAGTTGGTTTTAAAATGGTGGCAAACTTTATTCACTCTGTGGTGAACAAGCCTGTTAACACAGGCGAAACGCATCTACAGCCGTTTTTGTAAAATAAACTTTGCAATTTTGTGCAAGACAAGGCGTCGTCTCCCTGTACTATGGTATAGGTTTCCAGTAAAAAAATAATAATATATATATATATATATATTACAGTATGTCACCAAGGAATCGTCAAAACGACCAAGCAAACATATGAAACAATATTCCGACCTCATGAAACGATTAAAAGACAACAATTCTATCATTATAAATCAATCTGACAAAGGCGGTAATATTGTTCTGTGGGATAGGAAGGCAAATGTATCAGAAGCTCACCGGCACCTGGACGGCAAGCAGTGTTACATGAAAATAGACATGAAGGCGGTGAAAAATATACAGAAACACTACAAGGATGATCTCAATGAATGGCGAGGTGAAGGACTAATCTCCAAGGATGAGTACAAGTTTCTTTATAATGAACATCCCATTCTTCCTAACGTCTATTTTATTCCGAAGGTGCATAAGAGTGAAACCCCTGTGCCAGGAAGGCCAATTGTTTCGTCCATTGGTAGCACCTTTGAGAACACCTCGAAATATATAGACTTTTTCCTTCAAGAATTGGTGACTGCATTACCAGCGTACATAAAGGACACCACTGAGTTTTTTTTACCTTCTGAGCAATTGTGAATGGTCTGAAAATCTGTTGTTCCTAACTATGGACATATTCAGCCTTTACACCAGTATTGCTCATAATGATGGTATGCGAGCTGTCAATTTTTACTTAAACAAAAGACCGATTGAAATGCACCGCCATAACCAGATGCTTATAAAAATGATAGACAGGTGTTTACAAAATAACATATTTATGTTTGACAACTCTGTCTTTAAACAACTTAGGGGGCTGGCAATGGGGGCATGTTTCTCCCCCAGCTACGCGGGGCTCCACGTTGGCTGGTGGGAGGAACATGTCCTCAAAGCACAACATGCGACAGCTTGGAACAACCATATTGTGAAATACTGGAGGTACATAGATGATGTGTTCATCATTTGGCAGGGGGATGCACAACAAGCCAGAGATTTTGTAAGCAACATCAATGTAAATGAATTAAATCTTCATTTCACTGCTAGCATCAATGCAAAAACAACGAACTTCCTTGATGTTCAAGTTCAAATTCGGGATGGTAAAATTGAAACTAGCCTCCATAGAAAGAGTACCTCAGGGAACACTATACTTCATGCCGGCAGTTTTCATCCCCGGCATACAATAGCCAGTATTCCCTAAGGGGAATTTTTAAGGATACATAGGGCGTGCAGTACTGTTGAAGCAAGGCAGCATCACCAACAGGAGGCCAAAAACAGGCTGATGGCAAGAGGCTATTTTTCTGATCGCCTGGACTCTGCAATAGCTAAAGCTAATGCTTTAGATCGTCCATCCCTGTTGGACCCCCATAGGGACTCCATTACCACCATGGAGAGACAAAATAGCACAGATGAGATCAGACTGATTACTGGCTATAGTAGACAGGCCAACGCAATAACCAAAATAGTAAAAAAAAAAAAAGAATGGCCTATCATCTTAACAGACCAAGTCCTTAAGGAAGTGATACCTAAGACCCCGACAATCACGTTCAGAAGAGCATATTCCATGCGGAATGAACTGGTGACTAGTAGTCCAGAAACTAGACAAACATGTAGTTGGCTGACTTCGCGCAAGGGCTTTTTCAAATGTAGCTCTTGCAGAGCGTGTAAATTTGGTGTGAATACTACATCGTATCTAACTCCCTTCTCCAATACCCCGATACCTCTCAGAGCACATTACACCTGCCGCACAGAGCTCGCTGTGTATGTACTAAGGTGCAGCTGCGATTTGTACTATGTAGGCAGCACCAAACTGCAAGTACATATGCAAATATTGCAACACTTAAGAGCTATAGTGAACTCGGACCCGGCATATCTGGTGGCTTGGCACTTTAAGAACGCCCATAATAACGATTTGAGTCATCTGCAATACTTCGTCATCGATGCTGTAGTTCTTCACAAAAAGGGAGGGAATAGGCAGAAGAGCCTTAGACAACTTGAGTCAAAATACATAGTGAATTTGAATAGCAAAGCACCGACAGGCCTGAATAACGGGGAAGATTTATACAATTTTCTATGAATGCCAATAATGTTACACCATGTCTCTGAAACATAAGTGGTCAGCTTTAGCACTTATTAGTCATCCACATGGTTTAGAATTTCAGTCCTAACAGGCAAGTTCCAGGCACATGAAATAGTCTGCAGTTTTCTACTTCCGCTAATCCCATGTCGGTGCTTCTTTCCTGCACCGACATAGGCACAATGATATAACAGTGATCGGCTGATTGCTGCATTATGTATATATTTAGGCTTTACAAGCACACAGATACATGATTTATGTTTATGCACAGCACTTTATATCACTATAGGGTGATCCATAGGGTAACGCCAAAGGAATAGCATAGCGGTGAGCTACATGACCTGGTATTTTAGCGTTGTGTTATATAATAACACAGGGGAAGGCAAATAGTTTAGTTAATACTGTAACACCATTAGCTCTGACTTTATAATTTGAGTATTTGTACAGACATTTTTTTGTATGATATTTTGGTACATGTCGGGCATATATATTGAAAGAATTTTAAAGCCAACCCCTCAGGTCAATAATAGAATGTATTTGCACATCCTATTTTGCACCCTCATAAATGTCTGACATAGCTCAGTAATGACATTTCTTGCACTGCCCTCAGAAAACTAGAGGTTCATATACCCTTAAATCATCATTATCGAAGAGTTGCCCATTTTTGTATATATTATATGAAATTGTATATAGAAATATGTAAATATATGAATTCCTGTCTATTGCATTTTAACATAAAAAAAGAGTGCCCACAACAAACTCGGGGTAATAATCAAATGCATTGAACATTACAAATAAGGTTTTGTTTTTTTGTCGGACCACATATGTATTTTTTAAGGGCATACGAAATAATAACATGAAGAGGAATGTTTTTCAAAATTTTTAACATTGTTAACGTTTTAGCGTTTATGTTATAATGTATAAACAGGCAGTGCTAGTAGAAGCTATATGGTATGTAGACACTAAAAGATGGCGGTGCCAGACATCACTTGATGCACTTTAAGCTCTTGTCCGCTTTCTATCACTATACTGCTGTGTTTGGCGCCACTGGGTGTTTTAAAATGCACTGTTTAGCCTCACCATTTGTTAAGTGCGCAAGGACACAGCCTCGTGTCCGAAACGCGTCTTGAGGCATGCACCGTTCCACTTATTTGAAGAAATGAATTAATAAAAAAATCAGATTTTGGCTTCTTACCGAGTCCGTGTTGCTATTTAAGTGCGCCAAGGCACTGGGAAGCTGTGGAGTTGATATATAAAAATATATATATATATATATATATATATATATATATATATATATATATATATATATATATATATATATATATATATATATATATATATATATATATATATATATATATTACCTACTGGTGGCCGCCAGTAGGTAGTTATAGTTAGGACCAAGTTTCCATAGGAGGAACATTTTTTGTTTTGCCTGTAACTTTGAGGTCGTTTGCTGAATCTTCATGAACTTTTCCAAACTAATTCATTGTTCATATCAGCTCCTATATTGAAAGTTTGGGGGTGATTCATCAAGGGGGGCGAGATAAAAGGGGGTCCCAAAACATGTTTTTTCCATGTTAGTTTCCATAGGAAACTTTAGAAAAGGCTACAGGTTGAACGGATAAACGGAATTACCCCAAATTTGGCAGATAGAAGGGTCTTGGTCTGAAGAGCATGCTTTTGTTTATTTGATGTCTATCCGTTCATTAGGTTTGGAGAAATATCAAAATTTACAGATATCGATATATGGGAATTCTGTCATCTGATTGGCTGAGGCGTGACGAGCACAAGCTTGTTATTGGCTGTGAACGGTTGCAACTAGGAAGCGTTGGCCGCCATTTTGTGTTTCAGTTGTAGCGAGTAAGGGGAAAAAAGGGTGAAAAAAGTCAGAAAGCGGAGGGTAGGAGCACTGTAACGTCAGTAGGGTGTTTAGGGTGTGGTATACAGGGAGTGTGAAGTTAAGTATTTACCCCTACCGGTGTGAAAGTGCTGTTTCGCCCACAGTGAGATGGTGCTGAGGTGAGGTGCTGGTACACTCGGGGATGAAAGCGTGGGCATAAACCATGGGTTAAGAGCTGTAAACCCATGTGCTCTGGGCGTTCGGTTGCAACTAGGAAGTGTTGGGCGCCATTTTGTTTTTCCGTTAAAGCGAGTAAGGGAAAAAAGGGCAAAAAAAGTAGGAAACAGGAGGATAGGAGCATTGTAACGTCTGTGGGGTGTCGACGCTGTAGCATACTGGGCGCTGCAGCATAGCTGTGCAGCTGATGTTAGTATGCGTTTAGGGTATAGAGGGAGTGGGAAGCAAACTACTCACTGGTACGGGTCTGAAGACTCTGGGATGATACCGTGAGCCTAAGCCGTGAGGTGATTGCTATAAAGTGATGTGCTGTGGGCGCTGTAGGATACTGGCTGCTGTAGGATACCTGTGTAAGTAGTGTTAGTATGCGTTTATACTATACAGGGAGTGGGAAGCAAACTACTCACCTCTACGGGTCTGAAGACTCAAATGTAGTGTTTTAGCAAGGAGGAATAAAGAAATAATTGAGAAGAATATAATGTAGAATGTTGCAATGCCACAGAAGACAAATGGTGAAATCAGGTGTGTCTAAGAAAGTGGCTGTGTGTAATAAAGCGATGGAGTTTGAAAGTTATATAAAAAATGTCTTTATTTAAGTGCCATAAATGGACCCACTGGTGCAAGAGCTAAGGAATCCAGCTGATGCAAACTCTAACCTATTCTGCTGGATTCAAACATAAACTCCTGTATCAGTGAATTCCACATTACATGTTACAGTTCCATGTGACATGAACAATAGCTATTAGACATGAATGACTAAATGGTATAATGAAAATAAAGGTAGGATATGATTACCACACTGTGCCAAACAGTTTCTAAACAATGACTTGTTTTTTGATCTTGAAAGGGCTTTGTGGATAACAGGCAGGTAGAGAAACGCATGCACAAAGAATAGACATGGTTTCAAAATAGATGTCGGGTTTAGGCTAATTTAGCAAGTAAACAGCGTATTTGCATAAGCCATACATCACCGATCCCTGGTTAGAGAGGAGACGCAAGGGGCAATAATGAAAACAGAGTTCAAATATGTGAGCATACTTAGAAAGATATTATATGAAAGTAGTACAATTGAAGTGTATTAAAAAATAAATAAAGGTAAAAGTCAAAAAAATGGAAGCAATCAATCCAAGAATATTATGAGTTTCTTACAAGTCTAGGAGATCGTGTGAGAAAAGCGAAGCTATCCAATTCATATCCTCAAAGGAACAGTAATGTTCCTCGAATGTTGGAGCGGAAATTTGAATTAGCAGGCAATCTGCAATGTTGTAAAAGGTTGCACGTCTTTCGCGGCTGCGCAGAAATCCCATTCCGCCAGGATACCTTTTTGCGTGGCATCCGCCATTGCTCCACTGCCCGAACGATCAAATTCTTGGTTTTCAAGATACTCCATTACCTGCTGGATATCGTGAGCGATTGTTGGGATGTTGGCAAGGCATAGATCCATTCACCAGTCGAATAGGCAAGTTTTGCTATAAAAAGATGGTTGCACCCAGATTGCATATGTGTAAATAAATGTCATGTTGTAGCTGGCTCCAATAATAAATAGAGTCAGGCAGCAAAAAGTTGTTCCTTTTTTTGACAGTATTGATGTAGCTCTGCATAGGGGCGTATTCTGTAGGACATGCTTGTTACCACAGGGACCGTAGCCATTTTTGACAAGCAAAAATAGTAGTAGGATGGCCGCAAACAGAGCGAGAATTATGGGCACTGTTCCTCTTATTCCAGAGATGATCGAATGAATGAAGTCTGGTATTATACCAAAAACAATTTGAACGTCTGTTAGAAGGTCGGATTAGAGTATGTTAAAAAAAGTGTGGCAGACCTTGAGTGTGAGATGTGTTGAAAATTGTGTAACAATTCACAAACTGTAATGGGAGGTTTGTATTTAAAAGGGAGTGTATTTTACTTGAAGTTCGTGCTATCTGCAGGCGATACATTTCTTTTGCAGATGTGAGGGACACTTCTGTTCTGAACAAAAGCGCTTTAGTTTGAAAACAGATTTAATTAAACTAACCAAAGTAGGGATTGAAGGCCAAGTTGAAGTTTGGGAGTTAATTTGTGTGGGTGGGAATAGACATTACCACAGGAAGTTACTCCGTTTGAAACTTTTGTACGCTCTTTAAGACAGCGATCTGTAAATGGGAGAAACCACTGCTTGTGTATAAACGTGCTACCTTGTATAATAACATACAACATGAAAAACGTCATGTACATCTAGTTATCACAACAGTACGCACTGTGGGAACCGTGGCTAGCCATGTACACAACCCAAACATGGCATGGCACCTCTGCTACACAATGCAGAATGCGGGGAGAAATGGGAGCAAAGTATGTGCGAAGGTGGCAAGTGATTCCCAATTTTAAAAGTATACAATGCAAAGTGTTGAGGGGATGTGCCGGACAGACTTGAGTATGCAGACCACAGACATGTACATGTCAACATACACTGATGGTATATTGAATGAAGCGGATAGTGGACGCTATCATGATAGTACAGTCAGTAGGGAAGATTACGGAAACATAGCACGTACGTGCCCCCTTCCCCCCAAAATCTTTAGTGTAGTGAGCTGGCTCAACATACGCAAGGGTAGTGTAGGGGTATGAATAAAAGGCACGTTTCTCTGGGTGTGGTTCTCTTATGGAATGGCGAACTTGTCTGCCAGGTCTGCGCAGCTTACACTGCCATGAGATTGCCCACGTGAGCGAAGGTAGCTGCGTGAATGATGCTCTCAGCGTGCTGGTACTCGGAAACCATCATGGATGCTGTGACGCATATATGGCACACAGTTCATCTTTCGACAGTGCCGTATGTGAAAGAGTGCTCCACACGTGCCAGCGGAAACTCCTGGGCCAAGGTCTGGGAGCTCGGAAGGCTCCTGAAATCAACGCTGGCTACCGCGACACAGGCACATAGCGCCCAGCCTGAGGCCCAGCAGCGTGGAGTGCTCTGTATACTACTAATACAGTAGTCAAACAGGTAGCAACAGTGGAACGGTGTCTTGATCCCATAATGGCCAATTTTAGAACTACATCTGAGAGTGGAGATGAAGGTACTCTCTTTGACCAGGTACAACTAATTCTAGGTCCCATCAGTGGAACTGTGTCTTGATCTCACAATGGATGTTGTCCCATTTTACCTGCTGCTTGCTTTTCACAGAAGTCCCTCTGTTGAGGTGCATCATACTCTGTGCTTCCGTAGCTAACTGCTGTACAGGATTATTGGGCTTGATTGACTGTAGTCGCAGGACTACACCGCCGTACAGCAGGTTCGAACAGTGAAATGGGGTCTTGATTCTATGATTGAGGATGTCAGAAGTTACAGTCTGTGGTAGTCTCTGTGTACCCCCTCTGACCAGGTGCAACCAACTGTAGGTCCCAACAATGGAACGGTTTCTTGATCCCACAATGGACGATGTTAGAACTGCATCTGAGAGTGGAGATGAAGGTACTCCCTTTGAGCAGGTACAACCTACTCTAGGTCCCAACAGTGGAACGGTGTCTTGATCCCACAATGGATGATGTCCGATATTACCTGTTGCTTGGTTTTCATAGAGCTTCCTCCGTTGAGGTGCATTAGACTCTGTTCTTCCGTAGCTAACTGCTGCACACGATTATTGGACGTGATTGACTGTAGTCGGTGGACTACACCGCGTTACAGCAGGTCCGAACAGTGAAACGGGGTCTTGATTCTACGATTGAGGATGTCAGAAGTTAAAGTCTGTGAAAATTTCTGTGTACCACCTCCGATCAGGTGCAACCGACTCTAGGTCCCAAAAGTGGAATGGTGTCTTGATCCCACAATGGACGATGTCCGATATCACCTGCTGCTTGGTTTTCACAGAATTCACTCCATTGAGGTGCATCACACTCTGTGCTTCCGCAGCTAACTGCTGCACATGATTATTGGGCTTGGTTGACTGTAGTCACTGGACTACACTGCAGTACAGCAGGTCCGAACAGTGTAACGGGGTCTTGATTCTATGATTGAGGATGTCAGAAGTTAAAGTCTGTGATTATTTCTGTGTACCACCTCCGGCCAGGTGCAACCAACCCTAGGCCCCAATAGTGGAATGGTGACTTGATTCCACAATGGACGATGTCCGATATTACCTGCTGCTTGGTTTTCATAGAACTCCCTCCGTTGAGGTGCATCAGGTACTCTGTGCTTGCGTAGTTAACTGTTGCACATGATTATTGTGCTTAGTTGACACCAGTTAGTGGAGTACAGCGCGGTACAGCAGATCTGAACAGTGAAACGGGGACTTGATTCTATGATTGAGGATATTAGAAGTTAAAGTCTGTGATTATTTCTGTGTACCCCCTCCGATCTGGTGCAACCCACTCCATGCTTTTAAATTCAACGGTATGTGGCTGTGAGGTGTTAATGAATAGTGCCTCTGGCCTACACTGCGGTCAGCAGGGCTCACAATTCAGATCGAGCGGTGATTGTTTAATTACAGAATCCTGTAGTCAAGTAACTAGAACATCTATTGAAATATACACAATATACTTTTAGTATACTTGTTTGAAGATTTTTTTTTAGATGACTTATAGGTTTACTACAATGACCAAATTCATCTTGCAAGTCAAAAGGAATACTGAATAGTCCACACTGTGGACAGCAGAAATTGCAATTCGAATTGTTTTGATTTATTTATTGCAGAGTTTTCTGTAATTTATGTTGTTGTGTTTTGTGAAGAGGAAGTGAGAAAAAGTATTCATGGTTGTCTGTGTGAGTACTGCCTTCAGTTAACACTGTATACAGCAGTGTTCACAATTGAGATCAAATCGCTATTGTAGATGACGCAGTCCTGTAGGAAAAGACATTGCTCCAGTGCATTCTGTCTGCACCATGCATACGTATCATTTCAGGCTCCGCACACGCTTTTTTTGATTCTCGTATGACAAACTGGGCAGCTTAAGTCCACCTTACATAGCTGTGGGCCCTTGCTGACCACTCTCTCTGGTTTACACTGCAGACAGAAGTATTCACAATTGAGATCGAGTGGTGATTGTTTAATTACAGAATCCAGTAGTCAAATAACTACAACGTCTATTGAAATATACACATTATCCTTTTAGTATACTTGCTTGAAAACATTTGTTTAGATGGCCTATAGGTTTAGTGCAATGACCAAATGTATCTTGCAAGTACAAAGGATCACTGAATAGTGTACACTGTGGATAGCAGAAATCGCAATTTGAATTGTTTCATTTATTTATTGCAGTTTTCTGTAATTTATGTAGTTGTATTTTGTGAAGAGGAAGTGAGAAAAAGTATTCCTGGATGTCTGTGTGAGTACTGTCTTCAATTAACACTGCAGCCAGCAGTGTCCACAATGCAGATCGAGTCAGTATTGTGGATGAGGTAGTCCTGTAGGAAAATACATTGCTGCAGTGCTCTCTGTCCGCACCACGCATACGCATCATCGCAGGCTCCGCACATGCTTTTTGTTGCTTCCCGTATGGCAAACTGTGTAGCTTAAGTCCACCTTACATAGCTGTGGGCCCTTGCTGACCATTCTCTCTGGCCTACACTGCAGACAGCAGTGTTCACAATTCAGATCGAGTCGCTATTGCAGATGATGCTGTGTTGATGGCAACAGATATTACTCCTAGTACGGCCCGCCCGCAGCACGCATCATCGCTGGCTGTGCACATGCTGAATGCTTTTGATGTGGCTATCTGAGTGCACTAGAACTGATGGACCCTTTATAATACAATCTTTTTGTGTATTACTTCAGATCTATTGATTGTGTCTCAGTATACCATAAGTTGTGTTTTTTTATGATAGAATATTTTTTCTGTATTATTTCTCATCTACTGTCCCTACCTTACTGCAGCACAAACTATTCTTTTATTATTGAATGTCTGTGTGATCCAATGATTACTGTTGGAGTTGATGGTAGCAGCAACCATTACCTGAAGACTGGTTTACACTCACACCACACGCATCCACCACAGAAGTCACTGGATATGTGACCCTGGTAATAAAAAAGTGTCGAGCGCACATGCCCGTACCCACTACCACTATCTATCTATGTCCGTGTGTTCATTATCTATGCATGATACTGCCCCAGGGCCGTACTACATTACATTGTGCTGTGGACAGCATATGCAACCATGTTACCTCTGGTAGTAGGGAAAACTTCTGTTATGTAACTTCTAGGTGTATAGCTATCACAGGTGGAAGCCTACTTTACAGATGATGAACATTGATGAAGATGGTGTTTGCATGTTGTGTGTAGTGTAAGATATGTGTACATAGCAAAAAGTTTCAAAAAAGCTCTCTAAGCAGAAGAGGTGTCTCTCATCAAATGCTGTAGAGAGAATGACTAAAATGGGTGGCGTTTTGCTACTGCTACAATGGGAAATGCTATGAACTAATCAAATGATTTGTTTTAAGGTCACATGACAATCGGGCACTCAGCACGCAAGGAGAATGCACCCGATGCGATTTTGAGACAATATATTTAGTATAATATAAGTTTATTACAGTTAGAAATATATAAATGTTTAAAATATTTTAGATTATAGCTCGGTCTCATGTACACTTTAAAATTATTTACATATAATTTGGAGATATAAAAATAAAGGAGGGAATACCGTACCTGGCGCAACACCATACGTCTATGACGTAAGATAGGGCCTGGCAGCGTGCACTCGTTGCATACGCAACGCTCTGCGGGCACGACTCCATAGGTACATGACGTAATGCGCGGCTTGGTACTGCATACCGGTCGCATACCAAACTAGCAGCTGCCGCAACCTCATACGTATATGTTGATACGCGGGACGAGATGCCACAAACTCGTCGGATACAAAATGCGCATCATTTCATTATGGTGGATAGGATTCGCGTGCTGATGGAGCTTGGTAGACTACCGGTATGGGACTTTAGTTTTCTAAAAAAAAAAGAACAAATGATATACATATTTTTTGGGGAAGATATAAAATATGACATAATTTAAAAAGTTTAAAAAAGGATAATAGAGTTGCAAAATATTGTAAAAAAAATTAGAAAATGTATAGGTTTAATAAATATTAAAATATGAAATCAACATTTAAAAAACCTTTGAAATTCACTGATAAAACCATAGGTTTTATAGACGATATAGTTAGGAATTAGCATTTTAAAAACATTAGAATTTTACTGAAAAAACCATAGGTTTCAGGGATGTTATAGTTAGTTGGACATTTCACTCATATAAAACGATAGAAATTCCCCTGTTATAGTCAGTTCAGGTAACTATAACTCGCGCCCCCGCAATGCACTGCTTATGACGTCACATATTACATCATTCATGACATGGTCAGTGACATCACTGATGACATCTCTGATGACATCTCAAATGACATTACTGATGACATCACTGATGACATCATCCACGTGACAATCTGATGCAGCTCATCCGACTCTTATATAACACTTGATACACCCACTGTAAAATACAGACTATAATTTTAGAAACCATGAACATACCAATACCAGTTAGTACATATCCACTGACTGATTCCTGTCTACACACACATCAATTCATTTACCCATACAGTCATTTATACATACAGTCAGCTATCAATACAACATTATCATATCCACTCACACATCTGCACAGACACTCAGACACCGACTCTCATTCATAGAGTTATTCACACACCTAGTCAGTAATGGAAATAATGAATCACACTTTTATATACTCACCTGTACAGTTATACACATACCACCTCACGTATTTAAACATATACCGACACATACTTTCACTCTAATACAATAACTAATACAAGCACACACTGGTCCATAGAGGCACTCTCGCAATCACTCACTCTCACATATAGTCATTTATACAGTCCCACACTCACATATACTGCCTTTCACATATGCAGTTACTCACACATGTACCACTGATGCATCTATTCACTCACCAAGACATGTTATGTTATGTTATGTTACACTAATTTATATAGCGCTCAGCTGCCCCAGCAAAGGGGCGTCCCGGCGCTACATGGCAGAAAGGCGACTGACTCCAAAGATTGAAACAAAGCGTACATGCAGACAGGCTTAATTTCGGGGAAAGAGGTGGGTTTTGACAGCCCTTCTGAAGTCCAAAAGGTTTTTCTGTTCACATATGTGTGCTGGTAGTGAGTTCCACAGTTTAGCTGCTAAGTAGCGGAAGGAACGTCCTCCCACTCGGCAGCGCTTGATCCGGGGTACCAAGACCAGATGCTGGCCAGCAGAGCGTAGTATGCAGGTTGGAACATACGGGGTCAGGAGGTTGCCTAGCATTTTAGGAGTGCCAAGTTTTAAAATGTTGAAGGAAATACAGAATGTCTTGAACTGAATACGCGGAGCCATGGGGAGCCAGTGAAGTCTCCGGGTGGTATCGGAGATGGAGCAAAATCGGGGAAGGCCTACTAAAGCTCTGGCAGCCGCATTCTGGATGCGTTGCATCCGGGCAATCTCAGCTTGATTGGCTCCCAGAAGCAAGGAACAGGCGTAGTCCACCCGAGAGAGCACCGTGGCCTGGACTATCAACTGTCTTGTGGAAGGATCAAAAAACTTAAAAATAGGTCTTAGGCCTCGTAGAATGCCAAAACAAGTGGCAGCCACTTTTTTAGTCTGATGGCAAAAATTAAGGGTAGAATCTAGCCACACACCCAAGTTTTTAACTTCTGATTTGGGTTCCGGGGCTTTACCCACAGCAGTTGGCCACCAATGATCCCCCCATACACAAACTCACCCAGCCATACAGCCGTTCACAGATACAGACTTGAACACATATGCGCAGTGAATTATCCACTCACACATTTATGCACAGAGTCACAGCCCCCACCCACACACACAGACATTCAGGCACCCATACAGATACTCAGACAAGCAATCAATAGCCCATATAGATCCTTATTTAGCTGCTAACCAAACCATGGAACCACTTACACACCATCTGACAACCTAAATTGTGTGAATGTCTGTATCAATCGCTAACACATGCATTAAGTAAGACACAATTAATCACTAACTTATACAGCTAGTCACACACATACTTAATCATGCATCCTGACTCTTATACACTCATTCATTCTTCAATACACCATGGCATATATACATAAAAGATATTTACATTCCAAAGAAACACATAGTCACTGGATAATGTCATCACTGATGTCATCAGTGATGTCATTTGAGATGTCATCAGTGATGTCATCAGTGATGTCACTGACCATATCATGAATGATGTAATATGTGACGTCATCAGCAGTGCATTGCGGGGGCGCGTGTTATAGTTAGCTGAACTAACTATAACAGGGGAATTTCTATCGTTTTGTATGAGTGAAATGTCCAACTAACTATAACGTCCCTGAAACCTATAGTTTTATCAGTGAATATATATATATATATATATATATTTATATATGTATATATATATATATATATATATATATATATATATTTATATACCTGTGTGTCTACGTGTGTGTATGTATAGCAAATACAACAAAATGATGAAACACTCACCCCCAGTCAAGAGATCTGGGTTAAATCCATCGTTCTTTTGCTCACCATGCCACCCCAATTTGCACCCAGGTATATGCATAACCAGATTTGAACCTGCTCCCCATGGGATCAGTCGAGCTCAAACTGCCAGGCCAGGTCCTCCCTTTACTGCAAACAAGCATCCTGGGACCGGTTTAGAGTATCACCCCTCCTCAGCCCTGCTAGCTTGAATCCAGTGGCACAGTATACCCTTGGGCAAACATAGCTAACACAAAAGAAATTATGGATGGAGTGTTGAAACTTTTCGAGCACTCAGCCCCAGTCAAGAGATCTGTGTTAAACCCTTCGTTCTAGTGCTCATCATGTCACCCCAGTTTGGACCCACCCGTATGCAAATCAATCTTGACCCTGCTTCCCTGGGAACAGTCGAGCCCAAACTGCCAGCCAGGCCAGGTCTTACCTGGACCGGAAACAAGCACCCTGGAACTGGCCAGGACTTTCGGCCAACGCTGCCGCATTCACCCAAACCCAAGCTGTGCACGGCCTTTGGCTGTAGCATGGGGTTGGATGTAGTTGGTGGTTGTTTTAAAAAAAATATCCCTGGATCCGTGGATAACAAGTTGATCTGCAGATCATGGGGCTGGGCAAAAAAAATAGAAATTTGACCATTTGTGCCCACCAGAGGTCCCAAGGGGGTCAGGATACCTGTTTCCTGACCCCTTCTATGTGTTGTACTCTTCTGTTCCCACCCCTCAGCCAATGTGACAAACAAAATGGCGGCTGCAACTCTTCTTTCAAGTGCAACCAGCCACTCAGGGACTTTCCTGGATTTGCGGATCCCCCAGATGATCAGTGTCACTAGATATCTATATTTTATAACCTTTAATATCTCTCAAACTACTGGATGGATTTACTCTAAAGAACTGAAAGTACAATCTTCATAACCAAATCTAGCTTTCTGCTAAATTTGGTATAATTCCATTCAGCGGTTTGGGCTATAGTCATATAGCGTATAGCATATAGGATGCAAAATCCCCATAGACATACATGGGGGAAAAGTATTTTGGCTCCCCCTCTTTTTCTCTTCCCCCACTAGACGGATCACCCCGAAACTTTCAAAACAGCAGCTAAACCAGCAAAAGTATAAGTTTGTGTATATATATATGTATATATATTACCTACTGGCGGTCGCCAGTAGGTATATATAGTTAGGATTTTTTCCCTATGGGATTTTTGAAAATTCTATGTCTAATAACTTTGGCGTTTGTGGACGGAATTGGCTGAAATTTTCTGGAAAATGGAACATTTTGTTTCTGAGCAGCCCCTGAAAATTTGGGGGGGTTCGTCCAAGGGGGGCCGAGAAAAAAGGGGGGTCCCAAAACGTGTTTTTAACATTGAGTTTTCCATAGGGCGGTTGGCCTCACTTTTAGCCCGAACGGCTGAATGGATTTGCATGAAACTTGGCAAAATTGTAGGGACTGGTAGCCCGATGTGCCTTTTGTAGGTCTCAATATATGTGCTCCAGTGGATTTTGAGAAATTAACGTTTAAAAAAAGATATATATCTGTAACAGCGGACCGGGCAGCTCCCCGGTTCGCGGACCGGGGCGCGTACCAGAACTTCGCGTAGCGAAGCTGATTGGTTCTCCTGTGTCTGTCAACATTCTAAACAGTCCGGAGCGGCCGCCATCTTGTCTCTCGGTAGGATCGAGAGACAAGAGGAGGCCAAAACAAAGGGGGAAATAACCATAAGGGGGCATAGTAGATCCTCCCTGACCCCCTAGGTTTAATGTGGAGGCTTTAAAAGGGCCCTGCGTGGGTAGCGCCCGGTCCGCGAACCGGGAAGCGTTCTGGGCAGCGTACTACAATGAAAAATGAATGATAGACTTTTCAAATGCTGTATGTTAATTGATTGTTTGTTTTGTTGATTATTTTTTATTTTCTTTATTTTTTAAGCATTTTTTTTTATTGTGATTGTGTTTCATAATTTATTAAACTTTCTAACATTTCATTGTCAGAAATTTCATAATTATCATGGAATATACATTGTAGTCTCTGAGGGTGTAAAATGTCCTCATTTGCAAGGAGGTTATCTACTGCTTGTACACATTGCAGTAGTTCATTGTCCCAAGTTTCATCGAAAAATTCAATATCATTTTCATCAATGATTTCTTGGCTGCTCTCTTGCAGGACAATTTGAAATTCAACTTTCTGTTCGCCTTCCATTTTGCCTGAAATGTAGATTAAAAAAATATATATTAGTAGAGATAGGGCACTGTTGGGATTAATTTTAGATAGGCAGTTTTTAGCAGTGAATTTATCTTTGGGCAGTGTATAGTATCAGAGTGGAAGTAGGAATATAAAAAAGTGTATGTGATTTAACGTAAGTAAATTCATAATTATACAAGAGAAGCCTAACTCCATCCATAACTATAACAGAGAAGTCTATCTAAATCTATAACTACTACAGAGGGATAGTATATAACTATCAGAAAAAGTTTACCATATTAACTTATAGTGCACAATATACTTCAGTTTTAAAAATAAAAACTTACCTTTAGAAAGAAGTTGAAGGAATTAGTGAAAATACTATTGAAATGTACACCAAGAAGTAGTAGTCAAAATGGCTGTGTTTTCTTCTCTTCCTTTATATATATTGAGGTATATAACCAATGAAATGTCAGGTAAAAAAAGTAGAAAATGAAAGTAACATTTTCATTGGTTGTCAATTCCAACACTTCAGATGTGTTTTGTGAAGTAATTTACCTCAGGGTATTTAGAGAGGTCTATAGGCTAAATGGCTCAATGGAATTCCAATCAAATTTGTGAAAATGGTAGGGATTGGTATGTAGTATGAGCTAATCTATATTTGGTGAAATTGTCTCCAGTGGCTTTTCTGTGAACTACTTTCCCACCTTTTTTGATGGTGCGCTTCCCAGGGAGCGACCCGGTACGCGAACCGTTGAGCGCCTCGGTTCGCGGACCTTAAGCGTTCCGGGAGTCCACCATTTTGTGTTTCGGTCGAATTAAGATACAAGATGGAGGGCAAATAATGTTCAGAATGGGTAGAAGGGGGCACGGTAGAGTTATCTTGACCCCCTAGGTTTTGTGAGGGTGGCTGAGGAGGCTTATATGTGCGAAAAAAAACCATTTTTTAAAAAAATTTCGCGAGGTTAGCTCCCGGTTCGCGTACCGGGTAGCGCCCCAGGGAGCGTACTTTGTTGAAAATTAGTGAAAAATGTTAGAGTAAAATAATAATTGTGAGTGATTAGATGTAGGGTAGCTCTGAGAAGAGCTTTTGGGTTTATGGTACATTTAGGTACTTATAAGTAGGTACCAATGCACATTCTTAAATTCAGAGTGAAAATTCTGTTGCCCTCATCTGAGAAGTGAACTCCATCTCCTCTGTAGATATCTTGCATGTAGTAACGCAAGTTATTGTTGTACAGGGAGCCCATTCCATGGTCTCTCATGTAAGCTGAAACAGATTTGTTTACATGCTTCCTCGACTTCTCAATTTGTGGACAAAATTGGTTTGACCACCTCCATTTCTGTCTTTGGCATATATTTGAATATACCAAGGCAGTCTGAGGAAAAAGTGCCATTAATTGCTCAAAGGTGTCCTTTAAAAGCATTTCCAGACCTACACCAGTCAAAGTGCCCAAGTCATTACCTCCACAGTGCACAATTAACAGGTCAGGTTTGGGCAAATGCATAAAGGTTTTCACCAATGGTATCAATTGGTGACATTTTAATCCTCTGTGGCCAAACCACTTAATTTCCACATCTTGTAAATTGAGGTTAGGTAAATTCCTGTTTTCAACTTACCTTTGAGCCCAGTGAATATAACTATGTCCAACAATCCAGACAGAAAACATGGTGAGAGAAGGTTCTCCTGCAGTCAGATGAAGTGTGGCAATGAAATGGCAGTTGAAAAAATGAGAGTGTAAAATGAAAAAAAACTGTGGAATTTCTGTGTTCATGAAGCAGTAACAGTGATTGGTGGATTTTGATTGCTGAAAACAGAAAGTTAGGGTGCACGGATGTGTTCTTTGAAAGATGTATTTTGAGTGGTCAATAAAAAATCATTAAATGAAAGAATGCACTGGATATGCAGGTGCACTGAGAGTTCAGAGTTCAATTGCAACATTGTTGTGTGAACTTGCAAACACCAGAAGTCTTCCAAGAGGTGGTTGCCATGCCGAAAAGGCAGAAAGGGCAGAGGGGGGATGGGTTTTCATTTGAAAAAAAGTGAGGGAAGACTTTTGATTGGGTGACATGAGAGATATGTGTGAAGAATTACAGCATTTCTGTGCTTTTGATAGCTGCAGACTCTGGAGTGCATACCTTTTGCTCTGCTGAAGACAAATTGGTGTGTTTCTGAGACTGTTTTCAAACTCAAAGTATTTGCTAAGGTGAGAAAATATTTCTTTAATTTAGATAGAGAATAGTGTGCTTTAAGGAGAAAATTATGAATTATGTGGTGCAAATTGCTTGTAAATATGCTCCCACCTGTGCATGGAAAATTTAGATTTTGAATGTTTGTGTTACATAGCCATGTTAAAAGTGACCCAACCATGCTGGAAAGGCAATCAAAAAACGCTTTCATGTGTCTTAAGGACATTTTAAGTCATTTTCCCATGTGCAGTGTTTTGAAATTATGATTTGAAAATCGTTTTTGGGGAAAAGGAATTGTTTTTAAATTTATGACAAGGACATAATGGTGTATGCTTCTTTATAAGGCAATTGACTGTCCCTGATGTTATTTTTCCCATTTTAATGTAAGACCTTTCTCTGTGGCGCAAATTGCTTGTAAATATGCTCCCACCTGTGCATGGTAAATTTAGATTTTAAATGTTTGTGTTACATAGCCATGTTAAAAGTGACCCAACCATGCTGGAAAGGCAATCAAAAAACGCTTTCATGTGTCTTAAGGACATTTTAAGTCATTTTCCCATGCGCAGTGTTTTGAAATTATGATTTGAAAATCGTTTATGGGGAAAAGGAATTGTTTTTAAATTTATGACAAGGACATAATGGTGTATGCTTCTTTATAAGGCAATTGACTGTCCCTGATGGTATTATTCCCATTTTAATGTAAGACCTTTCTCTGTGGCGCAAATTGCTTGTAAATATGCTCCCACCTGTGCATGGCAAATTTAGATTTTGAATGTTTGTGTTACATAGCCATGTTAAAAGTGATACAAACATGCTGCAAAGGCAATCAAAAAACGCTTTTATGTGTCTTAAGGACATTTTAAGTAATTTTCCCATGTGCAGTGTTTTGAAATTATGATTTGAAAATCGTTTTTGAGGTAAAGGAATGTTGTTAAAATTTATGTGCGCCATATGCCCCCAAATTTCTTTTTCAGCGGTGCAGCAGGGTGTTATTGAGACACCCCTGCACCTTTGGAAAAATTCCTATTTTGTGATGAGTTCATTGTTAATCGCAAATTGCACCTTCATTCCTATGAGCCTCCTAGCCCATGGAAATGAATGGGTAATTTGCAATTAGCAATTTGCTCATCGCAAATTTGGAATGGTAAAGAATCGCTATTTATTCCTTAAAATTCGCTATTTTGGAAATGCAAAATAGTTATATGATACATATGGCGGTTGATGTCTAACAAGATAAGAAGCTTAGGGATACATTTATGATGACTGGCGCAATGAAGTGGACATCACTTACTTCATTGGTAGAGCTTTACATGTATTATGTCCTCTGTATTCTTCATCAAGTGTAACTTTAATCTGCAATCCTGAGTAGGCCTCACCTTAAACAAACCTCTGGATAGGCCACATCTTATTGTCATCCTGAATTAATCATTTAAAATGCTAGGGACAGATTTATGATAGGTGTATGCCTCTTTTGCGCCACTTAGAAAACACTGTCCATGGGGAAATGACTTAAAATGTCCTTAAGACACATGAATGTGTTTTTTTAAAACGTTTGCAATTTTTTTGGGTCACTTTTAACATGGCTATGTGACTCAAACAGTCAAAATCTAAATTCGCCATGCACAGGTGGGAGCATATTTACAAGGAATGTGCTCCATGGGGAAAGGTCTTATAATGTAATATGGGAAAAATGACGTCAGAGACACTGAAATGCCTTATAGAGAAGCATACACCATTATGTCCTTGTCATAAATTTGCAAACCATTATTTTTCCCCAAAAACGATTTTCAAATCATAATTTGAAAACACTGCACATGTGGAAATGACTTAAAATGTCCTTAATTTAAAATTTGCTATTCCTTATTTTGCGATTGCACTGAAGGATTTGCAAATTTTGCGATTCCTTAAATGCAATGTATCAAACAAAAAATATGTAAAAAATGATATTAAGGATTTGGAAACTACCACCAACTTCTAGTTTGTGGTAATTTGCGAATTCTTTTCAAAAAGCATTTTTTTCCAAAAAACAAAAGGTCCCATATGACGCCCATACATGCCCTTAGGGCATGTATGTGTGCCATATGCCCCCAAATTTCTTTTTCAGGGGTGCAGCAGGGTGTTCTTGAGATACCCCTGCACGCTTGAAAAAATTCCTATTTTGTGATGAGCTAATTGCTAATCGCAAATTGCAACCTTCATTCCTATGAGCCTCCTAGCCCATGGAAATGAATGGGTAATTTGCAATTAGCAATTTGCTCATTGCAAATTAGGAATGGTAAAGAATTGCTATTTATTCCTTAAAATTTGCTGAACAAATGCAAAAATGAGCTGGGAGTGCTTGTTTATCTCAAACTCAATTTGGAAATTTAATCTTCAAAAGAAACATACATCAATCTATGGTTCAAAAATATAAATTATAGACATATGCACAATCAAAAAAAGTTTTTTTCTTGTTTATTCTTGATGTTCAGCAGCCGACGCGTTTCGTCCTAAAGGCAGGACGTCATCAGGGCTGCAAGTACAAACACATAATACAGATGCATCAGTACATGTGTACAATCTCAATCATATGCGTACAATCTCAATCAGTAATAACCTGAAAACATAACTCAAATCTCATTGAAAACTAATCAATATGATACAGCTCACTGTGCCGTGTGGTACTTACAAAGAATTCAATAAATTCACACTGTTAGAAAAATAAGCGGGCACTTCTTGCCTGTGATTCTCACTCTAGATACAATCTATTGTTTCCCATTTAAACACTCAAATTTTGCATCTACATCCTGGGATCAGAAAAGCATACAAACTGCTGCATAGTTATTCAAAAGACTTATTATTTATGTAATTGATGAACAGCTCACCTCGTACTCTTATCTTGCGGTTCCTCTGATATTAAGACTTAGACTTTCAAACTAGGCAATTGTGCTACAAGAGGTCAGATCCTTCATCACAGTACCGGAAATAATCATAAACTAGGGTGGGGCAGAAGAAAAGGAAGACCAATAAATGACCAAACATGAACTGAATATCTACCTAATTGTGATCCTCAAATTTCCTAACTCTCTGAACTTAAACTCGCCCTGTCTATCATAATGACATTTTACATCTACAAGAAATGCGTACCTGGAAAACCCTAGATCACTGTATTTCTCAAATCGATTAATCCTTTATTCCTTTAATCGAGAGTCCTTTAAAAACTAATCAGCAAAATGGCATTCATACCTAGAAAAGTCAAGAAAATACCTTAATAGGTTAAGTTACTCAGCCAACCCTCTCTGATATAAAATTTTTTTTCCATTTCTATGTTAACTCACCATATTCCAATACAATGTAGCCAATGAAGCAAATAACATCTATTCTCCAACGATCCTATCAATCCGTTCTGAACCAATCCATTCTACAAAATAAGAATGAACAGAATATGTAGCCTTCCCATCTCTTGTCCTACTATTGTCTATTACCCCAAAGCTCCGCCTGCACTCACCCTTAGCAACGCGACCTCCTGCTCCACACCATCCGGACTCGATAAATTCCGAAGGTGTGGTGCTCCGGACTCCCTATGCTTAAAAAGAACCGAGGGCCAATCAAATCGCTCTAAATTCCGCGCGCATTCTAACTGTGTGCATCTGTGGGAAACGGAACGTTTCCAATAAGGTCCGCTATCTGCGTTTGTCTTATTACTTAGCATATCCGCTCATGCGCATTGAGCTTTATCCTTGTCACTCTAAATTTGCCTTGTTTCTTTAGTATTTCCGCTCATGCGCTCTCCGTTAATATTACCGATAATGCGCATTGAGCTCGTACCGGCTTAACTCCTAGCTTCAGTGTTGACAACCATTAAGCACAACCGTTACCGGTCTTGCGCAGCTCACCATAACATCTTGGTGAGCGAGTCTCCAATAAGGTCCGCACCGCGCATTTCGGTGAGCGAGTCTCAAATAAGGTCCACCTCGCGCATTCAGCTGTATGCTAATTCATCTGCTAACCATAGTATTTCCGGCTGTCAAGTAGAACAGTATCCGGTCATGCGCAGATCCTTATTACGCCTCAATAAACAAGTGTTCCCATCAAGTCTACCAAGTACGTAATCTGTTACTCCTCAACACCGTTTCCTGCCCATTGCAACCTATGTCCCTTTCCCGGATGCACAATAGAAAATAAAAAATATAAAAAACTGAATATCTCAATGAGTCACTGCGACTGGCAAAGATCAGCCTCCCCTTGTCTTCTTCCAATCCACCATATCCTCTCTTATTGTTCATACGTCTACCTGCCCCTGTTATGTTGCAGCAAATTCATATTGTATTTGATTCTTATTGTTTGATAATTGAAGGGTGCATTCACTCTCAAAATACTTGTATAGAAATAATTTCAAACACATAGGGCTAGGGAAAATGTTACGTGGGAAAGCACTGACCCATACTTAGCCACACTGGTCGTAGCTATACAGCCCTAATATGGGCAACAAAAGACGTTCATATCATAGAAAATAATGCATAAAGAAAAAAAAAGCAGCAGTTTGCTTGCTCCACATCCCGGAATGTTTACAATAAACAAACATAGAATGCCTATTAGGACATTCATTATTTAAACAGGCTAAATTGAGTCACATTGGTCTATCACATGTCATGTTTTGCTCTCAACTATGCCAAAAAGTGATGTAGTTCAGAATCAATATTTAAACCACACATTTTCGTACGACATTTGATTATCCAACGTGCTTCTGCTTGACGAATTCGTAATTCCCAATCTCCCCCTCTCACATGTTGGGACACTGTAACAAAGTTGGGGGGCTGTAACAAAGTGTACATAGGGAGTACGAAAAGACCCCTTAAATTAAGAATACAAGAGCATAGACGAGCAGTCATTAACCGAGATACGAGGTCTCCACTCTATGCACATATGGAAAAGGAACATGGTGCCAGTTTTGACTTTAAATTTCATGGAATAGAAAAAGTGTCCCAACATGTGAGAGGGGGAGATTGGGAATTACGAATTCGTCAAGCAGAAGCACGTTGGATAATCAAATGTCGTACGAAAATGTGTGGTTTAAATATTGATTCTGAACTACATCACTTTTTGGCATAGTTGAGAGCAAAACATGACATGTGATAGACCAATGTGACTCAATTTAGCCTGTTTAAATAATGAATGTCCTAATAGGCATTCTATGTTTGTTTATTGTAAACATTCCGGGATGTGGAGCAAGCAAACTGCTGCTTTTTTTTTTCTTTATGCATTATTTTCTATGATATGAACGTCTTTTGTTGCCCATATTAGGGCTGTATAGCTACGACCAGTGTGGCTAAGTATGGGTCAGTGCTTTCCCACGTAACATTTTCCCTAGCCCTATGTGTTTGAAATTATTTCTATACAAGTATTTTGAGAGTGAATGCACCCTTCAATTATCAAACAATAAGAATCAAATACAATATGAATTTGCTGCAACATAACAGGGGCAGGTAGACGTATGAACAATAAGAGAGGATATGGTGGATTGGAAGAAGACAAGGGGAGGCTGATCTTTGCCAGTCGCAGTGACTCATTGAGATATTCAGTTTTTTATATTTTTTATTTTCTATTGTGCATCCGGGAAAGGGACATAGGTTGCAATGGGCAGGAAACGGTGTTGAGGAGTAACAGATTACGTACTTGGTAGACTTGATGGGAACACTTGTTTATTGAGGCGTAATAAGGATCTGCGCATGACCGGATACTGTTCTACTTGACAGCCGGAAATACTATGGTTAGCAGATGAATTAGCATACAGCTGAATGCGCGAGGTGGACCTTATTTGAGACTCGCTCACCGAAATGCGCGGTGCGGACCTTATTGGAGACTCGCTCACCAAGATGTTATGGTGAGCTGCGCAAGACCGGTAACGGTTGTGCTTAATGGTTGTCAACACTGAAGCTAGGAGTTAAGCCGGTACGAGCTCAATGCGCATTATCGGTAATATTAACGGAGAGCGCATGAGCGGAAATACTAAAGAAACAAGGCAAATTTAGAGTGACAAGGATAAAGCTCAATGCGCATGAGCGGATATGCTAAGTAATAAGACAAACGCAGATAGCGGACCTTATTGGAAACGTTCCGTTTCCCACAGATGCACACAGTTAGAATGCGCGCGGAATTTAGAGCGATTTGATTGGCCCTCGGTTCTTTTTAAGCATAGGGAGTCCGGAGCACCACACCTTCGGAATTTATCGAGTCCGGATGGTGTGGAGCAGGAGGTCGCGTTGCTAAGGGTGAGTGCAGGCGGAGCTTTGGGGTAATAGACAATAGTAGGACAAGAGATGGGAAGGCTACATATTCTGTTCATTCTTATTTTGTAGAATGGATTGGTTCAGAACGGATTGATAGGATCGTTGGAGAATAGATGTTATTTGCTTCATTGGCTACATTGTATTGGAATATGGTGAGTTAACATAGAAATGGAATTTTTTTTTTATATCAGAGAGGGTGGGCTGAGTAACTTAACCTATTAAGGTATTTTCTTGACTTTTCTAGGTATGAATGCCATTTTGCTGATTAGTTTTTAAAGGACTCTCGATTAAAGGAATAAAGGATTAATCGATTTGAGAAATACAGTGATCTAGGGTTTTCCAGGTACGCATTTCTTGTAGATGTAAAATGTCATTATGATAGACAGGGCGAGTTTAAGTTCAGAGAGTTAGGAAATTTGAGGATCACAATTAGGTAGATATTCAGTTCATGTTTGGTCATTTATTGGTCTTCCTTTTCTTCTGCCCCACCCTAGTTTATGATTATTTCCGGTACTGTGATGAAGGATCTGACCTCTTGTAGCACAATTGCCTAGTTTGAAAGTCTAAGTCTTAATATCAGAGGAACCGCAAGATAAGAGTACGAGGTGAGCTGTTCATCAATTACATAAATAATAAGTCTTTTGAATAACTATGCAGCAGTTTGTATGCTTTTCTGATCCCAGGATGTAGATGCAAAATTTGAGTGTTTAAATGGGAAACAATAGATTGTATCTAGAGTGAGAATCACAGGCAAGAAGTTCCCGCTTATTTTTCTAACAGTGTGAATTTATTGAATTCTTTGTAAGTACCACACGGCACAGTGAGCTGTATCATATTGATTAGTTTTCAATGAGATTTGAGTTATGTTTTCAGGTTATTACTGATTGAGATTGTACGCATATGATTGAGATTGTACACATGTACTGATGCATCTGTATTATGTGTTTGTACTTGCAGCCCTGATGACGTCCTGCCTTTAGGACGAAACACGTCGGCTGCTGAACATCAAGAATAAACAAGAAAAAAACTTTTTTTGATTGTGCATATGTCTATAATTTATATTTTTGAACCATAGATTGATGTATGTTTCTTTTGAAGATTAAATTTCCAAATTGAGTTTGAGATAAACAAGCACTCCCAGCTCATTTTTGCATTTGTTCAGTTTAATCTGGGGTTAGGATGATGCCCCAGTAGTTGGTAGAGTGTTAACACCAATTTGATGTACTATCCCTAGTGCACCTATTATACCCTACGTCGTCCAAAAATCTTTTTGCATAAACCTTAAAATTTGCTATTTAGGAAATGCAAAATAGTTTGATGGTACATATGGTGGTTCATCTGTAACAAGATAAGAAGCTTAGGGATACATTTATGATGACTGGCGCAATAAAGTGGACATTACTTACTTCATTGGTAGGCCTTTACATGTATTATCTCCTCTGTATTCTTCATCAAGCGTAACTTTAATCTGCAATCCTGAGTAGGCCTCACCTTAAACAAACCTTTGGATAGGGCACACCTTATTGTCATCCTGGATTAATCATTTAAAATGCTAGGGACAGATTTATGATAGTTGTATGCCTCTTTTGTGCCACTGTGCGTCACTTTTATGATGCAGCGGCGGTGCTAATTTGCAATTAGCAATTTGCTCATTGCAAATTAGGAATGGTAAAGAATTGCTATTTATTCCTTAAAATTTGCTATTTAGGAAATGCAAAATAGTTTGATGGTACATATGGTGGTTCATCTGTAACAAGATAAGAAGCTTAGGGATACATTTATGATGACTGGCGCAATAAAGTGCACATTACTTACTTCATTGGTAGGCCTTTACATGTATTATCTCCTCTGTATTCTTCATCAAGCGTAACTTTAATCTGCAATCCTGAGTAGGCCTCACCTTAAACAAACCTCTGGATAGGCCACACTTTATCGTCATCCTGGATTAATCATTTAAAATGCTAGGGACAGATATATGATAGGTGTATGCCTCTTTTGTGCCACTGTGCGTCACTTTTATGATGCAGCGGCGGTGCAAAAGATTTGCTATGAGGCGACAACATTACAAATTTATGCATTTAGGCAGATATGTCATGGTGTAAAAAAAACGTACCACATGAAACCGATGCAGCAGTGATGCAAAAGATGCACCATGTCGCAAGACAGGCCTCACTTGGGGCCATATGTATCAAGCTAATTAGCATTCGCAAAGATCAAAATTCTACGAATTTCGGCCTTTGCGAATGTTAATTAGACAAATGGTATGTATCAAACAAGTTTGATGCAAAATAAGGAGTAGCAAAATTTGCTATTCCTTATTTTGCAATTGCACTGAAGGATTTGCAAATTTTGTGACTACTTAAATGCAATGTATCAAACAAAAAATATGTAAAAAATGACATTAAGGATTTGGAAACTATTGTGGTAAATTGGTGGTAATTTGTGAATTCTTTTCAAAAAGCTTTTTTTCAAAAAAACAAAAGGTCCCATATGACGCCAATACATGCCCTTAGGGCATGTATGTGTGCCATATGCCCCCAAATTTCTTTTTCAGGGGTGCAGCAGGGTGTTCTTGAGACACCCCTGCACCCTTGGAAAAATTCCTAATTTGTGATGAGCAAATTGCTAATCGCAAATTAAACCTTCATTCCTATGAGCCTCCTAGCCCATGGAAATGAATGGGTAACTTGCAATTAGCAATTTGCTCATTGCAAATTAGGAATGGTAAAGAATTGCTATTTATTCCTTAAAATTCACTATTTAGGAAATGCAAAATAGTTTCATGCTACATATGGCGGTTCATCTGTAACAAGATAAGAAGCTTAGGGATAGATTTATGATGACTGGTGCATCACCAGTGATGTGTCAGTCATCCTGCGCCGCTGTTCCGCCACCCATGGTGTGCTGCATTTAGAATGCGGGGCATCATGGGGCAAAAATGACACAGATGCGTGACGTATCTGTGCTGTAAAGGTAGTGATTGCTGGAGTTGTATCGCAAGTGCGATGCAGCTCAAGCAAGGCTCAGGGGTGCCCCATCTCCACAATGTTGCGTCAAGACCTATGCCTGCTTAAAGCAGGCGCAGGGTCTTGACGAAGCTTTCTCCTATCTGATTGTAAATACGGCACACCATGGGTGGCAGAGTAGTGGTGCACGTTAACTGGTGCATGCCTGGGGATGTGCCATTTAACATAAATCTGCCCCTTTACATTTAAGTATGTGCAGGACACACAGTCGGTGAGGCTTATCCAAGGTTAAGAAGAGATGAGTCCTGTTCACTGAAAATTAAGACATAGTCTTCACCTGCTCAGCATTGTTGGACATGGCTAAATAATAGCTGCAAAATATTACTCTTGTTAAACAATTTTACTATTATAATCTCTGAGATTTGTCTCTTACTCTGCAACATCTCATTGTTGTTATCTTTCTTTAAAGATAAAGACAACCTCAACATGAGCGACAATCTGCAATCAGTTGATTTTGACCTCATCATTGAACTTGTAATTGAAACATCAGTGGATGTTGATCCCTTGGATGATTTAAATCCTGAGGATGAAGAAGAGCGTGATGAGGATGCAGATTTGTCCGAATTATATGACATAGGATGGGAAGCTGACCTGCTTGAGCCTATGGAAATATAAACATTTATTTTTAAAATTTATAATTAATAAAAAGTAAAAAGGTAAACCGCTTAATTTAAAAATAAAGACACCTTCAAAAGCAGGTTATGTGTAGTGTCTTCAATAAAATATTAAAATATGCTCATAAAATTAGATCAGATTCACATATAAAATAGTCATAGGTAACATAAATATAAATGTCATTTCTTTTCTGATATTTCTGTATTGTAAATTTGGAAGGACTAAAAAATCTTCTATTTAAAATGTCAAGTAGTGTGTTAAGTTTTTGATCACTGTTATTGTTTTACTGTTTGGTAATAATGGTTAATAACATTTTTTATTATATTTTACCACAGATTCAACTGCAGATCATTTCAAGATTTCACCATGCCAACAATAGAAAGACAGAGAAAGGCTGCAAAACGTCAAAGACAGCAGGTGAAAGAAAATAAGCAGCAGTCCTCTAACAAAAAGATTTGTCAAGTCACGAAGAAAGCACCGGGTAAGAGCACAAAATATTTCATAAGAAATATGTGTAGTAAAAAAAATATTACTACAGAAAATGTTTCAGTCCATAAAACGAGAAGGAATTCAAATGGAAAGGAAAGGCCAATCAAAAATGTTAGTGCTAGAGCAAGAGATAACTCTGTGCATGATAGTAGAAGGAAACAACAGTTTAGGGAGATTCGTAAACGAATGTTCCGCAACAGGATAATTGGCAATTTGTTAAAAAATATTAAGAAAGGTCAACAGAAATTGGTTTTTTATAAGAGAAAAAAAAAAGTTGAGAAAGTTATTGATCAGGCATTTGAAATTAAACGTAAGTTATTTATTTTGATAATCAATAGAATTAGGAAGCTAAACAAGGCAATTTATGATTTCAAAAGAAATAGTAGATGGAAGAGAATAGTTAATCGTAGTAATTTTTGTGAAGTTTTTTCTGGAGAATGGATGCATAGTTCAAGCTGTGAGGCATTTTTTAATGAGGAGAGTTATTTCCAGGATAATGATTTGGTGCATGCAGTTGACACCAGTGGTCGAGCTTATGAAGTGAAAGATGGTTGTCCAGTTGAAAAAGAAAAACTTGTGACAACAGAGGCAGAAGAGGTGTTAGGTAATGAGGTTTTAGGAAGACGTGCTAAGGGTCCTGTGTACACCTGGAAGTGTAGTAGTATTTGCAGTGTGCGACAGGATTCCATCAATTTGCTTTGTGATTTTGTACGGTCATTTAATAAGAAAAGTTTGAAGCAGAAAATAAGGTTGTTGCAAGAATTAGATCCTTGCAGATTAAGAGAAGTGACAGGTTTGCATGGTCATTCACTGGCTTGTCTTTCCAGGAGAGTATGCCAGAGTGTTTTTCATCATTTCAGGATGCTAGCAGTGCATCATAATAAAGTGAGGAAATTAGTTAGAATGTTGTATTATGCTAAGAGTCCAGCAATTATGCTTAAACAATTATGCGCTGCTCTTTTGCATGGTTCTGAAATAGATGTGAAGAATATATGTGAAGAAATTGAGTTTTGTTACTTTGGAAGTAAAGAGGAGAATGTTGAAATTGAGCAAGAAGAAGAGGGTCATGTGGAAGATAGTGTACAGGTTTCCAGTACAGATAATTTCCAGAGGGAAATTGCGACGTTTGAGGTGAAATCAAGTGAGAGGCCTAATTTCACTTGTGTGTGTTGTCGACGCACTTATTATAAGAATCAGACTAAGTTAGTGGATTTATATGCAAAAAGTGAAAGGGAAAATAATAGTGAATGGAAGGATTTCGCAACATACTTGATGGTAGAAAATTGTTTTGATTTGGGATTGGATCAACGTGTGTGTAGTTATTGTTGTTGCAAATTAAATCAAAACCAGATGCCTGCTAGAGCAGTTCATAATAATCTGGAATTGGTTGAGATTCCTTCTGAATTGAAGGAGTTAAATACTTATGAATCTATTTTGATTCAAAGTATCCATCCCTTTCAGGCTATTGCAAGAATGGAGCCAAAGACAGGGAAATTGCCTACATCAGATTTACAGAGAGGCTTAAAGGGAAGAGTTGTTTATTTGCCTCTAGATTTGAAGAAAAACATTAACACAATTGGAGTAGAAAAAGTGGAAGAGGAACCTCTGGTTATCTTAGTTAATGGGGTTCCGACAAAGAATAAGAAAATATGGCAAGATTTAGTAGATGTTAGGAAAGTTAAAAAGGCAACATTGTATTTGAAAAAAAATAATAAATACTATAAGAATGTATATGTTGCAGAAGAGGAAGTAAGTGAGGAAGAGGATAGCGATTTGTGTGCTGGTCAAATTGAGAAAGTAGAACCCTCTACTAGTGAAGAAATATATGAACATTATAGTGTTCATCCTTTGCATTCCAAGGAAGTCATGGGGAATGCTATTGAGTTGTTTCAAATGAAACAAGCCAAAGGGAGTCCCATTAGTGTTTGGGAGGAAAGTTTGGAAGCTCGGTGTTTCCCACAGCTTTTTCCAACAGGTCAGGGAGGAAGATATGATGAGCGACCTCATCAAATTCCTGCTTCTGAATACCGGACTTTGCGATTGTATGCAGGAGATGCTAGGTTTCGACAATGCATTCCTTATTTGTTTCATCTCCTGTTTGAAAGCGATCTGTCTGGACTGTCATATGCAGTGAACCACATCTTGAAAAGTGGTATACACATGCAAAACATCTCGGCAAGTGACTTTATGGATAAAGTCAATGTCCAAGACAGTATTTTGGATTCTCACCTGATTAATCTCATGGCGTGTCAGCGTGGTACTAATGAGTACTGGTACCGTCGTCATGGTGATTTAAAATGTATGCTGAGGAACTTAGGAACTCCCACATGGTTCCTCACTCTGAGCTGTGCCGAGTATGGCTGGGAAGACTTACTTGAATTTCTACGAGAGGCAAATGCTAACGTAGATAACATCGAATTCAAGACACCCGGAGAACTGTGCTCTTTGGATCCAGTCAATGTATGTAGGTACTTCAATCATAGATTTGAAGCTATGATGTCTTTCATCATGAATAAGAAGAATCCACCTCTTGGAGAGGTGTTGGATTTCTTCTGGAGAAAGGAGTACCAAGCAAGAGGTGCTCCTCATATACATATGTTGCTGTGGATCAAGGATGCACCTAAATTTGGAACGGATCCAGAAGACTCAGTGATGAGTTTCATCCAACAGTATTCTACGTGTGCTGTTCCAAACGCAAAGGAGAAGAAAAGCCTAAGAGAAAAAGTTCTGCGTTTCCAAAGCCATCGATGTGGAAAGTACTGCCGTCGTAAATTCCGAAACAAGGACAAGTTCTACACTAAATGTCGTTTCGGCTTTCCACACCTGGTGATTTCTAAAGGAAGAGTAAACAGTTTGATGTCTTCGCTGCGACACAATGTCATGAAGAAATCACCTAAAAACACTTACAATTTGAAGAGGACGAAGAGTCCAAGTACATCAACGACTACAACCCGGTGATTTTGTCCATGTGGAATGCTAACATGGATATACAGTTTGTGGCTGATAACTGTATGGCTGTGGCTCGGTATGTGACGTCTTACATCACCAAAAAAGAGAAGACAGAATTGAAGGATATGTGGGAGGACATTTCCCATGAAAAGAGCCTCAGCAAGAAGTTGTACAGTTTCAGTCTGAAGATGTTGTCGCATCGAGAAATCGGAGCGTACGAATGTTCTGACCGGTTGTCTTCAGCAAGTCTCTATGCCAAGTCCAGGAGTATCGTTTGGGCGAGTCTTGGTCTTGCTGCAACGCGTAATCGAGTTCTCAAACCTGTGCGGGAAATTGAGTATTTGGCGGAAAAGGAGCCAAACAGTACCGACATTTTGAAGACCAACATGTTGGATACATATTATCCAAATCGAAGCATTCACCTCGACAATGTTTGTCTGTATGAGGTTCTTCAAAATTACATATTCAAGAGGAACATCAAAGAAGATACTGAGAAAGGAGTGTATGCTGTAATAGGAAGTGAGGGATGTCTGGTCAAGCAAAGAAAATGCCACTTGGTAAACCATCGAAAATTGAGTGGCGAATCTCCTGAAAAAAAGGAGTTTTTCTATTTAGCACTTTTGCAACTTTTCAAGCCTTGGCGTGCAGAAGAGGAACTGCTTGGAGATTTCCTCTGTTACGAAGACTCTTTCAATGCCACCAAGGAGACCATAGAATGTCCTGCTTTTCCCAAATATGTAGAAATGTTGAATGCGGAAATTGAGCAGGAAGCAACGATTGCAGCCGAGATTGCCAGAGACAGTTCTCAGGACAGTCAGAGTTCTGCTTCATTGAGTCAGGATCCACTAGGAGGACCTGTTATTGAAAATGAAGCTGCCACTGCTATGAATGAAGTGGAAAGAGCCATGGCACATGCTCAAGAGGATGCGGTTAACTTAGAAGAGTTGGAAAGACAACTCAACGTTGAGCAGAGGAAAATATATGACGAAGTTACCATGCAAATTGATCATGGATTAAGTCATGACAAGAAAGAGTGCTCATGTACGTCGTTGAAGCCTGTCCGACTGTACGTGAGTGGAGAAGCGGGAACTGGAAAAAGTTTCCTCATTAAAGCAATTTCATGCTATTTGCAGGAAAGGACAGAGTCATCGCTGTCTTGTGTTGTCACTGCTCCAACTGGACTGGCAGCACATAATATTAAAGGGATTACTTTACATCGTTTACTGATGCTGCCAGTGGAGCATGACAACAAATTACAATATCACAAGCTATCTGGAGATGCTTGTTTTGAAGTTTCAAGAATCTTGAGGAAAATGAAACTTCTTATCATTGACGAAGTAAGCATGGTTTCCAATGTCATGCTTGCCTTTGTGCATTTGAGGATGCAAGAAGTTCTCAAAACAGAGTATGATGTGTTATTTGGTGGCAAACACATCATTGTTTTCGGAGATCTTCTGCAGCTGACACCAGTGAAAGGGCAACCTGTGTTCAAAAGGCTCACGCATGAAGATACCAGGAAGTGCCTAGGCAGCATTGGCAACGTCAATATATGGTTAAACTTCAATTATGCTGAACTGCATGAAAATATGCGTCAGGCGAAGGATGAAGTTTACAAGACTATTCTACAAGATGTTAGAATTGGAAAAGTGACCGAGCATGGGAAAGAAGCTTTACATGCACGACTACTGTCAAATTTATATCCAGAACAAGATGTTGTGCCTGAGAATATTTTTCAGAAAATTACTGAGAAGAAATCTGGAATATGTTTGATGCCAACTCTTGCAGAATGTGCCAAATTTAACAACAAAATGTTGCATTTAGAAAAGCAAGAGATTGTGAAACTGGAAGCTATTGATAGAGTAGAGCATATGGGATCAACAATTATTTTGTCTGAGAATCTGATAACAAAATTGGATTCATTAGAGAAGAGTATATCTAAAACTGCAGGTTTTGAAAAGACTCTGAATGTGTGCTTGAACTGCCGTATAATTTTAAGAAGGAATTTACATGTTGAAAGAGGTCTGGTAAATGGATCAATGGGTAATGTTGTTGATTTTGTGAAATACAGAAATAGAGATGGAATTGAATTTTTAAAAATTAAATTTGATGGCATTGAGGAAGTACAGCTAATTGGTCGTTGTTCTGCTAGATTTTTGCTTGTAAAAGACTTATATGTTCGCCGTAAGCAGTTTCCTGTTTGCTTGGCATATGCGGTGACAATTCATAAATCGCAAGGTTTAAGTGTAGACAGTGCATTGGTGAATATTGGCAGTTCTGTGTTCAAGGAGGGTATGGCATATGTGGCATTGTCACGAGTTAGAACTTTATCGGGATTGTACTTGATTGAGTGTGATGTCACAAACATTTGTGCGGATCTAGATTGTGTTAAGGAATACAATAGGTTAAGAAGAGAGTATGCGCCACATTTGCCTCAGTATCCTTTGTTTGAGAAACGTGTGGTAGGCCGGAAACGAAGAAATGAGAACAATACTAGGGAGGTTGTAGCAAAAAGACAAAAAGTCAATGAACCTAAAATTACAAGCAGAAACAAAAAGGATTCTGTTGAAGATGTTGTTGGTTTTCAGTTTGAAAACAGTTCTGGTGTCAACTGCTATGCTAATGTAGTGGTTAATGTTTTGTTTTCTCTAGAAAATGTAAAAGAAGAGATTGTGGTCAATTCTGATCAAAGATTTTGCAGTTTGTTAAATTCTGTGTTAGAGAAATGTAGCACTGATAGAAGAAACATAGAAAGTGTGTCTGAAATTCGAAATCTGTTAGACAGATGTTCAGGCCAAACACAATTCTCTCAAAATATTCAGCAAGATTGTCAGGAGTTTTTAATGTATATGCTTGATGTATTACATGCTGAAGGTGTAGATGTAGATCAGCTGTTTGGGCTTTCTTATCAATGGCAGCATGACTGCGAGAACTGTATGGTATCAAGTACTACTAGTGTAGACTCAGAAAGATTTATATATTTAACTTTGCCAGACAGTAAATCAGTCTCCTTTAATAAGCTAGTAAAAGCAGCTGATCACAACATGGAGTGTAGCCAATGTAAATCTGAAATGATGTCCACATTATTTATACGAACATATGGCCAGTATGTCATTTTAATGTTCCAACGATGTAGGCCTGATGGAACAAAATTGACAACTTTAATTAAAAATGTTGTAGCTTCGCAGTTGTCAATATCAGGAAGGACTTTTGTAACTGCAGCAATTATATATCATGACGGCCCTTCAATAACATCAGGACATTACACAGCTTATTTAAAGTCTAGAAATGGCTGGTCATTCTGCAATGATTCTGTTTTAATTTTCAAAAAAAAATTGCCGTATGACCTTAAAAACTCTTACCTGGTGTTTTTAAAACCAAAATTTTAGGGAAATAATCTCGGGATGTGCTCTGTGGAATTTCAAGAAGTTCTAATGGCTCCTACACAATTTGGTCTTGAGGATAAGTGTAGTTCAGAGACATAACTTCTAACCATAGGACTGGACGTCATGGAGAAATACGTGCACTTTGAATGAGTTCAGAAAAACTGTTTCTTTTTATAAGCTAATTGAAGCAGCCAATCAAAACATGGAGTAGAGGGAATGTAAGTCTGCAATGCTGTCTACTGTTTTACATTGCTTTGTGATTAAAAGTGATGTAGAGAATTAAATAATTGTAGTAGTCATAGAGGTAGTGTAAGTCTGCTTCATAGTAAGCAGTATCAGTGTCATAGGAAATGTAGAACATGACTGAGCAAGAAGGGGAAGATATTACTATTCCAGGATTGTGAAAATGATCTTCAACATTTTAATTCTGAAAGTTGCGGAAATGCCAAATGACGGGATTGGCTTACAAGAAATCCAAGAGTTATAAATGGCTCTGACCAGATTTGGCCTTGTGGAAAATTGTGGTAGAGAGCAAGAAGTAATTTATTGCATGTAATGTGTTTTTAAAAACGATGGAGATTTTCTTTCAGAAAGTGGCGGGCTGAAAGTAATAACAGCACAAAAGAGTGTAAGCTGTTCATAGGACATCCTTGGACGTCATGGAAAGTAAGTTAACTTTAAGGAGTTCTGAATTTTGATTTCTGATGTTGTATGGGTTTTTTAAACACAATCATTTTGATTGTGTTTTTTTTCTCCCCGCTGTTACATGATGAATACCTTCAAGTCACTGTTTTTAGTGAAATTTGATACATTCTGAGAACAGCAAAAATAAACCATTTAACATGTATAATTAATTCTGTACTGTTTGCATTTATGATGTATATGTAGAACTGTGTAGGAGGCATGGAGAAGGTGAGGCTTCTGTAAGTGTCAAAGTTGTTGCATGCAGTGCTGCACTTCTGCGTATTCTTTCATATGCTAGACTACATCTGCACAATGAGATACCTAAGCAAAGGAAACACAAGTGATGTGATTGTGAAATGAGCAAAATAAATTGCACGTATTTCAATTACATCACCTGTGTTTCCTATCATTATGAATCACATTGTGCAGATCAAGTTTAGGTCTGTCCAGGGAAACATAGGAGATTTGGACTTTGTTGAAGAGTGCAGTGGACATGACTCACTTCATTGGTAGACCTTCACATGTATTATCTCCTCTGTACTCTTCAACAAGTGTAAATCTCATCTGCAACCCTGAGTAGGCCTCACCTGAAACAAACCTCTGGATAGTAGACATCTTATTGGCATCCTGAAGCAATTATTTAAAATTTTAGTGTCTTGCGACACTTTTCTGAAACAACAGCAATGCAAAAGATGCACCATGTTTTAAGATAGGCCTCACTTCATCTGCATCAAGATACTGTTAGTTTAAAATGTATATCTTTAGGACTGTGTAGGGGGCCTGGAGAAGCAGAAGCTTCTGTAAGTGTCAAAGTTGTTGAAAAACTGTTTGTCCTTCAATCTTTTCCCTTGTCTTTTCTAATTTTTAAATACATTTTTTAATATTTTTCAAATGTTTGTTCTCTCTTTCACAGATTGAAAGTATAAAAACAAAAAGTGAGTAATTTAACGACAATTATAAGGTAAATATTTTGTACTGTTTTCGTTACATTTCTATCACATTTAACTACTATTAGTTCCACTGCTTCATTTCTTTAACCCTCAGTTTCCTGCCTTTGCTACTTCCCTCATTCCTTTCTCTATTACCTACTTACTCAACTCCTTCCACTCTTTTTCTCCGTCCCTCTCTTCTCATAGTTCCTCACTCTTGTTCACTCACTGCGTCTCTATTACTCTTAGTGTCTTTGACTGATCACTCTATCACTACTTGTTCATAATGCTTTCTCTGTGTAGTTGAAGCACACTAAGGGGAATATTATGAACACAGCCAATAAAATTATTGCTCTTTTTATTGGCAGAAAACTGGTGCAAAAGTGGTTTTAGTGGCAGTTTTCTGCCACAAAAACAGCTTTAGCGACACATTTCTGCCAATAAAAGCTGCAAAACTTTTATTGCCTATGTTGATGATATGGCTCTATGTTAATTACATTTCTTTGCTGTTTCAATTAATCTTTTTCTGTTATTTTTTGTTTTCTGTTTTCTATTTTTTCTCTCTGTTATTCCTCATGTTTTAATCTTATTTTGAACATTCACTCACATTCTCCAAGAAACTCTTCTTTGTTAATGTTATAGTCTCTTTTTTTTTCTTTCACTTCGTTATCTATTTTGTTTTTCACAATTATACCCTCTTCTGTCTTTTCTTCGGTAAATAGATCTATTAAACAGTATCTCTTCTTTACTCCCTATAGCTGTCTTTCTTTTAACATCACTCTCTGTTTCCTTTCCTTATACTTACACTTTTTTTTTTTTGGTTAGCTCCCGGTCCGCGTACCGGGAAGCTAACCCGGAAGCGAACCAAAAGAAATAGAGCTTGCCAGAGTGCTAAACATTCTAGCAATTTTTTTGGAAAGGGAAGGTAGTTCTGAAAAGAACTTTTTTTTTATATTTTTGTTGTTTTATATATTTATTTATTTTTTGAACATTTTTAGTTTTTTTTGTATTTTTTGAACGATTTTATATTTTTTTGGTTTTTTTTGGGGGGGGAAACAACAAAAATCAGGCGTTGAAAAGGGCTCAACAGGAGCAAAAAAAAATTACTGGGGGCGGTTAGGGCAATCATGGTGTTCATAGGCCAGGTTCAGTGCATTGATGCTCATGTTGCCACAAGCTAATAATGCACGACAGTGCATACATAAGTGAATCATGTGCCCAAAATTTTCTTGAATATTTGGCACAGTTTCCCGTGCCTCTTCTGGTGTTAGAGAAACCGGTATTGTTGGTCTGGCCACAGGAGTTGGTCTTGGATTGTCGTGCATATCCCTTAATTCCGCCCGGCTGTAATTTAGGGGATGTTTCCTCGTCATGTGCCTGTGCATTGTGTGATTTCCAAAGCTATATTTTTTGTCCATCCCTCTGGACAATTGTTCCTTGCATATCAGGCAGGTGACATACCTCGCGTTGACTTTTTTTTGGCCACGAGGTATTGAAAAAAACTGCCAGATGAAACTGGCTTTCTTTCTGGAAACCCGGGGCAACTCTTCTAAAAATTGTGGTTCTTCTCCCTCCTCATCCATTTCTTCCTCTTCCTCCTCAGTGTTGGTAAGGACCTGGGGAGGTGGTCCTCTCTTCCCATGAGGAGGTGGTGGTGGTGGTGGGGGTCCACCAGCTGAAGCTACCAATGAAGCCATTTTCCAACAAGCAAAATAGGTCTTCCTCTCACAATGATGAAAGTCAGAGTGAGGAAAGAAGGAGGGGTTTTCATCATTTGGGAAAAAACAATACTTCTCAACCAATGAAAAGTGTTATTTTTAAGTCACCTGACCTAGCCTTCCATCATTATGAAACCAAAAGTGAAATGAACCAATGAAAAGTTTTATTAACAAGTCACATGACCTCTCACGCTCATGTTACGCGCTGCGGAACGCTCCCCGGTTAGCTTCCGGGTCGCTCCGCTTCGCGCCTCGGTACGCGCCCCGGGACACTTCCGGGTGCGCTAACGCGATACGTCACAAGACGCATTTCGCGGCAACGCGATATGTCGCGCTTTCGCGCCGCGGATCGCTTCCGGGGAGCTGCGTTTCGCGCCTCGGTCCGCGCCCCGGGGCACTTCCGGGTGCGCTAACGCAGTACGTCATAAGACGCATTACGCGGCAACGCGATACCGTCACTATGTTGATTTCTTACCGGTTCGCGGACCGGGTCGCGGAATCAAATTGAGCTAACGGGAAGCTTCCCGGTTCGCGGACCGGGAGCGAAACAAAAAAAATATTTAAAAAAATTATTAATAAACATATAAAATATATTTTGGGATTTAAAGAAGAATACATTTTACAGCTATAGATATTAGCTTTTAAAAAACCAATGAAATTCACTGAAAAAAACATAGGTTATAGACCATATATAGTTAGGAATTAGCATTTACAAAACCTTGAAAATTCACTGAAAAAACCATAGGTTATAGACCATATATAGTTAGGAATTAGCATTTAAAAAACCTTATTTTACTCACACAAAACCATTGAAATTCCATATATAGTTAGTTGTACTAACTATATATCGCGCACCCGCAATCCACTGCTGATCATGTCACATATTACATCATTCATGACATGGTCAGTGACATCACTGATGACATCACTGATGACATCTCAAATGACATCACTGATGACATCACTGATGACATCTCAAATGACATCACTGATGACATCACATCACAACTAAATGAGTGGATGTATAAGTGTCTGAATGAAGGTTTTAGTAGGTGCGTGACTGACTGTATGGGTGAGTGATTAAATGTGTCTCACTGAATGCATAGGTTAGTGACTAAACTGTCTTAATTTGTGCATCATTATGTCTGGTATTCTGTAAACTGCTGCATGTGTTGATCAGTAGCTATATGAGTAACTATATGGGTTATTGATTGATTGTCCAAGTATTTGTATGGGAGACTGAGTGTGTGTGTGGCTGGCTGGGAGATGTGTGACTCTGTGCAGATCAATGTGTTCTTGTATCAATGATTTATAAGAGAGTAAGTATGTGTTAGAATATGTTTGAAAATGTAAGGTACTCTATGTTTAACTGTATAGATTAGAAAATGGAAGTGTGATTGATTCTTTACAGGACTGACTAGGTGTGTGAGTAACTCCAAGGATGAGTGGCAGAGTGTGAGTGTCTGTATAGGGTGTATGAGTGCATATGATAGTGTTGTAAAGATGAGTGATTGTATGTATGAATGATTGTATGGGTGAATGAGTGAATGTGTGTGTAGACGTAGGAATCAGTGAGTGCGTATGTAGTAACTAGTATTGGTGTGTCAATTGTTTAAAAAAATATATTCTGTATTTAACACTGGGTGTAACAGAGGTTATATTAAAGTGTGAGGAGATGCATTGTATTGTCACATGAATGATATCATCAGTGATGTGACCATTGATGTCAAATGAGATGTCATCAGTGATGTCATTTGAGATGTTATCAGTGATGTCATTTGAGATGTTATCAGTGATGTCATCAGTGATGTCATTTGAGATGTCATCAGTGATGTCATCAGTGATGTCATTTGAGATGTCATCAGTGATGTCATCAGTGATGTCACTGACCATGTCATGAATGATGTAATATGTGACATGATCAGCAGTGGATTGCGGGTGCGCGATATATAGTTAGTACAACTAACTATATATGGAATTTCAATGGTTTTGTGTGAGTAAAATAAGGTTTTTTAAATGCTAATTCCTAACTATATATGGTCTATAACCTATGGTTTTTTCAGTGAATATATATATATATATGTATATATATATATATATATACACATACACACACACACACACACACACACACCACCACACACCCATGGCAAAAGGAATTGTCCCTTTCTATCTTGACGTGGATGGCATTGTGCTAATCCCAAGCTTAAAAGCTTTGCTAGAAAAACAGAAATTTAAGGTGAGCAGATTCAGAGTGTCGCTGGTGTTGCAGGGTGCTCTGTATAGGAGCTGCTCTCCACCTAAATTTAGAAACTACCCAGGGTTCTTTACCTCCTATTTTTCATAATCTTTTTCGGCACTCTTAGCCTGAAAGAGTATTGTTTTGACTTATACTGGCTGCTCCTTTGTGTCTGGACAAAGCCATGCCTCTCTGAAGAGTTCTAATGAGAGAAAAACACTTGTCAGAAGTTGCTTTTATACATTCCAGGTTGGCTTGATGGTATTTTACTAATCCAAAGCTGCAATACTGTGCCTGGAGTGGTAAAAGGCTTTTGTCATTTTACAGCTGGGCATGGAGGCCCCTCAGTGGTTCTGAGATGGTTGCCAGATGTGTTATGAAGTGCACACAATAGGTGACCATGCACAGAAATCTTTGAACTACTGATGTGTTCTCCGGCATTGGCACCTATAGGCTGTCCTTGGAGAAGGAATATATGATGTTTCATTGTGGTGTTCACACCACAATACCTTTACAAGGCAGGCATTACAACGCAAATCGTTACAACGACTTGCGCTGTAGGGTGCTCGTCTTAGGAATAGTATGATTTACTATTCCAACTCCAGCTTACGTTACTGTAGGGAAGGTGTTGGAATAGTAAATCATACTATTCCTTAACTTAGAGCACCAGCCAGCACAAGTCATTGTAATGACTTGCGTTGTAATGCCCGTGTTGTAAAGGTATTGCGGTGCGAACACCGCGATGTAACTAATGTTTCCCCTTGGAGAAGATGTCTCTGAAAAACTCTATAGACTACTCGAAGAATGAGCATATCGTACGAATTGATTTCACTCACCCCTTCATCACGGCCTCGCCCTCAGCCTCATGATATAACTAGATTGACACTTTGTCCCTCCAATAAACCTCGAGGCTTCTGCTGAGTTGCTAAGGGAATAGCATGGAGGGCAAATTACAAAGGGCTTTCATGGGGCTGTTTTCTTTTTTGTATCAAAGTGAGATATTAGTATAAATGGAGCATGCATAAAATCGGATGACCACATAATAACATCACGTTGCGTAAAACTATATAAAAAGATTATGAAAACAGTTGCTATCAAATTCCTGATGAAGTGATTTGACATCCTAAAATGCCTTCAGTAGAGACAATATTTACGGCGATTAAATGAAAAATATATAATAGCAAAATATTAAAAACGAAGCAAGATAACTGATTAATACAGCTAAATTATAAATAAATCACTATTTAACATTACAATTCGTACATGAATGTTATTTAAAACATTATGCGAACCGTGAAATAGGATAGTGTCTTATCTGGCGTACACTTGGAACAGAAGTCGATTACTTTTGGTTCCTGCCACTGCCTTAAAGACCCTGAGAACCAGGGTAGCAAGGATACTACCAGGGGTACAACTGAGCCAGGGACCTATCTAATGATAGTGCAGCAGGAGCAGCGGCACCAGGGCACAGGGGTGTGAGGGCCTACTGCAACCCACGTATAGTTGTTTGTATTATCAAACCAGGAGATGAAGGACGATTTTACTTGCTAGTATTAGGACCTAAGGCTCCCTTGCTAGGTCACTGCAGATGCCAAGTCAGAAATAATACCTCAGGGTACCGCTAATTATCATCCATGCTATGGCCGTGCTACCAGTCTATGCATGTGGTAGTTCTCTTTCACATTCACATGTCCACAGCCAAAAACACACATCTGCACAAGTAGCGACGCTTCTGAAGCACAGACGCGCGCCTTTCTGCCATATTCATTACGCATGCTGTCAGATCTCATTACACAGCACACTGGCGTAATTCTAGAAAAAGCACAGGGACAAAATATAAATTAGATCAGCACAGATGGGGCTGTATATTAGAGCTGCTGAAGAACCTGCCTGTTAAAAATGACCCATTACCATTTCCTTGGTAATCATTCTGCTGCTCTGCTTTGTTTATGTCCAAAAAGAGGTTCGGGGAGGGGGTTCTTATTTAAATCAGAGCTGCAAAGCAGTGTTTGGTGTTGATAAAGGCCCCCTTTGTTTGATGTGAAAGGTGGTTGTCACTCGCGGTGCGATAAAAGGGGACGCGGCCATTTCTAATTATGAAAATGAAATTGCTGCTTCTGTCGGGGGCGTCTGAAAGGCATCAGTCACTGCCACTGGGAGGAAATTATTTTCCCCAGTCAATATCTCCGGAAAGCGACACCTAAGGTTACCACGGGCTGGGCGCACGGCTGACAAAAGGGGTCACAAATCAATTTCATATTTACGGGCAAATTAAGATTATGTGCAGTTTAAAGACACTTGGCAATACATTTTTGCATGCAAGACTTTCTTGTGTATGTGAGTGATTGAGAACATTTGTATGGTGCTCGTTGTGGATCAAACCAGCTTTCTGCTCGATTTCCAGTCGGACAAATATGTTCAAATAAGACTTTGTGGAATGGAGAACACATCCTCATCCTATCGTTTGATTTCTCGGTAGAGAACCGATTGCTGTCTATCTGTATCCGTGATCGTAGTATGTTAAGAAAAGGTATGGGAACTGTGATGCTATGTTCAACAGGGGTGGGGTAAGTGAGGGTGGGGGCATTGTCAAAGGCATGGCTAAAAACTCCAAAATATTCTGGGGCTCATTTACAATATTTTGACGCACAGCAGCGCAGTAAGCCTTCCTGCTGCACTGCCATGCACTAAAACAAAAGTGCAGGAATGCGCCGTACTTCACACTACTGGAATCAAGCTAGCCGGGCTGATGAGAGGTGTTACCTCGAAACCGGGCCGGTCCTCGGATGCTTGTTTCCGTTCTGGGAAGGACATGGCTTTTGTAGTTCGGACTGGACTGTTCCCATGGGGCACAGGGTCAGCGCTGATTTGCATATCGCCATTGTCTAACCCAGGGTGGTGTGGAGTGGAAAAACGATGGATTTGGGCCCAGATCTTTGGACTGGGGTGAATGTGTGACATTGATCCACATTCTGTCCATCATTGTTGTGTTTGCAGGTACCGCTCTAAGTGTACTGGGGATGCTCAGACGTGAGTCCCAGGCACTCCACACCACTGGAATCAAGCTAGCCGGGCTGATGAGAGGTGTTACCTCGAAACCGGGCCGGTCCTCAGATGCTTGTTTCCGTTCTGGGAAGGACATGGCTTTTGTAGTTCGGACTGGACTGTTCCCATGGGGCACAGGGTCAGCGCTGATTTGCATATCGCCATTGTCTAACCCAGGGTGGTGTGGAGTGGAAAAACGATGGATTTGGGCCCAGATCTTTGGACTGGGGTGAATGTGTGACATTGATCCACATTCTGTCCATCATTGTTGTGTTTGCAGGTACCGCTCTAAGTGTACTGGGGATGCTCAGACGTGAGTCCCAGGCACTCCACACCACTGGAATCAAGCTAGCCGGGCTGATGAGAGGTGTTACCTCGAAACCGGGCCGGTCCTCGGATGTTTGTTTCCGTTCTGGGAAGGACATGGCTTTTGTAGTTCGGACTGGACTGTTCCCATGGGGCACAGGGTCAGCGCTGATTTGCATATCGCCATTGTCTAACCCAGGGTGGTGTGGAGTGGAAAAATGATGGATTTGGGCCCAGATCTTTGGACTAGGGTGAATGTGTGACATTGATCCACATTCTGTCCATCATTGTTGTGTTTGCAGGTACCGCCATAAGTGTACTGGGGATGCTCAGACGTGAGTCCCAGGCACTCCACACCACTGGAATCAAGCTAGCCGGGCTGATGAGAGGTGTTACCTCGAAACCGGGCCGGTCCTCGGATGCTTGTTTCCGTTCTGGGAAGGACATGGCTTTTGTAGTTCGGACTGGACTGTTCCCATGGGGCACAGGGTCAGCGCTGATTTGCATATCGCCATTGTCTAACCCAGGGTGGTGTGGAGTGGAAAAACGATGGATTTGGGCCCAGATCTTTGGACTGGGGTGAATGTGTGACATTGATCCACATTCTGTCCATCATTGTTGTGTTTGCAGGTATCTACAAGATACAGCACATTCCTGTCCTGTTCCCCTGCACCAGAGCACAAACAGCAGCCATACGCTAGCGCAAACACTCTTGCGCCTTTTTACAAGGGTGTCTGCACTGAGGGGATGCATATTTTTGTGCGGGAGGGGACACCTTCCTGTACAAGACAATCATTAAAGGCCTCCTAACACCTCCCCTGGGGAGGCGTAGGATTCTGACGCATTCCTAGGTTTACAAATGTTGTAAACCTGGGAATGCATCAAGTTCCATTGATGTTGCGTGGGAACAGCCACAGCAGAGTTACCTGTGAAAGGGAAACATATTTACAAAGCCAAGAAAAGTCAGTCAGGGTGAATTTACATGGCCTTGCATGTATGGGGAAGCCCATTGTGCTGCCGGTGCGTCAATGAAAGTGACGCACCGGTGGCACAATGAGCTTGTAAGTAAGCCCCTCTGTAACTTTTTGAAGTCTTTCACCTTCAGGTAACTGCATATAAAATAACACACAGCTTAAATGAAATGCAATTAATTTATGGTAATCAGTGGGAAATGGACTATTGGTTATTATGAAACCTCTGCCGCTCGCTGTGAGGTTTCTTGCCTGACACTGTTCCCTGTCGCTACAGGAGTAGCTCGCTGTTTGTTCATTGCTCCAGCCCTTGGTGAAGAGGAGGAACACCATCTGTGTGGCCGCAGAGGAGGCGCGAGGCGCGGCTCCGGGACTGCGAGGCTCAGCGTTTAGCCCCATCAGCTGTTGCCTCTTCCCGTGTGAGCCGCGCCCCCTCCCAGTGCCCGCCCCCACCAAGCTGCTCTTAACCTCTCGCGGCCCCCGCTACGCAGGTGCCGCTCGCTGTGAGGTTTCTTGCCTGACACTGTTCCCTGTCGCTACAGGAGTAGCTCGCTGTTTGTTCATTGCTCCAGCCCTTGGTGAAGAGGAGGAACACCATCTGTGTGGCCGCAGAGGAGGCGCGAGGCGCGGCTCCGGGACTGCGAGGCTCAGCGTTTAGCCCCATCAGCTGTTGCCTCTTCCCGTGTGAGCCGCGCCCCCTCCCAGTGCCCGCCCCCACCAAGCTGCTCTTAACCTCTCGCGGCCCCCGCTACGCGGGAGCCGCTCGCTGTGAGGTTTCTTGCCTGACACTGTTCCCTGTCGCTACAGGAGTAGCTCGCTGTTTGTTCATTGCTCCAGCCCTTGGTGAAGAGGAGGAACACCATCTGTGTGGCCGCAGAGGAGGCGCGAGGCGCGGCTCCGGGACTGCGAGGCTCAGCGTTTAGCCCCATCAGCTGTTGCCTCTTCCCGTGTGAGCCGCGCCCCCTCCCAGTGCCCCGCCCCCTCTCACCTGATAGTCATTTAAGCAAGAGCACAAACGCGCATCGCGGGACGCGCGCGGGTCGGAGCCTGGGGCGAAGCCTGGGCCAAGGGTGGGCCCGTCCTAGCCCGTCACAGACCGGAGGAGACCGGACCGGGCGCACCCCCCTAACATCTAATCAAAGGTAAAATACTGAGTAACTGTTCCTCATGAGGTACAGTAAATAAGAGTATAGCACTCCCCCGAACGTCACTTTACTAACTCAAGTTCTCTACACCTATTGTTACCTGGCAATTTAATATACAATGTCCACAAGAAGCTCCAGAAGTAAGACCATGAAAAAAAACATAACAACTACTGTGGGTCCTATTGAACAATTTTTACACAAAGTAAATGAAACCATAGATCAAACAGTATTGCTGATTGACCGCCGCGTCTCATATGAGCTGGATCAAGCACGGCGCTCATCGATGGGTATTTTGGCACAGGCTCAAACCCCAAATATGGTACCTTTAAATAAGTCAACCTTGGATACAAATGTTGAAATACACGCATTACCAAACACTGTTGACCTATCAGTAACTTCACAATTGTCTAATTCACATTCATCACAGGATCTTGAACTGACCCCTGACATCTTTGCAAGCCTACAACCAACAAATACTGACTTCATACAGTCAGAATTAAAAGGCATAAGGGAAGGAGCAATCCCTAAAAAACAGAACCATTTACAATTACAATCTAATATTCCAGAACACATAAGTGTCACAAACTTGGATACCGTTTTACCCTCTAGTCAACAAATTCAACAGAACATCGACATTACAGAATCCTCCAACAACATCTTTTCCGACGTCCTTATAGTTGAAGACCATGCGAACAGATTCAGTACCAAACAGAATCAACAAGAAAAATCGATTCCTCGCATGGAAAAAAGCACAAATCAGTCAAAAGTAGATACATCTTTGTTAAACAAAATTTCGGAAATAATAAAACATCAACTTCAACCCCTACAAAAAAGTCTCGAAATAATAGAAAAACAAGTGGCTATATTAATCGCCTCTGCCAAAACAACCACCAACCCAAGGAAAAACGATCTTCCTGTTTCCTTAGGCGTTGCCACTAACCAAGGAGAAAGAAACGTAACTAACTCATCAAAACAACCAGTCAATAAACCAACTACTACTAACATCATAAATACCATTACGAAAACGGTGAAAGAATCGGAAAATAATTCAACTAATCAGATTAATTCTGCGAAAACAAAGCCTGATCAAAACAATGTAAAACCCATTTCTGGTATTCAAAACCAAACAAATACAGATTCCATTTCAACAAATGCTAATCAGATAAAAACTTCTTCGATTCCACCTACTGTAAACACTCCTAGATTTGATCAAACACAGATCCATAACAGTAAACCTGGACGATCTAATAAGAGATTGCCAAAGGTAGTAAATCTCCCCCCGGAAGCAGCTCCCTTCGTAGTTATACTAACGGGTGTCCCCGAATTAAGCAGAGACACGGACGAACCCACCTGGTCTCTACTAAATAAAGCGCGATACTGGTTAAATATCAACAGGCCCAACCACTCTAATAACAACACCAGAATAAACACGCTAAGAATGGTTCCTTGGATAGGCCATCAGCCAAAAACACTCTCTGGAGACTGCATAATCGTAAATTTCGAAAATCCACGCGCAGTCGATTACATTTGTTCCTGGGACACTTCAGAAAATAACGAAGGAATAAACGTCAAACGCCTATCCTTTTTCTACCCCCGACAAAATCACCGCTTTGAGGACCCCAGTTGGCCATCAAATTGGTCCTGGAGTCAACCCGAGCAAGGACCAAGAAATTGGCATCAGGGTAACAGAGGACAAGGAAATATCCAAAGGTTCCACTCTCAGGGGGATTGGGGATATGAACAAAGAGAATGAGGTGACTGGAATAATTTTGGTAGGAGATCATATCAACAAACGTACAACGAACCATGGTCGGGAATTCCGACCTTTAATCACTTTAGCTGTTTAGATATGGTCGACTGACCACCATCACAGCCCCACACGCCAAGTCAACTGCACAAACCTAGCACGTCACTACCTTCACCACCTGGTATCTCTATACCAAATACTTTAGGAAAGGCCCAAAGCCCATTACAACTAAGAACGAAAGACGCTAACCCAAAACCTTTAACTCAAAACGAAGAATGCCAGTTTAAAACCAGACAACATCATGTCAATCTGGTCTCAGCTCTGCAGAAACTGCCACTATCTCCCTTAAAAAAGCGAATGCCTGAATTGGTCCAGATTGCAGACGAACCAAATCTAATGGTATATGAAGTATCCCCTCCCCCTACGACCCATCCTATCGACAATACAACCAATGTCGAGAGGAACCTGTTATTTTGGAATGTGGCGGGTCTCGCAACCAAGCACAAAGAGAAAGCCTTTTTGGACCTGGCCCACACAAATGATTTAATAGGTCTTCAGGAGACATGGCTGAATGACCCAGTCCACCTGGTGGGATACAGAACCTACTTCTCGCAAGCTACAAAATCACACTCAGGGAGAAGTAAAGGGGGCTTAACAACATACATTTCGAACCTTTGGCCCTGCCAGGAAATAACGCCTATAGCTCTTCACCAGAACTACCAAGTAATCAACATTAAAGTAACTAATCAAATTTCCTACACAATAATAAACTTTTATAATAATATGAGCTCGGCGGACTTACTTAAAACACTAAGCAAAATCACTGAAGTAATAAACATTCAAAAAATCAAATATGCCAAAGTCACACACTCAATAATTTGGGGCGGAGACTTCAACTTACATATCTGCGGCAAAAGTAACACACCTATCTGTGGGATTACCGATGAACAAAATAACCCTCTAACTCATTTTCTACATACGGAGGAAGGAACTAATATACAAGCCGCTATGTTTGAGATGGATCTAGGGTTTGCGAATATGTTAATGTCACCAACAATCCCATTCACGTCAACTTTTCATGGTAGAGGCGCTCAAACAACAATTGATTACATCTTGGTCTCTATCATTAACGCAGAACGCATAAAGCACTTTGAAGTGATTAATAACGTACTTAGTGACCACTATCCCCTTAAATTAACATATTTAGAACCTGATCACCACAAGAATCCAGCAAAGGACCATTCTGCTTTACTGAGTCAAGAAAAACTTACGTTAAACAGGCTGAACGGCTTCACCCTAAAATGGGGCATCTTAGACCAAGAACTGACCACTAAAAGAATAGTTGAAAAATGTAGGACACCTATCGATAACTGCTTAAATCCTTCTGCCACTGCGGATGAAATCCTGAGCGACTATGACAGAATAGTGAACACCATAGGAAATGAATTAACCAAACCTAGAAAACAAAACAACACACTAAGAAAAGGATGGTTTGATACCAAGTGTACAAAAGCCTATTCTAATTTAAAGAAAGCCCTAGCAAAGAAAGAACGAAATAGGGAAGAGATAGTCAAATTAAGGAAATCATACGCGCACACACTTAAACAACGGAAAAAAGAGATACAACTTAATCTCTGGACTCAGCTTTTAGACAGCAGTTTGCAAAAAGATAACCTAGCATTCTGGAGAATAGTCAAAACCCCATTCTTAGCTGGGAACAATGTGGGCCCATCCTTAGACATCGCAATAAACGCGGAGGATTGGGTGTTGTATTTTGCAGGGGTCTTTGGAGAGGCAAAAACTGGAGACCTAATTTCTCGACCTGTCCTTCCATTGGTGAAATATCCGATAGATATACACTTTACCATCAACGAGATACAGAAAGCTATTAACTTGGCAAAAAATGGCAAAGCTCCGGGTCCAGACTCCGTTCCAATGGACCTCTACAAATTTCTTCCTGACCTTTGGTCGCCACTTTTAACAAAAGTACTGAATGCAGCCAAGGAAATCAATCTCCCTAACTCATGGTCAACATCAATCTTGGTCCCTATTTTTAAGAAAGGCAACAGAGACAGTCCCTCCTGCTATCGACCCATCTCGCTCCTGGACTCAGTGGGAAAGATGGCAGGAAGGATACTTCTTGATCGTCTCCAGGAGTGGTCCAAGGAACAAGGGGTCCTTTCAGACCTTCAATACAGGTTTAGGGCTGGCCTGAGCACCGTGGACCAAGTTCTGAATTTAACTCTATTGGCCGCAAAATATACAACTGTAAAAAAAACTAGTCTCCACATGGTCTACGTTGACCTTACGGCAGCGTTTGACTGTGTGGAACACACCAAACTCTGGCTAATAATGCTGGAAATGGGGATTGACTCTGCAATAGTGGACTTTTTACGTGAGCTATACTCTGGCGCCACAGGCAAGGTAAGATACGGGCTGGAAGGACAACTTACGGATAGCTTTCCAATAAAGAAGGGGGTCAGGCAGGGGTGTGTATTGGCCCCCTTCCTATTCACGCTGTACACTAATGGTTTAGAGGCAGCAATGTTACAGGGAACAAAAGACTTTCCAACAGCAGGCCGGCGACCAATCCCGGCATTGTTATATGCCGATGATGCGGTGATCCTCGCTCGAACTCCGATTCAGCTACAAAGAGCTTTAAACAACTATTGCTCTTTCATGACTAATCTTAACCTGAAAGTTAACATAAAGAAAACCTTTGTGATGCATGCTGGCAGTAAGGGGAAAAGGATGAAAACAATCTTTGTGGACAATTTACCGCTTGAAACAACAAAAACCTATCCATATCTTGGTATTATCATCGACGAGGAATTCAAATGGAAAGACGTAATCAATTCCCGCAAGCTATCGCTTATACGAACAGTGGGCGCTCTAAAAGCCTTCTCTCTGCGCCTAGGGAAAAAAACCCTGGTAGAAATGTTAAAGATTTATAATGCAAAATGCATTAGCACGGTCATATTCGGAGCAGGAGTTTGGGGAATCGCAAATGCTGAACAAATTCAAAGAATTGAAAACACCTTCCTCAAATTCTTACTAGCAGTTCCTAAGAGCACGACCACCTTCGGATGCCACCTAGAACTTGGAGTGGAACATATCTCCGACCTTATCAAGATCAAACCCATAATGCTATGGCGTAGAATATGGGCTACGGATGAATGTACACTCACTAGAGCAATTATTGAGGACTGCATGAACCTAGAGCACATGGAAAAGATAAAGTGGTTACACTATGTAAAAACCTTCCTTGCAGATATTGGCCTTCTGAGGTTCTTTAACGACCCACAGTCAGTAACATACATAGCTAAAAAAGAGCTAAAAACGATGTGTCTGTCTCACTTAACCCAACTAAGGCTGATGACAGAAATAGGCAAACCATCAGTACAACACTGCCTCATGATACAAACTGTTCCATCTATACAACCATATCTGCAGCAAGACCTGACTCAATTTGAAAAGTTATTGCTCACCCGTTTCAGGCTCAATCTTTTTCATATCATGGTTTCATTCCCCACCCAGAACAACTGGACACATAACACAACAGCGTGCCCTTGTGACTTTAACTCTCCTCAGTCCACAATCCATGTTCTTTTCTTTTGTACTTTTTATTCACCATTACCTAAGAGATGGATATTACCAATTTTAAAAGTAATGAAGGTCAGAAGATGTCGTCCAGCATTTCTGGCACTGCAGTTCTTGGAGAATCCCCTAGTCTCAAAATCTGTGGCACACTATCTTAGAATGTGCCTTAAACACCGTACGAATCTATGAGTAATCTGAGAACTTTTCTTAACACGGACTCCAGTAAATGTACTGAACAGAATAAGAGACCTTATTTTTCAACATATCATGAATTTTTAATGTTCTTGTCTATTTTTAATGGTGTTTTTCTGTGTAAATTTGTACTTTTGTGGCTTTCATACTGAAAACCGAATAAAGATATTTTGAATTTGAAACCTCTGTTCCTTAACGATGTGCAGCAGAGAGCTACATATTCGAATCCTGGTGCAGTGGAGAATAGTGACTTGGGTATGTTTAGGGCTACAATGTCCCAGTCTCTGAGAGAAAGCACTGTGAACATGTATGTCATTATTTTTAACTTGCATTACACGGTGTAAGATAGGCTAATAAGATAAAAAAGTGCTCCCAAAATTTAGATATAGTAATACTCAGACAATATGTAGCGCAAATTTATTTTTATAACTGTTTAAAAAAACACACATTTCACAGTTTAGCTGGTAACTCCCATACAATATCTCTCAAAAATAATAAATATGTATTTTAAAAGCACACACCTCAGAGCATAAGTTGTAGCTCCCTTAGAACACCTCTCAAAAAGAATAAATGTGCATCATCAGAAAGCACTACGTGATTCTATCCATTACAGCCAATACCTGCTTCAAAGTACCCTTTACATATGAGATTGATCAGTTGTGCACATTTACATTTGTTTCAGGGAAGCAGACACCTTGGCAAGAAGGCTTGTTTAATTCTCTGGGGCAAATTCTCAAGCCCCTATTGCACGGGAACGTCACTTTTTTTTACGTTCCCTTGGCGATAGGGCCAGCGCCCCATTCTCATTGAAAAGTTAAGCCACTTAACATGGCTTTAAGCCACGTTAAGTGGCGAAAGGCTGCCTTGAGAATAGGGTCCCTTTCACGCTAAACTTAGCGTGAAAGGGGGCGTGTAGTGGGTGTTGCGGTGGGCTTACCACCACAGCACCCATTGAATTTGACGCTGCCACCTATTATCTAGGGTGGTGATAATAGGTAGCAGCCCCGAACTTAAGACCAGCCGAATCCTGGCCTTAGGGTGGCGAAACAAGGAGAAATGGTTAATTTCTCCTTGTTTTTGCTATTTCCATGTGTGCCGCCTTGTGCAGCACACATGGAAATAGCAAAATACAATGGTTTGTTTATGTAGAGGGAGGTGTCCCTTCCGGTACATAAACAAACCTTTAAAAAAATGATGTTCTGTAACTTCCATGTGTGCTGCATGAAGCAGTATACATGCAAGTTACTAAACAGCATTTTAAGTTAGTTTATGTGTAGGAAGTGACACCTTCCTCTACATAAACAATCATCCCCGCTCGCAAACACCCTTGCACTCCGGTGCAAGGGTGCCTGCATTGGCGTTAAGTCATCAGACTTAGCGCCATCGCAGGGGGAAATGCCAGGCTGCACCACATTCTTGAGAATAGGGTGCAGCCTAGCGTTTCCAAAGTGGCGGTGGGAGGCGTTAAGCTAAGGAGGCTAACGCCACCACTTTCTCGTGAATATGCCCCTCTGTGTCTCCCTCGATTTAAGCAAAGGAGACTCCCTGCCTTAATCTTCACCTAAAGCATTTCCATTTTCGAAATTAACCATCCCAAGATGGTTGTTTTTTCACAAACAAGTAGGGGAACTATTTTTCTAAAATAAAAAAGTATGGGCAGCTTTTTTCTCACCCTGGGGGTGAGGATAAAAATGGAGAGCCCAAAAGGGACCCATCTCAACACCTGATTTTTGAACTGTCACTACTGATCACCAGCAGGACCCAGCCAACTTAAAGCCCTGGGCTTGGATCTCAACAGGAGTATGCATAATATAGACAGTGTTGGATCTGGCCCTTTACGTTGCGTCTGCCCCAGATTTTTGCTGTCGATTGCTGATCCTGTTTTGCTGGCATTAGGATTCTTTGCACCTTTTTCTTGCTAACTACTGGTATAGTGCTTCTGCATTTTCCCTAAAGGGGAAGGGCCTGATTTAGATCTAGGAGAAAATAGTTATATTTTGTCGGACTCGGTCACCGTTGTGACAGAGGAACCCGTCTGCCAAGATCTAAATCAGGGCCATAGTTAAATTGACCTACACTTAATTGGCACATATAATTCACTTGAAAGTTCCTAATAAATGGTACTAGGGTCTGTAACTAAAATGCTACTAGTGGGCCTTCAGCACTCATTGTGCCACTCACTAAAGTAGCCTTTTAAAACATGTCTACACCTGACACTGCTGCCTGTACTGCAGTTTTCGTCAGCCATTTCGAAAGGCAAAATAAACTTTTTTCCAGTCCTAAACCTTCCTTTTTAACACTCATCATTCACCCATAAGGTAGGCTCTAAAGGCGCATAAGGGTAGGTGCACTGTAACTAAAAATAGGAAATGTGTACTTAAGGTTTACATGCCATGACAGTGACAAACTTCTAAAGTCATTTTCACTGTATTAAGGTCTATCACTCCCATTGATTAACACTGAATTTCCTTATCACATTTATCAAGTGATTACTTTGGATTAGGTGAAGATGAAGAAATGTTTATTATCAAATGAATTGTAATTTGAAATCCTGCTTAATTGTAAGGTTGGATTGTAAGTCACTGCTCTGAAAGTGTCACTTGCCATTTTTTTGTCCCAACAATTTGTGGCTTCTGCCACAGTCATGGGTCACATGACTGTGAATAGCTCTGCTATTAGGGTTTGTGTATTGCTTCTAGACACTAACACATAGAGAGCTTTGGTGTAGGCAAGATGGTCCTTCCTGCCAGGATGACTGGGAGGAGCTTTACCCAACTTCACTTACATTTCAAAGGGCTTTGCCACCTGCACACTCAAAGGAATCTGACACCAGGCCTGCCCTGTCTTTTGTCACCCTGGACCTGTGGAAGTTACAGAAGTTGGAATGCCCTGCTGCTAGATGACTGTCCTGCTGCTTGAAGGATTGCCTTGCTGTCTGAGAAGGCCCAGCTCACCATCATCCCAGGCTAACCAGAGTGATTCCAAGGGTCAGTTGGCTGACTTCTTGTGTGAGCTACAGGAACACAACAAGAGTCAGAGGCCTCCCTGCAACCGCCCAGTTAACCTGGTTCTCTTTACCTGCCTGGACTTGCAACCGCGCCTGCCTGCGCCCTGCTATTGGCCTTTGCTGAGTGAGTCCTTATCCCCAAGAGGTGTCATTCAAGCTTTGGACCCTTAGCTGACATCAGAGTGCACTCCTTCCTGCCTAACTGTGGGTCCTCTCAAATCCAACGCAGTAAGATTCAGCTTGATGCAGGGCCTCACACGCAGCCCCTTGAAGCTCATGATGAGCGGCCTCATAGGTACTGACGCTGTGCGACACAACTTAATGCAGGGCCTCCCAATTCAGCCCCTTGCAGCTCCTGATCATCAACCTTATCGGAACCAATGCAGCACAAAAATGCAGCACAAGACAACTTGACACAGTAGCGCGCATTGCAGCCCTGGCAGCTCCTGATCGGAACCAGCATAGCACGACGCAACTCTATACAAGACATAGCATCGCTGCAATGCACAGCCCCAGATCGTAAACCGATGATAAGTGATTTGAAGTCTTGCAGCAGAGACATCGAGTGCAACTCTCAGTGGGGCGAACCTTGTCCCCGTACATGGCCTGTGCTCCATTGTAGTCAGACTGAACTTGTGACTTTGTCCCAATCACGCTTGACCAGATAACTACAGTTGGCACTTTGTGCTTTTGGCGTGTTATTTTTTACTAAAAACTGTAAAAGTCTATATTTCTGATTTTTCGGATTGTATTTTTGTCATTCGGGTATCATTGTATTTATTAAAATGTACTCTATTTTCTAAAGTGGTCTGGGACTTTACTTATGCTGTGTTTTTATTTTATTATTGCTTGTGTGCTGCATAAATTCTTTACACATTGCCTCTAAGTTAAGCCTGACTGGTTCAGTCCAAGCTACCGGAGGGTTAGGCACAGGTTAACTTGGTGACTTTTTGTGGTTCACTCTCACAAGGTTGTGGTTGTTTCCCGAGTGGGGCATCCACCCCTCACAACCAATAACCCAATTTCTTATAGAAACAATGAAGTCTAAGAACTCTGCACCTGGCTGTCATTAATCTTTCTGAAGCAGCAATTAGGGATAGACCTGGCCTAGAACTTCCTCTTCTTGATAACAGAAACTTCAGCCCCACCTTTCACCTCTACCAAACAGCAGTGCTCAGGAAGAACTAATCAGCAACTCAGCTAACCAGGTTAATGGAATTGCTGTACACAGTAATGTCTAAATCCTCCTAACTTCATTGACTAGGTCTCCATCCTCCAGCTACAGGAATGCAGGCAATAAACCTCCAATGTCTCTGAAGCTACCCTCACCACTTAACTTTTGTAAATAATACTGTGAGATAAACGTTAAGGGTGAGCATCTGAAGACATCTGCTCCTGCATTTGAATAATCTCCTCTTCAAGCTTTGTATTATCTATCCTGTAATTGTTCTCCCATTGCAATTATCATGAGGTTAATGCTTCCTTTGAGCGCAGCCTAAACTTCTCAATATTTACCTATATATGTGTACAGCCATTATATTATGCTTCAAGTCCTTCAGCTAATCAATCATTTGCATTTGTAAAGCGCGCTACTCACCTGTGGGGGTCTCAAGGCGCTGGGGGGGGTCAGTGCTCAAAAAGCCAGGTCTTGAGCTGCCTTCTGAAGGAGAGGTGGTCCTGTGTGGTGCGCAGGTGACTGGGAAGAGAGTTCCAGGTCTTTGCTGCCAGGTAGGAGAATGACCTGCCCCTGGCGGTGGCCCTGCGGATGCGGGGCACGGCTGCTAGGGCTTGTCCTGTCGAGCGTAGGGTGCGAGGGGGGCAGTAGAAGGAGAGGCGGTGGTTGATGAGTTTTGGTCCGAGGTTGTGAAGGGCTTTGTGTGCGTGGGTGAGGAGCCTCAAGGTGATCCTCTTGCTGACTGGGAGCCAGTGAAGTTTCTTCAGGTGTCCGGAGATGTGGTGGTGGCGGGGGATGTTCAGGATGAGTCGTGCGGCTGCGTTCTGGATTCGTTGAAGTTTCTTCTGTAGTTTGGTAGTGATGCCGGCGTACAGAGTGTTCCCATAGTCCATGCGGCTGGTGACGAGGGCGTGGGTGATGGTCTTCCTGGTGTCGGTGGGGATCCAGCGGAAGATTTTGCGGAGCAAGATATTCTTGCTAAAGCGGTGGTCCTGTAGTGGCCTTACAGGGGAAAAACTGTTCGGCTGATTCTAGTGCTCATTAAATGTACTTAATATAGCACTATTTAACCTATGGCACAGTGAATGTAGAACCCACGTCTGGCAGTACCCATCATCGTTAGGGCATCTCTCAAAAGGAAACAAAAAAGTGATGGGTGAAATGCTAGTATTATTGTTGAGGTTCATCCCAGTACATTGATTTTTTTCCCCATATGCCATTCTAATAAGGAACCAGGAATTTGAAAATCATCCTTGATTCTGTTTTAAAAGGAACAGTTTATATTTCAAGGTTAACTTTCAGGTCAGGTACACTGCAGTTGGAAACACAATAAATCACAGACCGGCTATTTGTGCCTCATCAGTGAGCTATAGATTGAGTTCTATGTCTGGGCATACCTGTCATTCTTAAGGCATCACACTGAGGAAAACAAAGGGTGGAATGCTTGAATTAATCTTAATCTGAGATCCTCTGGGATTCCATCCCTCAAGCCCTTGACCCTTTATGGGAAGCAACCCAGCTCGCCTCGTTCCCCGGTTTCTTTTGCCTCTTCATTTGTCAACATTTTCTAAAATGTTGACCTCCACTGGAATCTAATTCTGCATGATGCCCTTGACTAATATGTGAGACTTTAATACAAAAGAAATCAATGCTGACTGTTAGACTTGGCATCTTTGGTGTGTTTTTCCTGTGTCTTTTTGCCTGTTTTCTCGACTGTGTGCTGCCTTTTGTTTAGTTGGTTTTAAAACGCTGGCCATTTTATCACTGCTGTTCAGTGCTAACGTGCAAGTGCTCCCAGTGTAAATTGTGATTATGATAGGTGGTTCATGATTGGCATATTTGATTTACTGGTAAGTCCCTAGTAAAGTGCACTGAGTGTGCCCAGGGGATGTAAATCAAATGCTACTTTTGGGCTTCCTGCAAACACAACAATGATGGACAGAATGTGGATCAATGTCACACATTCACCCCAGTCAAAAGATCTGGGCCCAAATCCATCGTTTTTCCACTCCACACCACCCTGGGTTAGACAATGGCGATATGCAAATCAGCGCTGACCCTGTTGCCCCATGGGAACAGTCCAGTCCGAACTACAAAAGCCATGTCCTTCCCAGAACGGAAACAAGCATCCGAGGACCGGCCCGGTTTCGAGGTAACACCTCTCATCAGCCCGGCTAGCTTGATTCCAGTGGTGTGGAGTGTCTGGGACTCACGTCTGAGCATCCCCAGTACACCTAGAGCGGTAACTGCAAACACAACAATGATGGACAGAATGTGGATCAATGTCACACATTCACCCCAGTCAAAAGATCTGGGCCCAAATCCATCGTTTTTCCACTCCACACCACCCTGGGTTAGACAATGGCGATATGCAAATCAGCGCTGACCCTGTTGCCCCATGGGAACAGTCCAGTCTGAACTACAAAAGCCATGTCCTTCCCAGAACGGAAACAAGCATCCGAGGACCGGCCCGGTTTCGAGGTAACACCTCTCATCAGCCCGGCTAGCTTGATTCCAGTGGTGTGGAGTGTCTGGGACTCACGTCTGAGCATCCCCAGTACACCTAGAGCGGTAACTGCAAACACAACAAAGATGGACAGAATGTGGATCAATGTCACACATTCACCCCAGTCAAAAGATCTGGGCCCAAATCCATCGTTTTTCCACTCCACACCACCCTGGGTTAGACAATGGCGATATGCAAATCAGCGCTGACCCTGTTGCCCCATGGGAACAGTCCAGTCCGAACTACAAAAGCCATGTCCTTCCCAGAACGGAAACAAGCATCCGAGGACCGGCCCGGTTTCGAGGTAACACCTCTCATCAGCCCGGCTAGCTTGATTCCAGTGGTGTGGAGTGTCTGGGACTCACGTCTGAGCATCCCCAGTACACCTAGAGCGGTAACTGCAAACACAGCACTGATTGTGGCACCCACGTGAGTAGCCCTGCAACCAAAGTGAATTTTTTGTGTGAATATACAACAATAAAACAAGTGCTCCAAAGGTTACACAGCCATATGTCACTAACAAGAACAGACTCAAGTGTTAAAATAAATGGTAATGGCAAAATAGGAACAATTATGAACAGGTTTTTACAAACTCAAAAACAAGAAACACAAAACTTCCAACCCTTCATCTGATTTTTTGCTAAGGAGGGCGGCAACGGCGTTTCAACCATAGTTATTTAACTGGTCATCATCAGGACAAATACAGTTACCGAGCAACTTTCAGACTTGTTAAACTAGAAGAAGAGGAAATTTCACTTTTAACCAAGAGAACTGAAGGCTATTTTTTGGTTCTAATAAATACATAACTCCTAAATAATACTTAAGGAGGAAACCCGACCACAACAGAATAGAAAAGGCCATCCACCAGTTCTGATTAGAAAATAAAGAAATAAGAAGTTAATGAAGATGTCACCAACATTTAGAAAGTGACAATTTTCTTGCTTTACCATTCTGTTCCTCTGCCTGCCTGTGGGATCAAAGTCTGGTTTAGACTGATAGTTGAGCTGTTGGTGCAGTCACTCTAGACATACACAAAGGGAGCTGAGGTCTGCCCTTCATATCCTGATAGCCCATCACCAGGCTGATATGTATTCCTGAGCTAGAGTGGTGGGAGGATTTGTCACGGACACCTGAATAGGGCTGTGCATGTCCTCACACAAAGCTGTCTCCAACCCCTAGTAGTGTGTCTGGAGCCAGGTCAGGGAAAGGCAGGGTCTTGTGCACTAAAGAGACTTTTCTTTGAAGTTTGTGTATTTTAAAAGCAGAAACTGTGACACCATAGCTTGAGAACACTTCTAGACTAAGAAGATTCTGCCAAAAAGCAGAGCCGGAGAAGCTATAGGAGGGGAACTGACACTCTTATTGTTGCTGTGTTGTGCTAGCTTACTGCTTGCTTCTACTGTTTTGGAGAGAGAAAGGACTGGATGTTGTTTTCATCATCCTGCTTACCAAGGATCTCCAAGGGGTTGTGTGCGCTTGTGTGCTGTTAAGAAGTCTCAGGGCCTTCAAAGACTACACCTGCAGCCCCATACCTCCTCTGCTGGGAGTTCTGACCTGCCAAATGGTGCCAATTCCAGTTCTGGGCCTTTTGAGAAGATTTCTGCTGCATTAAAGGAAGAAAATCCATTCACCAGTCTTCAACGTCTGTTTTTCCCGCCACAAGCTTGCCGTGCTGTTGAAAAACCAATGCATTACCGCCATACTACCAAATAATCAACTCAGTGGCTGTCGTGCGGCTCTAACCGTGCCGCAGCTTGAGTCCTGATCCCTGTGTCTCCGACGTCAGAGACACCCACTCCAACTCAAACGCAGGCCCTGCTGTGCGGCCCCAGATTCAATACATCACCTTTGGAGTGGCTGGGGAAATTGACACAGCAACTGTTTTGCTACCACCGCATCGACCTCAAAGTTTTTGGATTTTCTACACACGGCACCTGTCCACCAAGTTCTTCATCGACATTGCCCAGCAGTAAAGAACTGAGGCTGCGTGTCCGGATAATGACATGTCACCCTCTCTCACAGTAAGTAACAGATGCATTTACCTCCCCTGGCAGTAAGGAACCGAGGAATCGCTTTGTTTCCTGGTTCTTCACCTCCCCTGCATCTGTTTTTATCTTTGAATTTTGACGCATGCCAGGTGCTTTTTGCTAAAAGCGACACATCCATAGTTTTCTATGATTGTACTATTTTAAACCTTTTAAAAGTGATATCTTGGCTTATGTATGTTGGATTTGTGTTGTTGCCTTGTGTTACTTAGATAAATATTGTTTGGTTTTCTAAACTGGTGTGGTGTCCATTTGTAGTGTTTTCACTGTGTTACTCTGTGTTTATGTGCAAACACTTTACAGGTTGCCTCTGAGATAAGCCTGACTGCTCATGCCAAGCTACCAAGGGGGTGAGCAAGGGTTATCTTGGGTGTGTAACTCCCTTACCTTGAGTTGAAGGAAGGGTGCCTACTTGGACAGGGTGCAAGCCACTGCCAATTAGAGACCCCCATTCCTAACACTGATGTCATGGCACAGACAGACCGGGCCGAAGATATGGTGAGGGACAAAGTGCACAGGGGGTCCCAGAGTCACCAGCTGGGGAAATATGCCTTTCATAGCATGGGGGAGGGCAAAGTACATGAGGGCATGATGGAGATGAAGTGGGCTGTGGTCAGTCTCAGGGTCCCACTCTCAAAGAACTAGTACGAGCTATCCAGGCCGGCAGTGCCGCTCTAGAAACAAAAAAAGACATCATGGCAGTATATATCACACTAATCTGGACTGTTATAGGTAAAATGGCAGACCAAGTGACTACGACAGAGAACACCCTGAAAGACACTCAAATTCCATAAGAAACCTGACTGCGTAAAAGTCTATCTCCAAGAGACCACAAACAACTCCACGAGAAAGCCCGGGATGAGGAGGGAAATTTGCTTCAGAATAATGTGTGATTTGTAGGAATACTGGAAAAAGCAAAAGGAATTAAAGTTGAGAAATTCATCCAGCAATGTCTTACCACTAGACTAACCTCTAAAGGCTTGTCTGCACAATTTGTAGTGAAGCCAGCCAAGTTCTTGGAGCCGGCCAATAGGACACGCGGTGCCACGCCAAAAGTGGGCATAAGACCAAGGCCATTAATTGCCCACTTCCTGAATTTCAAAGACAGGGGTGCAGTGTTGAGAACAGCCCAACAGCAAGGCCTGCTCCTCTACAAGAAACGCACAATCATGGTATTCTCTGATTTCACACAAGAGGTGCAGGCACAATGGTAGTCACTTTGACTAAATTAAATTGGAACTGAGGAAGCAAAACCTACAGTATTCAATACAATTCTGGGATAAGCCTGACTGCTCGTGCCAAGCTACCAAGGGGGTGAGCAGGGGCTATCTTCAGCGTGTAACTCCCTTGCCCAGACTAGAGTGGTGGTTTCTGCCTGCCTTAGGTGCATGCCCTAGCCAACCAGAAATCCCATTTCTAACATGCCCCAACTCTTCGTGTGTCTGGCATGAGCTGGCTGAGACAGCAGTGCTGCGGTTCCTTGATGCCAGAAGTGCTTTTGACTTGGTGGAATGTGACTTCCTGTGGGCAGTCCTAAACATGATAGGATTGGGCAAAGAAATTGGTTTCTGGATCAGAATGTTAAACACACAACTGATGGCCAGGGTGTGGGTGAATGGGGTACGTTCCCAAAGATTCTCAATAGGTCATGGAACGATGTAGGGGTGCCAACTTTCCCCCTTTCTCTTCACATTGGCTCTGGGGCCACTGGCATGGTGGGTGAGGGTGGACGCCCGGCTCTGAGGACTAAGATGGACTGAGGAGTGGGAGGATATCATGTACCTGTACACAAATTATATCTAGTTATACTTAGCTGACCCCCTGTGGAATGGTCCCAGGACTCTCTTGATGCTCACTACGTATGGCAAATTATATGTGATATTCATTAATTGGCAGAAATCTGGCATGTTTCCACTGACCCCTGATGCCCCCAGAGAACTAGGATTGCTTGACCAGAAGGGCTTTAGATACTTAGTGGTCTGGATTACATGCAACAAAGGGGCATTCCAACAACATAACCTGGGTTGGGTCCTGGAAGAATACAGGGGAGATGTTGGACTTTCCCTCTATCCCTGATGGGCAGGGCAGCCCTGTACGATGATTATACACCCCAAATTCCTCAATGTGCTCCAAAATGCACTGTTCAGAATGACGGAAGAGTTCTTTAAATCTATATAAGTGACCACATGAACCCTGTTATGGGATGGAAGTGCCCCCCACAACATATAACTGACCCTGACAAGAGATTCATATGATGAGGGGATAGGACTACCTGATATGTGCTTTTGCTACCGGGATGCAAAGATGCAAGTGGTCAAAGACTGGACATTTGCTCCACAGGACGAGCCCTCTTTGAAAGCAGAATGAAGGTGCAAAGCCCCATGGGATATCTCTGGGAGCTGTATGAATAACTCAGACCCCACTGAACCCCCTCCCAACTGACCCAGTGATCAACATTTTGAAAACTTCAACCAGAAAAATGGGATGGAATGGAAAACTTGAACTAGCAAATCCCCTGTGGAACTCAGCCGCCCTGGGATCTTTCCGTGGGCTGTACTGCAGACACCAATGGATCATGAATGGGGTTCCAAAACTGGGTGATATCTGGGGAGCACAGGGCCTGATTCCCTTCTCTGTGTTACAGTCCCAATATGAACTGGCCCCATCCCAACACTTCCAATACTTGCAGGTCAGGCCTGCCCTTAGAGAAAACCAAGAAAAGTTACACAAAGTCCCCAACGAGATGCCGCTGGAGTATCGGATATTGGTTTTTCCATTATGCAGCCACAAGATCTCCTTTGCATATAAGATACTGACATCTACCTGCCAACCCACTATTGCTAAGTTGTGGGAGCACTGGGAGGTGGACCTAGGAGTGTTGACAAAGACTTGGGTAGGCTTGCCGCCATCCACGTGAAGTGGCCATTAGTTCCGAGCATTGGTTAATACAACTGAAAATCCTACACTGTGTATATATTACCAGGACTTGACTCCTCCAGATATGCATGGCTGACTCTGGCAAATGTCTATGGGGCTGCGGCCAGCGTTGCACACTGGTACATACCATATAGGATTGCCCATTCATACAACCATACTGGAAAAGAGTGGTGACATGCCTATCTGAAGTGGTAGAGACACCAGTGGAGCTGGCAGGCGATTAGATACCTTAGGAATATGGAGGAACCAAACACTACCCAGATACATACTAGTTTTTTGTAACATAGCATTTTCATGGCACGAAGTAACATCGCTCGTAAATGGGGTGATAGGGATGTACCCTCCATATTGCAATGGGAGGCGGGGATGGACTGGTGTGTGCAGGAGAAGTACATGACATGTAAAAGCAGGGATACCCTAGAGAATTTGAAAAAATATGAGAAACATGGAGGGAATACAGGAACCTTGGAGGCTATCCCAAGAAAGATGATATGGGGTCCAATGTCTACATAATACTAAAGATCAGAAGATGTGTGATGCCAGTGTCACATGATTTCCATACATTGTTGTTGGTAAAATAATACAACTAATTTTAAAAATGCTGACTTCAAAGTAGGGTTGTGAAAAACTGTGATTTTTTGTTTACATGCAAAAATATTGTAATTAATGATGTGATATCTTGGATGAAAGCTGAACATCAGGGCATACTTTGCTTTCAAGTGTCAACCATGAAACAAACAAGACAAAGAGGCTTGAGGAGAAAATGTGCCCTATGGGGATGTTCTCCTTAAATCTGTCTCCTGTAACACATTTTCTACCAGAGTTGAAAATAAATAGTACAAATAGTGGAAACAATTGCTCCTGTGAATTTTTGGGAATTTTGCAAACACTAAATTTGTGAATTTTGTTAATTTTGCACGCATAATTTAAATTATGAATGCCTTTGATTCACAGGCTCCTATTTTGCTCCAGTGGTTTGAAAGTATGGCATGGACAGAGCAGATGTACCATTGTAGAGGCAATGGGATCCACAGGAAGGTCAAAGGGCAAGCTACAGGGTTCGGCATGCACTGAGGAATGTGAATGCTCAGAATGAGTTGAGGTTAAACAGTCAGTGTAAAGCGGCTCCTTTGAAGGAAAGGTGTGATATCACAAGTATCAGGTTATGATATCATAAGACAACTGTGGTATAATTTAACACTTTTTGGAAACTATTCATAACTTTCATAAATATACTTTCACAAATGTTATAATACTATAATGTTATCCCCCAAAAAATAGTGGTCAAAACTGGGGCTGTACAAAATGTCATATTCACTGGCATAATCTTGTGTAGCTTCTAGCATTTCACTCTATGATTGCTGCATAAAATACCTAGCAGTACCATATTATGCAATGTCACATCATTTTAACTTAATTCAGGTAAAAATCCTATATCGGGAGCATGGGAATAATTCAAGCGAACCAAATGTGAGCAGCTTGTGATTGTGTGCTATCGAGTAGCTTGATATGCATCATCATTCCAAAAATAGATGTGAGGAGGCATTTCACTCTAAAAAATGTTGCAAAATGGCAAAGCTGGAATCCTTGTTAATAACGTATAATTTTGTGTCACTTTGGGGCATTTAAATTATTTCTGCAAGGGAAGTTCTGTGAATTTTGCCTAGACCTAGCAAAACAGACAAACACACTGCTCTTGAAATAATCCCCCACCATTCCATGATGAAGCGTAAAAGTCCACTATATTAGGACATGTTAATGCAGTAATCTTGTAAACTTAAATACAACTTTAGAAATAATATCAACCTCTTCAGTACCCCCAAACATTTCCATTTCCCTTCCGGAGGGCTCACTTCCTCCCTCCCCCAGAGGGGTGGATATGCCCCCATTTGACCCCCATCCACAAACTGCTGTAAGCACTGCACTCTAGCTGTGTCACTCGCTAAGAAAGGTGAAAGGTTTCCCCTTCTCATCCCACTCGTATCCTACCAGACCACCACATGCCTGTTACTGGGTAGTCTAGACTCTTGCCATAAACCTGCTGAACCACGTATTTAGCAGCCAATCGCACAAATGTCTTGCTATTCATGTCACCAATGTATTCTTCCCTGGGCCGCTCACACACCCTAGGCTGGAAAACAAAAAGTTAGTCAAGCCCGCCAAACCTGTTCACCTCTTTGTGCCCTTCATACTCCTTCATTTTTGCACATAGCACTCCCATCCCACCCAAAATGTGCCGCAGCAGTGGCCATGCCAATCCGAAAGGAATGCCTCCCATACTTGGCGGGATCCATCCCAGCTGCCGCAGCATCATGTGCAAGACCAACAGGAGCTGAAAATCCATTACCCTCCTACCTCTTCATAACAATAAATTTCATTCTGCCGACACCCAGGCTACAACACAAACTGCCACCATTCCGTCATCGGGCAGGAGTCCAAGCTTCCTCCTTCATTGAGCCACACCCTCCTACTCTTCCCTGCTCGATCAGTCTTCTACTACCCAACCGAATCTGTTGCTGAGATCCTTCCAGGTGAACTTCCTCATACAACACTCCTCTGGTTCAAACCGGCCCCAGCATTTCTGAAATGCAAAATGTCCCGAAGAACATCCAAAGCATACATAACCTGAAAACCGCAACTTCACAATGATCATAACAACACCCCGTCAACACATCCATGAGGCTCTGTAACAAATCGATTGTTATGGCCCTCTAACACTAGCAGCCATACCACTCTCCCTCCCCCACCCCTTCAAAATCCTGCACCAACAGCTCACCACTTGCCTGGTCCAATCCCCAAAACACCTTTCCATAAAAGGAAATACCAATCAGCTTCCCTGAAATGTTTGTGGGGGAAAGACCCTTATTAATCAAAAACAAAACAAAACTGAGTACTCTCCCTTCCGTGCCTCTTTGATCCTGCGCTAACTGTTTCTGCAAATTCTGCACAAAACTCAGAAACTCCTTCCACGCCAGCTAATAACTCTTCCTCGTTGAATCCGCTAAGACTTCTCCTGCGAATCCAATCACTCTCATTCTCCCCATGCCCAAATTAAAAGCAGAAACAGGGTTTTCCTGTCATTCCCTCCTGGACCCAGCTGCTGAAACCTTTGCCACTGTGAATGAGATAAGCTGTCTGCTATATCATTGCTCACCCCAGGCTCATGCTTTGCCCAGAAAACAAAAATCAGTCACAAGCACTGCCTCAACAGTCGCAACACTCTGAGGTCACAAGCCTTTTGCCTGTTGTCCACATTAACCATTACTGTTCTGATCACCAAGTCCTCTCCCCACACAACCAAAGCCACCAACAAGGAAAATAGCTCTGAAAAAGCAATGAATTGTCCTCGACGCAACTAATGTTCAGGCCACTGCTTTACACACCACCTGCCTTCCCAGAATAGGCCAAAAGCACTCGTTCCAGTCGCATCCGAAAAAAACTGAACCTGTCAAATCGTGCTGTCTTCCAAAAACAACATGGTCACACCTTTGAAATCATCTATAAAAGTCCTCCAAATGCACAAATCTGCTCACATAGCCAAAGACATCCTCACTCTGGCATGGCCAAGCCGAATTGTCTACCCCCTCTCACAACGTAGCATGCCAAATTAAAAAAAAACAGTAGCTTCTGCACCTTCATGTACCCTAAACGCCTCACCACAATCAAATCATCCAAAAGAAATCCCGGATCTCCTTGACCTTGCGTTGAGGCAAGAGTGGCTGCAATTCCTGCATGTACAAATCCATTCCAAGAAAAGTCAAAATCGTGCAAGGCCCCTCCATCTTCCCCAGGTCCCCAATGCCCTTCCTCTCTCTTTCTAATCCATCACTCCTCCATGTTGTTGTCATCTCCATTCACGGTTATCAACAGTGTTTGGAGGCCACCACTGGTGGACTCTATGTTTCCTCCTCAGGTAAACCTGAAGCCTTGGATGAAAATGTTCTGGTTTGGGCTGCTGTGCTCACAGTATACTAATATGAGAAATTGGTAACTGGTTGAAGGGGTGAAAACCTTACTCAAGCAGCAACCACAATCCTTGTCAGGGTGAGTCACAAGCAAACACAACATTAACATGTGGGCAACCCTCTGCTAGCACAGTACCGAGCAGTCAGGCTTAGCTTAGAGGCAATATGCAAAGTATTTATGCAGCACTTGAAACAGAAATAAAGTAAAAGAACAACTAAAGAGAAATTACACACAAATTTCAGAAAAATAGAATACAATTTGATAAATAAAACAAGACCGAAATGGCAAAAATCCAATTATTAGAACCAGAGGTAGGCAATTTTAAAGATGTAAGTGAAAATAGTGCCAAAAAAACCAAAACGCCACTCTTAGCTATCTGGTTGTGTGAGTCTGGAGTCAAAAGTCAAGGCCAACTGCGATGGGGCACAGGTCGGATACAGAGACCAGGTTAGTCCCATTGAGAAGTCACCTTTTTCAGTCCAGCGCAAAGAGTCCTATTCGAGGTCAGTGCAGCGCCAAGCGCAAGCTAAACATCACAGATTGTTGTCACTGTAGCATGAAGATCCTTTTGTCTTCACGGTGGGGGATGGCTCAGAGCACCGCAATTGCACTTCCCATGAGTGTTCAATGAGTATCGAGAAAGGCGGGGTTGCTGGAACTTGGCATTGGCTGGCAGTGCGAGTGACAAGGCTTTTGCACCAATTGGCCCGTTTGCGGTTAGAAAGAGCTGAAAAACATCAATTCAATGCTACACCAATGGTCCAGGGCCTGAGGGGTACCACTTGAGGGTCAGGGGGTTACTTCAGCTGGATCTTGGTGCTGGTTCAGGTGGTGGGTGCTTGGTATGCCCCTGCATGCTGTGAACAAGTGCCAGCAGACTAGCCTTTGTACTCATTCTGGGAGTCTTGGGTTCAAGTGCTGGTCCAAATTCCTCTGACTCAGGCAGGAGGGAAGCAGGACAGCAGGGCACCAGGACAGCAACCCAGAAAGGCAGCAGTCCAGCAAAACAGTAGTCCAACAGGACAGCAGTCCAGCAGAGTGCCATTCCTTTCAGAAGTACCGCATTCATTTTTCCTGCCAGAGTATCCACAGGTCCAGAATTATACTGAAGAATTGGTATCTGAGGTCAAATATTTATACCAGGTGCCTCCTTTGAAGTAGTAGAATCTTCTAGAGGTTTCCTTTTGAAGTGTGCATGTTTCTTGCCTCCCCTGACCTAGCTCCAGACTAACCACAGGGGTATGCAGGACACAGCCTATTCACGTGTAAGTAGGACTGTGCCCAGCTCTGCCCTCCTATCCCGCACTAGCCATCCAGACACACCTAAGCTCTCCATTATGTGTGGCTGTCTAGGATAAATACACAAAGTCCAAAAGCCAACTACACCCAGTCATGTGTCTCAGTGCCAGGCTGAAGGCACTAAATAGCTAAGACAGGAAAATGACAACTTTCTAAAAGTGACATTTTCAAAATTGTAATTTAAAATCCGATTTTACTGTAAGATAGGATTTTTCATTGCAATTCCAAAGACCCCAAACATTAACTGCTTACCTGTTCCCATTTGTAAGTTACACTTTATTAAAGGTAATAAAGTAATCCCAATGTTATCCTATGGGAAAGGTATGCCGTGCAGGGGTGAAAAATAAATGTAAGAGTTTTTCATGACCAGGACATGTAAAACTTAAAAGTGCATGAACAACTTTTTAAATACACTGCACCCTGCCCTCTAGGCTGTCCAAGTCCTTCCCTGGGGTAACTTCTATATATTAAAAAGGAAGGTTTGGGCCAGGCAAAAGGCTTATTTTTTCTGGTGAACATGGCAGTTTCAAACTTCACACGCAGGCTGCGTTGGCAGGCCTGAGACATGTTTAAAGGGCTACTTAAGGGGGTGGCAAAATCAGTGATACAGACCCACTAGTAGCATTTAATTTACTGGACCTGGCTCAGGTAGTGCCACTTTACCAGGGACTTAAAAGTAAATAAAATATGCTAATTGAGTATAAACCAATTCTATCATGTCCTAATGCCAGCAAAAACAAAGTCAGCAAAACAGGAGATTTGAAAATAAAACGTTAGGGGGAAAACCTTGCTGTGGATGCCAGGTCTGACAACTAGCCAAAGGGCGTTTCACGTGTGCTCTAGGATAAGCTGTATGGTCAACAGGAAATGCCGAAGTCAGGGCCCTAAATGCAGAGCCTGGGCAGGGCCAAAGTGTGAGCGCAGTGAACTCAGTGGGTTGTAAATATCACCAGAACAACAAGATAAGACCATATCACACATGTTAACCATTATGTATTTTTTATGTTACGTGCTAATTTTGGGGTAGTTAGATTCAAAAAGTTATTTTCTGCAAATTGCAGCCAACAATGGGAACTGATTGGAGTTACAATGTTTAAGTTTTGTTCACCTTTCTTGAATACATTTTTGATAAAGCAATGTGCAATGGTTAGCATCAGTGGATTTAGGTGATTCTGTTACTGTAATGGTTTCTTCATAATTATAGCTTAGGCATATTTGCCACATATTTTGCAAAATGCTGCAAGGTGGTGCAAAGCAGATGAAAGGACTAGTTGTGCAGAGAGGAGAATGGCACCTTTCTAGTTCAAAATATCTTTGTGCAGTAGAGGGTAAATACTCTTTCTAGGAAATTGGGTTACTGGTTGAGGGGGGATAAAACACTACTCAAGCAGCAACCACAATTTTCCTCAGGGTGAAACACAAGCAAACCACAAATTAACCTCTGTTAACCCTCTGGTAGCTTGGCACAATAGCTGTCAGACTTAATTTAGGGGCAATGTGTAAAGTATTTATGCTGTATTTAAAAGATGAATAAAGTAAAAACAGAACACAAGAAAAATCCCACACCAGTTTAGAAAAATAGAGTAAAGTTTACTAAATGATTTGACACTAAACGTGAAAAATCCAAATCATAGAACCGGAGATATACAATGTTGAAGATTATGGTGAAAAATAGTGTTTAAGAGCACAAAGTGCTAACTCTGATTATCTGGTCGCACGGACCGGGACAAAGTCACAAGTTTAGGCCAACCGCATTGGAGCGTAGGTAGGATTCAGGGACCAAATTAATCCAGCTGAGAAATATACCTGAAATCCTTGTTGAAGAGTGTTTCACCTTGCAGCGTCAGTCCGGAGGAGCGATGCCAAGTCCTTGTCAAGGATGCAACGTGCTGTGGTGATTCCAGGGAGCTGTGAGGGCTAGGATGTGGGCTTACATCGAGGTGTCATACAGTGGTGGATCCAATAAGCTGAGAAGGCTACAATGCAGGCTTTTGGTGAGGCTGTGTCAGTGCAAATGAGGAGTTGGGAGGTCTGCATCGATGATGATTAAAGCACAGCGAAGGTTCCGATGAGCTGCTAAGGCTGGGATGCGGGCTTGTGCCATGGCTATGTTGTGCTGCTTTAGTTCTGATGAGATGCTGCAAAGAACTGTGTAGGGTTTGCATCCCACTGTGATGGTCTTGATAAAGTCCACAGCTTTGTTGGCAGAGCCTCTTTATCCCCGCTTCCACAAGTCCAGGATTGGAGAGGCCCTACTTAGGGAGTTAGGATTCATAACAGGCAGATTCTAGGTGCAGGATAGTTGGAGGCTTTTTTCCCTAAGGCTCTGATCAGGAGGCCAGCCTACTAGCCCTTGGAGTCACCCTGGTAGTTTTGGGTTCAAGATGCAGGTCCAGTCCTTCTAATTCAGACAACAGGGCAGCAGGATTGCAGAGCAGTTCTTGTCGCATCAGAGCAGCACAGCAGTACTTTTGCAGAGTCTTTTTCAGGTTCCAAAGTGCACTGAAAAGCTGCTTCTGAGGATTTACTATCTATCCTTGGTTTCAGCTTTGAAGTGGGAGGAGCTTCTGAAGTTTTCCACCCCCAAAAGTGTCAGGAATCTTCTCCCTCACTACCCTGACCCCAGCTTGCCAGGGGCAAAAAGACTATTGTGAAACCCTTTGAAAATGTGCTCAGGCAGAGTTGGTCTACAAAGGGCTAGAGAGTCTGTAGTTTGAATAATGTTTTGTGCAAGTGATTTGTTTCTTATCTTACTAACTGGGATAGAGCATGTAGAGTTAAGGTTAAACATATTTAAGTCAGAAGTTAATAAAATGAAAAATAGTAATTAAACATAAACTGAGTGATGTATGTTCATAGCAAAAATCCGTACTGCTACAGGTCCAGTAACCATTCTAATGTAACTTACATTCACACATACACACACACACACACACCCACACACACAGCCATATTTATGACATGAATGGTAATGAAAACCTTGCTAAGCACATTTAACCACATACTCAGTCATCCACTCTGCGAACTGGATTCAGATTTATTATGGAATTCTATCATCAGATAAATCTCAAGGTTCTGGTTGTAATATCTAATTAGAGTTAAGCTTTTTATGTAATTTGTTTGTTGCAAAAGCATTGATTGGACTTGACAATTGGCTTTGCACAATAATTAAAATGTCCCTTTCTTCTGTACACCACTTTCCAAGGTTACTAAATTAAAGCATTCTCCCAGTTTTTAGTTAGATTATAGGTTCACCAGGCATAATGTGTTCTTCAGCAGACTGCAATTTTAAAATCATTGGTAGTTCTTGGTTTCACCTTGAGTTTAAACCAATTACTGAACTGCCAGTGCGTTAGGCTCCATGCAGTCCACCTGCAGAGTGCGAAGGTAAAACAGTTTTTTTTCTGTAAGGGACAGCCCCAGTCTATTAATTACCTCTCTCTGTACTTTTATTTGTAACCTAATATTTTGATTTATTTCACAGAGAGCAACAAATAACAGCATAATTATTTTAAAGCAACCACTTTTTTCTATTGCAGTCCCTGCTTTTTGATAACAACTTCCCAATCGGCAGCTCATTCTTAGAAATTCACAAAGACTTCAGAAACATGGTTTATGACTGAATAGTTGACCACTCCTTTGTTCACTGGGCTTCTGGGTATGCTAGACCTTGCAGCATACAAAAAATATGTAATTGCCTAACGTGGACATTACTTGGATGGCCATCTGTGGAATAAAATCTATCTATCGATCTATCTATCTATCTATCTATCTATCTATCTATCTATCTATCTATCTATCTATCTATCTATCTATCTATCTATCTATCTATCTATCTATCTATCTATCTATCTATCTATCTATCTATCTATCTATCTACCTATCTATCTATCTATCTATCTATCTATCTATCTATCTATCTATCTATATATCTTTCTATATATCTATCTATCTGTCTGTCTACCTACCTATCTATCTATCTGGCTATCTATTATCTATCTATCTATAAATAAGGATTTATCAAGGGCAGCAAATCACCCATGAGGGTCTCAAGGCGCTTTGGCAAATTGTAGCAACTTCTACATTTGGTGGAAAGCATTTTGACACATGAGCAACCGGATGTAATGATTGTGCATTGTGGAAAGATTGTTTTAAGTATAGTTACTGGGGGGGTGCTTTATCTTTTGAAGTTAAAGAATCTTTGTAAAGTGATGCATCTCTTCCCCAACACAGTCTTTGTATATTACAACATCTGTCAAAGGCAAGTGTGTAAATAGTCCTCCCAGTTCGGTCCATAATTAGACAAATCCTAAAAACAAATAACGTACATACTTTTTGTACTAACACATAGGATCTCTCTACAACTCTAATATCCAGTTCAAGGTAATAGGAGCTTCCTAAACAACCTTAAGGAATCCATTAAATTTTGTCTACACGTCTAGACAAAGCACAACATGAATACTTAGGATTTCCAGACACATCAATATCCTATAACTGCAGTTAGTTTTTTTTAAATAAAAGTTTTCTTTTTTTGCAAATTACAGGGTCCGTGGTGTCTCTGTTGCTCCAAGGCAAAACACCTCTTTTCTGAATGGTTTCCTTGTGCTCTATTTATATGTTTCACAAGGGATCCACGGATCACACAAATGTTCCAAAAAAGATGTAGTATGCCACTAATCCCATAAGCAGCAAGAGTTAAACACATGACCTGTTTTCCAGCCAGGCCATGTTTCCCCAGGCTCCGTAGGCAGCAGACACCAGTTACTCATAGCCTTTGGTGCAAGGCCATGTGAAGGGGATTGTTGCACTGACCTCCGACCAGGACCTTTAACATTCTCTTTGTGGGCATCTATTTCCCTGCTGCAGCCAAGCACATCAGCGGTGGGTGCTGGGCCTGGCTGGAGCCCCACTCTCCACAAGCATCTGACCCATGCTGCCAATGCACATGGCATTTGGCCACTGGGCCCCACCTTGTGTGGACATCTTTCCCCAGGCTATGCACAGCCTACAGCTAAGTTCTGTGCTCCACCCCTTGTGGCGATCGGGGGCATCTGACTTCATGAGCAGTGGCAATAGCCCTCTGTGGACATCCAACCCTGGCTGCACCTGGCCTGTGGCCATGAGCAGTGGAGAGGGGTGCAAGGCCTGGCCTCCAGCCATGCACTGCATCCCACCCTTGGAGGATTCCTGGCTGCTGCTGCATATAGCCTTAAGCCATGCACAATAGGGAAGGGTCGCAGGCACCAGAGGGTCTGCCCTCTGGCTAGCAGCAAGGACCTTTGCAGGCTTAGCACTTTCAGAGTGGTAAAATCTATAATAGTTCAAAAAATAGGCCTGTGAAGCTTGCCATAGATGAATGGCACCAATCCAGTGAAGCTTTCCAGTTTCATGGATATGAGGCCAGCACTGGAGCACCAGGGGGTTGCTGGAAACCATGGAGATCTGCAAATGCTGCAAAAGAAATCAGCATTTTCTTTTGCTTTTAATTTTTCTTTAAGGCCTCTGTAAGACTCCCGCCACATGCCCTGGGAACAATGGTGTACTACCCCGTCCCCTTATGTGACCATTTGTACTAACTTTCAGTACGTGGGGATGAAGTCCCCATGTCCTGCAATGGCAGCTGTATAATCCACCCCGATGTTGCAGCCAGTTAATCGGATTATTCTCGTACCACAGATCCATCGAAATGACAGGTTAAATGGGCGCAAAAAACAGTGTGGCCCTAAAACGTACATATTCCATTTAACTGCCATAACAGTGTGTGAGACCACTCTGACTGTCAAGGCTCCTCAATACAGAAAAAATGGCTGAACGGAATTACACTAAACTTGGCATGAAAGTAGAACTTCATTCAAGGAAGTGACTATGCTTGGCTTTGTGTCAATCTATTCATTAGTCTTCAAGAAATGAGCATGTAAATATTCTTCCAGCCTGGTCATGAAAAAATTGCATTTTTGAAATATCCGAATTGTTAGTCTGTAGAGTTCTGCAAAACCAGTTTTGATGACCACCGTGGACTCAAAATTCTGAAACATACTCAAACTTGATTTAATGAGGGATATTTTTCATCTGTTGTCCCTTCCCATTCCATCAACCCAAAGTGGGGTCTTCGGAACACACTAATTGGCTACTTGCCATTACATGACACAGGGATTTGGTCCCCGAATCATGAAAAAATAACTGTACATAAGGCGGCAATGTGAGTACACACTGGCCACTAGGTCAATGCGGGGAAGTCTCATAAGAACCACCCGTGATTAAAATGTTTTTGAAAACTGCTAATTTGGTCGAAGGGTTTACGACTCCCAAGGCTGAGTTTACCACCAGGCACTGAGATCTGTAAATCCGTATTGTGGCTGCAAACCTGGAGTTTGCAGCCCCATGAGCAAGGTACCATCTACCCATGTTAAGACTCATGGACCACTGATGGTACATTTTAAGTTCTTAGGCCACACCCTGTTGCCAGCGCCCACTGAACATGGCCAAAACTGTATGTAGTTGAAGTTGACTGTAAAAAGGAGGTTAGGTACAAGAATCAGTTGATGAGGTATATGATTAAAAAAATGAAATTTTACTGAAACAAACACAGGTTAAAGTGAGGATATGGCTGACTTTGGTTATAAGACTGCCAGGATTCAGGCTAACTGACAGACTCACAGGGGCTGGAGGTGTTGGAAGACAAGTCGCTGGAAGCTGAGACAGGAACACTGGACCACTGTCAGTGACTCACATAAAGTCACTGCCTGGGTTGGGATCATTATGGATCCACCAAGGTAGAACCCTATTTAGACCCTCATAACAACGTATGACGCTGTTTAGAGTTTGGTGGACAATGTACACTGTTTTAAACATGATGGAGTATCCTGTTTGGCAAATCCTAGGACTGCCGCTCCATTCACAGATAGGCAGACTTTATGTTTTGTCATCAATGAAGCCTCCATTGGCTCCACTGGCTGAAAACTTTCTGTGATGGCCTGATGGTGTAGGTGCTGTCAGAGGAAAGACATTACACTGCCATCCTATTTAGGGTGGATGGCACAATGTATTTTTTCTTTAGCATCATCTCTAGGAAAAGCCTGGTGGTAAGGGACATAAAAAATGACCCCCACAACCTGGGAGAAAGCTCCCAGGATGTGGGGTCAGTCAAAATGTTTGAAAAGGTTGGTGAAAGGTCTTCAAAAGCGACAGCAGCCATCCACCAAATGTTTTATACATTAAAAGAACCTCAGTGATTGCAGTTCCTTCCAATGCAAAGATTACCACTTCCCCGAATGTAATTTCTACATTTTATTGGTGGTAGTCTGTCAGGATGGTGGAGGAAATGTCCTCAGCCACGCTGATGGACAGAATACAATCTGTCAAACTATACTTAGTCCTTTGCCTGGCAACAGGCTGCATGCTTGCATTGGCTTTCGCCGATGTCTCTATAGTTCGGTATAGTTTGCACCCATTTTGCCTCCCTTTATTGTAGTTTTCCCTTCATGGTTTTCATGGCTCCCATTATTCCTCTTCTTTTATTATTCGTCGTGCTGTCTCTTTTCCCATTTAATTGTCGAGTCTAACCAAAGGGTTCAGCAGTGACCAGGGGTCCGGGTCTTGGCCAGATTTCAGATCGCTCCCATTGCACCATCCACTGCAGGAACCAGTACGCCTTGTTTCTGCTGTTGTTTGTTTTTTGCTGATCAGCTGGTAACATACCTACCATTTAATGTTATACTTACTTTATGCCTTCTGTCTTCGAGCTGGTCAGTTCTATCTATTGCTGTAATATCCGATGGAGCAGTGCCAATGCCATCCATTGAAAGAGGGGGCATATTCTTCGACTTCTGTCTCTGTCGTGCCTTCTCCCTCCCCGATTTCTGTGTCTGCTGATACGCTCTACCTTGTTTATCAGCACAGAGACCAGGGCTTTCAGCAGGTCTGCAATCCCAAAACCAGAAAAAGACCATAAGGTTAAGTTAAAGTGCAGTTATGGTTTCAAAACAAAGTCTAAAAACCACTGAAAATCACCAGTTGCAGTTAGGTAAACTAATCATAACTCATGCTATATCAAATGGCATATGCATTCAAAACAGCAGTGTAAAAACCAGTATGCACATTTTCTCAACAACAGTGGAGTGGCTACTTAGAGAGGAATATCTCAGCAATGCATCTAACACTTTCACCTTTATGTCCTCTGTGCCTCTTCCCGTCGCTTTTTATCAACCGCCCCTCTAACATACTCCCTGGTTTGCTATAGGTCATAAGCGCAAAAGCAATATTAAAAGTTATTATCCTAGGGGGGCGTGGCTTATGCGGCAAAGGAACATTGCGCTTCCTGCTTGAGCTCCGCTCTGAAGCGGGACTCTAATGGTTATGTGAAGCCTCATTTGCCAGCACCCGTGTCCACGAAGCTCTGCAATGGCTCCATGAGGGTGCAGCAAGCTTTTCCAGGAACTTATAAGCTCTGAGCACCAGTTACGAGCCCCTTTTGCCGTGGCGGTACGTTTTTACAATCACGGGCACCCGCCATTTTGCATTTGGCACGAGCACTCGTTCTCTTCACAGCGGCCCATTTCTCCTCATTACAGAGGTATTAATAAATTATTTATGGGCCTTTTTTTGCTCTGGACATGTAAAGAAGTGAGCAATTCGATTTCTCATGCTCACAATGATTACCTGGCACCTATTTTCATTTATTTTCTCACTTAACTGGATACCACCATTACTGTTCTTTTTGAACACTTTTCTGCACAAATTGGAGCTACGCCATTATTAAACTGGTACTGTTGGCACTGTTACTACATGGAGCTTAGCTACTTGACGCCACCCTCTCAGAGCAAATGGCATTGTTCAACGTTCCTGCCAGTGTGTATTGAGCCATACATATTTCTCTCCTTCTGCCTACTGTTAACTTTATTGCATTCATCTGTGAGAAGGTTTGAGCAATGACTGTCTTACCAAAGTGCTTTCATGAACATTACTATAATATTCTCTGAGGCAAGGAGAAAGTATGCATTTTATAGATAGGAACCTACAATGATATTTAATGTTTCAGCCTTTAAGTTCTTTTAATATTACTGCTCAATACTCTTTTTATAAAGTGTGAAACATGTTGTGGTCTTTGATAATATAACAGCCTCAAATTTACAAGACCGAATACTACTCTACTATATTTTTGAGATGTATTCACCCAACGCTGTGCTTTTTGAATCACTCTGTTCAAGGTTTCACAATGGTTAGCGATCTTCATACTATCAGATCTTCTTCCACAGGCACCAAACCAAAAAGGCATAAAAGTGATCCACCTTCTCCTATTCTCTCTTCAAAAAAATCCAGTCCTAGACTCTATATTAGACGAAGTACGTGGCCTACAACCTTTCATGTCCACTACCAATGAAAAGCTAAAACAAATTGAAGAGAGATGGATTGTCATGGAGGGAAAGGTTTTGGAAGTAGAACAACGAGTAAGTGATTTACATGATGCTTCATCAAAGATTCGAATATTAGAACAAGAAATCCGCAAGTAAAAACTACACACAGAGGATCTTGAAAATCGTAATCGAAGGAATAACCTACGCCTTTACGGACTTCTGGAAAATATTGAAGGTTCTGATATGGTTTCCTTCCTACAGAAGCTCTTGCCTGAACTATTAGATCTTCAATCATCTGCATCTCCCCTCAACATACAGAGGGCTCATCGTCTTGGTCATCCCCATCCTACTTCAAATAAACCACTTGGAATCATAATGCTTTTCTTGGAATTTACTGAAGTCATGCATGTCCTAAAAGCTGTAAAGCTCAAACGTCGACTCATCTGGTCAAGCCATAATCTCTACATATCCCAGAATGTCTCCAACGCAACAAATGCCCGACGTAAAACATTTCTTGCCCTACGTCCTCAGATGAGACAGCATAATATTCAATACGGAATTCTTCACCCATGCCTTTGCAAAATTACACATGAAGGGCGGTCACGTTCATTCGATGACCCTGACAAACTTAAACTTTACCTACATAATATCACATCTCGTGAAATGGATACCAACATTTAACTGCTCTTACAATATATTGCCAGTTAACATGTTCTTACAAGTTATACTTTGTTAGAATTTTATGATTCATCATTGTTGTTCTCTTATTCATGAGGCTCTTTTTCTCTATGTTTTTCTATTATAGTTGTCCATGTCCTTTGACGTCACTATGCTCCACCAACTTTGGTTATTTCTTGCTTTACAGATCTGAATTTTACTCCTTGATTTGTCTACTTGTTTTTTGTTCTGTCTTTCTCTTCTTTCTGTATTTCATTTTTTCCTTCTTACTTTATGATTCCTCTATCTTGCTGTCTTTCTTTCCCTCTCTTTTCTTCTTTTTTCTACTGTTACATCTCTTTGGTGGTTCTATTGTTTATTGCATGTCTTGTCACTTGTAATGTCCTTTTTTAGGTCGAGGACCTAAAGGCTGCGCTTGCGCAGTCTGGGGTCGGGATGTAATGTTTCTTAGTAGTGCGGTTTAACCCGCCTCCCTGCCCCGTTTCTCCTCCATTGGCTGGCTTCCTAAACGGAGGCCAGCCATTGGAGGAGAGATGCATCACTCTAATTTAGCCCCGTCTCTTTTGGATTCGGGGGCGTAAGTTTTGCTGTTCTTTAGAAAGTGACGTAGTCTGTCACTCAGAACCACAAAACCACGCCCCCGATTCTGAAAAATTCGGAAGCTTGCGGCCGCCATTTTTTCTTCACCCGCAGTGAAGGTGAGCTGTTCCTCGTTGTTCCTGGTTGTGCTTGTGTCTTTGTGTCTGTCCCCCCTCGCCCCCTCCTTCCGTCCCCTCTCGTGTTGCTGTTTTCTGTGCATCCCGGCTCTCCCGGTGACCCGCAATGTGACCCTCGGCACGAGATGCGGCGCTGGAAGACCTGTGCAGAAGGCGGAGGCAGTCCGAGCCTTGCACCCTCCTTCCGTCCCCTCTTGTGTTGCTGTTTTCTGTGCATCCCGGCTCTCCCGGTGACCCGCAATTTGACCCTCGGCACGACAACTATGGCGGAGGTAAGGCATAAAGTGCAGGGCAGGGAGGCTGGAGAAACCACCACTACGGCAAACTTAATCAAAACAGCCGTTCCTCGTTGTGCTTGTGTCCTTGTGTCCATCCCCCCCTTGCCCCCTCCTTCCGTCCCCTCTCGTGTTGCTGTTTTCTGTGCATCCCGGCTCTCCCGGTGACCCGCAATGTGACCCTCGGCACGAGATGCGGCGCTGGAAGACCCGTGCAGAAGGCGGAGGCAGTCCGAGCCTTGCCCCCTCCTTCCGTCCCCTCTCGTGTTGCTGTTTTCTGTGCATCCCGGCTCTCCCGGTGACCTGCAATGTGACCCTCGGCACGACAACTATGGCGGAGGTAAGGCATAAAGTGCAGGGCAGGGAGGCCGGAGAAACCACCACTACGGCAAATTTAATCAAAACAGCCGTTCCTCATTGTGCTTGTCCTTGTGTCCGTCCCCCCCTTGCCCCCTACTTCCGTCTCCTCTAGTGTTGCTGTTTTCTGTGCATCCCAGCTATCCCCAATTAAGATATACATGTAAGGAATTGAGTACATTAACTAGACATATGGTTTAGGTATACATCTCCCAGACCGTAAAATAAAATAAAATGGCACAACCATTTCTTTGCACCAACCTTTATATTCACAAGTTTGCCATATTCTGAACAGCCGGCCTGTGAATTGCATCCGCGAACGGCAGGAGAAACATACCCGTTTTTATTAAAGGTCCCTCACGTCTTAGCTACATGACGCGTTTCTGGTCCGCTAGAGTGGCGATTGAAGTAGAGATAGGACGTGGGATCCTATAGTTGTTGTTCTATGCCCATATCCTACTGAAATAAAAACAGGATCCTAAAGTCTGTATTTTGTACCCGATTAGCAACCGCCATAGTGGAATATTGATGTATCTTATCCCAGCAGGCAGCAGCTGCCGGTGCAGGGCAGGGAGGCCGAAGAAACCACCACTACGGCAAACTTAATCAAAACAACGTGATTGGGATGCGCCACATCCTCCTCTCTTCTGCCTTTCACACATGCCCTTACTTCCCTCATCATTTCTCTCCTCTTTTCCCCCTCACGTATCTTTCTCTCCACGCACTCTCCTTTCTCCGTTGCACGGCCCTCCCTCCCTCCCCCTGTTTATTCGCCCTGCTCCTAGGCCCGCTCCCCCTGGTTCCTCCCTGCCCGGCCGCATCTGCCTCTTCTCAGCGCTGTAGATAATTGGAGATTAGGTGATTTGTCCAGAATCACATATGTTATGCAGACGCCGAGCTGGTTCCCCAGCTCCAAAGTCGCGAGCTCTGGCCATTGCGCCACATCCTCCTCTCTTCTGCCTTTCGCCTCGCCCATGCCCTTACTTCCCTCATCATTTCTCTCCTCTTTTCCCCCTCGCGTATCTCTTTCTCTCCACGTGCTCTCCTTTCTCCGTTGCACGGCCCTCCCTCCCCCTGTTTATTCTCCCTGCTCCTAGGCCCGCTCCCCCTGGTTCCACCCTGCCCGGCCGCATCTGCCTCTTCCCAGCGCCGTAGATAGTTGGAGATTAAGTGATTTGTCCAGATTCACATATGTTGTGCAGACGCCGAGCTGGTTCCCCAGCTCCAAAGTCGCAAGCTCTGGCCGTTGCGCCACACCCTCCTCTCTTCTGCCTTTCGCCTCGCCCTTGCCCTTACTTCCCTCATCATTTCTCTCCTCTTTTCCCCCTCGCTTATCTCTCCCTCTCCACGCGCACTCCTTTCTCCGTGCACGGCCCTCCCTCCCCCTGTTTATTCTCCCTGCTCCTCGGCCCGCTCCCCCTGGTTCCACCCTGCTCGGCCGCATCTGCCTCCAGGGTTGTGCGAGGGGGTCATCAATCTTAGGGCGGAGATTTGAGGGGGCGCTTTCTGGATCTTGAGCCTGAAATACTCGCTATAAGGTACGGATCATCCAGGATGGAACAGTAATGCGAATCTTAAAATGTGACCGATATTTGATGAGCCCCACAAAGTGGAACTCTCTCACTACCTCACTCTCTATCTCACTACCTCACAACTTCACTCTCTCTCTCTAACTCACTACCTCACTCTCGCTCTATCTCACTACCTCACTCTCTCTCTTTCTATCTCACTAACTCACTTTCCCTCTCTTTCACTACCTCACTCTCTCTCTATCTCACTACATCACAACCTCACTCTCTGTTTCTATCTCACTACCTCAGAACATCCCTCTCCCTCACTACCTCACTCTTTCACTACCTCACTCTCTCGGTCTCTCACTACCTCACTCTCTATCTACCTCACTCTCTCTCTCACTACCTCACTCTCTCTATTTCACTACCTCACTCTCTCTCTCTATCTCACTACCTCACTCTCTCTCTATCTCACTACCTCACTTTCTCTCTGCTAATGTAATAGGTCTCGCATATGCAAGCAATTAAGCTATTGCCAATATAAATGACAATGCCATTTATTTAGGGATACAAAAAAAAAAATAATGAGCAATGCCAATAGCTCTACCTATAATATTGCCGAGACCATTGCATTGTAAATGCTTGTTCTTGTTCTATCTCACTTTGTCTTGTTTCTTGGCAATTGTTTTGTATTTTATAATTGGTCTACATCATCACTTATTCAACATTGTCTTTCCATTTTTTTCTTTGTTGTTTATGCAGTTTCGTGCTCCTGTTTCCTCATGTCTTCCCTAATCCTTCCTCATGGTTAATGTGGTCTCGTGGAATGTTCGTGGTTTTGGGCATCCTGTCAAACGTCAAAAGGTATTGTCTCATTTAGCTAAACTTAACACCGAGGTTGCTTTTTTTACAGGAAACCCACTGTAATGATGTTTAATCTCTTAAACTCAAACGCCAATGGGTCCATAAAATAGTTTTTTCTCCTGCTATTGACCATCATGGTGGTGTTGCTATATTGTTTCATAAATCTACTAATGCCCAAATTGTGTCATCAGATTGTGATCCTTCTGGTTGGTGGGTGATGGTTGATGCTATCATTAACAAAAGACAAATTACTTTTTTCAATATTTATGGACCTGTTAAACCTGATCCAGAATCCTGGCAGTCTATAAAATGTAAACTATTATCTGTATCTAATTCTAACATAGTGGTTGGTGGTGATTTTAATAATTGGCTAGATCCTTTTTCTGACAGACAATCCAAATGCAAATTTAAACCAGACAAAACCCACAAATCTTTCCAATCTGCCTTGTCATCTCGCCCCCTATTTGATACTTGGAATACGTGTAATCCTGATGTTTCTGAATTTACTTTTTTCTCTCCTGTACACCATACCAGGTCTCGTATTGATTATATTTTAATTTCCAAAGCATTATTACTTTGCCCCACTCATCTGAAATTGGCTCTATTTTTATTTCTGAACATGCTCCAATTTTTACTTCTATTGATTTATCTATCACCACATGTAAACAAGGTCGTTGGCGTTTTAACAACCACCTATTATCGCATTGTACTTTTTTTCAGAAGCGACCTCCTTTATTAATGAATTTTTTGTTCTTAACGACTCTCTAGACATCTAACAATAACTGGGATGCTTTTAAAGCATTGTTTAGGGCATTCACTATTGCTTATTCCTCAAAGTGAAAGAAATGAATGAATGCTAAATATAAAGAAACTATATCACAACTCAAAACATTAGAACATAATTATTACACATCCAAATCCTCAGCATCACTACAAGAGTTAATTAAAGCTAAAGCCACCTATTTCCTACTTAAGGTTACATGGAAATATCACGGAGGCCAAAAAAAAGCAGGGAAAATGCTAGCAAACTATTTAAAAATCAAATCAGAATATAATGTAATTGGCCCTATCCACACAGAAACAAATAATACACTCCTCTCATCTGATTCTGACATTATTAGTACATTTCAATCATATTATCATCTTTTATACACAGAAACTACTAAGCCTTCTGGGGAAGATTTTACCTCCTTTTTTCAAGATATCCCTAAACCTAAAACTCTCCCGGATATTTTCACACCACTTGAAGAGGATATTTCTCTTCAAGAATTATCTGATGCTTTAAAATCCTTGAAAAAATTGAAGGGTTCGGGCTCTGATGGCTTTTCAGTTGAGTTATTTTTAGCCATCTCATCAATTTTTGCTGCTAAATTATCGGAACTTTCTAATTCCTTTATATCCAACTCTAAGGCCTGTGGCTCTTTCTTAGAAGCCCTTATTATTGTCATCCCTAAGCCAGACAAAGACCCCTCCTATTGCAAAAAATGTTGTCTCGAGAAAATGATCCCTTCTCTTATCAACCCAGATCAAGCTGGCTTCATCAAAGGACGTTTAGCCTCTGACAATGCCAGAATGTTTTCCAATATTATTTCCCTGAGAAAAAAATATCCCTCTCCCTTAGTCGCATTATCTTTGGATGCAGAAAAAGTCTTCGACCAAATTAATTGGAATTTCATGATATGCACTTTACAATGGTTCGGTTTTGGTCCAAAATACATTTCATATGTTAAAATATTATATACAAATCCAAAAGCATGTGTTTTTGTTAATGGTCTTTTCTCCCCATATATCTCACTCCAAAGAGTGCCCCCCTGCCCACTTTTTTTCTTACTATGTATGGAACCCTTTCTTGAACGCCTTAGAAGCAAGCCCCTTATTACTGGTTTTACCCTAAAGTCTCACCAAATTAAACTTTCTGCATATGCAGATGATGTTCTTATTTATATTTCCAATCCCACCTCTTCTCTACACTCCATTTTTAAACGAAATCTCATTATTTTCTACTGTTTCCGATTATAAATTACATTTATCCAAAACTGAGATTTTGCCCTTAAACCCTTCATGTTATAGACATCTGTTTGTTTCTACCAATTTTACATGGTGTCCTCTAAAAATTAAATATCTAGGCACATGGTTCTCATCTAACATACGTGATACACTATCCCATAACTTTACTGCTTTAAAACTTAAAATTACCAATGTGTTGAATAATAAGCATGCAAGTATTGCCTTGTCCAAATTACTTCGTCCCAAGACTGAGGGAGGTGTACAATTTCCTGATTTTAAATTGTATCACGATGCTTTCTTGATCCGTCAATTTTATGCTTTGTCTAAAGATTATCCTGATTTGCCTAAACCTGCTTGGGTCAATGTTGAATGTTCATTATTAAATGATTTCTCAGTTAAGTATATTGTATATATGACTATTTGTACTTTTATCTCCAAGTATTCAATATTGAATTATTCTCAGTATCTGCTTCACTCACTTTCCTTTAAGAATTTTGATAAGTATTGTTTTTTCCTTGCCTCCTCAATATGGTTTAACAAACACATCAAATTCCGTCACAAATCCTTTTATTACAAACATTGGAAAGAAAAGGGTATTTTTTATCTTAGTCAAATGGTTGTTAATAATGTGATCCTACCTTTTCATCAACTGCAAGTGATCTTGGAGAAGTGTGGCTCAATGGTTAGAGCGGCAGACCCTGATGCAGAGGTCTGGCCCGGGACCAGGGTTCAATTCCCGCCTCGGCGGGTCTCGGGCTCAATTTCCTCGGACCTGATAATTCTCGCCTCGGTGCCTATTCTAACCATCGGTCCCACGCTGCGTCTCTGGGCAATAGCTTGCTTAATCTCCACAACGGCCCCATCAGCACTTGGATGCCTGGTTTCACCTTGGGGGTGCCCAGGAGTGGGCATTTCACAGGGAAAAGCCAGGAAGGGTTCCACAGCGGTATGCGTATAGCGCCAAGACACTCATGAGTATAAGTGCGCTTTACAAGTACGAATCATTTCATTTCACCTTCCTGATTCCTTCATTCTACAGTATAACATTTTAGTACCAATACTCCAGGATTGTTTACAGAGTTTCAATTCTCATCCAATTCCTACTTCCCTCATTCCTGATACTCCCTTATACCAAATTTCATCTGACACTATTCTCAGTGACTCTTTTGTTTATAAAACATTATCTACTCCTAACTGCACAAGGGTTAAATCGACTATTGAACTAGAATGGGCACAGGATCTCCCACAAACACTCTCTCTATCTCAGTGGGACAGATTTTGGCAAAAACTCTTCAAAACTTCCAAAGCTGCAAATATTACACAATCCTTATTTTTTATTGGCTCATACAACTGCGCAGAAACGCTCTGGATTTAGACGGTATCCGCTATCTGCTGCTCGGGGACTTGTCTAAAACGGGGTCTAGCACAATATTAAAGTCCCCAGCTATAATAATAGGCTCATTAAAATGTAAGAGATGTGAAAATAGGAGCTCCAAAGCTGCAGGGTCGCCCTGGTTGGGTCCATAAAAACCCACAAAAGTCAGGTGTACACCACCAACATCTACTGTGGTAATCACCTATCTACCTCCGGGGTCTACCTTCTGAGTTATTATTCTTGAGCTAATAGATTTTTTAAACAGAATATACACCCCCCTTGTGTTTAGTGATTGTGAGGTTAATACCGATATGTTCATCCACCTATTCTTTTTCATAAGATCGAGTATCTCATCCTCAATTAGATGTGTCTCCTGGAGTATAATGACCTGCGCATCCATCTCACGAAGATATTGTATAATCCTATTAGCCCTTGGTTTGGTGCGCAGGCCATTAACATTCCAGGAGAGAATCTTGAGATTACTCATGTATCATATTTCCTTCTATAAAGCTGGCTAGAGAGAAAAAAACACCTCAACCACCTAAACAACTACCCAGGGTGAAGCAGCTACAATGACTATATGAAAGAAAACCTATAAGGAACCAATCTGAAAATGAGGATTTTTTTTTTTAACCCAAACGCCTACACCACAGTGTCCCGACCATCCCACCCTTTCCCCTGAGGAACCCTTGTACTATCTAACCGGAACAGATCCAGTTGGTGGTACCCCCTACCCTACCTCAGCCCCTGCAAAGTCAGTGCCAAATCTTATTTTTTTAATTTTTTTAAATTTTGTGATATTGTTATCTTCTTTTTTTCCCCTAGTTTTCTTGCCATCTAATTCCTTAAATATCGAAGAAAAGGAGAGGAGAAAATAAAAGAGAAAAAAGTAGACATTTGCCTTTCTGAAGCTGTGATGACCTCTTGACCCTCCATTTGCAATCAAACAATATGGTGTATCCCAGAGATTGCAAAGGAAGAGAGGGGAACAGGGACAGAGAGGGAAGAATGGAAAGCCAAAGGATACAGGGAGAAGATACAAACACAATAATCCACCCCTTAGGCGGTCCACAACGTGACACTAACTACGTGAGTGATCAGCCTGAACCACCTGCAACGCCCTTATCGCCCTGCAAGGTCATCAACAGCTCATCTGCTGCCTGGACCGAGCGGATGTTAAACATCTTATTGTTAATTACTATTTTTAGTGAGGCAGGGAACCCTATCTGTACTGTGGCTCCAGATTTCCGAAAAGCTTCCATTCTCTTGCCCAACTCCCACTGTTTTTCGAGAGTGGCCCTGGATAGATCTGAGCGTATTTGATAGGCGAAGCCCTTATACTCTAGAGATTTTTGTTTTAGCGCTAAGTTAAGGATTTGCTCCTTGAGGGAGTACGTATGAAAGTTCACTAGGATCTTCCTCGGCTTAGACCTCTGGAGGTTCCGTCTAAAGGGCTCCCTATGTATGCGTTGAATATCTCTAGCTAATTCCTCTTCAGATTGGTCCAATTTTAAAGATTTCATTAGCAGTGGAATGACGAAGCTTTTGATGTCCGACCCCTCGCTGCCCTCCGGTACATTGAGGATTCGGATGTTGCTGCGCCTGGCGTGATTTTCCGAGATCTCAATCCTTTCCGATATTGCAATGTCTTCCTTCTCAAGTTTCGAAATTTCTTCCTTTGCGTTATCTAAATGCAAAGATAACACACCCATGGTCTCTTCCAGTGCACCTGTTCTTGAGGTGAGTCCATCTATCTCATTGCCCAGGGCCTCGCAATAGCTCTTAATCTCTCTCTGAATTACCGTGGATTCTTCAAACCCCTTTTAATGTTGGCTGACAAGGTCAAAAACATTTGGTGCAAGGAGGGGGCAGGAGTGCACGCTGCAGTATTGGAGACAGAACTGTCCTCTAGCGCAGGGGGAGCAACAAGAGAAACTTGCTGTGTACTACCCTGAATACCGAGACACACACATTTCTCCTGAACCTGAGACTGGGACTGCTTCTTACCCCTCTGATCAATAAATTGCTGCTCTAAAACCTCCATACTACAAGAATCAAGGGTGATGACTGAAACACTTGGAGAAATGTGACCACCTCCAGAGCTGGTAAGGCTGTCCACAGCACCCACTTCTTCGAGCAAGGAATCCCGTGAAATCCCTATTAAGGGGGTCTCTTCATTCAGTCCAGGAAGTAGTGCTAGTAACTGTGTTGGCGATACAGGACCACTGCCCTGCACAGCTGGGCTCAAGATAAGACCAGGCACTCCCCCCTCACCGCCCACTGCGGCGGGAATGGCAAGTGCGGCTTCTTCCATACCTGCCTTGGGAGGAAGAGCTGATGGAAAAAATGAAGATGGACTTATTCAGAGAACCACCAAAGAGCACGGAGGTGTCGCAGTGTCAGTAGGATCTACACAGCCCAGGACTGCTGAGCAATCCGGGCTACCCAATGAGCCAGGCACTGGAAGGTCACCTGTTTGAGGAGTAGAGTTTAAGTCCAGCTTAAGCACCTGGGGAACAGCTTTGAAGTACGAGCGCAGGGAAGGCGTTATCCTAGAACCAGAGTCGAGTATAAACTTCACAGTCTTAGCAGCCTTGTTGCCCTTTTTTGCCCGTTTAGCCTTCACCTCGTTGGAAAGAAAGGAAGAGGTTTTAATAGGGGTATGAACTTCTTGGGGTATAGACTTGTCTTGTGGAGCGCCACCTTGCACCGAGATATAAGCGGGCTGGTGCAGCTTCAAGCCCCTGCTACCCCCCTTCTTTTTTCGACTCTGGCCCCCTCTTACTGCCTTCCCCAGCTGCCCCTGGCTTTTAGACCCAGGCGTGCCTGAAATATGTGGCCACGTAAAGAACCGCTCTATGATGTTGAAAGGGGCTCGGGCGTAGGCTCAGGAGAATCTGCCCCCCCTGTCCCCTTTGTCCCCTGGCTGGTAGTCGCTGGGCTAAGGGCCCCCCAAGGTCCTCCGATCTTCGCCACAACCCCTACGACTTTGCTGGATTTAACCCCCCACCTCCTTCCCTTTCACCTCCTCTTTGAGTGTTGCTGCTGCTGCTCGTGTTGTTGCTCCAACCGGTGCTGCCACTGTAGCCGCCGCCGCCGTGACTCCAATAAACGTGTTGGTGTTAGCGGCCAATCCTCCAACTATGGCTCGTGGATCCCGCAAAAGGCTCCGCAACCGCCTACCACGCCAGAGCTCCAGGGCGGCCCCGCTCCAAGGCCGTAGACCCGTCTGCAGCAGCAGCCGGCCAGGAACCGCCGGCCCAGGTCGTTCCACGCCCCCGGGAGGAAGGCACATGGGGGGGAGAAAGTCTGCGGCCGCCGAAACGAGGAAAAAACCTACTAATCCAGCAAAATGTGAGAAGATGAGGGCAAATACGGAAAAAAAGGAACCTTTCTCACGGGGAAAGTGCACTGCTGCATTACTAAACGCAGAAACGCTGAAGCGCTGGCACCTCCCTCTGCTGAGGCATGGGGCGGAGTACCGCGGCGGCTAGACCGCTGCCGCCATGTTCCTCCTGCCGGGCCTGCTATTCGACCTCTATATTGAGCCCTTCGCTCAAAAACTACGAGAGGATAACAACATCAAGCCTTTTATATATAGAGATTGGGAGAAGAAGGTCGCGCTGTATGCCGATGATCTCATGATTATGACATCCAAGATCAGCACCGGGTTTCCGGCAGCTATTAGGTTGGCAGAGGAATTTGGAGAAATCTCCGGATACGAGGTAAATGCCTCAAAGACAGAAATAATGGTATGGAACGACGAGGTTAGTGGCTTCAATGAACAACTTAGTACCAGCTTGCATTACTTAGGGCTGAATATTCTTAAAGATATCAATCTGATTGCGTCTTCCAACTTCTCTCTAGTAGCGAAAGAATGTCGAAAATTAATGGGAGCCTGGATGCATCTTTCCCTTTCCCTTTCCTTACTAGGTAGAGTAAACCTGGTTAAAATCTCCATGCTACCGAAAGTTTCTTTTTTATTTAATACAATCCCCCTTTGTTTTGACTCTTCTTTGTTAGCTAAGTTACAGGGCGAGATAACCTCATTCATCTGGAAAAATCTCCCTACAGCATGTAATCTTTTTCCAAGCTATCCTATTTTTATTTTTCCAGATGAATGAGGTTATCTCGCCCTGTAACTCACCTTGTTTAAGTTTGGCGATCCCAAATACTTTAAAAAGGTGAAATTGAAGTTGCTACAGGGCTTGGCAAGAACTTGGGCTAAGATATGATCTTTAACACAACTGGGGTATTACTCTAGTAGAGCACCAATTTGGGATCTTCCGGGGGGCCCCTGGTTGGGTGGGGGATATTTTAGCAGTCCCACTCAGAGAAGCTGGGATAGCAGTATGGGGAGACCTCTTTGTGGATGGGACTCTGCTGCCCTGGGAAGACCTAGCTTGTAAAATTGGGCCCAACTTCTCAAGATTTAAATATTTAGAAATATCTAGTTGGGCTCAAGCATTAACAACACAAGCCACACGCTTTAATAAGTTTCCAATAGGGGGAGGTAGCTATTTTGAATCCCTTCTAGTAGATCAACCACCTGTAAAAAAAGAGGTTTCCCTTTGGTATACATTAATAATGGATGAAATTGATGGGGAATTCTATCTCCCAGAGCAATTGTGGGGCACCTTGATGTCTGATCTTAATGTAAACGATCTCTGGACTATGTCCTACAAGGTATTGTGGGACTTAGTTAAGCCAGCTTGGCTTCGTAGGAACCATCTGTTCACCCTGCACAGGGCATACTACTCTCCACAAAAGATTTCCAAATTCTCATCAGGGGCCCCAGTGGCTTGTGCACGGTGTGGTCTCATAGAGGCCCTGGATTCACATATGTTTTTCGAGTGCCCTCAGTTAACTTCTTTTTGGGATTCAATAAGCAGCAAGCTCTCGACTGCCATGGGATGCACAGTAGTGATAGACCTGCGTCTCGCAATCTTTGGAATAATGGATCTGACTCATAGTACTACGAAGAATCTCCTGTTTTATTCCATCCTGGTGGCCCGTAGAGAAATATGCAAACAATGGAAAGAGTCTTCTGCGCCTACATTTAATGATTGGTACACAGCGCTCCTACGGATCTCAAAATTAGATCTTGCTAGGGCAGGGAAACAAGATAAGAGAGCCTTCTGACACCTACTTGACTGGTCTCATTGAACAAACTGTTTTTTTTTTCCCCAGTTCCGATGATTATGTTGCCATGGTACAACCTCCCTGCTACTTCCGCTTGGTACACGGTTTGTTGATAGCAATCGAGGCAACCAGACATTGGTCAACATCTGCCAACTGGACAATAGGGGTCTAACTAAGGGGAAGCCGTCCGTTGTTGTTGGGATCGGGCACCCACAATTTCGACCTCCCTACCAGTCTTGACTGCGGCAGCACGGCGGCACCCTTCTTTATTTTTTCTCCTGTCTAAGTTGTCAGTAGTTTGGAACCATGGCAGTAAATGAGGAAAAGAAAAAAAAAAGAAAAACATTAAAATATTTATATTTTTTTCATAATAGAGTTGTTATTACTCCCCTTCTTTTATATAAGTTTAACCAATCAGTCTCTTCATCTTGTTGGTCATGTCTTACTGCTGAAGGTTCTTTAATGCACTTATTGTTCTATTGTCCTAAGGTTCATGATTTCTGGAAAGCTGTTTGGTCAAAATGAGTATTGATTTTTTTCCTCTAAAATTCAATTTGATATTCACAATATATTTTTAGGTACTTTGTCCCCTGACTTTGATCAAATTATCTCCAAATCAATTTTATTTGATCTATTTATTGCTATAGCTTTTAAGGTTATATTAACATGCTGAAAAGACAACTCTAAACTATCATTTTTACTTTGGTGGAATCTAATATGTGATGAACATAGAATTGCTTCAGTGCCTCATGCTTCAATTCATTTACAAATTAATTCTGATGTATTGTGGCTACCATTCACTACTTTTCTATCATCGGATTCCCCTTCTTTATAGTTTTCTTGTTTGTATGTTTTTCTCTTCTTTTCTTTCTATCTCCCTTTTCCCTCTTTTCTCTTCTCCTCTATCCTTTCTTATATAAAAAAATATATCTTTTAATTGTTTTTCTTGAATACTGTTTACCTTCTCTTTTTTTCATGCAGGTTCATTATTCATTAATACAAATGTGCACTTCACTGTAGTGTTGACAGATGTTGTGAGTAAGGTGGGCACGTCCGCCGAAACACGCCAAAGTCCATCACTAATGGAATAAAAACTTCTCTTTGAATGCACCACATCCCACGGACAGATGTTTCCCAAACACATCCAAGTGACTAAATACAATAAGTATAACCTGATAACTACGGAATCATTGTATACACTTCACATTAATTAGTTTATTTTTAGGTTTTACCTGCGACAGAGCATGCACCGCATGCGTTCTTGCATGCGAGAGATATTGCATACAACAAGGGGATTGCAGCCGGCCCGTTGCTTAATTTACGCTGGCTTCATTGTCACTCTTATTTGCTACTTTTCAATTGGCCAGAGTGTTCTGTCTTCACTTCCTTTTCTTGTGGCTGGAGTACGGAGCAAATACCGATTGCGTCAATTTGTTTGCTGTCCTTCCTTTGATCGCGCTGTGATTGAGGTACTGCTTTAATTTTTGCTTCTTCTCTGTTGAATCTCTTGCCTATTGTATCTATATTTTATTGTCACACACACTTCAAAGAAACCTGTTTCTGCCTTAAAATGGATATTTTTATGATGGTATCTGCTTCCAAATGTATTTTCATTAAAACATGGACATGAGCACAATTGCTTTCTTCATGTGATAGGATTTTGTTTGTCAAATGTCCTTTTTTATTTTTATTTTCTTGCATCAGGAGATTAGCTGATTGGATCAGAATCACAGGGGTGTTTTGCTGAGACCTAACTAGCATTTGCAAAGCCAGTGACTCAGCTGTTGCCTTTTGCTCATAGTGCACAGCATTGGCATTGCCAGCTTTGGCAATGATTTGTAGGCATGCAGTACAGCATGGCTAAAAATAATAACAAAAAAGGACTATAATACATCCAGCCCTAATGTGCTTTGAAAAAAAGCACATTGGCCCTGGCTGCATAATAGCGCTTTTTAAAATTAGTTTTACCCACACTGCAAAGCATCCATGCTGCTGTATAGCATGGTCCCAAAAAGTTGCCAAAGTCAATAGCTTTAATTCGTGAGAACTATTGGCTGTGCTTGTTTGTTATATATGCTACATTTGAGCTCATGGGGGCTATTAGGAGAATCCCACACATGTTTAGGTAATAACGTGAGCATGGCACAGAGTATTTAATTGATCTGGCTATGTCCACAAAAATCTGCCTTTGGGGTTTTTCCAGAATGGCTTTTACAATCTTTGGATGATCCTCCACAGATGTAAAATCCTCAATTGATTTCCTAACTTTCGTACACTTGAATTGAATGCTAACTCTAAATAGAAGATATTTCCTTATCTTCATGCTTCATTCCCACATGGTAAATTGAAGAATTCCCCAATATCCCAAATTGAACTGGTATTATTGTCCCAAAGGCATTGCAGCCCTACCTCTGAGCTTCACCTGTGCCCACCCCTTCGTATGAGGTTCATAAATGTAAAAAATCCCATGGAGGTATTCTGAATAATTGTTACTAGAGGTCCCTGTAGGCATTACCATCAATTATATATGTCTAATTGTTATAATTTAGTATTTACGCTGTTGTATGTTGCACATCTCACCCTGGAGTGTATCCTGGGATCCAAAGAAGGATGGTGCGCCTCTTACTGGAAATTACTGGAATACCCAGGTTCTCAGTTTGTTGTGGAATTCAAGAACTGCGCTTGTGATTCTGATGTGCAAGAGGATTTTTTTCAAGGATTAGGGATCCAGCTACGAAATGGTACTAAAAGGCTCAACCACAAGCTCTGGTACTTTGGTTGAAGTGGAAGTGGGCAAGTAGGAGGCCGACCAATCAGAGGTTTCTGGTCAGGCAACCAACCACAGAAATACACTTCTATAGCCCCTTGGACTTCAGGGGAGGCAATGAGAGAAGCACAGGGTGACAGACAGAAGCCAATAGCAGGGTCCAGTCCAGATCCTGTTGACGCTGGTCATCTGGTTACTTCCAGGAAAAGGCGTCTTGATGCGTGTTATCTCCCTGAAGCCAAATGGGAGGTCATCAAACTGACCCTTCGAGTTCACTTCTTTGCTCTGGTTACATGAGGGAGCAGGTCCAGTCCTTCAGAGCTCCCCTTAGGTCATGGACAGCAGGTCCAGTACACTACTGATTTTCTGCAGGTTGAGAAAGTGTTCTGAAGACAGTTCCTGGATCGGCCACATTTATGCGTGGCACTAGCTAGTGGATGGGAGTGACTCTTGCGCCCTCCGTAACCAATGGGATCACAGTTTCCAAGAGTAATCCCACATTCTTTTGTAACAGTTCCTGCCTGCCCTGCTTCAACTAAAAAAATGGCATGTGTCAGGGCATTTTCAAAATGGTACAATGTTTCGGCAACACAAAAGTATACTCTGAGGGCTGTGTGTGTGGGGGGTGTGTACAATGGGAATCCCCTAATGTCCTCCCACATCTAACACTAAAATGCAGTTTAAAGCAGGCACTGTACCCACAGCAAACTCAGAGAGAGAAGGCTGGTAGGACAGAGCAGGGTCCTTCAGCAACATAACAGGGATCCACAAAAGTTGTCTCGGAATCATGTTCTTTCCCATTTAAGTACAGCCCAAGAGTTATTTGTGGCTCAACATATCTGTTAAGCGGGATTTGACACAGTGCTGTCGAAAATAGACCCCAGTCCCAACACTGCATATTCTTTTGAGCTCAGAGGAGTCATCACTACCCATTCAGGTCAGCCAATTTTTTCCTCCTGAGAGGCATTTCACACATCATTTATACCTATTCAGTGCTTGAGCACAGACTCAGAGCTGGCAGAGGCGTATTCTAGTTACCCTTCAGACAGGTCAGGAAGGTAAATGGTAACTTTCTAAAATGTGAATATTCTTTAATATTTAATAAATATGCTACTTCACCATTAAATTGAATTTTAACTATTAGAAATATTGGTTTAATTATTTTCTACTTTTTCCCTTTTCTTAATTACCAGTATCAGTATGTTAATCTGTGCTTTGGTTTTCTACAATGGATAGTTAGGCTTACCATAGTAAACATAGCTTTTAGGTTCTTGTCACTGCAAGAAAATGGTAACATTACATTTCTACAAGTTCCACTTTTAAATAACATGCACCCCGCTTTGTGGACTAAGAGGCCTAGATAGGGAGGTTTTTACCTGTCTATAGGATTATTTCAACAGGTTGCTCAGCAGTTTTATATTGCAACAGTCAGGCTACACAGGATAGCCTGAAGCCATGTTTGCATTGCCGCTATAGTAGATAGCACAATACGTGCTGCACTCCAAAAGGCGTTTATTTGCCAGATATCGTTTGACGCGACCGGCTACTCCCACTAAGGCTAAAACCCTTTAACAAAGTAACGTTAAACTGCACGGGCATTTGTTTTGCCAGCGCCTCCATAGCCCGGTAATCTGCCTCTTCCGTCAATAGAGTGTGACCACGGAAGTTGTCCATTACGAACTGATTTGGGCATTGAGACCAAACCCTATTTACAAGAATATGTTGGTCCTGATGAGAACCCCGCAATTAGGGGTTTGAAACGCGTCGACCTGACCTGACCTGACTGGACCCTTTTGTCAAATTCAAATTATATTTAAAAAAAATTGATTTCTGACTTAAAAACGAATTTGTATTCAATAAACATAGTTGTAAATAATTTGAAATAATAGTCTAGAAGCACAGTACCATCTAAAGGTCCAAGCACTTTCATTTTCATTGACAAAGGGCCTTATTGTTGTTTTTATGTATAGATGTTTGAAGTGGAGTATGAATGTTGTTGTAGGATGTGCTTAAGTTGTAAATATGTGTAAATTTGCTGGTTTAATATTTTGAACCTTATGATTGTTTGTACATGCATAAAAAATTCCTTGACATGTTTAAAAAAATTGCAATGTTCAACTAGTGTAGAAAATAATAAATTTAACTAGTGACGTTAGACAAAAAACTGACCGTTATGTTTCATTCGTAAAGGTCATCACAAAATTAACTTTAATTAAGTCCAGTATTGGCATCTGTGCTGTTGTTTTGTTATATTTGGCTTAGCCTTACTGTGAAAAGCCAGGACCCAGTTTTGTTTTTTCCTGCACTCCAAAAGTGGCATTTAACTTCCAGGTCCGGGGTGACATTTTTCCACCTGTGAGAAATTAGGTTACAGTTTAGTTACTGTTTGGTTAATGGGTGAGCAATGGCCAAACAGCAACTACATTCCTTACCAGGAAAAGGTACCAGTAAAAGCCAAATTAACCTGTGCACAACCCCTGGTAGTGTTGCAAAGACCAGTCAGTCTTAACGTGGAGGCAATGTGCAAATTATTTGTGCAACACTTCAAACAATAAAACAGTTAAAACACCACACAAAAAGTATCCTACATCAAGTCATAAAAATAGAACAAGACTAAAACTACAAAAATCCAATTAGTATTAACGGAAATATGAATTTTAAAGACTAAAGTGAATATAGCGCACAAAAGTGCAAACCTCCAATTCGGAATATCTGGTCACACAGTGCCTGGTCAAATTCAAAAGTTATGGCTGACCGCGATGGAGCACACTTCAGAGACAGTCCCACGTCAGTCCCAATAAAGGTTTACCTTCCCAAGCTCATGCCAATAGTCCCGTTTGCATTGCAGAGGGCTGCAATGAGCAGGGAGAGCATTGCAGGATACTCTGAGTGAAGAGCAACTAGCCAGCTGGTCAAGGGTGGGCAGTGCTGAAGCTTCACAATAGTGGCCACTGCAGGCAGTTGATGCCGCAGTGTGAAGACTCAGGCTGACGGAGCATCACGCTGATTTGTGGTGTGAGTAATAAGGTCTCGGTGCAAAAGGGTCTGTCAGGAGAGCCCAAAAGGTTGATTTCCGCATCCATGAGGCACAACAATGGTCCATGATTTGGGAGGCACCACTTGGGGGCAGAACTTACTGCAGCTGGGTCCACGGATTGGTATTGGAGAGCCTTTTATGTCCCTGAAGCTCAGATCAGGAGGCCAGCAGACTAGCCCTTGGAGTTACTCTGGGGTCCTGGGTGCAAGATGAATTTGCAGTTACAGACTAACTACAGAAAGTAGGCTGCCCTTTGTGTGTGGATAAGAAAGAGCCTATTCAGGAGTAAGTAGGGCTGCGTTCAGCTCCTGCCTCCCATGCTGCCAGTAAAGGCCCATCCAGTCACATCTAAGCTGAAATTGTGTTTGGCTATCTAGGAGGAATACACAAAGTCCGACTGTCAGCTACACGCAGTTATGTGACCCAGCAACAGATTGCAGGCACCAAATATCTAAGGCATTAAAATGTCAACTTTCTAAAAGGTGCAAAACAGGTACGTGACATGGCGAACCAATCCGTCGCACTGCTGAATGCAGGAATTTTTCCTCACGATAAGTCAATCATTATATCATTATGGACAGCAGGAGGCATTTGAAAATGTTAAATAAAGCATCAACGTGGAACAACGCTGTCTCTGCAAGTGATTAAAAGCACTGATTAATTTTGGAATGAAGCATGGGAATATTATTGGTTTACTCTTGAAAAAACTTGATTACTTATAATGATTGACTATTCGTGAGGAAAAATTCCTGCATTCAGCAGTGCGACAGATTGGTGCACCATGTCACGTACCTGTTTTGCACATTTATGCATTTCACTGTGATTTGGGACAGTTCACAGAATCCGTTAACGCACGCAACAAGGAGGTGTAGTCAACATAATTAAGAACACTCTAAAGGGAAGGAGTGCATTCTTAAATCCTTTTTCTAACTTTCTAAAAGGGGCATTTTCAAAATTGTAATTCATAATCTGAATTCACCATAACCGGAATTTTAAATTCCAGTTCCAGAGACACCAAACATGAAATGGTCATCTGGTCAGATTTGGAAATGACACTTATTTGATGTACTAAGGTGACCCCAATGTTATCCTACCGGAGAGATAAACCTTTCAGTAGTGAAAAATGAAATGAAGAGTTTACACCACCAGTACATGGAAAACGTAAATGCACATGTCCTACTTTTTAAATGCTTTGCACCTTGCTCTCTAGGCTCTCCAGGGCCTACCCTATGGGTGAATTATATGTATTCAAAGGGAAGGGTCGTGCCTGGCAAAAGGTTTACTTCACCAGGTCAAATTGGCAGTTCAAAAACTTTGCACAGAATGCAATGGCAGGCCTGGAACATATTTAACGGGGTACTTAAGTGAGTGGCACAATCAGACCCACTAGTATCATTAAAATTTCTGGCCCGGGGCACATGTAGTACCACTTTACTAGGGGCTTATGAGTAAATTACATATGTCAATTTGGTATGCCACCATGTTTAGGCCGCGAGCACAAGCACTTTAGCACTATTTAGCGGTGTTAAATTGCATAGAGTATTAAGGCAAACAAAAACAAACTCAGCAAAAATAGGAGGAGGAAGGCAAAACGTTTGGGGATCACCTTGTAGAAAGGGCCACCTTCAACAACACCATGTACTAGGAAAATACAGGCAAGTTAAATGTGTAAATCAGAATAAGCCAATTTAACCATGCTTAATAGACATAAAAGACACTTTACTTCTAGTTAGCAGACTAAAGGCACAGCATTCTAAGACCAACAAAAAATAGGGTCCAGCAAAAAGCAAAAAATCTTAGCTGATCACTCAGAAATGGCCACTTGCATGGTAAACTGCATAGTGACACATAATCCTAAGCGATAAAAAAGAACTAAAATGACCAATCAATCAGAGAAAACCTGAAATATTGCGGCATGCAAGGGTGAGTTCAGAGGAGTCTGGCAGGGATCCAGCTGGCACGGCACACATTTCATTAAAGCGAAGATGTGGCAGATTAATAAGACTATGAAAGGCGCACGCCTACCTGTGACACTCTGAATGACAGATTGCTAAGTGCGACGATGATGGAGTGCAGACATTATTCATGACAATTAGCAGTTGGTTTCATTTGAGTTTTATGGCACCCCACATCCCAGTTCCTGATTACAAGGTGCCATTTATCAAATAATTTGGCCCTCTTATACACTCAGTGAAAAGTTATATTGTCATACCTTTCCTTTTCACTATCCCAACAAGATCGCTGGATCTTTTTGAGGGGAGGAGACACAAATAAGGGAGGAAGCTTGTAATGGAATCCAGGTGTATTTATGTTACAACAGAGACATGAAGCTTCCCATTGTTGCACATTTCTTGCTCCCCAACATCTTTTATTATGTTTCTTTCTTCGCTGGCACAATATGTGTGTGTGTGTGTGTGTGCATGTTGTGTGTGTTATCTGGTGAAGTAAAGCACACAACTGGCACTAGTTTGGTATTATGATATGCTAAGTGTCCCCAGCGATTGTAATAAGATCTGTTTGATTACAGAAGTGTTTGATTGTAGTATCACGTGTAGTCAGGGCCACAGGAATTATGTGTTTCTGCAGCCATGGTGTTTTCCACATCAGTATGGATTTTCTGCATAATATATCAGAATCAGAAGAAGCTTTATTTGATTTTAGCCATGAAAAAAATGACAAAATCAGAGATGACAGCAAAAACAAAAAAACAGTTCAAACATTATCAGATAAAAACATATAGTATATCCAAAAATTTATTTTCCTCATGGTTTAAAATTTTTTTTTTAAAGAAATGCACGTAGCTCAAAAAGTTACAAATATAGAATATTATGCAGAACGTATATCACAAACAATTCAAACTTACATGTTTTGGCTATTTCCAGGTCTTAACAACGGTTCAGCATTAATACTTTTTCCGGCTCTGAGTACACCTTTTAAATAACTAGCCATAGTTCCAATACAGCTTAGGCTGTCTAAAAATTGCAAGTACAAAAAAACTAGTTGGCTTTGCCTTCATCTCCCTGACCGTAGTAGAGGCAAAATCCACCTTGATCTCTCCTTTGTATAAAATTTACAGAAAAGCACCACATGTATCGTTGACTGTGGAGATATGTCATCACAGGGACAGCAACAAAGTTCTCCAGACCAGTTATTCACTTCTGGATAACTAATTAATCGATAAAAGTTTCCAAATCTAAAACTTGTTTAAACATATCTGTCATATCCACCTAAATTACATAGTAGATAAGGTTGAATGTCATATGTTGTTAAAATCAATTGGTGCTGTACCACTATTGGTTTGTTTACCTCCAGGGCAAATCTATTTGTCTACAGATTACTCATACAGGTTTTCTTTAATTCCTTCGTAGAGATAGAATTCATTGACTCAGGGCGGCTATAATATTCAGGGTGCCCGAGATCGTGCATAAAGTTTTTTATACATGTCAGCCAGGGAATCTTGGCAGCATGGTCCAACTTCATTTAATCTTAAATTATTTCTTGATTCAGACCTGTGCTCCTAGAGGTTCAAATCCTGTGCCAAAGTAACACTGGCTGTGCTTTGATGACATCAGCAAAATATGGAATGCCCAACTCACTATGACAGTTGTAGACAGAGTTACTGCCTGGTACTGCTAAAATAAACTTTAAGAAGGCATTCTCAACAGACTGAATGGGATGTGAATTGTAAAAACCCGACACACCCGCACCAAAGGTAGCAATGCTCACACATTTTGCCTGATAGATTTTAAGGAGTATCTCTGAAGGTCTTCTTCCCAACTTTTTTGCAAAAGTGGCCACCTCAGTAGTCGACATCATAAAAAAAAGACTCCTGCTTTTGACAGCCTGGCGCCATGAACCAGTGCGATCAAATAAAATGCCTACATATGTGAACATTTTAGTGGATTCTACCCTACTATTCACAAGAGGGATGCTTTTACATTTCTGTCTCCCTTTTTCACAGATCATGACATGTTTTTTTGGCAATCAATTTTAACCCCAAAATATCCATAAAAGTGGAGTATGAAGCAAGGGCTTTTTGTAGGCCCATCTGAGTGCAGCCCATCAGTACTGCGTCGTCTGCGTAGAGAAGGGAGACTATTGGGCTTTTGTTGATATACAGTGGGTCCCTCGCCTTTTACACCAATTCTTTTTCCAAGGTGTTTGTATATAGGGTGAACAAGAATGGCGCCAGGACACAGCCCTGTCTTATACCCATCTCTACTTTAAACAACGTGGTGCCTTCCCCTTTGGTTCCATATCGCACCTTAGCGGTCACCCCTCTATACAATTGTCTCAGAAAATGGATCAGTAGTTGGTCCACCATCAGTTCCACCAAAACGGCCCATAATTTGCTGTGGATAACACAATCAAAAGCGGCTGTGAGGTCTACAAACGCCAGATAAAATTTCCCTACCTTAGCCTTGGTGTATTTTCCTATTAAAATACTGAGATTTAAAACCTGCTCCATAGTTCCCAGCCCCTGCCTTAAACCATATTGCACATCTGATAAAATGCATAATATATCATCTGCTGCATATGTTACAAATGTTAACAAAAAGATAATTTCTCCTTCAATTGGATCAAAAGTTACTCAAAAAGAGTGGCATATGTTTCTACGCAGTGGAAGGCCATTCACAAAGATTGACTGATCACCTCTTAGTTAAATATTGTTGTAGTTGGTTCTTAAAATTGTACTTTGTCCAGACTGTGTTAACATGTGTAAAAATGACAAAATAATATAATAATATGACAATATGTGCCACATTATTCAGACTTTACTTGCTGCATGATTTAGTCAACTCTTCTGCATAATTTGGTCCTCCCCTGTCACATAATTCCAGTGGCCCTGCCTATAGTGGTAGAGTGTGTGAGGTGCCTGAGAATGTAATGCATGGCCTGGTTGTGTTGCAGGAAATGTGCTCTGCTCCTAAAGTTGTTCGCTTTTTAATTCAGGGAACGTGAAAGAGATATATTGCGCATAATGCACTTTTAAATTTTACCTGAAATATTTGAGTACTTCTCTGGAAGATGTGTACCTGGTTTGCATTGTGGTTTAATAGTTTTCTCAGCGATGGTTGTATGTTTTAGTGGTTGGCTAGGTGCCAATTAGCACCTGAAAATTCAAAGATCAATTTTTTCTAGTTTCCTTCTCTGAGGACACTTACTTAGTGCGAACCTTGCTTGAGAGAAAAGAGAAAAGGACTGTGTGAGCTTAAACATTAAGGACATGATTTAGAGAGTGGCGAATGGGAGTAGAGTACTCTGTTGTCCTGAGAGAGTACCTGACTGCCAATTTTTTAGATGTCTGCCGACCCAGTGGACATCTCTTGTAGTTACAGGTACTGCTGTCATAGTTGCTCCTGTAAATGATTTGAAAGTTTGATAGTTTGATCGACAGCTCTCTCCGTCACTGCGGTCATCCAGTATACGTCTAACTTTCCCCAATGTTGTAGGTGTCATTTTACAATTCTCACTGCCTTTTACAACTAGGATTTACTTGGTGGTGTTGGACAGTAAAACCCTCTCTAAATTCGTTGGGAAAACAGAAGATCAATGCTCTGCCAACATTTACTTTATCAGGCCATCAAAATTGTACGTAGGCGGCAGAGAAGGAGTCTCCAGCATCTTCATACTCACATTCCGCCTGACTCTGAATGAGGCAGGCCGAACTTTGCTATGGTGGACAGGATACTCTATTGCCATGGAGTACCTTCTATACTAAAGTCTAAATCGGGCCCTAAGTTATGTTTCGATATTATTTACAATGGGGTTGCACACCAGATTTATGGTGTTTCATTTCAATTACAATATTCTCTACCTGCTTACTTAGCATTGCTGCAGCTTTTGTTTGTTATTCTCCTTGTTCTACCTAAAGTGACAGAACCTATATTTTTGTCTCGTATTTCTGGTCAGGTAGAACTATGCTTAAAAATCTAAATCAGACAATACTGTAGTAAAAGCAGTGCCTGCATTGAAACAAGATAGTCTCATCTATTGAGAGGAATTTGCTACCGGCACCTTGAATCCACCCAATGGTGAACCTGGATAAATACCAAAGTACCCGGGTATATTGAGTGTGTGCTGAGGGGAGAAGCAGCCTGTAAGCAATAAAAGTGGACTGGACTCTCTTTTTAACATCAATTCCATGCTTCAAAGTCTCACATAGGTCAATAAGCAATTCAATTATTCCGCGTTTTTCCTCTCAGGGGAAAATGTAGTGACTGTCAAAGGCAGATGCTCACATCTGGCCACAAAACTCACCAACTCATCAAGAGAAAAAATATACAGTCTACTTAATTTTACCTGTTCCAAAGTTGGCATAGAGATTAACTAAGGGCCCTATTTTGAGTCTGCTGTGTTACAAACGAGTTTAATACACAGTGATCCCTAGACAGGGGCAATGGACAAGGAGAGAGATGAATATAGACTCTGAGTCTGTATTATATTTGAGGCTGTCCAGCTGGACAGCAAAATTTTAATATTTATATATCAAAAAATTCTAGCAAATGCAATAAAGTGGGACAGAAGCCTGCATCCTACTTGACATATAAAACAAACACAAAATGCAAAACAGAGAAGCAGAAAAGGCTCAGACAGAGTGATTTGTTTGTATGTTGCACATTCTGATAACATAGACAAGAATATGGTAGGACACCGTTGCACATAAAAAAAATTCAGTGGCAATGTGTATATGGTGTACATTAAGTCGACGACGTTTCAATCCCTTTTATACATATCGGGATCATTATCAGTACATTTACATACAATTGTCTGCCATTAAGGAGATTAGAAACAAAAATGGGGGGGAGGAAATCAACATTTGATTTTGGATGAGATAAAGGTGAAATAACATGCCAAGAATGTAGGCAAGATCTAGGGCCTGAAAATGTACTCTGTGAGGGTGTTTATGAAGGCGGTGTGGCGTGAGAGAAAACAGCTATACATCAGTGTCTGATCAATAGCCATGCAGGCATCATGATGCTCAATTGGTGTGGTTGGGGGTGAGAGGTGAAAAGCATAACTGATACTTGAGTTTGAGTTTGAGTTTAAGGTTTTTATAGAGCGCTCATACACCTAGCGGTTTCTTGGTGCTGTATGACTACTGCTACTCAGGGGGCGGGAAGATTTGGGGGTGTGACAGTTTAAGAGGGGAAGGCTTGGGTGAAGAGAAAGGTTTTGAGGCCTTTACGGAAGAGGGGGTACTGGGAACAGGTTCTCAAATGGAGTGGGAGAGAATTCCAAAGTGCTGGGGCCGTGGTAGAGAATTTGGAGCCTCGCCACTTCTTCCGTTTGAAGCGGGGGACCACAAGGAGATGGTGGGAAGAAGAACGAAGTTCTCTCGATGGGATGTAGTCATGAATGGCTGTGTTAATGAAAGATGGGGCAGTGCCAGTCCGGGCTTTAAAGATGGTGCAGCCAAGCTTGAATAAGGCGCGCTGCCGGACAGGAAGCCAGTGAAGGGAAGCAAGGAGGGGAGTAACATGGTGTGACTTTGATAGATTAAAGACCAGCCGGGCGGCTTGGTTTTGAACCAGTTGGAGACGCCTCATAAGGTACGCAGGCATGCCGTGATAGAGGGCATTGCCATAGTCTAGGCGAGATGTTACCATGGCCAGAAGTATTAGTTTGAGCGCAGATGAGGAGAAAAATCGTGAAACTTTGCGTATTGTCCTAAGGGAGAGGAAGGCTGAGGAAACGACGGCACTAACTTGAGAGTGTAGGGAAAGTTGATTATTGATTTTAAACCCAAGAGTTTTGACAGACGGGACAGGAGTGGGTGGGGAGCCTAAAGAGGGGGGCCAAAAAGAGGAGGACCAGGGACTGGAGCAGCCACCTGTCAACACCAATTCCGTTTTATCGGGATTGAGTTTCAGGTGGCTGGAGTTCATCCAGTCCTGGATAAAAGTCATGATGGACTGAAAATTAGATATTGACTCGGGGGAGGAAGAGATAGAAAAAATAAGCTGGAGATCATCTGCGTAATTGTACACAGAGACCTCCAGCTGCTGTAAAGCAAAAATAAGAGGGGCAATGTAAAGGTTGAATAGGAGAGGGGACAAAGAGGATCCTTGGGGGACCCCGCACTGGATAGACCGAGAGTCGGCTGAGTACTCACCCAGGCGAACCGCCTGAGTGCGACCACTCAGAAAGGAGGATAGCCATAGCAGGGCTGTCCCTCCGATTCCCGCCGCCTCGACACGTGAAAGTAAGATGGTATGGTCCACCGTGTCGAATGCGGCGGAAAGATCAAGGAGGACCAGGGCCTGGGGCTGACTAGTATCCATTCCTTCTCGGAGATTATCCAGGACAGATATAATTACTGCCTCAGTTGAGTGTGCGGGGCGGAATCCCGCCTGCCTCGGCGCCAAGACGCTATTTCTCTCCACAAACTCACTCAAGGTTCTGACGACATGACGTTCCAGTACCTTCGCCAAAAAAGGCAGAAGAGAGATGGGGCGGTAATTAGCTGGGTCTGAAAGGTCCGCCCCAGGTTTTTTTAATATTGGAACGATCACTGCCGATTTGAGCGTAGGAGTAACAATACCCTGGGACAGCGAGCTGTTGAGAAACGTAAGGGGCGGTGAGGGGCAGTGTGTGTAAATCTGTTTCAAAATATAGGCAGGGCAGGGATCCAATGGGGAGCCGGACTTAACCAGCGGAAGAATGGAGGAGAATGAATCGGTCGTGAGGGGGGGGATCGAATCAAAACGTGCTGTAACTGGAGGATAACAAGGGTCAGTGAAAGCCGGGGAAGGGGGGGGATCTTAGCTTTAATCGTGCTGATTTTATCCAGGAAAAAGAAATTGAGGGAATCACAAAGTGATTGTGATGGGGAGGGTTTGAGTGAGGCTGTATCGGAATAAGCGAGATCTTGAACGATATGGAATATTTCTCTTGGCCGGTTCTCCGCATGGTGGATTTTAGATGAAAAATAAGTCTTTTTGGTTTCCAGAATGGATTTCTAATATTGTACTAGGAGGGCGGTATAGCGGGTTTTAGAAGCAGGACAGTAGTTCCGCCTCCACTGGCGTTCCACTTGGCGGAGGTTAAGTTTTTGGGTCTTCAGATCCTCAGAGAACCATCGGTTAGCGTCTTTGGGGCGTTTGGACGAGATGCGCTATAAAGGGGCGATGGTGTCGCAGCCATCCCGCAGCCAGCTGCTAATAGCTTCCGCTTGTCCTAAAGAAGGCAGCTCGGAGAGGTCGGTGCTGGATAAGAAGAGTGTGGCAAATAAGGCCTCGACGTCAATGCTATTCCATGAACGTGCCCAGACATTTTTCGCGGGGATGAACTTAGGGAATGAGAGCAAGGATAGAGAGAAAGTGATCAGAGAATGATCTGACCAAAGACAAGGGGAGATAGAAAGTAAGGTGACCGGGCAATCTCGGTGCCAAATTTGGTCAAGAATATGTCCCAGCCTGTGCGTGGGGGCATGGACGACTGAAGTGAAATTGAGCGACTGGAGGGAGTCTGAGAACTCTTTGGAGGTTGCACATTCCGCAGGGTCGGAGGGCCAAAAGTTAAAGTCTCCCAGGACTATGATGGAGGAGTGGTTGACTACCAGGTTCGCCATTAAGTCCTGGAAGTTAGGAAGAAACGTTTGAGGGGAGGCCGGGGGTCGGTAAATAAGGACGCACGTGAGTGGGGGAGTCAGAGAAAGTGAGCGGACAACTAAACAGTCAGATGTTCCCAGGGAAGGGAAAACTAGAGGTTGAAACGTGAGTTCTTTACGGGCAATCAGGGCATCCCCTCCACCAGGCCTACCGGAAGAGCGGTCGGCTCGGATGGCGTAGTAAGATGGGGGGAGTATTGCCAACAGGGAGGGGAGGGAACTGTCTGAGAACCAAGTCTCGGTGAGGAATAGCAGATCAGGTTTGTGAGATTCGAGTAGGGTGAAGAGGTCGAGCTGATGTTTGACTGCCGATCTAGTATTGAGATACATAGCAGTTACAACTGTGGGGGGGGGGCCAGATAGAGGCAGAGATGAAAGGTGGCTAGTCGAAGGCAAGGACACCGGATTGGTGTGGAGTGGGTTATGAGAAGTCAATAGGCCAAGACTAGTGATTCGGGCTGTGGTGGCCGCAGCTAATGGCCACTTGCCCTGAAGATCGATCAGTTGTGAGCGGGAATATTGGGTGGGAGAGGCAGAGTGACTGGCCTCTGGCCTCGTTCGGCCGCGGACGGGCGCAGACGGGCTTGCCTTAGGCGCGCCTTCTGCTCGCAAACGGCACGCCTTCGGCTCGCAAACGGCACGCCTGCTGCGCTCGTCCGCTGCGCTTCCGAGGCAAGCACATTTTTGAGGGGGGATGGGTCGGTGGGCGTGACCTCCAAAGGGGGCGTGGCCTGGGGATCGAGCGTGGCGCTGAACCAGCGTCCCACGCCTGCAAAAGGCGAGTAAATTAGCCCGTAAACAGAGCCAAGTGACTGGGGGTGAGTGATGTTAAAATCAAAGACATCAAACAATTTTGACAATTTTTTTTAAAAAATGTGCAGTCTCCCGGCTTTCCGCCTCAGGAGCAGCGTGTAGGCAAGTGAAGGCGCTCGTATTCAGCGTCTTACTTGTACTGATGGGCCGTGGGCGTGACCTCCAAAGGGGGCATGGCCTGAGGATCGAGCGTGGCGCTGAACCAGCGTCCCACGCCTGCAAAAGGCGAGTAAATTAGCCCGTAAACAGAGCCAAGTGACTGGGGGTGAGTGATGTTAAAATCAAAGACAACAAACAATTTTAATGAAGAAAAGTACGTGGATCTTTGAAGTGGAAGAAAAGATTGACCGCGCGGTGCACTGCTGCATCGAGTGAATGGTAGGGAATTAGTAGTACCTACAACCAGTGCAGAGGCACTGATATAGATCTTTAACCGCGTGGGTAGAGCTGGGTTAAGGCACTTGTTGCCGGTAACAAAGGAGTGAGGGCAAAGGAGGTCATACCGTAATCCTTGGTCTGAGCCCAAGGGTTGCTGTGAACCGCGTCCGCGGTTTCACAGATGGAGTTTGTGAAGCGGGTCAGAGTCGAACTGCAGGGGAAAGGGAGGTTTTTAGCATTGGAAACGAGGTGGCAATGTGGGAATGCAACGCAGTGGGTACATATCTACCGCCTACAATTAAATGCAATCCTGGATGGAGGTCTTTGCATCCGTGAGTTTCTCGAGCGCAATCCTCGTGTACTTGCAGTGACCAGGAGGCTGCTTTCTTCTCATCTGCTGCTCTGATTGGTCTGCGAGAGGCATGTGAACTCGCATGGAAGCCTCGCCCGTTTGGCCCCGCCCCACACACACTAGGGTAGGCAACATCTTTGCGCCCTTTCCTCACTATGATGGACAGCTCACTCAAGGGACCTCGGTGCCTTTCGGCACGGTGGCAAAGTTACAGACACACGTGGTCACATATATTTGTGCATATCCGCGAGCTCACCGATTTTCCCGCGAACTTGCAGATTTTCTTGCCATTTCGCGAGATTTCGTGGACCACATATCCGCAAATATCACCCATACTTAGTGTCCTACCATATTCTTGTTTGTGCTATCAGAATGTGCAACATACAAACAAGTCACTCTGCTTGAGCCTTTTCTGTTTCCCTTTTTTGCATTTTGGGTTCATTTTGTATGTCGAGTAGGATGCAGGCTTGTGTCCCACTTTATTGCGTTTGTTCGAATTTTTGAATATATCAATATTAAAATATTCCTGTCCGGCTGGACAGCTTCAAATATAGTACCGACTCAGAGTCTATATTCATTTCTCTCCTTTTCCATTGCCCCTGTCTAGGGATCACTGTGTCTTAAACTAGTCCCTGACCAATTGTAATCGGGTCCCCTTGTTCTTTAAAGCGTGTTACAAACGAGGGCATTATAGCAATGGCCACTGAAAATATGTGGCAAGTGGGTATTGAATCATATGGCAGGGTTGACTAAATTACCCTGCTAGAAAATGCACATTATGTGATGTAATGCGGCACATTTTGTCATAGTATCAGTTCATTATTTTTACACATGTTAACACTGTCTAGAAAAAAGGCTTCACCTTATTAGTATCAGCTTTACACCCAAGTACAGGAATAACCAACTGAAGAGTGACCAGTGCTGCTAATCTATAGTAACTTTTAATCCGTTTGACTAGAAGCTATGTTTTTTATTGGGGTAAAATCTGCAAATTATGCCTCATATGATGGATTGTGTGTCAAATGTATTAAATCCATAATAATAACAAAAAATACATGCCCACAGAATTGTATAGTTTCAATGCCCATCATGCCTATGGCACCCATAACATGGCATTCAGGATATTAGCCATGTTTGTGATGGTATATCCCATCCATCACTCTCTAAGTTAAGCCATAAGGCAGGAGTTTACTTTTTCAAGCACTGTGTGTATGTCAGCTGAGGAGATATTTGTAAATATCCTCACCTCGAACCTGTTAGCTCTGACTGGCAGATGTTTATTGTTCCCAATAATCAGATGTTAATTGTTCCCAACTCAGCGGTGCTCATTTTATTAACCTCAGAGGGATGAAAGGATCAGTGAGGCCGCTGTGATTCGAAAACTGTGGTCTTGCAGCCTGATTCATCATTCTCCCGTTTTGCGAGCCCCTAATAGCGATTCATAAGGAATCGCTATTAAGGACTTGCAAAACGGGATTCATGTAGAAATTGCATAAAGAATTGCGATTCCTACACATTCCTTATTTGCGATTAGCAAATTGCTAATCGCAAATAAGGAATACTCCCCATTCATTCCTATGGGCCTTTTGGCCCATAGGAATGAATGGGGAGTATTCCTTATTTGCGATTAGCAATTAGCTAATCGCAAATAAGATAGCAATTTAAAGGGTGCCAGGGGTGTCCAAAGGACACCCTGTAGCACCCCTTAAATGCAAATTGAAACAGGTGTTGCGCACACACATGTCCAAAGGACATATGTGTGTGCAACATGCAACTTAGAAAAATGCTTTTAAAAGCATTTTTTTAAGTTTTCGCTATTTACCACGAGGTTTGACCTCGCGGTAAATAGCGGGCCGAAATTGCGAATTCGCAATTTTTAAATGGATGATGAATTGCATTTAAGGAATCTCAAATAGAGATTCCTTAAATGTAATTCCTCGCAAAATAGCGAAATCGCTATTACCGATTTTTGCATTTGGGATGATGACTCCCAAATGCAAAAATAGCGCTCGCAAAGGGCCAGATTCTCAGAATCTGGCCCTTTGCGAGCCGATTTCGGCTTGATGAATCAGGCTGTTGGTTTTAAACTCAGATTCCTGCAGTAGATGCAATAGTAGACTGAGCAATAACACCTGATAAACTAATGAAGTGGAGTAGAAATTAATTTAGCATTTCATTTTTCAGCAGTTCAGGGGGCTTGATTTCAATTAATCACAAGTGTTAAAGGGGCATCCAGTGTAGAGTAAATAAACCAGTTATCGCTACCCAGTCCTGCATGTCTACCAGTTACCAACCAAGATGTTGATTTTGTTTTGAGATATATTGTGGCATCATTTACCGGATGGCCCCTTTAAAGAGGCCACCCAATTAGAATAACACCATTTCTTTATCCCAGTCTTACATACATAACAATCAACAACAATATAACATTATAACAAAAATACCTTAGACCCAGTAACCAATAATTCCAGAAAATACACAGGGCAAAATGCCATCTGTTAACCCTGCAGGATCTGTCTAATTAAGCACGATCATCTGTTTTTAATTAGTTATACCATACAGAGTTAACAGGTGACATTTTCCCTTGTGTATATTATTGAAATATCCCAAAAAATAGAGAGTGGTCCTCCTCACCAAAGGGACAGGACACAATAATGACACCAGCCTTTGGGACTCCTCAATAGCGTACTAGGACACTCAAATCTCACTCACACTCCACTCATATACAAACTATTGCAATTGCCAGAGGATAGTAAATAAATGGTTTATTCACTAGGTGAATGCACAAACAATCAATATTTGATGTATATAAAAAGATGTGTCAATGAAATGCATTAAACAACAAGTAATACACAACCGTACAGTAAAATACAATCTAATACCAAAGGCAACGTGTTTTGGTGGCAGTAACTGGTCCAAACCACCTTCTTCAGGATTTCATTAAAAACATGCCCAGGAATCCTAATATCGGTATATCCACATGTGGATTTGGTAACAGAGGGGCATCAATCACTATCTCCTCCTGTTTTTTCAACCGATCATTCGGTTGCAGTTAAAAAATTCAATATGAAGACCTCACACATTAAAGATTCAGATATGAAGCACACCGTGGTCACAACAGGATCCTGGTACGCTGCCCTTTCAAGATCAAAGTTCAAGTTTAAAACAAAACATGGGCTGAAATGCTTCCATGAATGTGCTCTTTATTATTCGTTATTTGGAGCAGACAAATAATTCTGTTGTTTTAGATGCAGCAGGCGTTTCTTTCTTCCAATCATTAAAATTATATCGTTATTCTGAGAATCGATATCAGTATATTAAAATCTCCGAAATACTGGACAGCAACTTCCACCTCTAACGCAATAGTTTGTATATGAGTGAAATGTGAGTTTACTGGGTCTAAGAAATGTGTATTATTGTATGAAATTGGGTTGTCGGTTGACTGTGGTGTGAGTCCTGGTCAAGCAGCAACCACAATCTTTGTCAGGGTAAGACACAAGCAAACCCCTAATTAACCTAAACTCAACCCCCTGGTAGCTTGGCACAGAGCAGTAAGGCTAGACTTACAGTAAAGTAGTTGTGCAACACTTCAAATAGTAACACAATGAAATCACACCCTAAAAGGAGCCCACAAAAGAATTAGAATAATAAAGCTTAATTGAATACATAAAACAAGACCAGCATGACAATAATCCAATTAGTAGTACCATAGATATTGAATTCTAAAGTTGTATAAGAAAATAGTGCTAAAAGGTGTTAAGCGCCAACTATGGCTATCTCGTCGTGCTGGACACAGACAAAGTCAAAAGTTCAGATCAACAAAGGTGGAGCATGGTCCAGCTGCAAGAACTCAGTTAGGCCCGCTGAACAAAGGTACCTTCTATGCTTGTTAGTGGAGCATTGTGGAGATCTATGTTGAATATGCGTCACACAGTCGAGACAATGCATTGGTTCCTAGACGCGGCGAAACTGCGGTGTGCGGTCCTACTGCATTGACTTTGAGAGTTCTGTCAAATGGCTTTGATGCGAAGTCTGGTGTCAGGAATGTAATATGCAGTCTGGGCAATGCATCACTTCCAATGAGCTGTGAGGCTGCAATGCAGAGTCCATTGTCTTCGTCGAGGCTACCGCCGACGAGAGATGTGAGTGGCAATTCCGAAGATGATGCAGGCTGCAGCAGTGATGAGTCTTTTGCAACAGGTCCAATCTGGGACCTGCGGAGTTGCGTTCGTTTTGCTCCGGGTTGCGCTGCAGAGCAGAAGAGATGAGTTGGTTCCACTGGATCTACAGGCTGTCAGAGCACCTTAAGAACACTTCCAAGGGTCCAGGACTGGGGTGGCTCCCGTGGCAGGGTTGACTCACAGATGGCAGAATCCAGGTGCAGATGCAAGGTTGGTGGAAGCCTGTTAGGTTACTGAGGCTTCACATCCGGAGGGTGGCCAACTAGAGCTTGGAGTCACTCTTGGTTCTGACATCAAGACATGCAGGTCCAGTCCTTCTCACCGAACAAGAGGGAAGCAAACAGCAGGTCAGCACAGCAAAGCAGGAGTATAGCAGTGTACAGTACAGTAGAATGGCATTCCGTCAGCAGCACAGCAGCCGTTCTTCTTGGCAAAGTATCCTCAGGGTCAGAAGTGTACTGAAGTGGTGGTGTCTGAGGTCCATCTTTTAAACCCTGCTGCCTTGGTTCCGGATGACAGGGAAGCTTCTAGACAGTGGCTTGAAAAGCAAGGAATTTCCTCACTCCAAAAGGGCTGGAGTCACAAAGCAGGATCTTTAAGCCCTTTGTATGGGTATAGGACACAGCCTCTTCAGGTGTAAGTGAGATTGTGTCCAGCTCCTCCCTCCAATCCTGCCAGTGATGAATCATCCAGTCACACCTATCTCTCATTGAGTGTAGCTGTCTAGGAGGAATACACTAATGCCAACTGCGAACTGCACTCACTGCACTAGGCTCAGGCACCTATTGGCTAGGGCAAGAAAATGCCAAATTTCTAAAAGTTGCATTTCTAGAACTGTAATTTATAATCTGACTTCATCATAAGTTAGGATTTTGAATTGTGATTCCGGAGATAACAAACATGAACCGATTATCTCTTTGTAATTGGAAATTGCACTTATAAAATGAAATAAGACAACTTCAATGTTATCTTACAGGAGAGGCAGGCATACTTTTAAATACATTGCACCCTGCCCACTTGGCTGTTCATGGCCTTCCCTAGGTGTATTGAAAGGTAAGGTATGGCCATGGCAAAAAGTTTTTTTTTCGCAAGGTCAAAGTGACAGTTTAAAACTGCACACACAGGCTCTGCACTAGCAGGCCTGAGACATGTTTAAAGGGCTACTTGAGTGGGTGGTACAATCCGTGCTTCAGACTCTCTAGTAGCATTTAATTTATAGGCCCCAGGTGCAGTAGGGCCACTTTACTAAGGACTTATAAATAAATTAAATATGCCACTTGGGGATGAGCCAATATTACCAGAGGAGAGAGCACACATACTTTAGCACTGGTTAGCAACGGTAAAGTGTGCAGAGTCCTAATACCAGCAAAACCAATGAAATGAAATTAAATTAAACTTGGTACTTAGAGAGCACACAGCTACTCAAATAGAGTGTCACGGCGCTGTATGACCTCAAGACAGGCACTAACAGTATAACTGACCATAGGCTTGGCTCATATACTATTGCTGGAAAATCATGTTTTCAGTTGCTTCCTAAATATAAGCAGATCCTGAACCTGTCTAAGTGCCAATGGCAGGCCATTCCAGAGCCAAGCGGCTTGCATCCGCTAATATGGGTGTGGGAAAACATGGGTGTGTGTGCCTGCTGCTGCGATGAAGACTTAAAAAATTGGTGTGTAATGTAAAGCTGGTCTCTTTTCCTGATGTAATAGGCTTCCATACCATGGAGAGCTTTGAAGGCCAGGACCAACGCTTTGAATCGGATCCTCTTGCGGATTGGTAACCAATGAAGGGATTTCAAGTGGGAGGACATCGGCGTTCTAGGGCCTAGCATAAGTATCGCTCTAGCCGCCACGTTCTGGACCACCTTGCGGCATGTCAATAAATAATCCGGCATACCCAGGTACAGAACGTTCACATAGTCCAGCCTTGATATTATCAAAGCCTGGACCACCGTTTTCATGTGTGCAATTGGAAGTAGGAGCAGAAACTGTTTTAGCATTTTTAGCATGCTGAAATAGGACTGCTTGAATCTGGGCCCTCATAGATAAGTATCCTCCAGCTTAACCCCCAGGTTCTTAACGGTCTTTACCGAGGTTGTAGGAGGGGACATGTCGAGGACCAACCGTTGCGCCATACATCGCAGCGTGAGGCAAAGAAAATGATCTCCTATTTCTCGTTGTAACACTTGAGTTGGTTCAATTCTAACCAGGAGAATACCTCGGATAGTCAGGTGTTAATCACATCCCCTCTAAAATCAGCGCACTTCTCACGGGTAAAGAGCAGCTGCTTATCATCCGCGCATTATACTATTGTTGCTCCATGGGCCTCGGCCAAATGCACAAGGGGGACCTTGTAAAGATTAAAGAGTGTTAGGCTCAAAATCGAGCCCTACACAACCCCAACCTTCATGTGGGAAATGGGGGCAGCAAAGGTCGGGTACCAGATTGTTTGCTGACAATCGTTCAGAAAAGAGGAAAAACATTTGAGTACCGTGCCATCAAGGCTGCATTCCTAAAGTCTCTGCATAAGCCGGTCATGGGGCGCGGTATCAAAGGCTGCAGATAAGTCCAATAATATCTACACAGCCTTACTTCCCTTGTCTAAAGTTCCTTTGATAACCATCCGAGACTTCCAGTAGTGCTGTTTTAGTGCTAAAGTTTGCTTTGAAGCCAGACTGGCTCTGGTGAAGCACCGGATTAGCTTCCACATATTGAGGTTCAAAATAAGTAAAGGAGGAAGACAAACAGTTGGGGAAAAGACTACCCTAAGGCTGGGCTGGTTTAACATGTGTGTCCCCCAGCTGAAAGTGGGGAGAACTACCCAACCCTTTGGGAGTTTTCTTCACTAAGGTGGAAGAACCTGAATAGACCATCAGCATTGTTGTGGTCTGACCCGGGATGGTGTTCCACCATAAAATCCATTTCCTTACAGGGAAATGGACCACCTCAACAGTTTGGGATTTTCACACCTCATCTGCATGAGCCATGTGAGGGGCCTGTGATTTTTCTGAACCCAGAAGTGAGTCCCAAACAGGTAAACAGGTATGGTCTCAGCTTCTGTAGTGATCACACCACAGCAAATGCTTCACTTTCAATCACACTCCACCTCTGTTCCAGTGGAAGTAACCTCATGTTAATGAAGTCTACTAGTTGGTCTTAGCACTTCTCATTTAACTGTGCTAAGACTGCCTCATGCCATGCTCTAAAGAGTCTGTCTGCACTATGAACTCCTTAGAGAAGTCAGGAGCCTAAAGTACAGGTGCTGTTTACACTGCCTCCTTGAGGGTCTCAAAGGTTTTCCGGCAGGCCTCGGACCAGTTCATCTGTCTGGGCTGCTTCTTTGAAGTCAGCTCTGTTAAGGGGGCAACAATGCAGTCATATACCTTAACAATCCTTCTAACAAATCCAGTTAGGCCCAGGAAGGCCTTCACCTCTGTCTATGTTTTGGGGGGTTGCCAGGCCAGGATAGCCTCAGTCTTGGCTTGGAGGAGCTGCTACTTTCCCCAGCCCACCATGTGGCCCAGATACACCACAAGACCCTGCCCTATCTTGCACTGACTGGCCTTGATAGTCAGGCCCACTAACTTCAGGGCCTGATGCACGTCCTGGAGGTGATACAGGTGCTCCTCACAGCTTTAGACAGCTATGAGATCCAGGTAGGCAGCAGAGAATGCCTCCTTCCCAGCCAGTACCCAGTTGACCAACCTCTGCAATGTGTCAGGGGCATTCTAGAAACCAAAGGGCATCACCCAGAATTGGAAGTGGCCCTATGGGGTTAAGAATACGGACCTCTCTTTTGTCCACTTAGTCAGAGCAATCTGCCAGTACCCTGATGTTAAATCAAAGGTACTGAAAAATTTAGCAGCACCCAGCATTTCTATGAGCACATCAGCTCAGGGAATGGGGTCTACATCAGTCTTCGTGACGGAATTGAGACCAAGGTAGTCCATGCAGAAACTAGGTTCCAGAGCATAACATAACGTGTATTTGTAAAGCTCACCTGTAGGGATCTTGGTGCTGAATAACATATGTTTATTGGTACCTAACTCAATGGTACTCATTTTAGTGACCGCAGATGGATGAAAGGCTGAGTGGAGCCACTGGGATTTGAACCTGTGACAATGAGTTCAAACCCAGGCCCCTGTAGAGGAAGCATTAGTCCAGTGAGCCACCAGAGCAGCACCTGGGGTAGTCTTGGGTATCAGCACCACATATTTAGACTAGGGACTTTTGGAGAGCTCCATCACCCCTAACACCAGCATCTTGGAGACCTACTCCTTGATGCTGGCCCTCACCTTTTTATTTTTAACAGGTGGACAATCTCCAGTGTCAATGTCATAGACATAAAGGTCCAGCTCTTCTTCCTGGCAGAATGTCCTCAACCGAGAAGTGTTCTGAGTACAAGTTGTCAGAGGTTCAATACTTAAACCTGTTTCAGAGTTTGGTGTAGGCGAAATTCAAAGGAAAGCCTTTGTAGTGCGCAAGACACTGACTATCCCTGCCCTAGCTCCAGACACACTACAGGGAGGTGGAGACTGATTCGTGTGAGGACACACACAGCCCTATTTAGGTATCGGTGTCAACTCTAAACACTGTAGCTCAGGAAGACACATCACCCTGATGATTGGCCATAAGGATATGCAAGGGGATGTGAAGCGTGCATCTCAACTCCCTTTGGGTGACTGCCTAGAGTGAATGCACAAATGGCCCAACTATCATCCTAACCCGACATGTTTTCAGCTGACTGACAGAGGCACAGAATGGTTAAGCAAGAAAATGCCCACTTTCTAAAAGTGCCATTTTCGGACAAGCAATTTAAAAACAACTCTGCCAGCAGATGTATTTTTAAACTGTGAGTCCAGACACCCCAAACTCCAAACGTCTATCTATTCCCAATTGGAAGGAACAGTTGTAAGATGTTACAAGACAGCTCCAATGATAACCTATGGATTGAAAAACGAAATTAGCAGGATTTCACTACCAGGACATATACAACCCAACAATAGATGCCCCTACCTTTTAAATACATTGCAGCCGGCCCATGGGGCTACCTTGTGCTTACCTTAGTGGTGCCTTACATGTAATAGAAGGTAAGGTTTGTACCTGGCCAGTGGGTGCACCTGCCAGTCGACATGGCAGTTTTAAACTTTCTCACACAGACACTGTAGTGGCAGGTCTGAGACATGTCTGAAGGGCTAAACATGTGGGCGGCACATTCAGTGCTAGTAGATTTACAGGGCCTAGGTACACCTGGTGCACTTTACTAGTGGCTTACTAGTAAATAAAAGGGGCCAATCATGGATAAACCAATTACCAATACAATTTAGACAGGGGGTACTTGCACCTTGGCACTGGTCAACAGTGGTAAAGTGCCCAGAGTCATAAAACCAGCAAAAATAAAACTGCAGCTCACAATCATATCAGGAGGTCAGGGGCAAAAAGACAGGGGAAACCATGGCAAAAGATACCAAGTCTAACATGGGCCATAACCCATGTCTTCTTGCCAGGTTGAAACTCTACCTTTGTGGCTTTCTGCTCATACCATACAAGATTAATTTTTGCCTTTTTCCAGGAGTGCTGCAGCTGGTTGCACAAAACTGACCACATCCTAAGGAGGCATCCTGGTTGCTCACTCCCAGCCCTCTCTTACAAGGCTAAAAGGTCCCCTAACAGGGTAGCCATAGAGGGGTTCAAAGGGGCCAAACCCTACTCCCTTCTGTAACACCTCCCTGTAGGCAAAGAGATGGTATGGAAGGAGGCCGTCCCACTCATGCACCATGGGAACTGGAAGACCCATTATCATGCCTTTCAGGGTCTTGTTGAATCTTTCCACAACACCGTTGGTATGGGGGTGATTTAGTAAGTGCCTCTGTCAGGCACTACTTCTTTGGGATACCCGACATGGGTAAAAATCCCCATCAGGGCTCTGGTCAATGCAGGTGCAATCACTGACCTCAGAGGGATGCCCTCTGGGTAGCTAGAGGCATAGTCCACCATTACCAGAATGAACCTGTTGCCTAAAGCACTCTTGGGGTGCAGGGGTCCAATAATGTTGATGCATACCCTCTGAAAGTTAGTGCCAACAATAGGTAATGGGGTAAGGGGAGGTTTGAGCTTTTTCCCTGAGTTTCCACTGGCCTAAATTACATCTGAGGCCAACTTCATCCTCGGCCAATAGAAGTGGGCACAAGCCTTGCAAAGGTTGTGTCTTGCCCAGATTTCCTGACAGAGATATGTCAAGCACCAAATCCATTAGGAAGGTCCTGTAACACTGGGAGACCACCAGTACATGGACTTCCCCAGACCCAGGAGCCATAGGCTCACTCTATAGGAGGTCAACCTTTTTAAGCCTATTTTTGATTTTGATATTTTAATTGTTATACAAACTCTTGTGGGAGGGGGTTAATGCATATATAATGAGACTTTGCAATGTGAACAAACCCTTGTCTATATGTAAACACTGTTTTTTTCCATACATAAGAACAATGTGGGGAATTACAACTGTACTGTAATGTACATGAGCAGTTTTTAACAACAGATCCCTGTGTGGTAACCAATACAAAATTAAAATTCCATGCAAATTCAATTTGAAGTGGCACACATTTATGACTGCAGACCTTTGGGTTGATGAGTGAATGTTTGAAGACGTTTTTTGCTTTCCCAAAGAAATAATTGATTTTACTTTTGATACGGTGCTCCATCCTGTGGGCCTGTGGGACCCCTCCCCTTGTCTAGTAGTAAGGCATGAATATACCAACATTCTAAAAGTGGCATTTTCAGAATTGCAATGTAATATTCAACTTCAGGTTAAATTAGGATTATAAATTGTGATTCCGGAGACACCAAACATGACCAGTTATCTCTTCCAAATGAAAATTACACTTACAAAATGTAATAAGGCAACTCTAATGTTATCCTAGTGAGAGACAGGCATTGCAGTAGTGAAAGGCGAATTTAAGAGTTTTTCTCTACCAGGCCATGTAAATCTTAAAGATACGGTACCTACCTTTTGAATACATTGCACTCTGCCCTCTGGGCTATCTAGGGCCTACCCTACGGGTGTCTTATTTGTAGTAAAAAGGAAGATTTGGCCTGGAAAAATGTTGATTTTGCTATGTCGAAATGGCAGTTTAAATCTGCACACCCAGGCTCTGCAATGGCAGCCCTAAGGCATATTTAAAGGGCTACTTGAGTGGGTGGCACAGTCCTCGCTGCAGACCCCCTAGTAGCATTTAATTTACAGACCCCGGGACAGGGAGTGCCACTTTACTGTGGGCTTACAAGTAAATTAAATATGCCAATTGGGGATGAGCAATATTGCCATGTTTAGAGGAGAGCACACAAGCACTATAGCTCTGGTTAGCAGTGATAAAGGGAGTAGAGTCCTAATACAATACAAAAACATGCTTTGGCAAAGCTAATCGTTTTCCCTATTAGCTTTGTCCATGCTTGTATTACTATCATTTAGAAGAATTCAGGGATTACTGACTTTCTGATTATGCTTTTAAGCGCTATTCTATTACTTATGCATATTATTTTCTATTTGGAGTGTGAATATTGATGGAGAGCGTGAGCAGGAGGTGGGGTTTCAAAAGCGGGGGGGGGTGAAAAACAATGACGGTGGGCATGATGAAGGCAGAGACACCTACATTGGAAATCTCCAGGTGGGAACCCGCTCTGGGAGATCAGGTGGGGGAGCTTGTGCTGGTACAGAATGTATCATGTTGTATCACAGAAAGGAAAGCTGTTTTGATTTTGACAAGAGGTATTTCCTCACATGCTGAACTCACACAGTGAAACATTGGAATGGGGAATCAATGCAGGCCTAAGATCTCTTGAGATATGTAGTCATCGGGCAATATTGTCAGAGATGGGCAGTACATCTGGACGCAGTGATTTTAAACAGTAAATTCAGGATTTTTCTCTGGAGTCCAATAGTTCTTCCTTTAAGACATGTTCCACAGGGAAAACCTTCACATCTGATAGCAAATGATACACAAGGTTAAAATGATTGACCACAGGCTAGTCAAATTTCCTATTAATTATTGCTGATTTGTGCTTCCATATTGTTTTTTACAGCGTTAGTGCTGGCGCTGAACTGTTACAGCTTATCTCAACTGTATACACCCTACCATTAAATTTACCAGCAGCAATACTAAACAGAAGCATCAGCTCCATTTTCTGGATGTGCTACTCACCAATCATGACCAAAAAATTATAACTGATCTGTACCACAAGCCTAGAGATACTCATTTGTATCTAAACTGGACTTCATGTAACCCACACCACACCAAACTCAGAATCATCTACAGCCAAGTACTCAGAAAAAGATGCATCTGAAGCAATGAAGACACCTGTAAAGACCATTTAAGGGAACCTGCTACATTATTTAAAAGGCGAGGATATCTTCTGCATATCATAAGCAACAAATAGGCAAGTCTTTGCAGTTACCCAGGGAAGCACTTATTTGGAATACCAACTGCAGAAACAAATATGACAGAACTCCATTTGTGTTTGACTATCATCCATAAGCATCCAACTACAGAAAAGAAGAAGTTCCAGAAGTTTGGATCAACTTTGGGCAAAAACTCCATAAGTGAACCGACTTGACCCAGCCAGCCAAGCCGGTGACTCTCTACCATGAGCCGGCCTGCCATCCAGTTTCATCATGCTGAAAAGTTCCGGAGGTACGACTTCCAGAGTTTGACCAGGAGTAAGCATGAAACCCAAGCTAGTGAACCCTCACCAAATCCCGCCTGGTGAAGAGCAGAGAGGGACCCCTGAAGAAAAAGCTCCATAAAAGTTTTCAAGTATGAATGGAGGAGAGGTGACTGGGACTAACTGTGACAGTCAAGCCGCCCAACCCCAACCGCGAACCCGCCTGGATCCCTGGTTCATACCGCTGGAAAGCTCCCGAGGTCTGACTTCCTTACATTTGACCGGGAGCTCGTCGCAAGGCAAACCAGCGAACCCTCACCGATTCGAGACTGACAGAGCTATGCGGGACCCCAGGAAGAAAAGCTCCAGAAAAGTTTCTAATGCAGAAAGGTATAAACTTTGACAGAGACCTACTGCAAGGGGTAGCCACGTAGGGTTCCATTCTGGACTGATTGAGAGCAACACGGGCCCCAAGAAGAAAAGCTCCAGAAAAGTTTCTAAGTTCTAAGGTAAAAATTTTGACCGAGACCTTCAGCGAGGGGTAGCCAGGCACGGTTCCATTGCGGTCAGCCTGAAACTTTGACTTTGTCCCGGTCTAGCGTGACCAGATGTCCCACTAAGTGCTATAGCTTTCTATGTGCTACATTGTGCTAAATCTTTACAAAATAATATCTCTGGTTCCCTACATTGGCTTTTTTTTGTTATGGTTTTATTTTAAAGATAAAAATATTTCCTATTTTTATAAATTGGTGGTGGATTTTTATTGTGTGCTGTTTCTTACTTATTTACTGAATTGGTGTTTTTACATTACTTACATACCTGTCTTTGAAGTTAAGCCTGCCTGCTTGAAGCCAAGCTACCAAAGGTTGGACATGGGAATAATTTTCTAAGACCTGTACTGAGCCCTATATTGTGTTAGCCGCCTTATTGCCAGTGGTAGATATGTATTTACTACTACAAATATCCCACTTTCCAACAGGCAGCTTCTTATATTTTACTCAACATGCATTATTTATGTGATTCCGCGCCAGTGCCAAAGCTGTAAAAAACAATATGCAGGCCAAACAGTGAACGACCTCCGTACACAATTCAGGAACCACAAATCGGCAATAATTAATAAGAAACTTGACCAGCCTGTAGCCAATCATTTTAACATTGTGCATCATTTACTATCAGATTTGAAGATTTTGATGTGAAACATGTCTTAAAGAAAGAACTACAGGACTCCAGAGAAAACATCTGGATGTATCATTTATATTCTCTGCATCTAGATGGACTAAACATCACTGACAATACAACCTGATGACTACATATCTCAAGAAATCTTAGGCCTTCATTGATTCCGCATTTCAAATGTAGTCTTTGCTGATGCTTTTTGAAAATTCACTATTCTTCTCTGCAGCCACTGAGCAAACCATTGTGTACTACCTGAGGAAGGTGGAAGCTGAAACTGCCACATTTGTAACATCCCAAAAAGGAAAGCACCTTCAGTGCATGCTATGTAAAGGATATCCTATGTAAAGGGTTTACTTTTGTGTAGTCCTAAAGAAATAAACACATCGGAAATGTACCATAGGCTAGTCTAATAGATGTAATGAGGCTTACCATGACAAGAGTAGAATGGCAAAGTCTTAAAAGGCTTACCATACAAGAGTAGATAGACAAAATATATATGCATCCCAGAGAACCTTAAACTAACACATGCAACCAAGTCTTTATAGTAAATGATAATGAAAATAATGAAAAGGAATTATTATTTTTGATACAAATAATAACTTGTTAAATCTAACATGATGTCAAAACTTTATAAGGGATGAGACTTTAGATCATGTTCATCACCATTCTCACAAATGTATACCATTCATTGACAGAATCAGAACACTAACTTTCCCTTAATAGATTCCATAATCCATAACAAACAAGCAACAGCATAAAATAATTCCTCATAGTACTAAAACAAAAACCTAAACAGCTACAACCTCCAAAAGCATCATAATTGTCTTGAGCAAACACTACCTTAAAAAATACCCACACACATTTATACAAGGATAATAGTACCATTTTAATTACACAAAACCACGGTACCTTCAATGGCCAACTCTAAGGACCTGATTTAGAGTTTGGTGGATGGGTACTCCATGACAAATGTGATAGATAACAAATCCTCCTTATTAATATTGATTGTGCCACAAATCCACAATTTGGTTTTGAAATAAAAAAGAATTGTCTTGGCCTATGTTCCAACCACAGAGGTACCAAAGCACTGTGATTTACCTATAGAAATACCCATTTGCTAAACAAATGAACTAAAACTCTCACCACCACTGGACTGCTTTGAAGACACCTAACTCACATTTCAGTTTCAATTCAAATTGCTTTAATTGATCTCATAAACACAGATCATAAAAGATGTATCATACATAAAAAAAATACATAAAGAATAAAAACAAGAGTAATGGATTCATAATTAGGAGTACAATCATACTAAAATGAAAAAAAGGGTTAATAGAGTTGCAGTTTAAAAGACAATCTCACTGATTGAGAGAAGAGGGAGCAGCTAACACCATATATGACTAAAAACAATAAAAATGGCATAATTCAAATGTCATTGATTTTCTCAAATAGAGTGCACATTTTAAAGAAGCGCCAACTGCATTACAAGTAACATGGCTCTCTAATTGTTGTAAGAAAATAAGTGCTACTCAGCACTTGTTAAACCGGTATTTTCAAAGCAGAAGAATTGAAAAATAAATGCCTGCTTGGTGAGAGGAAAATAAAACTTTCGGGAAAAGATAAAATGCTGGCGGGCCTGAGGGGACAACTCAACACATGGGCAAATACATATTTCAGAGGAGCAAAACTGGCCTTGCAGGAAACATAGGAGCCATCTAATGGAACCTAGTCAGAATAGGGTCAATAACATCCGTTCCCATGTAACCGAGACCACAATCAAGTAGGGAACTACCTCCACAGTGGTTGTAAAAGACATTATACTCTAATGGGGGGTTTCATTACTTCCCTGCCTTCCCTCTGTGCCCTTCTATGGGACAAAAAGCAATCCCTAACTCATCCTTTGCCTTCCTTTGTAATACTTCCTGGTTTCTCATATATATATAAGAACAGCTGAGGGCAAAATGTGTCTCCCTGATATAGACAAGAGAGACAATCTAGGATAATTTTATGATTCAAACCGGCCTCTTCATTCAACCATATTGAGCACCATAGCAACAAAGGAGCAACTTTGATGGAATCTTCCACACAGTGACCGAAGTGCATTAAAAAGTATAGGAAATGGGATACTTAGCACAACAGGGCAGGGTGAGTGAGTGTGTGGGTGGGGCGAAAAATCGAAATATTTTGCATTTGTTTTTGTTCTCTTACCTTCCAGTAACTACATATAAAATAACACACAACTTAAATGAAAATTAATATGTTAATCTGTGGGAAATGCACTATTGTACATTACGAAACCTCTATTAGTTAATGCCCTGTACCAAATCCTGGTTGGTGCAGTGGAGAATAGTGCCTTGTGTATGTTTAGGGCAACAATGTCTCTGTCCGTGACAGAAAGCACTTTGAACATGTAAGTCATTATTTTAAACTTGCATTACACACAGTATATGAAAGGCTGCTTCAGAAGGCAAAAAAATGATTAAGGTTAAAAAAAATCCAAAATATAGGATTTTTTCAGGCTGTACATAGTGCAGGTTTTTTTTCATGACTGTCTTTTAAAAGCACCTACTTCACATCTTAGCTGATAGCTACCTTAAAATACCACACAAAAAGAAAAAATATTTGTCACTAGGAAGCTTCAAGTGACTTCATCAATTAAAGACAATACCGACTTCCAGGTGCCCTTTACATTGGCAGTTGTGCACATTTACACTTCTTTCAGGCATCAGGCACCCTGGCAAGAAGGCTTTTTTAGCGGTCTACTTCTCCCTCAATTTTCAGCACAGGAGACTCACTGAATTACACTTCAGCTGAAGCATTTCAGCTGTCAGAATTAACGGTTCTGCTGCTTCTACACATTTTACGATTAGCTTCTGATGGGATGCAAAATGTGAGTTAGACGGACGAATTCCCAACACACACCTGCATAATCTAATTCCCTCAATTTGTATTCTTCACACATTCCAATGGTCTCAAACCCCCGATCTGTAAGTCACAGTGCCGAGGCTCTTTCTACTGTGGATCTCTAATATAGGGGCTATTTTCTTTTCCTATCGAGGCTTCTAGTGAGAAAAGAGAGCCAACTATGTTTAAAAAGGGATTTATCCTGCTCCCTACATACAGAGGACAGGTACATGCATCATCAAACAGTAACCCAAGTTGTGGGAACTGGCTCATTGTCTCTATTGACCTTCCCCCAATAAGTGTTGAAAGTGTTGTTTTTGGCCAACACACCATGATGAAGCTTTTGAGAAGTTAATTTCAAGGACAAGCTTATTCATAAACACAATAAAAGTGGAAATTAACATCTTTAGGCCGTTTGGTATCCTAGAAAGTAGATAGAAGGATATGGGGACACTGTCAAGTCAAGCCACCACCTAAATAATTTGGTAACATAGTCAAGGAAAGAAATTGGGTGATAACACTTATGCCAGTAGCGAGGGACATTAGTAAGAAAGGGCGACCAGAACCCTGGATTTTCCTTAAATCAATCAATCAATCAATGTTGGTAAAGTGCAACTACTCACTTGTGAGGGTCTCAAGGCGCTGAGGGGATGAGGGCGTCTCCAGTAAATAGCTCCATGGGGATCCCATCTGGCCCAGAATCCTTTTTTGAGGGTCTATTGAGGATTGCTTTAAAACCCTCCTCAGCGGAGAAATTAATATCTAAGGGAAGAGAACAATTAGTCAATCCTTCCTCTGGATTTGGAGAACTAGAGCAGTAAATCACACTAAATTGGTCTATCCAGCTTTCAGGGCCGCTATGTGTGCTCATTTTATCAGGAGTTACCCGCTGGGCAAGACCTGCACGTACTGCCTTCTTAAATGCCTTAGGGTCTTTAGTTTGGCAAGCAGCTACAAGAGTTTTCCTTTTCTCATCCTTCAGCTCCGCCTTTCCATTCTTAAAGGCTAAAGTAGAGGCTTTCCTATACATTCGGGTTGCTTTCTAGTCCCTGGGGGATTACTTAAATTCCCTTCCTAATCTAGTGTTTGCAACTCTAGAGGCTTTGTCAAACCATGACTTTTTTTTCCTTATGGGACCAGAGAGCAAATCTCTTAAATAAGTGGTTAACTCTGCAAAGCTACTTAATACTACAGTAGGGCCATGTACCTCTGATGTACAAAAGTCCATCAAGCCCCTTCACCCATTAGTAATCTGTTTCATTATAGTCTTGATATCAACGGAGTGCCAAACACGTCTACGCCCTGCATCTTTCGTAGTAAGAACCTGCAAACCCTCACTATCAGTCTTCACACTCCTTGTAGGGAAGTGTATCGAGAGGGTTAGTGGGTTATGATCACTATAAATAGCCAGAAGAACCTCCCCTTCCAGGGCGATAGGGTGCATGCTCCGTGAAGCAAAGACATAATCAATCACTGAGCATCTCCCTCTACCAATATATGTCGGGTGGTATAAGTCACCAGATTGGTGACAACACTCTCCAAATCATGGGTTGCCAAATAAGTGTACATAATCACACACTAGAGTATATATCATCCTCCTAATTGCGTTCATTTAAAACTGAAGCAAAAGTTGATGATGAGAGGATAAGTAAAGTACCCACTTTTGTGTTAAAGTCAACAGCCAGAACTAGATTAAAATATGTACTAGCATATACACTCTTCTTGGCCAATTTATCTACCAGGGCAAAAAGTCCATGGAATTCTGTTTTTCCCTAACAGAAAACACATTATTATAAAAAAACTAATTATGATTATACCAAAACTGGGGCCCCCAACTTAGATCAAAAGCCTGCATAGTTTCCCCTTCCATCAGTATTGGCAATATTCTACAGCTAATGGCAACTTTAAACCAAGCGGCCAAACTCCCTTTGGGTCGACCTGCAGAAGAGGGAGTGGCAGGGAGGTTAAAACATGTGTACCCGTCAATACAGACATCCTCCCACACGCATGTTTCCTGCAAATACACAGTATCATAGCTATTAATTAAAGTATGAAAGTCCTCAGTAGGTTGCATAGATACAAGGGGCCTGATTGCGAGTTTGCCAGAGTGGGAGTGGGAGTGGGCGGCCACGCCAGCACCCCACACCGCAAAACTAGTACGCCGCCTGCCAGAGTATTCTTCTGGTCTGGTGGGCAGTGCTTTGGAGGTCCCAGGAGGTGAGCCTTAGAAAGGCACCACAATGGGAATGTCAAAGAAAGTTCCTGCATGGCATGGACTCCTAAGTCCAATGCGTGCAGGAACTGGGAGTGCATGCAAACAGGGGGCACATCATGTGTCCCGCTGCATGCCTCCCCTGGCCCTGAGGCAACAGGGGCCATATAGGGCCCCGTTTGTTGCCTCACCACCACACTTTTCGTGGCCGGGATTACCACCAATAAAACTATTGCAGCGAGGAAACTCATAATATGCTTGGTGGTACCACAGCGGCAAAGCCAAGCATATTGAGGGCACCAGAGCGCTGTGCCACCGCCGGGGATCTGGGATCCCTGGCAGTTGCAGCGGTCCTTTGGTAGTCTGACTGAAAAATTCATAATAGGGGGGTTGGACCGCATTTACTGCGGGCCATTGGACCGCCATAGTCGTAATCACAATATGGGAAAGTGTTGAACTCTAAGTGGGTAAAATGTAATATTGCCACTCAAAATGCTGCCACATTATGGAATGTGTTGCATTATAAAATATATTGCATTAAGAAATATTATTGAGAACCCAAATTACTAAATAAAAATGTAATAAAACAAAGATTTCAAATAAAAATAAAAGTAGAATACAATACATTTAACATTAAATAGCTGAATTTTTAAAACAGTATATTAATTTACTACTTAGTAATCTATTCCAAAAGTATCTCAATATGTATTTAAAATACTTCATGTCTGAACTGGGGTGGTGTGGAGTGCACAAAAACGATGGATTTAGGCCCAGATCTCTGTACTGGGGTGAATGTATGACATTGTTGTGCATTCTGTCCATCAACTGTTGTTTTGCATTTGTCACCCCGAGTGGGATGGGTATGCTCAGACGTGAGTCCCATGCTCTCCACACCACTGGAGTCAAGCTATCCTGGCTGAAGACGGCTGATAGCCAGAAATCGGTCCTAGGATGCTTGATTCCGGCCCAGGAAAGACATGGCTTGGCAGTTCGGGCTAGACTGTTCCCATGAGGCACAGGGTCAAGGCTGATTTGCATATGGCCATGTCTGAACAGGGGTGGTGTGGAGTGCAAAAAAACGATGGATTTAGGCCCAGATCTCTGTACTGGGGTGAATGTATGACATTGTTCTGCATTCTGTCCATCAACTGTTGTTTTGCATTTGTCACCCCGAGTGGGATGGGTATGCACAGATGTGAGTCCCATGCTCTCCACACCACTGGAGTCAAGCTATCCTGGCTGAAGACGGCTGATAGCCAGAAACCGGTCCTAGTATGCTTGATTCCGGCCCAGGAAAGACATGGCTTGGCAGTTCGGGCTAGACTGTTCCCATGAGGCACAGGGTCAAGGCTGATTTGCATATGGCCATGTCTGAACTGGGGTGGTGTGGAGTGCAAAAAAATGATGGATTTAGGCCCAGATCTCTGTACTGGGGTGAATGTATGACATTGTTCTGCATTCTGTCCATCAACTGATGTTTTGCATTTGTCACCCCGAGTGGGATGGGTATGCTCAGACATGAGTCCCATGCTCTCCACACCACTGGAGTCAAGCTATCCTGGCTGAAGACGGCTGATAACCAGAAACCGGTTCTAGGATGCTTGATTCCGGCCCAGGAAAGACATGGCTTGGCAGTTCGGGCTAGACTGTTCCCATGAGGCACAGGGTCAAGGCTGATTTGCATATGGCCATGTCTGAACTGGGGTGGTGTGGAGTGCAAAAAAATGATGGATTTAGGCCCAGATCTCTGTACTGGGGTGAATGTATGACATTGTTCTGCATTCTGTCCATCAACTGTTGTTTTGCATTTGTCACCCCGAGTGGGATGGGTATGCTCAGACGTGAGTCCCATGCTCTCCACACCACTGGAGTCAAGCTATCCTGGCTGAAGACGGCTGATAACCAGAAACCGGTCCTAGTATGCTTCATTCCGGCCCAGGAAAGACATGGCTTGGCAGTTCGGGCTAGACTGTTCCCATGAGGCACAGGGTCAAGGCTGATTTGCATATGGCCATGTCTGAACTGGGGTGGTGTGGAGTGCAAAAAAATGATGGATTTAGGCCCAGATCTCTGTACTGGGGTGAATGTATGACATTGTTCTGCATTCTGTCCATCAACTGATGTTTTGCATTTGTCACCCCGAGTGGGATGGGTATGCTCAAACGTGAGTCCCATGCTCTCCACACCACTGGAGTCAAGCTATCCTGGCTGAAGACGGCTGATAGCCAGAAACCGGTTCTAGGATGCTTGATTCCGGCCCAGGAAAGACATGGCTTGGCAGTTCGGGCTAGACTGTTCCCATGAGGCACAGGGTCAAGGCTGATTTGCATATGGCCATGTCTGAACTGGGGTGGTGTGGAGTGCAAAAAAAACGATGGATTTAGGCCCAGATCTCTGTACTGGGGTGAATGTATGACATTGTTCTGCATTCTGTCCATCTACTGTTTTGCATTTAAAATACTTCACACCTCACTCCCTACAGACCCAACAGCCAAAACAATTATTATAAACTAACTAAAGTAAAAAAATTGAAACAAATAACAGTAAAACAATAAATGTAAAATAATTAACAAAGCGAAAAAGGTATAAGAAATATGCACTAATAAATGAAAAATTAGTATTCTATACAAAGATATTAGAGGAATTTATATTAGTTACATCAATATTTTCTACTTAGTAAAATAAACGAGATTTTTACATTTGATGTTTTGTTCCATTATTTACCAAGGTATTCTCAAGTTGATATTACAGTCAAAGACTGCTGCTAGAGTTTGGAGTGTGTGAAGTTGTGTAGTTGAACAATCCACACCTTTGTTTTAAACTTTGCAAGCTTTGAAGGTCTAAAGATAAAAGAAAAATTAGAACTTTTCATTCTTTTGCACAGTGAGAAGATGATGCAAGAGTCAGTGGGTAGAGTGACTTTTTTGTTTTTTAGAGTTTTATATAGCGCAAACTAGACCAGAAGATATTGAGTATCTGAGCACATTACATAGCAAGAGTTTCGTTACACAAGGACACATTAATTTTTTTTTGTTAGGCACGGAGAGATTAGGTGATTTGCCCAGAATCACACGATGTTGAGCATCGCTGCCAAGACTTGAACCTGGTTCCCCAACTTCGACGTCGACCACTCTAGCATTAAGGCTACATCCTCTACAGTGTCCCTATGTCCTTCCAGGCCCACACATATTCAATGTTCAAATTCCCCCTCCTCTATCTCCTATTGCCTCAGCACCGCTATGCCCGGCCTGTGATTATGACAGTTTGGTACTTAAAAGTAATTTAGTGCAAAATTCCTGTAGCACAGGAACAACAAACTAAGAGCGAGCAAGTGACTGCTGGCTCCTGCTGTTCGTGTCCTGCAGCATTTAGTGCTACTTTTTATCACAAACTTAATCCTCAGGCTAATTTTGGATGCAAGGGTTCATTCTGCACTAAGAAAATATAGCTAAATGCTGGATTATACTTCTCAGACAATTATGAGGAATTTAGCAGTAATTGCAAGTAATTACGCTAGAGAGAAATATGCCCGTTATGCCCAACGCTTTCCCTCAGTCTTTCACTTGCCACTGCCACTGTCCCTTGCTTAGCAGTTCACATTACCTTTCCATAAGGTTGTCAGTATGGCCTGCTCCCCTTTTTAGGTCGAGCCTAGGCAGTGCGCTTGTGCTGCTGCAAGACCTGCTTTATCTAATAAAGGACTTTTACTTCCGCCTCCTGCTCCTGACTGGTTCAGTCCAGTGTTGCTTTTATTTGCTGCCTCCCAACTGGTCCAAGCAGGGATACCTCACTTCTAATTTTCCTTACAGGAGCACTGGCCAAGTACTGTTTTCTTTTGCTTGCATTGGTCTTCTGTTCTTTTGCAAGAACTATTTTGGCTTTTGCCCCTATCAAGTTTCACCCATGGCCTCGCTCACTCTATCTCTCCCATAGCGGTCCCTTCTGTTTTTAGAATGGTGGATGGTGGTCTAGGCCAGACATGTGCCTTCACTCGGGGCAGCAGTGGACTGTGATTATATGTGGGTGTCTCTGTGGCTCCTCAGATACGTTTTTATTTTGTGGCATGGGATCACCAGTGTAAAATGTAGCTTACAACACAAGTTTACACCGTGCACAGAGACAAGGGAAGGGACTTTGTTTTAGTGTATGCCTCCACCACAAAAAGGGCAGTGCTAGGGCTCCTGCAGCCTTCGCCAAAACATGTAAATGTTGGTGTAACTTGCATCCAACACCTGCTTTCATTACTGGCTGTATTTCCATATTTCTTCTAAAAAGTGGAATAGAAAAACTGAAATACCCCAAAAATATTTGAGAAGATGATTAACAATCTGTGTTTAACTACTGTTCTTGAGCATTTCTTTGTTGAAAGTGTTTTTTATGTTACTAGGTTCGACCAAATTGTTATTCCGGCTCTCCTAATAGGAAGGGACAAACGGTCCCTAAGGCATGGTGGCAGGCCTAGAGACTCCCAAATTGGGGCAAAATCAGAGTAGTATTTTATGCCCTACCTTCCTTTAATTCTATTCCATACTGAAAGAGCAAATTTTAATACCTTGAGGCATACCTTTTTGTAGAACTTTGTCGCACCAAATTTATACAAAAAGCCGGACCCGCCCCCCTCTTGATCAACCATTTTATTCAAAATCTGCCCTCAGTCAGAATCATCGGGGTTAGTAAGAAGACTTAGAATGTTTTTCAGCTGAAAGAAAAAAGCATACCAAAGAACATCCGGAAGAGCAAGTCCCCCTTTTAACAATCTTCTTTTCAACTTTTTCCATGAGAGCCTAGAGTTTTTCATTGCCCAAATGAAGCTGCCTATTTTCCCCTGAATTTTTCCCAGAATTTTATCGGGAAAGATCACGGGTATCGAATTAAACAAGTATGTTAATTTAGGCAAGATTACCATCTTGACCAAGTTGACACGGCCATATATTGTCAGGGGGAGGTTCTGCCATCTCGAAAAGATGTGATCGATATCCTTGCCTACCTTCTTTATGTTGGTATGTACTATACTATTAAGATCTGATGTTATTATTATGCCGAGATACCTAAACTGGCTACTCCGAACTCCCTCCCGGTTTTCGAGTTATTGATCAAAACGCCAGAGTAGAGGCCAAAATCAGTAATTATCTCCTCAACTCTAGGGAGCACCTCGGCCGGATTGCCGGTGTAAACCAGCAGATTGACAGCGTATAAAGCCAGCTTACAGTTGAAATCCTTGGCTCTAAAAGGTGTAATCGAGTCATCGGTCCGCAATGCCTGTGCCAAAGGCTCGATGTATAGATCAAACAGGAGGGGCGAGATGGGACAGCCCTGCCTGGCTCCCCTCTTTATGCTGAAGCATGGTGTCAAGAAACCATTCAATAGTATCGCAGCAGAGGCACCCTCATAGCACTCTCTCAATGCTTGGATAAAGATTTTACCAAAGCCCATAGTACTCAGTACATCCCACAGGAATCCCCAGTTGACACGGTCGAAGGCCTTCGCAGCGTCATGAGCAGCAACTGCCAAGGGCTGTGACCGTGCCACCGCTAAATCTATACTGTCAATCAATTGCAGGGTCAACTCATGAATATACCTTCCAGGTACAAAGCCTTTCTGGTCAGAATTAATAAGTTGCGGGGCTAGTTTAGCCAATCTCCCTGCCAAAACACTAGTGAAGATTTTATAGTCAGCGTTTAGCAGGGAGATAGGCCTAAAGGAATCTGCCTTAAGGGGGTCCTTTCCTGGTTTTATTATAAGAACAATTATGGACTCCTTCCATGATGACAGGGCCCTGCCCTCTGGGCTATAGACATAGTTAAACAGTTCACATAACCTTGGCACCAAGATATCTTGAAAGACCTTATACACTTCACCAGGAAGAGCGTCCGGCCCCGCCGCTGTGTTATTTTTTATTTTTTTAATATGAGATCCAATTTCTTCCTCCGTAAAGGGGCTATTGAGCATGTCTCGACCTTCGTCTGTCAGACTGGGTAGAGCCTTACTCTCCAGCCACCGTAGGGTGTTCTCAGAACTTGGGGACGGTTCTTCCTCATATAGTTTAGAGAACAGGGAGAGCAAGTGCTCTTCCATATCCTCCTGATGACAGGATAGGGTTCCCTGATCATCAATAATTATCCTATTTATATTGTTCCTCACCCGGTCTGCTCTGATCTTACTGTCCAAAATTGCCCTTAACTCTTTGCCATATTCATAGTTTTCCATTGCATGTGCAGCCCATTGTGCCTTAATTTTCAAATCTAACAGCCCTCTGTATTCTGAGCGAAGAAGTTCCAGCTCCTCTAAAACCTGTGGTAAATTATGTACGTGAGCACTCAATCTTATGTTCTCTAACGAGGAGATTTTGTTTTCTAGAGTTTTAAATTTCATCGCCTCCTCCCTATTGTTTGAGTTTGTCAAACTATGGAGCTGACCTCGAGTATGGGCTTTTCAAGCATCCCAAACAAATTCGGGTAGGGCAGAACCAATATTGTCAGAAAAATAGTTATCTATAGATGTTCTGACCGCAGTGACTATGTCCTGATTATGTAGAACAGCCCTTTTTAAGGTCCACCTAGGTGTTGGTATGTCCCTGGCCCTACCAATCAGGAGCAATAACATAATAGGGGCATGATCAGATATAAAGGTGGGAAGTATTTTTATATCAACCAAGGCCTCTAGACATGGCCTATCTTCAATAATGTAATCCAATCTTGACGCATGGCCGTGTTTTTTACTAAAATAAGTAAAACCAGGTGATGTCCCCCTCTTAACCTTCCATGCATCTATTAGACCTAACTCTTGCATCATATTGACCATGGTACGACGAGATCGCGGAGCAGCAACATGCTGGCTATAGTTAGAGCGATTTTGTCGAGGATCAAGCAGGACATTAAAGTCTCCCCCAATAACCACAGATGAAGTAACCTCCACCAGGTTGGACTGCACTCTAAGTAGACAGGTAGGATCATCTATATTCGGACAATAGTAGGATACAATTGTCTGTTCACTTCCGCTAAAGTCAGCCTGTGCCAAAACCCATCTTCTTGACTTGTCCGTTGATATTGACTTTATAGATTCTCCTGTCCCCTTCTTTATCAAAATTGCAACTCCCCTATTTGCCACCGTCTGCCCAGAGCAGCAAAATGCTCCTATCCATTTGAGTTTTCCAAAAAATCTCATTACTCTCACTGGAACTTAGGTGAGTTTCTTGAAGAAGAATTATTTTGGCCGGGGATTGTTCTAAATACTTCAAGATCAACCTTCGTCTCCAGGGACACCAAAGCCCATTGACGTTCCAGGAGATAAATGGTATCTTGTTACCAATCATTGAGTGTATATTCAACAGGGAGCTCTTGTAAGCTGATGTGACATGAGGACTCAATTTTTTCTTTTTCTCCCCTTACCCCCCACCGTGCCCCCCCTTCCCCCCGCCCCAACTCCTTTGTGACCCCTGGACCCATTTCCACCCCTGGGGAGCCCTCCCTTTCTTCCTGAGCATACGCTCTTAGACGAATACCTCCCCCCCTCCTTGTGTATGGTCCTGTGTAGTGCATACTTAATACAGCAAAAAATTGTGATATGTTAGTGTTGAATACTACCTAACAAAATGGATGAGTAGTGTAGGCTATATTTAGGCTATATTTAAATGTATAACAGCTTATTAGCCCTGCTGTTCCTTAAAAGTAAACAACTACTAAATACCTACATGACTCACCCTTACCGCCCAACTACTTGCATCGCCTCTCCACTTCCCCCCTTGCTGCCTGCCCTAATCTTTTCAATCAAATTATCTGCTTCCTCAATCTGGCGTAAGTTGTACATGTGATTATTCCACATTATGCGGAGCGATGCAGGACATTTCAGCTGGGTACGGGCTCCCAAGGAGTTGAATGTTGCCAATCTCTTGCCCATCTCCCATTGTTTTTTGGCAGTTATGTGAGAGACATCTGAGCGGATTGTAAAAGTAAATGGGCTGGAGAAAGAGGTTGATTTTATAGAACCGGTTTTAAGGGCCAAAGATAGAATCCGTTCTTTGGTGGCATAAGTAAGGAAGTTCACAAAAATTTTCCTGGGGTGCTCCTTCCCTGGGTTCCGCCTATAAGGGTCACAATGGACCCTCTGAATATCGGCTAGTAGATCTAAATCAACATCAGGGGAGTCCTTTAGAACTGTTGTTTTAAGGAGTGCAACAATAAATGCCTTAATGTCGCTTCCTTCAAGATCTTCGGGAACGTTCAAAAAATGTAGATTGTTCTTTCTTGAATGATTTTCCAGCCTCTCAATTTCATCCTTCATCTCCCGATTCTGCTGAACCAATTTATCCATAGCAAATGCAGAAGTACCTAGGGCCTCCTATTAGGAGAGCCGGAATAACAATTTGGTCGGACCTAGTAACATCAGAAGGGGTTTTTCCTTGGGAGGCTCTGAGATCTAAGATTGGGGACTCCTCCAGATTTAAATACATTCAACTCTTTTCCTGGTTTTCCGCTGCGAAGGAGAACATCGGTGGTAACTGGGATATTGAGTTCTCTCTCCAATCCCCCTGCCCTAGGAAGAGAGAAGTCGGACTCTGGAACAGAAAAATGCTGGAGGCAGAGGAAATACAGTCGCCCCCATTATATCATGTCTGGAGCTCTTCTAGGCTCGAGGCTGCCTCAGTTACCCTTTACGATACATCTCTTAAATTTTTGTATAAGTACGTTAGGTCTGTCTCTCTTAAGAAAAATCATTTTTTTGCCATAAACAGGATATATTATATGCCCCAAAAAATTGCTACGTTTGTGAGCCCGTCCCCTCTTTGCCCTAGATGCGGACTAGCTGAGGCAGATGATATCCATGTTTTTTATGACTGTCCTGTATTGGGTCCTTTCTGGGTCACAGTGGAGAAGGCAATGGAGAGTATTTTCAAAGTTAAACTAAGTTTGAACATAGTTAGAGTTTTGTTTGGTCTGGACACTGATCTTATTTGTGGGCTAAGGGGGACACAAGTGGCCTTATTTTTGTGTTTTATCCTAATTGCTCGAAGAGAGATCTGTAAGCTCTGGAAGGATGCTAGCCCCCCTCTCTATGAAAACTGGCTTCGTGCAGCATTGAGAATTGCACGTCTAGAATCTGGTATGGCACATAATGTAAATAGCACGGTTTGGGAACCTTTGATAGAATGGGGAATAGAAATGAGGCTGGTATGAAGCCCAGAAAGGTCCTATGATTACACCATGCCTCGGAATAAAGGGGCAGGCCGGGTTGGCTCCAGGCGAAAGCAAGATCTTCAGCCCTGGACGCCCAGGACGGAATGGGGCTATAAGGGTTATTTGCACTTGCCAATGGGGAAATGAGGACTAAAAAAAAAAGAAAATGTTTTTTGTACCACTTGAACACTAGGGTAAGCACTGACAGAAAAAAGCACACGAGTATTTAAAGCTGTAGGCTTTAAGAGAGAGCACATGTCAAAATCTCCCTTGCGGCTCACTGCATCTCAAACAAGTTACATTGAAAGTAATTGTCGGCAAACAGCATTGCCCAAATTATTAATTTTTTTCAATTACTCATCGTCTTCGGATTTGTCTGTATAGTTAATGTTAAAACAGGTATATATGGAACTGTTAAATGATACACAATAGCAGAAACAAAACTTGAATTTATCAAAGATTTATCTTCAGAAGTCTGCAAGGTGGAGTTTAAACTGCCCAGCCAAGCTCTACTAAAATTACTAATTCTAAAACTGACCTTTGTCTGCTGTGGTGAATGTCTCTCTCTAAATTCCAACATGGCTCCTCTGTTAGGCCAAAAGCAGCCATAAATTCCCACTTCCCCCCTCTACTTGAGATGCACATGTATGTAAATAACACTCGCACAGACTAATGGGAACCCCATGATATGCAGTTTTGCAGACCACCTTCCATGGTACTGATAACGTTAATGCTATGTTTCCATACTTTTTCAGACTGACTATTACCATTGAAAATTGCTGTTAAATGTCAATTGGCTTGCACTATGTTTCCCAAGATCACTTTGCCTTAAGAAGTTTATGCTTATTCAGCATGGGTATCACCAGTCACGTTATCCCTTACGTGCTACTCCTCCGGGAGTAACAGAACATGATGATGGGAAAGAGATGTGTTCATGATTACTGTCTCGAGTCCTTAGGTGAACAACTACTACCTCAGGATCTTCTGTCTGATTTTCAGTCACTACCAATAAAAATATATCAATAATAGATTGTACATATAAATGGTTAATAGCTAATCAAACTTATTCATAATTAAATACTGATACCAATGCTACGATGCAGTATTCAAATCTTGATTCTAAACTAAAACATTTCTGCAATTTTTGTGGTAATTTCGCAATGAAAGTTCAGTGTTCCATTCCTTGTTGCAAAATTTACTCTAATATCAAGGCATCTGTTTTACCAACATTATGTGTAATACATTTGGCTGACAGCCAGCATGGTAAGAAGGGTTTTCCCTTCCACTAACACAGACCCAGTCCTTCCAGTTTTTCCAAAACACAATCCCACTTCACATAATTCCCCTACACTCAAAACTACAAAATTCCTATCCTCATATTCCACCGCACACCATGCCACATAACTCCACAAAACACATCCACTCCACGTTACACATTGCCATGCCACACAATGCCAATTCTACTCCGCACCACATATGTCCACTCCAAGCTATATATAACACATGGGTAAACAATATTGTCATTTACAATGCCAATAGTTCTAACTCTTGGAAATGGGATACCTATTGGCATTGCACAAAATAAATTCAACTCTGCAACATGTCACATAAATCCTCATCATATAATACTACTCCACATCATGCCACACAATATCACTCCAAACCATCTCACATAATTCCACATAAAAAATAATGCAATCTCACACAATTCTACACCAGACAACATAATTAAACTCCACATAATACCATTCAGTGGCACATAATTACACTCCATATATTTACACTCTACTCAATACAACATAAATACACACCACATAAATGCACTATGGGCTACATATCACCAATCAACATAAGTGCACTCTACACCTTGACACAAAATGTCACTAACCATAATGTCACTCAACACCACAAAGTTCCAGACCACACAATTCAACTCCACACATTTCCAATACACACCACCTAATTCCACACCAAACAACATATTTCAACTACACAAAACAACTCCACAACACACCACATACCTCCAATCTACACCACATATTTCCACATCATGCCACAAAAGTTAACAGCACACCACACAATTCAACTCCACACCACTTCACAACACACAATACCAATATGCATAATTAGCTCTATAACACGCAATCTCACTCTACATAATTCCAGTATACTTAAAACCATTTAATTCAATTCATAAGTCTTTATTTCGATTTTTGAATCATAAAAGACATTTACAAAAAAGAATTTAGAATTTAAAAGAATACCCTCCATTAGCAGCTAGTACCGACCACTATACGCCGCGTCAATTGCTGGCAATTCATCAGAAATTAAACAGATAGATTACATACATATAAACAAATATTAATTAAGTCAGGTTAAAATCATAAATATACAATTCATTTCATTATACAGATATTATTTTAAAAAGCATTTCTGTGGTTATAAAATTGTAAAACTATAAGTTCATGATTAAACACATTCTATAATTTCAGGTGACATGAGCCCGTGGAAAAACATTAAAAGGGACCACTAAAATGTCATTGTAGGCTCATTTTACGAGCCCGGATGATCCACATCCAGTGGAGGAACTTAGCCACAGCTATAACCACGGCCTGGGAATTATCAGTTCGGAGGATCCTGGCGGCCTCACACCCTATTTTGAGACCTAATTGAACACAAATGGGTTTTAACCAGGATATCCTAGGAACCTTATATTCAGGGCAGGGGAATAGTATACGCCCAATGCCTTCCCGCTGGGTGGGACAGAAGGGGCAGACAGAGCCTTGTCCCCCGCGCCACCTCGTGGTGAGGGCATTGAGTGGTAGTGTCCCCACCCTGAACTGATGGAATTTCTTCCTGTCCCCCGGGATAGTAATCCAGTCCCAGTAACCCTCGAGGGCTGGAGAGTGTTTAAGTCCTAGGAAATCCGCCGTAAATGATGGTTCAATACAATGGCCAAATCTTTTTACCTCAAGTATGTTCCAGTACAGGTCTCTGAATGTTTTTCTAGGTGGAAAGGAATTCCCTTTTGGGTCATCCCACAATGGGGATAGACCCATGGCCATATATATTGCTTTTACCTCCCTCAACCATAATATTTTGTTACCCCTATCGGCATCTCTAACCTCGAGAAAGGCCCGAGCATACTGGGAGAGTTCTGGGGTGATGTCATAAAGTGTTCCCTCAATCTAGGGAACGACCCTCTGGGCACTGCCGTTAAGGATCGGTCGATCTCTAATTGTTGTGCGTCCTTATTAATCAAAGACTTCCTTTGCTGCAATCTTCAAATTTGGATTTTAATAAATCATGTTTATAAATTTCCAATGTTGTATATCACATCAAAAAGTTATTCTTATGTTAATGCATCCATCGAAAACATTCGAAAAACGTATTCCCTAAGGCATCATCCCAATGCATTTCGTGCCTAACAGGCACTTCGTCAGGGGAATCTGTTGAATAAACAATAAACCACTATGAGGGTCCACAACATTAAGGAAATGTCACAATCTGAGTAATTAATTCAAACTCTCAACGGTATCATTAACTAGTCTCAACACGGTATTGCTTTATGTGAAGGAAGAGTGAAAATCGTAAACTAATGTCCTAAAGACGTGAACTGTTAATAAAAAAATCACCGCGTGTGAACTTCTGGGGTGACCCATAGTCTCCTCCAATAGGCAGCTGATCTATATCTGGCCATATCTTCGAGGCAATGAGATCCCAGGTCGTAGCGGAGCGGAATCAGTGGGGTAGAAACTGGGAGGCCTGTAATATTGCGCAAGAATTTACTTTGCGCACCCGTCAATTTCTTTAGGTTACTAAGTCCCCACAATTACGCCCCGTAGAGGACTGCCGCTCCAACTTTGGCATCATAGATCTTTAAGACCGGGGTAATTGGCCTAGTATGTGACAAATAAAATTCCTTTGTAAGTGCTCCCATCAGTTGTGCATGCTTCGTGACCAGCTGGTTAGTGTGATGTCTCCAATCTAATTTAGATGATAGGGTAATGCCCAAATAGGTGAATACTTGGGTCTGTTCCAGTTGAACCCCGTCCATAACCACCTTCCCTCTAACGTGTTTATTTTTGTGTAAGACCATGAACTTAGTCTTAGTTGTGTTAATAACAAGTCCATGGTCGTTGCAGAAGACTTCAAAAACATCAATGGCCTCCTGGAGGCCCTGCTGTGTTTTTGAAATTAATAACATGTCATTAACGTGTTAATAACGTGTCAACATCAGCAGGGGGATCAGCTTACCATCCAACTTCGGAGCATCAGTTTGTTGCTGTTCATAATAGCTGATCACCCTGTTGATGTATAGTGAGAAAAGTGTAGGGGCTAGTACGCACCCTTGGCGAACTCCCCTTGCGATAGAAAATTTATCAGTTACACTCGCCTGCTGGTTCCAACGGACTCGGGTAAAATTGTCGTCGTGTAGTCTAATTAAGAGGAACAGGATATCCAATGGGATGCCCTGATCTTGTAAGGCTGCCCACAATTTTGCACGTGGCACCAAATCAAATGCTGATTTAAGATCAACAAAGGCTGCAAAGAGCATACCCCCCCTAATAGCACTACACGCCAATATATTAAGACAAATCTAAAAACTGAGTCAACCGTACTGGTATGGCTGCGAAACCCGGCCTGGAGAGGCGATAGGACATCATTGGCCTCTATCCAACCCTGGATACGCTGCAGTAGAAGCCTCGCCACCACCTTTTGTATGCATGCTATGAGGCTAATTGGCCTGTAATTTCCTGGGTCTGAGCACTCCCCCTTCTTAAAAATTGGGATAATCTTGGCACCCTTCCAGGACTCCGGTATAGGTGAGCCCATAGCAATGCGGTTGGCTAACAAGTGGATATAAGAAGCCCAAAGTTCCTTGTCATGCATAAAGAGGTTTGCTGGAACTGAGTCTAAGCCTGGAGCTCTAGCTTTTGGGATGTTGTTCAAAATCTTAATGACATCTGTTCTGGTGAAGGAAAGATGCTTTGTGCCTTGGGTTAGATTAGAATAACCCTCACGCTCATCTCCATCTTTATCAGTAAGCGCAAACTGGGATGCATAGTGAGAAACCCAGGCATTAGGCGAAACATGGTTAGTAGTTTTGCCCCTTTTAATCCTCCTTCCCCATTTGACCATATCCCAAAAGGAGCACATTGATCTTTCTCTGCTGGCACTCAGCAACTCCCTCCAGTATTCTTCATCCCAATCACGTTTTGCCTTATATTGTTTTTTTTTATACATGACTTAGGCGATCTTAATCCTAGCTATATCTTTGGTTTTTACTGCATCTGATAGGGCCTTATACGCAACCCTACAAGACTTGCCGTACCATTGGTCTTCCTTCCTCACTGGCCTACTCTGTTTTTTGGTCACTTTTTTAACAAAAAATCATCTTAACTGATTTAAAAATTTATCATGGATCAGGCCAACATTTGATACGACTTCCTCCTCAGTTGAATTGTTCTGAAGTTCCACAATAGCCTGGACAGTCAATATTTTCTTCGTTCATTGCACAGTTAGCCCTTCTTACTCGTCTATATAATCGTTTGAAAGGGCTTTTTCCACACAGTCATGTTGGCCCTCGCTTTTAGATAATTCAAATAGCCTAAACGATAGGATTAATGGGTCATGATCACTCTCTACCCGTACCACTATCCGCATATCCTCAATGCTAGCCCAATTCTCTTTATTAATGAGGCTGTAATCTATACGGCTATGGGATACACCATTGTTAAAGGTAGAAGCACCCTGTTTATCGGAACCCGTTATGCCATTTGTGGCACGTAAGCCATGCTCTACACATAGGACTTTAAATTGCAGCGCGGCCTCTGACCATCTTTTAATAGGTGGTATTATCAACTGAGGGATGTTCCAGGTATAATCCTCTTTCACCGTGAGGTCTATGTCATAGCTGTCTAGAGGTTCAAAGCAACAATTAAAATCTCCTGCTACAATAATATTACCCTTTGAGCAGTAGCGCTCCAAAAGAGCGTCTAATTGGTCAACTACTTCACTGGATTTACCACTTGGCAGCCCCCTAGAGTAAATGTTAAAAATAAATAAATCCTTATGATCGGGGCATTTAAGTTTAATTAGCAAAATGTCTGGGCTGTTAGTATCCAACTGAGAAGTGGAATACCTGCTATCCTGCTTTACCCATATGAGTAAGCCTCCCTTTGGTCTTCCCCGCAAGCTAGGATTAGCTGGAATATAAAAGTTTAGATATCCTTGCTTAAATTCCGGGGTTACCTGCCATGTTTCCTGAAGAAGAATTATATCCCTGGTATCTAGAAAGGCTAGCCAATCCAGGGATGTTGCTTTACTTCTCAACCCTGCCACATTCCATGAGACCAGAGTGGGTACATGGGGGTGGTTGGTACTGTTAGATTGAACGGGGGAACCAGTGCCCGCCTTACCCTCCTTTGGTGTTATACCCCCACATTTACTAACCTTTACTAACTCATGAATTGGGTCAATTCTATTCTTTGCTAAGCCATCATTCCCAAAGAAGATGGGATCTTCCGATGAGATATTTACCGATACAATATTTACCGGGGGGAAGGTTCTATATCATTTCTAAGAGACCATAATCCCTCGTAGTCTCCCCCTCAGCTAAGGAAAGTCAATCATTACAATCTAAAGAGTTAAAAATCTCAATTCTATTGCTTAGTGGAAGAGTACTACTTAAGGGAACAACCAATGGCAAGCCCTGACCCTTTGTGTGTGTTCCTAATTCGGGACGTGGGAGATAAAAATAGCCCAGTGGAAGGACATTTACAGAGTCGTGATGAATCCTAACCGATCCAGTCTGCCTAAGAATAAGTCTAACCAATTCCGGTGAGCCAAAATTTACAATGACACAGTTCCCCTGCATTCTCTTATTTGAGTGTCCCAACCAAGATACTCTGCGAACCATCTTGAAATTGGCATATAAGTGTTCTCCCAAAACTGTTTTGATACTCAAGAAGTGTAGGGACTTATTTTTCAGTGCTGACCAGTGCTCTACCTCACCTTCTGGAAGCTTGGGGACATTAGCCAAAATAACGGTATAGGGACAGGCCTCCGGGGGTAAATGAAGGATAACTTCCCTTAAGTAATTATTCACATTTGGGAATAATCTCCCACTCGGGCCCTTAGGGGGGACTTAGCTGGGGGATTAGTGGTTAGTGTAACTGGAGGTAGCTCCAGGGCTATAGGGACTTTGGTACTAGTGGTCTTCGAGCTTCCTCGGTCGTTGGATTTTGAACCTATGGAAACAGGAATATTAGCAATTGGTGCTAATATTTTCTGAGGCCCTTTAAAAGGCAGGCGGTCTTTTCTAAGATGATTTTCCATATGTTCCAGCCTGCGTTCTATCATCTCAAGTTTCTTCATTACAGGACGAAGAAGGGCTCCGAATAGCTCCTCCATGTGCCCAATCAACTCGCGCATGGTTCCTTCAGTGGGGCCATTTGGAGAAAGGGACTGTGTATCAGACCTGGGATTGGGCGCTGGAGGAAACATTTGAGGGATAGAATTTTCTAGATTTTCACCTAACCCAGTTGCAGAATTTTTATATTTTGCTACCTTTGCTTGTTGGCGGCTGCCTTTCGGGGGGCCATGGGCTTTTCTCTTCACTGGTTGATCTTTCTTTCTAGCCCCAGGAGGTAGTCGTGACTGCCTAGTACATGTAATGAGGGGAGGGTGAAGGGCTAAGTGTAGGTGAGCCATCTGAATTTGAAATGTGCAAAATTGGAACACTGTCATCCAATGAGGGCAGTGCCAGCACCTGTGGGGAATCGGGGTTAGGACAAGTATTGTTAGAGGTATCTGAGGCCATGGCTAAATCAGGGTTAAAGTTTGAACATTGTAGCGGCTCTAACGAGAGCTTCCTCTCAACTATTACTATCTCCTTATTAATTTCCACTTCAGCCCGTTTAAGAAAAGCGTCCATTGTTCCAGCACCACCACCACCCCTTCGATTGGTTTTGCTCATTATTGGTGTGAAGAAAGGAGAAAGAAAAAAAAACCTTCCAAATCCAAATTATTGTACCCCCCCTACCACAATGTAGTGCAGACAAGTGGGACTCTTAAGTAAGCACAAAATCCCGTTGTGGCATAGATGTCACGAAATTAGGGGGGTGGCCCGTCCCGTCCTCCTCCGTCACCGGACGGCCACAGACGCCCTGCCCTCTGCCCGGGCTCAGCCTGGCACGTCCCGCGCACGTTCCCGTAATGCGGGGGCTGTGCGTAATTTTTTAGCACCGCCAGGCGCGGGAAGTCCGGTGGGCGGCTCCCGCCGCTAGGGGTGATGATGATTTTAGTCCCTCGGCGGCCGCAGTAATGGTGGCGGCTGCGGCGGCAGGAAGGCTACGGCGGTAGTCACAGGGAGACCAAATCGTCAGCCCGCAGGTAGGTGAAATCCAAAAGTAATGCCCCAAAAGATTACAGCACCCGCTCCACCGGGGCTGTGCGTGATTTTTGAGCGCCGCCGGGCGCGGGAAGTCTGGTGGGCGGCTCCCGCCGCTAGGGGTGATGGTGATTGTAGTCCCTTGGCGGCCACAGTAATGGTGGCGGCTGCGGCGGCAGGAAGGCTACGGCGGTAGTCACAGGGAGACCAAATCGTCAGCCCGCAGGTAGGTGAAATCCAAAAGTAATGCCCCAAAAGATTACTATCCACATAATTCCACAGCACACCGTACAACATATTTTCACTAAACAATTTCACACCACGAATTTCATAACAATCAATTCCAATACAACCCATCTCTCCTCACACTTCCACCAACCCTATCATCTCTCCCCACACAACCCCTGCCCCCTTCTCTCCCTCACACTGCCACTACCCCCTCTTATCTTGTAATCCCACTGTCCCCTCTCATCCCTCCTTCACACTCTCTATCTCTTCTCTAAACTGCCTACTCACACATCCTACCTCCCTGTACCTCCTTGCATTGTGCACTGTTCCACCTCTTGTCTCCCTCCACCCCTAGGTGCCTCTACCACTTGTCCCTGTCTGTCTGAGTCTTTCACCCCTCTCTTGCACTCTTTGCCTCTCTCATATGGATAAATTCAGGTCTTCAAGCACAGTTTCTTTCCCATGCCTTTTAAATGTTTCCGTTTCTCAAACCCACGCTCTCCTCCTCTTCTTCGGGTGTCTTCTGCATACAAAGGTGCTCCCTCTTCATGCATCTGCCGCCTGCTCTCCCCTTCTTTCTCTCTTTCTCACACACTTTCTGCTTCTCTTTATGAAGTTCATTCACCACTCATTGCACAAGCTACCTATCCACCTCTATCTTCCTTTCTATCTATTGTCTGCAGCTCTTACTCCTATCTATTCCCCAAACCACATATTGATTGAAAAAGCTTTATTCGAGTTATAAACTCATAAAAGCACAAACATACATTTTAAAATCATACATTTTCAAATACATTGCAATTAAAATCCATTTTCATACATAAAAAAAATACATTTTATGCAGTTGTGCAAGCTTTAACAAGAAGAATAATTTAAAATTACTATAAAATTTCAATTCATATTGAGTGATAAAGCCCTCCGCCTAATGGACCATGCCCACCCCAAGTACTTTGCTGTTCCCAGCACAATCGGCATGTCAGTGGAGGTACAAATAATTCTCAACCCCTCAACACCACTTGATACTCCAAGGTTTCTACAGACTGGGGCCAACCATACTCTCCTTGGATTTGCATAGGCCTCACACAAAAATAAAAAGTGAGCTATGCTTTCGTTGGGGGCACCACACACCGGGCAGCATGAGGTGTTAGCACTCCTCCACCTACCCGTCAATGACCTCAGGGGGAGAGAACCTGACCTTAGCTGGAAAAATAACTTCCTGTCTATCCGGACAGTAATACTGTCCCAATACATTTCTAGTACAGGTCTCGGCTTTATTTCCAGGAATCTACCCCCCATTGTTTCTGATTGTGTACTCCTCCAGAGCCTTTCTTCTACATGATCCCAATAAATGGCCTTGATGATGTTTTTACTTGGGAATACTTCCCCAGAGGGATTTTCCCAAAGGTTAGAGAGACCAAGCTCGCCAAGAACAACCCTGAGCGTCTTTAACCATGGTATTTTATAAAACGTATCTGATTTGATTAAGGCTACAAACCCATCAGCATAGTGTCGGATCTCTGGGGTCGTCCAAAGCCGTCTCCAATAAAGGATAGGCCTTAATCGAGCACGGTCACTAACCGATCTCCTCCCTAGGTCAAGGCCAAGCAGGATTAATGGCGCACTCTGGGGGAGACCCGTAATTCCTCTCAGAAACCTATTCTCTGATATTTGTAGAGTAGGAAGCCTCTCAAAACCCCATACTTCTGCCCCATATAGGGCCGCCCCTAAAGCTTTGGCATCATAAACCATGAGGACCGGTCTTATAGGCCTAGTTTTTGATTTAGCTTGCTCTACCCGAAGCGCCCCGGCAATCTGCTGGTGTCTAAGTACCGCCTTTTCTATATGGCGTGACCAACCTAGCTTGCTCGATATCTCTACCCCAAGATAAGTAAAAACATTTACTACCTCGAGCTCAATGTTATTCAGAGATACCCTTGGTTGGGGTCGGCGCCTTTGGGAGAAAACCATCAGCTTTGTTTTGCCAGCATTGACTTCAAGGCCATACTCCCTACAAAAAGTGTCAAATATATTTAGGGCACGCTGGAGTCCAGCTGGGGTTTTGGACACAATTAGGGTGTCGTCAGCGAACATCGGGATCGGAACCCTGATGCCCGCTAGCGAAGGTGCGTCCACGCTAGTGTCCAACATCCTATCCACAATACCATTAATGAATAAGGAGAATAGCAGGGGTGCCATTGCACATCCCTGCCGTACACCCCGCTCGACGGGAAAATTAGCAGTAGATTCCCCGTTCCTCCCCCATTGGACTTTAGCAAAGTTACACTCATGAAGTCGCATTATTAAGGTGAGCAACTCGGGTGGGACCCCTATCCCTTTCAGAACTGCCCAAAGCTTACTCCTTGGGACCAGGTCGAAGGCAGCTCTCAAGTCAACAAACGCGACATATAGGCTGCCTTCGCCAAGGAGTACCGTCCCCCACCGCAACATGGTAAATCGAAATATTTGATCTACCATGCTGGTAGCCCGCCTAAAGCCTGCCTGGTAGGGGGAAAGGGCATTGTTCTCTTCTACCCAGTCCATAAGTTTATTAGTCACCATCTTCCCCACTACTTTTTGGACAGTGGCAATCAAACTTATCGGCCTATAATTCGCCGGGGATGACCGATCACCTTTCTTGTAGATCGGTATGATTATTGCCCCCTTCCATATTTCTGGGATTACAGCCCCTTTAGCTAATGCGTTTCCCAGTAAGGTCACATACCTAGCCCACCATGCCTTGTCATTCTTAAATATGTCAGAGGGTTTCCCGTCCAGACCCGGTGCCTTTTCCCCTTGTAAAGATGAGATTACCAATTCTACTTCTTTGTTTGAAAACAAGTTTTCCTTGCAAAATACAACTGGAATTGGTTCTTTGGCCACAATCTCCCTATTCTCTGCATATTGGGGTTTAAAATACTCCACCCATGATGCCTCATTAACGTTATTGTCTGGGTTGCTAGGGGTGCCACCTCGGCCCCACTTCACGATTTTCCAGAAAAGTCTGGAATCCCTAGCCCCGGAGACTTCCAACAACTCATCCCAATATTCTTCATCCCACTTTTTCTTGGCCTGGCAAATACTAACATTATAGTGTTTCCTGGCTACGCTGATCAAAACCTTGTCCCTACTTCTGATTGCCCTACCCAGTTCCAATCTAGCTAGCCTACACTGCTTATTAAACCAGCTAGCCATCTTAAGTGGGGTTTTTCTATTTGGATTATTCAATCTCATAAAGTGTGGTTTTAAAAGGGAAAAGAACTTATCGTGTATTGAAGTGGACCCAGGTATTACAGGATTTGCTATCTCCATGGCTGCAATTGCATTGTCCACCTCCGAATTTATATAGTCCATGGACGCTACATTTGCCAGCACATTTGGCCATTTAACTCTACGCATATCATTGGCCATAACAAGTGCCACTTCACTGCTTGACTCTTGGTTGTCTGGTGTAGCCGTCCACCAAGTGTGAGTGACACAAAGGGGATTATGATCGCTTTCTAATCTACCCTTTATTTCCATATCGCCTATCCCATACCATAAGTTAAGACTACAAATGACATAGTCTATTCTGCTTTTACTATGACCATTGTCAAATGTATAATTTCCTCCCTGGTCGCTCTTTGTCCTTCCATTAAGGGCCCTCAACCCATATTCCAAACATAGCGCATTTAATAGCAATATGTCTTTTGTCCACCGTTTGACTGGTGCAAGATTTAGGATCGGGACATCCCATTGGGCGTCTTCCTCTTGCCCTATCGGATTTTCCGTATTTTCCAACGGTTCGAAGGTCCTATTGAGATCACCAGCCACAACCACTCTATTTCCCAGGGACTGTGATTCGAGGAAGGTGGATAGAGCCTCTAGGGTGGGGGAATTCCCAGTATTAGTACCCCTAGCATAAATGTTATATATGTCAATCACACCCCCCTTATCTGTTTACATTCTTAACAATTGTATATCCTTGCAACCCAGGTCGAGCACTTTTATTTTAACTTGTAGACTTTGCTTGATCCACACTGTTAAGCCTCCCATGGGTCTACCCCTAGGGCCTCAACTCGCTGGGATACAAAAATTTAAATAGCCTGGGAGGAAGATCGGGTCGCAAGCCCATGTCTCCTGAAATAGACACATATCAAAGCCGTTGACAAAGTCTATCCAGTTTTGTGACAGTAATCTAGTACCTAGCCCCGCGATATTCCATGAAAACAGCCTCCCCGGGCTAGTGCCATTACAAGTCCCTACATCGATGTCTAACATAGACGGTAGGTTGGCCAGACTCTCACAATTACCTTCATCATCTATAACAATATCCACACAGTTAACATCAGTTCCCTGGATAATGCCAGTATTTAATATGGGTCTTATTTCACCCACCAAAATTCCCATGCACACCCCACTGTCTGCCCTCCCATTCTCATTCTTCCCATTAATAATCTCTTCTTTTGGACTTGACATTACATCCCTAATTGATGCCACAGATTTCTCGGGTGTGTCCTCCCTACCCGTGTTATCCCCAATTTCATTGGAAACAGCCAATTTCCGTCTCCATCCCCACCTCAAGTTTTCCTGCCCATCATGAGAGTTGTAAACTTGATCATAACAGACATTTGGTCGTGGAAAAGGAACATTGAAAGAGATAGTCTCTGCCTGTGGAGGGAAGCTGAATCTCCCTAGCTCGTTATTACCTCCAAGATTGACGCCAATTGGTCTCGGATAGAAAAAGGTGAGATCCACCATACCAATCCCACCACTGCTAGTGCTCCAGCCTGGCCTCGTGATCAGTCCTACCACCCTTGGATCTTGGAAGTTAATTATAATACATTCACCCCCCAGGTTTTTCGGAGTACATCCTATCCAATTAACCCATCTTACCCCGATAATCAAACCATCCACTTCCCCGGGCAATGGTCTATTAACCCTTAGCCAGTATATGACCTTGTTTTTGAACATCTGGTAGGTTTCTCTTTTCCCTACCAATAGAGGTGGGACATTGGTAAGAATAGCCACATAGGGATAGGAATCCGGAGTAAGATTTATTGGGGGTATCCTGGTTGGAGGTTTTGTCACACAAGGTGTTGGTCGGCTTTGTTCTGGGACAACAAGGCATGGTAGGGAAGCATTCTTTAATGCCAAGGAAGCTTTATTTTTCCCAGAAATATCGTTACCACTACTTACAGAACCATCCCTATTTTGAACTTGTGGAACATAGGACTTATTTGTTCCAACACTATTTTTGCAGGAATTTCTGTCGTTACTGACCAAAGGACCCTGGAAAGTTATCAGGGTACTTGGTAGAGGTTGGGTAACATTGCTAACAGGGGTGACATTTTTTCGACATTCCTTACTACCTTTGGCCACCATACCATGGGGCTTGGTTTTCCCGCAATTGCTTTTGGTTGGAATAGTTGGCAATTCGGTAATAGTCTTCCTACTTTGTCCATTCCCTCGGTGGTCAGTTGTAATACTTACAATACTAACAACAGGAGGATGTAATTCTACCAAGGGGGCAGCTATATCTCGCTCAACTATTTGCTGTTGATTCCTGTTCTCGCCTGTTTTAAGACAGGACTTGATTAAGGATTTAGTTGAGAAGAAATTATCTAGACTAGACTGCTCTAGATGGTCCAGCTGGTCAGCTAGTTTTTTTAGTCTGTCTTCAAAGGGGTTCAAGAGGGACCGTATTAATTTTTCCAACTCCAAGAAAAATTGCGGCTTAGGTGGTGGTGTCCCAGGGGATGCTATAACTATGGGATCTGAGCCTGGTGGTAATAATTTCCCAGAGGATGCTATTATTATGGGATCTAAGCCTGGCTGAACAGCTTTTCCCTCACCCATTGTTGGCCCAATAAAGTTATTCCCAGTAGTATCACGAGGTCGTGTACATGTTCCTAATTTCCTATATTTTCTTGGAGGTTTTGGAACATGACATTTCTTTGTAACTACACTCCTTTTCCTTTTGGAACAGGATTTGGTCTTTGCAGCATGTGTTAAAACATTAGATTGTGGTGTAAACTGTTGCCCAGTAGATGGGATGGCAGAAACACTGGGAGGGGTTACAAGCAAAGTAGAGGTTACTAGTCCCAAAGGAAATGTAGCCGATGGCTCAATCGTTGGGGGAGAGAGGTGTGGAACTTCCTGTGCAACAGGCAACATAATGGATGATAACGGAGTGACCAATGATGGAAAGCTTTGGCTTGTACGTTTATCAGCAGGGGTTTTTAAAAGCTCAATGGACAGCCTGCGTCCCGCACGTCTTTCTGTCAAGGCGATTTCCCTATCAATATCCTGTGGCAGCCGTTTAAAATAGGTGTCTAAGGGGGCCCATAACAGCAGCCCCTGACTCATTCAAAGAGGGCAGCAAGGTAGAAGTGTTAGTGGGACAAGCCATAAGAGTAACCCTTTTTCCACCTCAATAAATTAAAAACAGGTTAGATCACCAACACTCCCACAAATGACAAAAATAAGATACCAGTTCAGTAAATATCAATGGGGTGGCCCAGCCCGGCCTCCTTCGGCCCCGGACGGCCACAGACGGTCCCGCCCTTGTCCCGGGCTTCTCCCGGCACGCTCCCGCGGAGCGGGGGAGTGGTCAGCTTCTAAACTCTATAGCTGCTGGCTGATTGGATGAAGGACAGGGGGGTGTGGCCAGCGGGGAGAGCAGCCCAGGTGTGTTGAATGGGCGCGCAGGGGCTCCTGGACACTGGAGTCCCTGCCTGCGTGCTCGCAGCCCCGCCGACGCTCTCACCTGCCCACGCCTCCTCTGTAGCGCTCACACACTGCCAGCCGCCTCTAGCACACAAGGCGCTGCGGGACCCGCGAAGCGGGTCCGGCGAGGTTCTAAACACTGTCAGCTGCGGCGACGGCCTCAAATGCAGGGATTCCTCCGAGGTAGGGACTGGAGTCCAAGGGACAGCTCTGCTCAAAAGAAGAAGGGTTCCGAGGATCAGATGGAGGAGGCGACTTTTCAAACCATCAGGCGGGGGGCGTGGCCAGCGGGGAGAGCAGCCCAGGTGTGTTGAATGGGCGCGCAGGGGCTCCTGGACACTGGAGTCCCTGCCTGCGTGCTCGCAGCCCCGCCGACGCTCTCACCTGCCCACGCCTCCTCTGTAGCGCTCACACACTGCCAGCCGCCTCTAGCACACAAGGCGCTGCGGGACCCGCGAAGCGGGTCCGGCGAGGTTCTAAACACTGTCAGCTGCGGCGACGGCCTCAAATGCAGGGATTCCTCCGAGGTAGGGACTGGAGTCCAAGGGACAGCTCTGCTCAAAAGAAGAAGGGTTCCCAAACCACATAATTACACTACACAAATACACTACACCCACCCTATTCCAGGCACCACAGGCCCAATCCTAACCACATAATTCCACGCTACACCTCATATCCACTCCAAACCAAAACACATAGGTAAAAAACATTGTAATTTAGAACGCTAATAGCTCCAACTCTCACAAATGCAAGATCGATTGCATTGCAAATGCTTTTTGCCAGTACAGCCATTGACTACACGGCCAATCCCTCACCGTTCTCTCATTCAACCGACAGGATCTCCCGCATTATGATTTTCATCTACAAGACATCCCCCAGCACGAAATCTTACCCTGGCAGGACGTGGGTGAAGTTGAGAAGCTTTGCCCACCTTTTCCAACGACGAAGTGCCTGACTTTAAAGAAAAAGCTATACCTTATTCCACCCCTAAGAATCAATCTAGACAAGAAGATGCCACTGAAATCGTGGCAAGATTGATTTCTGCCTGAAAACTACACTAATGCAATTTTCCCTCTGTAAATAACACCACTGCGTGGGCTTCTTACCGTGAAAACAGATTTGATTGACTGGAGGGTGAAGTCACCCTTCTGCAAAGGTCGCCAGGCAGCCTGGGAGGCACTTAAATCAATGATGATCCCTGAGCGTTTGGACAGATTTAATATTCGCACATTAAAAATAAAAAATAAAAAGGTCATCAAAGGCCTAGAACGGCAAATAACTTTATGAAAAATTATGCAATTAAACACACAGCTCCTCCTGCGTTGATAGAATACTCATGTAGATTAAGAACAGTAATTAATTGATGCTTTCAGGGGCAGGATATTGGCACAAGTCAAGTCCAGGTGATTGCACTCTCCCTAAGACTCGTTCATTACTCTTTCCTCTCCCTCTCTTTGGGGGAGATTACAGTTCCTCTTATAAAAAAGTGTCAATGGAAAAGCATATGATAGTTATCTTGCAATTGGGAGCATAAACATTAACATCATTCAAAGTCAGACAGAATAATATCTTGGACGGAGGAGCGAGCTAAGGTGAGAGACCCTGCTAATGTAATCTATTTCCCTGATTAAAGCAGTGATAAGGCTTTGGAAATACAAGGAACAAATAGCACGGAACTGACCAATAACGAGGGGATGCCCTGGAGCGGTTACTTCGCATTAATTCCACTTACACATTGGGGGCTCTCATTCTCTGAGTCGTTCTAGTCCTTTTTACCAAACAGACAAATTATGTATTTTGAGGTGGAAGAGACAGATGTCAGCCTACAGGTTTCAGTTGACTCTGCTTGTAAAAGGCACTATAACTTCTCTTCGCTTGCAGGAGGACAGGCATTTTGTTTTAATTTATGAAACAAACAAAATTCGTGCAGATATATTGTATTGGTGTGCAATAGCAAGCTTTAAAGAACTGAGCTTAGTCTCACGCTTTTTTAAAGTTTACACAGCAAAATAAAGTCATCAGTGAGAGCTACAGAGGCAGGTTTGAAAAGAGAGTATTTAAACTAAATATAAAGGGCTTGGTTCACAAAGGCATTTTCTCAGTATTTGTACAGAGGCATAGATGGCAATAGTGTGAGCGGTGTGGTGGCACCAGGGAGAGGTGAATAAATAAAACATGAGATAGCAACGGGTCAGGACAGAAATAGAACTATCTACAGAAACTGTATAGTCTCAACTGGGTGCAATCACGAAATCCACAGAGAGTAATTCGTGGTGAACAAATTGTGTTCCCATCAGATACCCTTCCTGTACCGCCCTACATCATTTGGGATCCTTCACCCGAAGGAAGTGGTGAACAACCACTGTGGATTAGGTAGATTGTGGCCTAACCTGGTCAAGGACTACACAAATGTGATGGTAAAGATGATGGTATCAGGGGGTAATCTGACTAGCAGTGCAAGAAATAAAGTGATAGTACTGTGTGCAAAAGTAGTATGTTAAGATTGGGTTGTGGAAATGGAAAAACAATTTTAATCAGGTCCTATCCATACCCAAGAATAAAAACAGTGCAAAGTAGTGTTTAACAAATAACTACTTAGATGGATTGTAGGTCGACATGTTTCTGCAGATGATGTGGGGTCAAAGGATCCCCTCCTGCTTCATCAGGACCTTAGTATAATGCTACTGCTGGTGTATACAAGAATTGATGAAAAAATAATAAGCAAAGCTCATATCACCTGGAAACCGACCCATGCAGGTAATTCAGATGGTCGCACAATAACAGTGGACAAACAAACACAGAGAAAGAACACAGTTAGTGGGGATAGTCTATGGAAAACACACTTTTTGTGATAAATTACATTTGCCAGTGATATTACTGGTCAGCGGTTTCTTGCAAATAAACCTAGCCAATGTTGGTAAACATGTTTACATCGAGAATCACGGATATCAATATATCCACTCACCCAATTTGTGGGGAATTCACTCTCCACCTCACCTGGCTACAGCTCAGGTAAAAATGGAGCACCGCTCTGTGGGAAGAGAAGAAGAAAGAACTGATAGAGGAAGAACTGACCAACTATATTAGTCACATAATGTTGCATGTATCGAGTGTTTTTTTCAATTAAATATAAGATTACTTCATTACAAACCTTTGACCAATTTGAGGTTTTGGTCAAATGTATGTTCGAAGCCATGTTTATATCAGTGATCACTCATGGCTTGTTGCGATAGTCATGCACACAGGCCAACCGATACTTCATACCCAGCGTATATTACGTGCTGGTTCCTTAATGTAAAATCGCCTGTGCTAGTAAGAAACAAGCCTCATGTCTATTTCAGAGCAGTCACATAGTGCCGCCGAGGGTGCCGGTTTGATTGTAAAACAGTCTATCGTGAATGTCATTTTAGGTTTAAGTATCGCACACCAGGACACCGAATTAAAAGCGGACAGTTTAGCAAGCATGTCGTTCTGATTTATGTATCGCGCTCTGCATACGGCTTTAAGCTCAAAGCTATCTCTCAAAGGAAAACCTCCAAACACGTTCACCCCCGGTCCGCTTACCTGTCCGTCGGTACTACAGGCATCCGTCTTGGCTGTCTAGTGGGAGGTACCTAGACGGACAGGAAGCGGCCATTAGAACGTTCTGGGGTACGTGCTGCCACATCACGTGATCGTGAGAAAAACGTCAAGGCGTTTTTAGGCTGACGGGAAATGTAGTCTCTAAGAAATTTTTTCATTTACCAAAAATAAATGCGTCCATGATTGAAATGTTTTCATATTTTGTTCGTTGCAATTGATGGATGAACTATTAGGATAGTGGTAAATAGTAACCATTCCCTATATGAAAGGAACTAAATTGTATGGTTTGGGAAGTTCAACGCAAACAAACTGAGAACTCTATTGTTGTTCCGATCGCGCTAAAGAGATACAAATAGATTTAGCGCTGTTGGGATTGGGGAAATATTTGTTTGCATATCGGGTCTACTTGTGTGGAATGAGCCTAGACTGACTAAGTATCATAAAAAATAGGCTCAAAATTCCCTAAATGCAAAGCCCATTAATGATATTGTGAACCAAGTTCATCGCAGTGTCCCTTCGATAGAGGGAGGTAAATTTCAGTAGATAGATTGTAGAAAATCGGGTCATTTGTGATTATGTGGGCAGATCGTTTATGGGTCATGAACATTTCTGGAGAATTAATCTAGACAACAAATACATGTCAAAAAGATCAAGGCAAAACTCGTACTCCAAATGGAATTATACTGGCCTTTTACCCTCATAAACAGAAGATCATAGGTCGGGCTACAAGCGCCTCGTGTTGAGACGGGATTACAGGGACATCCACGGGATATCTTCATTCAATCCCGTTTTGTCCGTCTGCAGTTTGTACACCCATCTTTGTTCTCGTCTAAGGAGGAATGTACAGATATCTGAGATATGTTTAGGGATCACAGGTTGTTCCAATACAGTCCAGCGCAGATCAGTTGGTAAATGGTGGACTGCTAGAAAGTGATTGGTAAGTCTAGTTGCTTGTTTATTGCAACGTATCGAGCTCTTGTGTTCCGATATTCTTATCTTTACTTTTCTGGTGGTCATACCTACATATCTCTTCTCGCACTCGCATGGGCAACTGATTAAATATATTAGGTTCGTACTGTTGCAATTTGTGAACCTGCGTTGTTCCCATGCTCGTCCAGTACCAATGTCAATTGTAGTAGACCTTGATGTTTGGGGACATGCCGCGCATTGCCCACAAGGATGGTGGCCAGTGACTGCAGGCATATCCCATAAGGTACCTACTGCTCTGGGGATTTCTACTCTTGGTCTTGTGTGGACTAACTTGTCCTTTAAATGTTGTCCCCTTTTAAAAGCAAAAAGGGGGGGAAGTAGTCTGTCTTTGCCTGTATTGACAATGCCCCAATGCTTCTTGACGATTTTGGTAATTTGATTTGAGAGCATGCCGAATGTTGTAACGCATGTCATGCGTTCCGTCTTCTTTTTGGGAGGCAAAATTTCTAATAGGCTAGCTCTGTTGTTATTAGCTGCTCGTTTTTTGGACTGATGGATCAATTGTCTGGGATAGTCTCTGTTTGACAGGTCTTGTGCTAAGCCTTTAGCATGTACCTCAAATGAGGAACGGGAAGTGCAGTTTCTTTGTATGCGTAAGAACTGCCCATAAGGCAAATTATCGCGCAAGGACTTTGGATGGCAGCTGTGATAATTAAGCAATGAATTACGTGCCATCGGTTTTCGATAAAGTTCTGAGATCAAACCATTAAACTAAATATAAAGGGCTTGGTTCACAAAGGCATTTTCTCAGTATTTGTACAGAGGCATAGATAGCAATAGTGTGAGCGGTGTAGTGGCACCAGGGAGAGGTGGCCTGTAAGGCCAACTGATATCTGAATACAGCTATATTTTACCAACCACCCACCTGGCATCTGGCCAATCCCCCTTGGTTACCCCAGGTACCATGGCACCCTTGCGCATTGTGCCACTGTATGTGTAGTGGTTGTCCTGTATTACTCCTTCGCGCACTCATAAATGCAGTTCACAAAGAGATGGGTGTGGATCCACATCTACACTGTCCTACGTCTCAAGTGGGTAGAACTGTGCACATGTAATTTAATATTTTAGTGTATCTGTAAGAGTGACAAGGGTGAGGGGAAAGAAAATGGGCAAAGTTGACTGCACAGAACAGTCTAACATTTGTTATTTAGAATTGGATTTGTCTCCACCTCTCCCTGGTGCCACTACACTGCCCACACTATTGCTATCTATGCCTCTGTACAAATACTGGGAAAATGCCTTTGTGAACCAAGCCCTTTATATTTAGTTTAAAGACTCTCTTTTCAAACCTTCCTCTGTAGCTCTCACTGATGACTTTATTTTGCTGTGTAAACTTTAAAAAAGCGTGAGACTAAACTCAGTTCTTTAAAGCTTGCTATTGCACACCAATAAAATATATGAGCAAGTTAGGCTGCTCCTCTTATCCCCAGCTCTTCGGTCGCCGAATCCCGGGCTCCGGTCCACCACGGCTGTGTGCCGATTGTGTGGAGAGCCATTGGGAGGCAGGCGGACCAACCAGTGTGATCCCTGTCAGCTGGAGGGCGGAGCCAGGAGCCCGCGCTGCCTGCTACATTAACTGTGGTTCTGACGGCCGCGCAGCATACCACGATTGAAGCTGCCACCGCTGTACCTGCTGTTCTGAGCTCGTATTCTGCTTTTAAAACTATTGTTACCAGGCTGCTTTGCGAATTTTGCACATAACAGATCGGAGGACAACAGCGAGTTAGGCGGCTCCTCATTTCCTTCACCCCCCAGTTGTTGTTGTGTTTTTATAGTAACGCCACCCGATTTTAACAGCTGCTCAGCGCTCTTGCACATTGCACGTTACCCTGAGGAGAACAGCGAGTTAGGCTGCTCCTCTTATCCCCAGCTCTTCGGTTGCCGAATGCCGGGCTCCGGTCCACCACGGCTGTGTGCCGATTGTGTGGAGAGCCATTGGGAGGCAGGCAGACCAACCAGTGTGATCCCTGTCAGTCGGAGGGCGGAGCCAGGAGCCCGCGCTTCCTGCTACCCCTCCACTTAAAGCAATGTGTTGGCCGAGGCGCAGCGGACGGGCGCAGCGGGCGCGCCAATGGCGCGCCGAAGATACGCCTAAGGTAAGCCCGTCTGCGCCCGTCCGCGACCGTCCGGGACTAGGGGCCATACCCCCTGCTGGTGTCGCTCAAAACTTGCCCACCCATATTCGTTATTCTCGCAGCGAGCTCCTATCTTTTGCTGACAAAGGGGGTTATAACGAGGGGCCCTGCATTCAGATCGGCCCTGGCATGGCTCATGGACCCATTTCATGCCGCTCTTGTAAATGGTCTAGTATGGGGCAACTCCAACCCGGCTATCAGTCCATGTATAACGACACCAATCTCCTTTGCCTATATCTCATTGCAAGATCCCTACCCAGGCATTCTCTGGATATTTGGGACCTACTTAATTCGAAAAATTCTGACCTGGTCTTTATTACCGAGACCTGGCTATCTGACAACAATGCTCCTGACATAGCAAATGCGGTCCCCATGAACTACAAAATAAATAGACAGGATAGACCTGGAAGTTGGGGAGGTGGGGTCGCTGTTGTTTTCAGAGATCACCTGACCTGCCTTTCGGAGCCGGTAACAGTTTATGACGAACATCAAACCCTATCTTTCCAAGTACTCCTCGAAGGCCATACCATTCTAGCTGGAGCGGTAATTTATAACCCTCCAGGACAACAAGTTAATATAGGTGCTAAACTGCTTACTCAACTTCTACTTCACTGTCTAAAACACAAAAATTATTTAATAGTTGGGGACTTTAACAGTCATTATGAGAAAAAGGAAACCCCAGTGGTGACCCAATTGGAGTACGACATGGAGATTCTCAATCTCAAACAAAGGGTAATGGGCCCTACTCATATAGCGGGCCATACACTGGACCTATTGTTTACCAACATTGATACCACTACTGTTCTGGAGGTCTTACCATTACATTGGTCAGATTACTTTCTCATAACCTTTATGTTAAGTAATAATATTCCACATTTGTAAAGCGCACAATCACCCGTAAGGGTCTCTAGGTGCTGGGGGCCATCGGTAAGATTAAGCAAGCTATTGCCCAGAGTCACATGGTGCTGGGCTAATCTGCCGCCGGTGCCGGGGATCGAACCGTGATCCCCAGATTCCGGAGTCAGTCGCCCTAGCCGCGGCGCCACACCTCTTCCGCTACCAACCAAATCACCAAAACCTAGGGCAGCTCACTTGATCTCAAAGCAAGCTTGGAGATTAATTACTGAGGCAAGCTTTGATATGCACTTCCAAGAGGTTAACATCGAGCTCCGTGATGACTCATCGGTATGCTCAGACGCAGCATCACTAGATTCTGGAATACACCAAACATTAAACAAACTAGCCCCCATGAGGAAATCCAGTACACGACTACACTCGGAAAAATGGTACACCCCCCCAATTAAAAAATCTTAAAAGAGAATGCCAAAAACTTGAGCATCTTTGGAGACAGTCCAAGGATAGTGCAGCTAAGCTAAGTTACGTGCTCAAGCGGAAACTTCACAACCATACCGTAAAAAATGCGAAAAGGAACCACTTCTCACAACCCATTTATGACAACTGTAACTCAGCTAAGGAGCTTTTTAAAATAGTGAAGGAGCTCAGTAAACCCGCCAGCACCTCCCAAACACTTGTTCCCTCGGTAGAGGCGTGCAAACGAATAAATACCTTCTTCTTTGAAAAAATAGGGAACATTGTACTCGACCTTCACTCCCCAACACCTCCAAAGTAACATTGGAAAGCTCCCTGACACAGTGACCATATCTAAAATTGCACCTGACCCCCCAGACTCACAACCTACACCAACCTTAGACAGTTGAGTCATTTACAACGGATGAGGTCCTGAAAACCATGTGCACAGTTAAATCCGGCTCTGCACTGGATTCATGTCCCCATTTTATAATTTCAAAAATTGCTCCTACACTTTGTCCCCTGATTACACAACTATTTAATAAATCCCTAAAAACTGCAACCTTTCCGGACATTCGGAAACACGCGTCAGTGGTACCCCTCCTAAAGAAGGCTGGATCGGACATCTCAAACCCAGAAAACTATCGACTCATCTCCCACCTCCCCTACCTTTCCAAAGTCCTAGAGAAGCTGGTCAATGTACAACTGACCAGATACCTAGAAACAAACCTTCTCCTAGACCCTTCACAGGCAGGTTTCAGGGCCAATAATAGTACGGAGGCAACGCTGCTGGCAGTGTCGGACAGTATCAGATCTTCCACCGACCAAGGTGGGGCGGTGCACTGATACTGCTTGACCTGTCAGCGGCGTTTGACACAGTCTCCCATAACTGCCTGCTGAACATTCTTTGCAGCAAGGGAGTCAAATCCACTGCATTAAACTGGCTACACTCTTTTTTGAGCAATCGTACCCAGGCAGTACACATGGGACAATTCCACTCCAAACCGAGCCCTATCAGTTGCGGAGTCCCCCAAGGCGCCTCATTAAGCCCCACTCTCTTCAATGTCTATATGTCATCTCTTGCCGACATTGGAAGGAAGTGGGGCATTGGCATATGCTCTTACGGACACGACACGCAACTGATGCTGGCTCTGGATGAAAAACCGGAGACTATTAAATCTAAACTACATAATTGTCTCTCATAAATGGCCCAGTGGATGCACTCACACTGCCTAAAACTGAATGCCGGAAAATCCGAGATCCTACTGTTCGGCGGCGCCAAACGTGTGTGGGATATCACGTGGTGGCCGCCCTCATTAGGAAGGGCCCCCACTCCGAAACAACACGCTAGGAACTTAGGCGTCATCATGGATGACGCCCTTTCCATGAAAGAGCATGTGCGAGTTCTTTGCGGGAAAGGTTTCGCAATCTTGAAACTTCTAGCCAGACTGTTTCCCTGGATCCCCCTGGACTGCAGGCATGCTGTCACACAGGCTTTGCTGGTCAGTCATTTGGACTATGGTAATGCGCTCTTCGTGGGGATGAACGAGCACCTGTTTACACGTCTGCAAGTACTGCAAAACTCTGCAGCTAAACTTATATGTAACAAAGGCAAATTCGATTCTGCCTCGGACTGCTTGAGAAAACTTCACTGGTTACCCATGCTCCAAAGGTCGGTTTTTAAGCTGCTCTGCCATGCCCACAGGGCCCTTTACAAAACCGGTCCCATCATTCTCCAGGGAAAGATTGAATTCTCTGTCCCCACTAGGAACCTACGCTCCCTCCAGTCCGCCCTAGCAAGAACTAAGCGTATATATAAAGCTAGGACTGGTGGACGCTCATTCTCCCATCTGGCTGCAAAGAAGTGGAATGAGCTCCCCCTTGACCTAAGGCTTACCACTAATTACCTCCTGTTTCGAAAAAAAATAAAGACCCACCTCTTCCCTAAACTCTAATGTTCATCTTAGTACAGCTCGCAGTAGTATCAGTACTGGTATAAGCGTCTTGCTATCCCCAGGGATGAGTGTTGCGCTCTACAAATACCACAAATAAAAATAAATAAATCATTGACTGCCAAATGTAGCCAGTGCGCAAAAAAAAATCACATTTTGCAAATTGCCCTATGATTCACAATAGTATGGGTGTGCAACTACACACTGCTCCTTAATTCAGTATCTTGAGCACTTTACAAAAAATACATATGTCTCCTTCATACACATTTTTTATTCATTAGATTTTACTATATTAATTGCTGCATGGTTGGTATACAATGAAACATTATTGCAAAATGTAGTCATCTTTTGGCTTTGAGTGTTTTTAGACAACCAGCAACCATTATGTATCCCTGCGACCAGAAGGTCCTGACGGATATAACAGTATGTTACTTTTGTAAATCCGCTTTAGGCGCAAAAATTACAAATGAAAACATTGTCACCAATTGCTATTTTTCCCAATGTATTGTCATTATTCTTTTGTTTTACATGTATGTTTTGTTTTGAAAACCATGAGCAATCTCCTCAAACGACCCTTTGCCAACCAATTGTAGTTTAGTGAACTAACTATAAATTGTGACAATACCATACATAACTACACTGCCACTTTAACTTTTGTTTTTTTCAGTGAAGTTCTTTGCTTTCTTTTTCATATTCAAAGTTGAGCATACGCCCATCCCCACCTGTCTAGTGTTTCGAAATGTATAGATTTCTAAGTTCACACATGGGTTTCACACCTGTTTCCATCACAAAATGCAAGTGGGTTGAAACTGCAAAAAATAAAAACATTTGATTACCAGTTAAAAAATGCAGAATCTGTGATAGTTGTCGTTTACAACTATGCTTGTTCCCCAAAGCTGGGAATATAGCGATCTTAGCACAGCAAACCTTTTGTTTTAGGAAAACATGTCCTTTGTTGCACAGCACGTTATTCCCATTTTTCCAACAGAAATACCATTTTGCTATGTTTTGTTTATGTTTTCGGATCCCTTCAAGGGAATCCACAGACCCTGGGTACCTTTACAATCCCCAAGATTTTGGGAAAAAAGAACACAAATTTAACCTGCATACCTTTTGTGGGAAAAAAGTTATGAAGGCCTAAGTGTGAATTGCCCCACTCCGGTGGAAAAGCTTCCGTAGCTAAGCCAATAAGCACATTGACAAACAGCAAGTAGTATTCATCCCTGCAATAGGAAGAGTGAGCTAAGAGACATCCAGGATTGACTAACCAGACATTATGGGATCATCCCAAATTAGACTCCGCAAAACTTTGGAAAAATCTCTGCAGCAAAACTGGATCCATTTCAATTGTATCCTTAAAAACAACACGCAAAAATACTCTTTCTAAATATGCATGTCCTCATTTACTGCCTTGACATCAATAGGAGGCCATATTGGGGTTTTGAATCGTGAACCATGAACCATAGGTCTAAAAGGCGAACACCTTACAAAGTGAGGCACTTTATCTGACCAAACAAAAACCTTTAATCTGAATACATCTTCCAGCTGAACCTGGTCACAGTGGAAATTTGCCCTCAACATGCAAGCTATAAATCAGAGATCTGAACTCTAAGCCTCAAGTGGTGCTTCTACAGAAAAAAATATGTAAGAGCATGATGCAAAGGAACCTTATAACTGCACTATTGGGCTTTCACAAAGGCTGTAACTAAAATAGCTGGTTCGCTGTATAAATAAATATCGCTATGCACACATTCACAAATGTATTTTGTGGGCACGCCTGCAAAAGAAGAGAAAGGTAACATAGATATGGGAATATTGTCATTCATAGATATACTTAAAAGTAAGTAGATATTGCCATTCTTCAGGAATCAAAGAGAGCACTCTTTAAGCCCAGACAACTCTGCAGTTTCAATCTATGATTTGCTTTACAACCATTACTCGGTTTATTGGAACAGAAACAGAAGTGCACTTGGGGTGCCTGTTGCACAGGTAAGTGGCCTTTAATAAGGGCTAAACTGAATATTTCCACATGAACAGTAGTAACTGTTTACTTATCTGAGATCTGTTTTTAGAAACCATTGAGATGCCCTGTGATTTTTCAGACAGTCATTCAGGCCCAGCCATACGGCAACAATGGTATACTAGAAACCTTTCTATACATGTATAAGAAGCAAACATTATCACTCCACTTCAATTACAGTGCTTCATACCACACTTGTATCAATTAAGAAAATGGATTTATGAAGTATGAGTCTGCTGGGTCCGGGTCTTGGGCTAGTGATGTAACCAAAGCGTTTCCTCTTTGCTACATGGCCTAACCGAAAGCTTAAAAGATACAAGCTTGTAAGCGTACATGGTAGAGATAAATAGAAGCAAAAGTATACATTTTACAGTGACACATACATGACTGCAAACACCAGGTTTCAAGAAGTAAATCTGATGTAGTTCTTTGGCCCCCTCGCCAACTCGTAGTTCCATGCATTTGTCTGTGAAAAGTCATGACAGATCCAAATAAGCTTCTCTGAATAAATTACATGATCCAGGTTGGATCATGGTTTCTGTTTTTTTTTAGACAGAAGGGTCTCAATCTTCAGGCTTTGAACACTAGTGATGTAATTCCAACTTAACAATAAACTGTCAGGGAAAATGAAAAAGTGATGACTTCATGACAGAGAGAAGGCACAGGACCACGTGTACCGTCAGCCATGTACCATCTTTACTCAATTCATGCACTGCGTGCAGAAGAATAAACATTGCTTAGTTCACATCACACAGGCAGTGCAGGACTGTAGGGGGCAGGACTGCAGGGGGTAGGCCCAGGTTGACCACTCCAGCCTCTGCCATCCCAGACACTGCGCCTTTAACCCATAAATCATTCTAATGAGTTAATTGGAAGCATATCAAAATTACAACATCCGAAAAGCATTAGGTTGTCATGTGAAAAGTCAGTTGTAAGAAATTGGGTTATTGGTTGAGAGGAGTGGAAGCCCCACTAAGGCAACAGCCACAATCCTTGTCAGGGTGAACCACAAAAGTCACTAAATCATATTTGATTAACCCTTTGGTAGCTTGACATAAAACACAGTCAGGCTTAAAAGAGAGTCAATATGTCAAGTGTTTTGCAGCACACAAACAGTAATAGAGTGAAAACACAGCACAAGAAAAATCTCAAACCAATTTAGAAAGGTAGAGTAACCTTTAACAAATAAAATGACACCTAAATAAATTAAATCCAATCAGTAGTATCAGTGTTATGAATTATTAAAGTTTTGAGTGCCTTCAAGAGCAAATCACCAACCGTGGGTAACTGGTCATGTGAGCCTGGGGAAAAGTCAAAGTTAAGGCTGACTATGATGGAGTGCAAGTCAGATACATGAGGTGCAGTGGGCTTACTTTAAAAATAAATGTTGAAGAAAAGTTCCTGAGACTGTAGAGTTCCAAGGAGGGGGCGTTGTAACTGGGGAGCTACTGGGCGAGGTCACAGTGAAGACTTTTACCTTTGAACTTTGTCACTGTTTAGGAAGCTAAAAGTCTCCAGCGAGACAAAGCTGCAGCCTGTAGCCAACAAGCGCTCCAAGAGTTCTGATACCTTTGTAGAGAGGTCCAGCTGAACAGGATTTTCTGCTGCACAGAAAAACATAGTGGGACCTGCCACAAAGTCATGCTGACTGGCAATGCACCCTGAGCAGATAAGCTGGCAGGTAGGTCCTGGTCTTATTTTGGTTCTCACAGCACTTTTGTATGAAATATGTTCTAAGTCCCACGTTTTTTATTGCTAGCCAGTAGCAGAACGTCTAACACCAGTTCTAAGGTTCCAGGACATGGGGAGCATCAATTGGTGAGTTAGGACTCATTCCAGCAGGTGCAGGGTTCAGGAACTTGTTATGTCCCTGTAGCTCACACAGGAGGACAGCCAACTAGCCCTTTGCGTCAGTTCGGTTCTTCCTGGATCCAAGGAGATGGTCCAGTTCTCCTTCATGAAGAAAGGCAGGGCTTCAATAAGCAGGGTAGACCTATGGCAGCAGCAGGGAGTTCTCTGGCGGTCCACACAGTCCTTCTGAAGTCTTCCACAGGTCAAGGAGTGTACTGAAGAGTGTTTTGAGAGTTCACTGTTTATATCTGGTGCAAGCTTCTGAATTGGGGGATTCCCTATACTTCCCCCCACATTTTATTCTGGACATTTCTTCCCTTCCCATATCAAGGCTTTAAGAAGTCTGGGGTGACAAAAGACTAGTGTCAGGCTTCTTTGTGTGCTGGACACAAGCCCCTTAGAAGTGCAAAGTGGCAGGGAACAGCTCTGTCCCCCACACATCCTGGCAAGACAGCTTATCCTGCCTACACTTTGTCCCCTATTGTCTCTGTTAGACCTGGTATCCTTGGCGTGTTTTGACTTCCATTCTCTTCTTTTGCTGACTTTGTTTTTGCTGGTTTTAGGCCTCTGCACATTTTACTACTACTAACCAGTGCTAAAGTGCTTGTACTCTCTCCTAAAAATATGGTGGAATTGGTTTATACGCATTTGGCTAATTTAATGTACCGGCCCAGGGCCTGTAAATAAATGTTGGTATTGGGCCTGTAGTACTTTAATCATGTCTCAGGTCAGCCACTGCAGTGTGTGTGTGCAGTTTTAAACTGCCATCTTGACCTGGCAAAAAAAAAACTTTTGCCAGGCCCAAACCTCCCTTTTTATTACTTATAAGTAGGCATGGGCTACAAATTCCGCTCCACTGATGGCGTTTGCAGAGTTTTGCCTACTGTATATTATGCTTGTAATGCAGAGTTCCGTCATAACTCTGTCAATAGCTGCGTGGAGGAGTTTTTTATTGCACATAGTTTGCCATTGTTAAGTTTAAAAGTGAGAATTGACGTCCACTAGCTTGATTTTCGGGTGCTAGAACAGCCCCTAGTAAGATTTTCTCAACGTGGGTGGTCACAACCAACTGCGGTGTTAAAACTGCTGCTCAACTAGAAAATCTCCTTGAGCGGCAGCAGAAAAGCAGCATCCTCTGGTGCGCCGTGTGGTGCTATTAATGTTCCTGGCGCTAACAATCAGCGCGAGCAGCTCAACATACCAATTTTCGCCTACGGAACGCTGCAGAATCTTGCTGAGTTTTTAAGTAATTCCTCAGAGCTTCACGAGTTCTGCCCACCCCTACATATAAGTCACCCCTAGGGTAATCCCAGGAAAGCCCAGAGGTCAGGGTGCAGTGTATTTGAAAAGTAGGGCATTTACTTTTATGTTTTAAATGTCTTGGTAGTAAAAACATTTCTTAAATTCATTTTTCACAATCTCAAGGCCTGCCTCTCCCATGGGATAACACTGGAGGTACACTATTACATTAAAAACGTGATCATTTTCAAAGGGAGAAGGTTAACAGTTCATGTTTGATGTCTTTGGAATTGTAATGCAAAATTCTCTCTTTTGGTAAAGTCAGATATTAAATTGAAATTTTGAAAATGACACTTTTAGAAAGGTGGCACTTTCCTGCCTTAGCCATTTACTGCCTAAAGCCTGCCTCTGGGTCACATGACTAGGTGTAGTTGATAGGCTTTGTGAATTCCCCCGAGACACCGACACATAATAGAGAGATTTGATATGCCTGAATGGGCCATCACTGGCAGGATAAAAGGGTGGAGCTAGGCACAGACCTACTTGCACTTAAATAGGCTGTGTCCTACCTCCACACAAAGGCTGCATACCCTATGTTGCCAGTCTGGAGCCAGTGCTGGAAAGGCAGGAAGCCTGTGAACTTCAAAAGGACACCACTAGAAACTTCTCCAACTTCAAAGGAACACTCAGGTATAAATATTAGCCCCCAGACACCAACTCTTCAATACACTTATGGACCTGTGGATATTCTACCAGGAAGCAGGACTGAAGTGCTGCTTAAAGGACTGCCATACTGCTCTGTAGGACTAAGACCCTGCCGTGCTGGTCTGCTGCCCTCTTGTCTCAGTGAGAAAGACCTATATCTATTGAACCCAGAACCCCAGAGTGATTCCAAGGGCTAGTAGGCTGGCCTCCTTACAAGAGCATCAAGGATCAAAGGCTACAACCACCTTGAACTCAGCACCTGTACTCTGCCATCTATGAATCCTAAACTACCAAGTTGGGCCACCAATGTCCCAGACCTTTGGAAGTTGGCCGGAATGTGCTCTGCCATCCCATCTGTGTATCCAGCAAAACTGGCACCTCTTTTCTGCTGTGCAGCCCAAACCCAAGCAGAACTCATGCATTGCCTCTGCTGCGAGGATTCTCTCAGTGCAAGGAATCCACATCGACCTCTCAGCCTGCATTGGAACTGCTGCTGTGCAAAGCTTCGCTGATGCCATGGATTTAGGACACATCCTCAATACTGGACTGCGCATCCCAAGCCCTCATCAGTTAGATCCTTGACAATAATGCAGGACCTTGCACTGCAGCTTCACAAGTCCTTAGAACCGACGCATCACCTTGGCTGCACAATGCATCTTCGACACAGGACTTGCAACGCTCCGCAAGTAGGATTTAAGGTCATCTTGTTCAGTGGGCCTAACTGGGTCCCTGTAGCCAGCACTCGCTCCATCACAGCCAGCCTGAGCTTGTAACTTTGCTCTGGTCATGCATGACCAGATATCCACAGTTGGCGCTTTGTACTTTTTGGCACTATTTTCACAGAAATATTTAAAATTGCATATCAATGGTTCTACTTATTGGCTTTTTGTCGTTTTAGTCTTGTTTATTTATTAAAAAATATTCTATTTATTTTTTCTCAATTTGGGTTGGATTTTTCTTGTGTTGTGTTTTCACTTCATTACTGTCTGGGGTGCTTCATAAATAAGCCAGACTGCTCTATGCCAAGCTACCAGGCGGCTGAGCACAGGTTAATTTGGGTTTGATGTGCCTCACCCTGACCAGAATTGTGGTTAATGCTTGAGTAGGGTTTCACCCCTCTCAGCGGTCTGGGGGGAGGTAACAAACTCCAACAGCAGAGGCATTCACAGTCATTTGACCAAGGGCACTGGCTGAGGCATGGTAATGGTTAAGGCAAGAAAATGGCAACTTTCTAAAAGCTTGTTCATTTTCAAAATTGTTACTCAAAATCTGACTTCACCATTGACGATGATTTAAAATTACAGTTCATTTGAACCTAAACATGACATTCAAACCATTCCCAATCAAACGTTAGCACTTAGTAAATGCAATAGTGTGGCCCAATATTATCCAATGGGAGAGGTGGCCCTTACAGTAGTGAAAAGCAACTTTTGGAGTTTTTCACTACCAGGACATGTAAATCGTAATCCCACATCTCTGACTTTTTAAATACAATGCACCCTGCCCTGTAGGCCTTTAGGGCCTACCTTTGGTGACTTATGTATAAAAAAGGAAGGGTTAGGCCTAGTAGAAGCTATTTGCCAGGTCAAAAAAGCAGTTTAAAACTGCACTATAGACTGCGGTGGCAGACAGGAGACAGATTTTAAAGTGCTACCTTAGTGGAAGGCTGCAGGCCCACTAAATATTTAAATTAAGGATTTTAGTTCCCATATACTACCATATGGACTTATAAGTAAACTAAATGTGCCAATCATATCTAGGCCAATTATACCTTGTTTTAGGCAGAGAGCACAAGCACTTTAGCACTGTTTAGCACTGGCAAAGTGCACTGAGGCTTAATGCCAACAAAAACAATGTAAGAAAACAGGAGGAGTGAAGACAAAATGTAGGGGGGAAGACCACATCAAGGATGTCCGGTGCAACACCAGAACTGCGAATAGTGTTCACTACAATATGAAGCTAGGTGGCCACCTGTTAAGGCAGGAATAGTTGAAAGGCTATGTGGCCTCACCCTTCTTCTGTATTCCCACCACCTGAAACACATTATGGAACACAGGAGACTGTAGAGTAGGGAGCAGGACACTGGTATTATGGGTAAGAGAGGTGTATCTCCTCTAACACAGCAGCCCCTCCCCAGCTCCCCACAGGCTGCTCTTAACTGGAGAATGCTGGGGAGACTCTAACCTTGCCACTGGCAGACCGAGAATGTGAATTAATAAATGGATTAAAAATACCCATTTGCAGGGTTGGAGCAGTAAAAGGCAGGGAGACCTAGGAGCATATGGAAGGTAGAGAGGACCGTTAAAGTAGGCGCCTTTCAACCGAACACACCCACATACCCTGGCTGAAGAGAAATCTCCTACAATTGCTAGAGCACAACCACAGGCCTATTATAAGGTAGGGCCGTAACTGTAAATAGTGCAGAAGGAACAGTGGCACTAGGGCCCAGGGATATCAAGTATGGCAAGGGTATAGCTACATTTTATTATCAAACTGAGAATGGGATTTCTTAATGAATCAGTGCCCATTTTTAGTGCTATATACCTCGTGATTTAAAGTCTGTGACAAAGAAGACTAGGACTTGACCTTTATAGGGAAACTTAGCAACAGGGGAAATGTGGTGCCTATATGAGTTTGACACAAACTGCTTTAACCTCTGAATGTAAGAAGATTCTACATGTGCTTGTGTAAATATTAGAAACTTTTCTTGTGCACTCACTATATGCGCAGAAAGTAGAAGCAGTCATAGGAACTTAGTACATGTCTTAAAAAGATGATGAATTGTCAAGTACTTTTTGCTTTGGGAAGGGCAGTTTTTGATGGCTTTACCTTAAGCATCTAATTAAAACTGAGGAACTCATAAAAGTGTATCCTTCCCTTGCTGTGGCAGAATAAGAAATTGTATTCTTGAGTTAGTACTCAAGTAGGTAGATCCAGTAGAATGATGAAATTTACAAAGCAACTACAGAACTACAAAAATGCTAGCCTAAAGCTAAGCATAATGAATTGTCTTTTTCTGAATAAAACTGATTCCCGAAGGGATTAAAATAGAGAACACATCATATATTTTAAAGTACCAGTCCATTTACCGTGCACTAGTGTCAGAATTAATATTGTGTTTCAAACAATAATTGGATGATCACACTTAGCTGCAAATGTTACAGCCAATAGTAGCTTGATTGCATGTTGGATAAATATTTTGGTATGCACCATCAATTTTAGAAGTATCGGTCCAAAATAAAAAAATTAAAATATAAAATTAAGATGAGACTAATGGTCACCCCACATTTTGATACAAAATTTAAGGGAAGTTTCTGTATACATGCACACACACACACACACACACACACACTATTATCCAATAGCCATCTGATCTTATACCTGCCTCTTACATAATTATCTGCCTGTCTCGTAATACACTAAATAGACTAGCAGTTCCTCTATGTGCTGTTGAAGTGCAAGAGACCAGCTCATCTTGAATCCAATTACATTATTGTTTCAATTAAAACCCTACCAGCATATCTTTGGTTCGGTGAGCCTTTAGCCTTTGAGAGCATTACTATTTGTGCTGGAATCTTTTAAATAAGGAAATATTAGTACTTATTTTCTAGGATTAGCTAACCCATAGGTATTTAAGTTTAAGATCAGTGCCATTTTCACATTGTGAGGCTTTTTATATGTGTAAGATGAAAAAACAAATCACGCTTGACTCTTAACCTAGCCTTGCTGAATATGTTCTCCATTGAAGAGGATGTGCCTTTTTCATACGTAAGCACCGTTTCTGGAAACTCAGCAGCTTTGATGGCTACCTATTAATGACATGCCTTAACTTCTTGTAGATTCCTTATACGTCCTGATGTCAGTGGGTTGGCCATTATAATCTGGAGTTCTATGTATATGTTTAAGGGTCCAGGAACAGTTTTTTTTCTGATTACAAGCTGGAACATTTTGAACTTCATCTGCTTATCTGAAAGGTTCTCTTCCATGCCATTTTCAAATCAGTGATTGCTACAATAGAGGCCAGCACAACAAACATTTTGAACTAATGTTGTAGTGTTCTCATTTTGTTAATATGACTCGCCATGTTGAATGATAACCGAGGAAACAGCAAAAAAAGAGTATCCAGACAATATCCTAATATGCTTCAATTTCCATGCTTTTGTCCGTATTTGTTTGTATATGATTCTTTCTCTTCACCAAGTTTGTTCGTCCATAATAGTTCAGCAAGCTACTTAATTGCGGTCTTAGCTGCTCTGGTTATCTGAGGAAGAATATTGAAGCCCTTGTTTATACCTACATTTCTAACATTCTTTCTCCAAGGTCCGTTTTCTAATTCTTAATTTTTTTCTCTATGATTTTCTGTTTTGCACCTTGGTTTCAGATTGAAAACTGGCATCTAGATTAGTGATTTTCTCTTCTCTTGTGACAGTAGATTCTAGTGTGGAACCCACCTTGTTGGATCATTTGTCTTCCTTTTCAATCAAGCTTTCAAGATTTACCATCTAAATGTTTAGTGTTGATTTTATTTCCATTACTTCTTCTCAGATTTCTTTAAAAAAAATCATTGCTAAAGTTTCGGATTATGCTGAATTGAACAACACATTGTTTTCTCTCATTTGATGCAATCAGGAAATACTCTTTGTGTTGTCTGTTCTAGTGCTTCTCAGCTTTTTGGCCATGGACTTTTCATGATTATACTCTTTCGGGTCACTGGTGCCAATTGAGTCTGTTGATTGATATAGAAGATAATAACTGGAACCTTTCTGCAGAGCAGAGATGGAAGAGTCAAGTGACAGTCTGGTTGTGACCTTTTTATCATGGTAAGTGCTATTTCATGATTATGAGCAAGTGTAATGTCTCAATAGATATCCACTTTGGGTCAAGGTTTTCTACCACCTAGTATTTATCTTGTTGATGAGCACAGTTTTGTAACAGTGGGAAACGTCTTTGATTCAAGCTGTGTTTCAGCAATTCTTTTCTCAGGATGGAATTTAGCCCTTGTAGATTTTTCTTGTGTCCTACATTTATACTCTGGCATTTCTTTTCAAGGTCTGTATGCCCAGATTTTAAGATTACTTGCCTCTGCCCCAATTACTTAATTTTGTATAAGCTCATTCACTCTCAACCCTAAAGGTAATGCTGCCTATGAATGATTAATATTTCTTTCGGATAGCAAACCTTCTGGGTTTTTATTGTGGGGTATTTGTATTGACTCTGTGAATTGTATCCTTGTTTTTTCATTCCTTTCCGAGAGATCATGGTCATACAGCAACGTTATTTCTATCATATCCTCTATTGTGTGGGGTTTCTCCTCACCTTTTAAATTAGGTGTCTCATTCAAGGCTATGACACCAATAATTGTGTTGCTTTTCATCGTTCCTCATTTTATCTTGTGGGGAGAAGAGACTTGTTTTGGTCAAGCATATCTTCCTGGATTGATGATATCTTATCAGATGTGTTTTATTTACACTGCAGAATGATTCTATCCAATTCATTTACTTGTTCATTCTTTACTTTTAGTGATCAAATGCATACTGCTCAAAGCCATTCAAATCTCATTTCTTGTTCTTGTAAGTTTTCAACTCCTGAGGCTAAAATGTTCACCCGAATTTAGGGCCTCATTAGGATGAAGGGCGGAAAACCACCCTGATCGCCATGGAGGCAGCAAACAACCGCCCGCTGGGACCGTGGAGATACCGGCGGTGAAATTAGGAACAACCGCAAAAAAATACCAACCGCGGCGGTAGCGGGCGAACAAAAACAACCCGACGCGGGCAGTGACTTCCAAAAACCAATCGCGGCAGTCGGAAATGCAGCAGAAAAGTTACAACCCGCCGCAAGCATAGCAGATACTTCACCCAGAAAATGTGTATATCCCCAATGGTCCCGCGGTACGATCTGCTGTTTCCAACCGCCGCGGTCGCACACAGGAGTGAGAGACAGAGGAAGAGCTGCAGCATAGCCACCGCAGAGGACGATACATGAAAAACATGGCGGACGATGCAAAAACACTGCATCAATGTCAAACATTGCACAAACCAAAGTAGCCATGTCCCCCAAATACACAAAACACATCCAAATGAAAATGAAATATGCCAAACAGAAACATACAATTCCTAGGACAACCCCCACAACACACCTGACAGCAAACCCCCATTTGGACACACCCACACAGCTGTGTATAAAACCAGCCCCTTCACTGACCACAATCCTTTGCAACACTCCAGACGAGAAGGGCATCCACCAGATCTGACAGGAGAGGCAAGAGAACACAGCACACCCACCACCACCACTATCACACCAGCATCAACAATCCCCCAGCACATAACACACCTCACACAAAAACACCACACCCACCACCCACACCTCTGCACCCAGAAATACTTCAAACACCACACACCATGGCATCACAGAAAATGCCCAAATTCACAGAGAGTGAGTTGACAGTCATGGTAAATGAGATAGTCAGAGTGGAACCACAACTGTTTGGTAGCCTGGTCCAACAGACACCATTTGCCACAAGGACTCAAATGTAGGAAAGGATAGAACAAAGATTCAATGCAGTAGGGTCCACCCCGCTATCCAAGGAGGAGATCATGAAGCGGTGGCATGATCTCAAGAGGGTTGTCAAAGAGAGGAGGAGCAAGAACTGGGAGCTGGCTATTCGGACTGGCAGTGGCCCTCCCAACCCACCGCAAACATTCACACCATGGGAGGAGAAGGTGCTTGCCATACTGCATCCTGAGAGTCTCGCAGTAGTATCTGGGGGAGTGGAGGCTGGTAAGTACAAACAAATGTCAACCAACACACTGATATGTACTGTTTTGCACATCCAAAAACACACACCACACCAGACAAATCACATCCATCTGCACCCCACCCCCACAAAAACCTGTTTCACAGATCCAACAGACACCCACTCCCATGTACCCTAAACATAGTTAGCAATATAGCCATGGGAGCCTGCACTACTACTCCCACCATGCCCCCTGTCCCACCCCCAGCAGGATGGAGCCCACCCAGAAGCACCTGGAAGCCATCGCGTTGTTCACCCTCGCTTTATAGGTAGTCAGCCATCTCACATGGGAGGCCTGTTTGTGGGAGGGAGGCCTGTACTACTACTCCCACACCCCAGCAGGACGGAGCACTCCCTCCCTCCCATAAGCACTTTGAAGCCATTGCAGTACACAAATCAAGCTTACAGGTAGATAGCCCACTACCCTGGGAGGCCTGTATGTGGGAGGGAGGCCTGCACTACTACTCCCACCATGACCCCTGTCCCATACCCCAGCAGGGTGGAGCACTCCCTCCCTCCAACAAGCAACTTGAAGCCATTGCAGTACACCAAACAAACTTACAGGTAGGTAGCCATCCTCACTGGGAGGCCTGTATGTGGGAGGGATGCCTGCACTACTACTCCCACCATGCCCCCTTTCCCACACCCCAGAAAGATGGAGCACTCCCCCCACACCACCCAGGAGCACCTGGAAGTCATTGAATTGTTTACCGTCCCCATACATGTAGGTATCCATCTTGCTTGGGAGGCCTGTATGTGGGAGGGAGGCCTGTACTCCTACTCCCACCATGCCCCCTGTCCCACACCCCTGCAGCATGGAGCACTCCATCCCACCCAGAAGCACCTAAAAGCCATTGCATTCTTTACCAAACAAACACACAGGTACGGAGCCATCTTCCGTGGGAGGCCTGTATGTGGGAGGGAGGCCTGTACTCCTACTCCCACCATGCCCCTTGTCCCACACCCCAGCACCTGGAAGCCATTGCATTCTTCACCAAACAAACTTACAGGTAGGTAGCCATCTTCCCTGGGCTGGCTGTTTGTGGGTGGGAGATCTGCATCACTACACACAACACCAATTGCATGCAATGCATAGACACCTGACATGTACGAGTAATTTATGTACCTCTGCCTCACCTTCCAGGTAGTAGCCATCTTGCTTGGGATGCCTGCATGTGGAAGGGAGGCCTGTACTCCTACTCCCATCATGCCCCCTGTCCCACACCCCAGCAGCATGGACTACTCCATTCCATCCAGGGGCACCTGGAAGCCCTTACATTCTTTACCAAACAAACTTACAGGTAGGTAGCCATCTTCCCTGAGAGACCAGTATGTGGGAGGGAGGCCTGTACTACTACTCCCAACATGCCCCCTGACCCACACCTCAGCAAGATGGAGCCCTCTCCCCATACCACCCAGGAGCACCTGGAAGCCTTTGCATTGTTCACCCTCACCTTACAGGTAGGTAGCCATCTTGCTTAGGAGGCCTGTATGTGGGAGGGAGGCCTGTACTCCTACTTCCACCATGCCCCCTGTCCCACACCCCAGCAGCATGGAGCACTCCCTCCCACAAGCACTTTGAAGCCATTGCATTTTTCACCAAACAAACTTACAGGTAGGTAGCCATTTTCACAGTGAGGGTGTTTGTGGGAGGGAGGCCTGCACTACTACTCCCACCATACCCCTGTCCTACTCCCCAGCAAGCTGGAGTCCTCTCCCCACACCACCCAGGAGCACCTAGAAGACATTGCATTGTTCACCCTCACCTTACAGGTAGGTAGTCATCTTGCTTGGGAGGCCTGTATGTGGGAGGGAGGCCTATACTCCTACTCCCACCATGCCCCTTGTCCCACATCCCCGGAACCTGGAAGTCATTGCATTCTTCACCAAACAAACTTACAGGTAGGTAGCCATCTTCCCTGGGCTGGCTGTTTGTGGGTGGGAGACCTGCATCAAAAAACACACAACACCAATTGCATTTAATGCATCGACACCTGACATGTACGAGTAATTTATGTACCTCTGCGTCATGTAATGGGGCACAGTATTGCACTTACAAAAAATAGTGAAGATCAGTCAATTTTGTAGTGTACAGACAGTTGATGACACGCAGCTAACATAATTCTTGCACAGTGCACAACACTGACCATTCCCCATCTAATCCACAGGTGACCAAGAACTCATTGCTGAGGACAACAACAACGACCAGCAGAGCCAGTCTCCACCCCCGGTACATGGACTCTCGGATGTAGACTCCCAGGATTCTCTGGACGATGAGCTCCAGGCTGGCCCATCTGGTGTGCCTGGGAGCAACAGGTTCCAGGCCCCCATCCACCCACCACCACGTCTGCTGCAACAACAACTGCATAGCAGACCCCAGCAGTTACGGCCTGTGTCTCCACCGCCACCACCACCACCACCACCACCACCAGTGCCACCTGCAGCACCCTCCCTGTCCCAGGGGATAACCGGCCCACACCAACAACTGTGGACGGCAGGGAGAGTGTGCATGGACCCACAGTGGCGAGGCAACAGGTCTGTGGCAGCAGGGCAGGTGGGAGGGCCAGGGTCACCTCCAAGACCTCAGGAGGTTGGAACACAATCCCTGGACCACTTCACCAGAGTCATCGGGCCCTACGAACAGGTCCAGGGAGAAAGTGGCCGGTCTGAAGGACTATTACACAAGCTCATCCTGCTGATGAGGTCCATCGACAGCCGCCTTGGACAAATGGTGGACCTCATGGGCCAGCAAGTGGCGTTACTGAGGGACTGGCCTGCGTTCCAAACAACACCTCCGCCGCCCTTTGTTGTACTGCAGAATGACAGTGCACCATCCTCCCTTGCGGCCACAGAAAGGGGTGAGTCCACAGACGCCGCTGGCCATGCAGCAGGGTCCTCCCGGCCAAGCAACCAAGGGGAGTCCAAAGAAGAGCCTGGGGGCCTCATTTATGAGGTTTTGCCGTAGGTAAGCGCAGCAGGCCTTCTTGCTGCGCTTCCCGACATCAAAAGAAAAGGGCAAGAATGTGCCGTACCTATCAGATATGGTACAAAAGGGGGTGGTGATGGACGGAGCATCTGAACCAATCAAACACTCACACCCAGTCAAAGGATCTGGGATTAATCCATCACCGTTCTTTAGCCCACTCTGCCACCCCAGTTCAGACATGGCTATATGCAAATCAGTCTGACCCTGTGCCTCATGGGAACAATCCAGCCCGAACTGCCAAGCCATGCCTTCCCTGGACCGTAAACAAGCTTCCGAGGACCGGTTTCTGGCATTACAGCCGTCTTCAGCCCGGCTTGCTTGAATCCAGTGGCAAAGTGAGCAAGGGACTCACGTCTGAGCATACCCTGCCACACTTATGGCGGCCAAAAGTGGTACAAAAGGGGGTGGTGATGGACGGAGCATCTGAACCAATCAAACACTCACACCCAGTCAAAAGATCTGGGTTTAATCCATCACTGTTCTTTAGCCCACTCTGCCACCCCAGTTCAGACATGGCTATATGCAAATCAGTCTGACCCTGTGCCTCAAGGGAACAGTCCAGCCCGAACTGCCAAGCCATGCCTTCCCTGGACCGGAAACAAGCTTCCGAGGACCGGTTTCTGGCATTACAGCCGTCTTCAGCCCGGCTTGCTTGAATCCAGTGGCAAAGTGAGCAAGGGACTAACGTCTGAGCATACCCTGCCACACATATGGCGGCCAAAAGCGGTACAAAAGGGGGTGGTGATGGACGGAGCATCTGAACCAATCAAACACTCACACCCAGTCAAAAGTTCTGGGTTTAATACATCACCGTTTTTTAGCCCACACTGCCACCCCAGTTCAGACATTGCTTGGCAGTTCGGGCTGGACTTTTCCCATGAGGCACGGGGTGAGACTGATTTGCATATAGCCATGTCTGAACTGGGGTGGCAGAGTGGGTTAAAGAACGGTGATGGATTAAACCCAGATCTTTTGACTGGGTGTGAGTGTTTGATTGGTTCGGATGCTACGTCCATCACCACTCCCTTTTGTACCGCTTTTGGCCGCCATAAGTGTGGCAGGGTATGCTCAGACGTGAGTCCCTTGCTCACTTTGCCACTGGATTCAAGCAAGCCAGGCTGAAGACGGCTGTAAGGCAAGAAACCGGTCCTCGGAAGCTTGTTTTCGGTCCAGGGAAGGCATGGCTTGACAGTTCGGGCTGGACTGTTCCCATGAGGCACAGGGTCAGACTGATTTGCATATAGCCATGTCTGAACTTGGGTGGCAGAGTGGGTTAAAGAACGGTGATGGATTAAACCCAGATTTTTTGACTGGGTGTGAGTGTTTGATTGGTTCGGATGCTCCGTCCATCACCACCCCCTTTTGTACCGCTTTTGGCCGCCATAAGTGTGGCAGGGTATGCTCAGACGTGAGTCCCTTGCTCACTTTGCCACTGGATTCAAGCAAGCCGGGCTGAAGACGGCTGTAATGCCAGAAACCGGTCCTCGGAAGCTTGTTTCCGGTCCAGGGAAGACATGGCTTGGCAGTTCGGGCTGGACTGTTCCCATGAGGCACAGGGTCAGACTGATTTGCATATAGCCATGTCTGAACTGGGGTGGCAGAGTGGGCTAAAGAACGGTGATGGATTAAACCCAGATCTTTTGACTGGGTGTGAGTGTTTGATTGGTTTGGATGCTCCGTCCATCACCACCCCCTTTTGTCCCGCTTTTGGCCGCCATAAGTGTGGCAGGGTATGCTCAGACGTGAGTCCCTTGCTCACTTTGCCACTGGATTCAAGCAAGCCGGGCTGAAGACGGCTGTAATGCCAGAAACCGGTCCTCGGAAGCTTGTTTCCGGTCAAGGGAAGGCATGGCTTGGCAGTTCGGGCTGGACTGTTCCCATGAGGCACAGGGTCAGACTGATTTGCATATAGCCATGTCTGAACTGGGGTGGCAGAGTGGGTTAAAGAACGGTGATGGATTAAACCCAGATCTTTTGACTGGGTGTGAGTGTTTGATTGGTTTGGATGCTCCGTCCATCACCACCCCCATTTGTACCGCTTTTGGCCGCCATAAGTGTGGCAGGGTATGCTCAGACGTGAGTCCCTTGCGCACTTTGCCACTGGATTCAAGCAAGCCGGGCTGAAGACGGCTGTAATGCCAGAAACCGGTCCTCGGAAGCTTGTTTCCAGTCCAGGGAAGGCATGGCTTGGCTTGGCAGTTCGGGCTGGACTGTTCCCATGAGACACAGGGTCAGACTGATTTGCATATAGCCATTTCTGAACTGGGGTGGCAAAGTGGGCTAAAGAACGGTGATGGATTAAACCAAGATCTTTTGACTGGGTGTGAGTGTTTGATTGGTTCGGATGCTCCGTCCATCACCACCCCCTTTTGTACCGCTTTTGGCCACCATAAGTGTGGCAGGGTATGCTCAGACGTGAGTCCCTTGCTCACTTTGCCACTGGATTCAAGCAAGCCGGGCTGAAGACTGCTGTAATGCCAGAAACCGGTCCTCGGAAGATTGTTTCCGGTCCAGGGAAGGCATAGCTTGGCAGTTCGGGCTGGACTGTTCCCATGAGGCACAGGGTCAGACTAATTTGCATATAGCCATGTCTGAACTGGGGTGGCAGAGTGGGCTAAAGAACGGTGATGGATTAAACCCAGATCGTTTGACTGGGTGTGAGTGTTAGATTGGTTCGGATTCTCCGTCCATCACCACCCCCTTTTGTACCGCTTTTGACCGCCATAAGTGTGGCAGGGTATGCTCAGACGTGAGTCCCTTGCTCACTTTGCCACTGGATTCAAGCAAGCTGGGCTGAAGACGGCTGTAATGCCAGAAACCGGTCCTCGGAAGCTTGTTTCCGGTCCAGGGAAGGCATGACTTGGCAGTTCGGGCTGGAGTGTTCCCATGAGGCACAGGGTCAGACTGATTTGCATATAGCCATGTCTGAACTGGGGTGGCAGAGTGGGCTAAAGAACGGTGATGGATTAAACCCAGATCTTTTGACTGGGTGTGAGTGTTTGATTGGTTAGGATGCTCCGTCCATCACCACCCCCATTTGTACCGCTTTTGGCCGCCATAAGTGTGGCAGGGTATGCTCAGACGTGAGTCCCTTGCGCACTTTGCCACTGGATTCAAGCAAGCCGGGCTGAAGACGGCTGTAATGCCCGAAACCGGTCCTCGGAAGCTTGTTTCCGGCCCAGGGAAGGCATGGCTTGGCAGTTCGGTTTGGACTGTTCCCATGAGGCACAGGGTCAGACTGATTTGCATATAGCCATGTCTGAACTGGGGTGGCAGAGTGGGATAAAGAACGGTGATGGATTAAACCCAGATCTTTTGACTGGGTGTGAGTGTTTGATTGGTTCGGATGCTCCGTCCATCCCCACCCCCTTTTGTACCGCTTTTGGCCACCATAAGTGTGGCAGGGTATGCTCAGACGTGAGTCCCTTGCTCTCTTTGCCACTGGATTCAAGCAAGCCGGGCTGAAGACGGCTGTAATGCCAGAAACCGGTCCTCGGAAGCTTGTTTCCGGTCCAGGGAAGGCATGGCTTGGCAGTTCGGGTTGGACTGTTCCCATGAGGCACAGGGTCAGACTGATTTGCATATAGCCATGTCTGAACTGGGGTGGCAGAGTGGGCTAAAGAACGGTGATGGATTAAACCCAGATCTTTTGACTGGGTGTGAGTGTTTGATTGGTTCGGATGCTCCGTCCATCACCACCCCCTTTTGTACCGCTTTTGGCCACCATAAGAGTGGCAGGGTATGGTCAGACCTGAGTCCCTTGCTCACTTTGCCACTGGATTCAAGCAAGCCGGGCTGAAGACTGCTGTAATGCCAGAAACCGGTCCTCAGAAGCTTGTTTCCGGTCCAGGGAAGGCATAGCTTGGCAGTTCGGGCTGGACTGTTCCCATGAGGCACAGGGTCAGACTGATTTGCATATAGCCATGTCTGAACTGGGGTGGCAGAGTGGGCTAAAGAACGGTGATGGATTAAACCCAGATCTTTTGACTGGGTGTGAGCGTTTGATTGGTTAGGATGCTCCGTCCATCACCACCCCATTTTGTACCGCTTTTGGCCGCCATAAGTGTTGCAGGGTATGCTCAGACGTGAGTCCCGTGCTCACTTTGCCACTGGATTCAAGCAAGCCGGGCTGAAGACGGCTGTAATGCCAGAAACCGGTCCTCGGAAGCTTGTTTCCGGTCCAGGGAAGGCATGGCTTGGCAGTTCGGGCTGTACTGTTCCCATGAGGCACAGGGTCAGACTGATTTGCATATAGCCATGTCTGAACTGGGGTGGCAGAGTGGTCTAAAGAACGGTGATGGATTAAACCCAGATCTTTTGACTGGGTGGGAGTGTTTGATTGGTTCGGATGCTCCGTTCATCACCACCCCCTTTTGTACCGTATCTATCAGATATGGCGCATTCCTATCCTTTTTCCCTGCACTGGTGCACAATGGGCTGCCTGCGCCAATGCAGGCACCTTTGCACCATTGTGCAAGGGTGCCTGCGTTGTGGATATGATTATTTTTGTACAGGAAGGGAAACCTTTCAGTACAAAAATAATCACAGGAGGCTTTTCCACTTTCTATGTGTGCTGCAGAATTCGGCTCCCTTACGCCTCCCCTGGGGAGGCGTAAGCTTTTGGCACTGCCTCAGATTTACTGTTTCTCGTAAATCTGGGGCAGTGTCAAAATGCCATGGATGTTGCTGGGAACGTCTCCAGCAACACCGATTGTACGCCACTTTAACTCAGAACACTGCGTTAAAGGGACTGATATTCATCAGGCAGCATTAAGCCAAAAAAAGTGGCTTAGTGCTGCCTGATAAATATCACGCAGGCTTCTGCGCCACGGAACGTCACAAAAAGTGACGTTCCGATGGCGCAAGGGGCCTCATAAATAAGGCCCTGGGGGTCTCTGGAGGGAAAGCACCAGCCAAACACCAGTCACGGAGCCAGCCCTGATAGCAACCCTCTTCCCCACTGCATTTGCTGTTTCGACTGTCCTTCCCCACACTGCCTTGTGAATGGCACCTGTCTGTTGGACTGGATCACCACATCGATGTGGTGTCTACTCTTTCATCTCATTTACCATGACTGTCAACTCACTGCTCCATCACCACAATCATGTAAATGTGCCCGCACCCCTCTCATGTCAACTTTGTAAATAAAATACCTTACACTCTTCAATTGGTTCAGCTTTGTATTTAGTGCAATATTTACAATGTCCATAATGTATCCAAAAGATGTACAGTATGTAGGCCTGGATGATTTCAAGGCACCTAGGGAGACACAACAGAACAACAGTCACTGGTGTGAGTGTGGCTTCACAGACATTACACTTTACCAACCATCTACATAAGTCCACAGGCACACAACACAATGTGCAACAAGTGTCAACAAACAGAGTCCCGTATACGTTCACAGATGAAATGTCACTGCCACATTTCCACACACAGGTGACTTTACATGTGCCTGTCTGTACTATCCGCACATAGCCCTTCACGTCAACAGCAATCACACCAGACAATGTACAAGTTGTCCCTTGTCACCCACCTTCAAGTGAAGTAGCGGGTGATGAGCTGTTAACGCATGTCAACTCCTTCCTCCTCTCCACTGTCCTCGTCACTGGACTCAGGTCCTTGGGCAGGTGGGGGCCTTGGGTCCTCATCATCATCATCATCCAGGGGCAGGGGAATGCCCTTATGAATAGCCATGTTGTGGAGCATACAGCATGCCACAACGATCTTACAGACCTTCCCAGGCGAGTATGACAGTGCACCTCCAGTCCTGTCAAGACAGCGGAATCTTGACTTGAGCAGGCCAAAAGTCCGCTCAATGACACGACTGGTCCTGCCATGGGCCTCATTGTACATGATTTCAGCCGGGGTCCTGGGATTACATAGTGGGCTCAGCAGCCATGGACGGCTGGGATATGCAGAGTCACCTAGGAATTACACATTGCAATGTTGCACAGGCAGAGGGCAGCAGGTCACACACAAAGCATGCCATATTACTAGGCATACTCACCCACAATCCAAGCACGCTCAGGAAGCAGATTTGCCATCATCCGGGACACAATGCTGTTCCTCAGGATGTACGAGTCATGGGCCGAGCCGGGGAATCTGGCACACACATGCGATATGGTCATGTCTGCTAGGCACACCACCTGCACATTGATCGAGTGATAATGTTTTCAATTACGAAAAATGTGCTCACTCGCCTGTGGTGGCATCAGACCAACATGTACGCAATCGATGGCACCAACAACATGGGGGATGTTCCCAACCGGATAGAAGTCTCCCTTCACACCGGCCAATTCAGCTCCCCTGGGGAAATGTGTGTATCTGTCCTTATAGATCATCATGGATGCAAGTACATCCCTCAGCACCAGGCTGAACATGGGTTGAGACATCCCTGCAGTGCTGTCCACTGTCTCCTGGAAGGAGCCAGTTGCAAAAAAATGGAAGGCTGCCATCACTTTGTACGTTGGTGTGAAAGCTTTTGGGTAGTGGCGACGAGGCTTCAGGTGGGGCTCCAACAGATCACAAAGGGTATTCAGGGTGGGTATGTCGAGGCAGAATTTGCAAATGATCGCAACATCCACCATGTCCTCCAACAGTGTCAAGTGACGTATGAGATTAGGCCGCCTCCTAGTTGAGATGAAAATAGACACATGCCATTGACAACCATTATGAGATGGCTACAGCACATACCGTTAAGGATGTCACGGAGAACAAAACATTGCCCTGAGAAATGCGTGACACACCAGGTTACATGGGTGGACGTTTGAGCCACACAGAGGCACACCTCTCTATTTACCATACACAAGTGCCTCAAACAACACATAGGTCAATGGGAATGCACACATAATAAACCCCACATTTCACATATGCACTCCTTGTAGTGTACCTTGCAGCCAATGTGTGTAAAATGAACATGACTGTCTCATACTCATCTGCTGTACCTGTCACACCTCAATGCATCATGTAAACTTGGCACACATCCACAACACAATGATCACAGTAGGCCGCGAACTGTCAATTGTGTGTATGATCAGATATAAAAGCAAAAGTAAGTAACAACAACATACAGTGAGACAAGCGCTGCCACGGTCATCACTGACCCACAACACATTGATTAGTGTACACATTGTTGAGTCCACTTCAACACTGTCACGCATCATCAACCATCAAATGCATAATTGACATGGCAGGGACTACAGACCAATGTATGTCACACATACCCAACCATGGCACTTGTGGGCACCTGTGGATTCAATGGAATAATGGCATTGTGTGCACGATGATGTGCCCTTCACCATATTGCCACTGTGTACTGTTGAAGTGTTTCCGATGGACATTGCCAATGCATGTGCCCCAAATCGTGGCAGCCACCGCCTGGCCCTGGAGGTGTGTGTCCAGCCCCCCCTTCACCCAAGTGTGGTAGTCATTGGCATGGAGACATGCCCAAATGGCGGAGGGCATGCTCCGTCACCCTATTCGTGGTAGCTACCACCTTACCCCGGCAGTGTGTGTCCAGCACCCCACCTTCACCCAAGTGCGGTAGTCATTGACATGGAGACATGCACAAATGGTGGTGAGCATGTTCTGCCACCCTACTCGTGGTAGCTACCACCCAGCCCCGGTGGTGTGTCACCAGCACCACCCATTACACAAGTGCAGTAGTCATTGGCATGGAGACATGCCCAAATGGCGGTGAGCATGCTCCGCCACCCTACTCGTGGTAGCTACCGTCTGGCCCCAGCGATGTCTCACCAGCACCACCCCTTAAACAAGTGCGGTAGTCATTGGCAAGGAGACATGGGAAGATGGTGGTGGGCATGCTCCACCACCCAAATCATGGTAGCTACCACCTTGCCCGGCAGTGTGTCACCTGCACCACCCCTTACACAAGTAGTCATTGGCATGGAGACATGCCTAAATGGTGGTGGGCATGCTCCGCCACCCTACTCGCGGTAGCTACTGCCTGGCCCCGGTGGTGTCACCACCATGGGGCATTGCCTACAGCCAATGGGAGCGATGATTGCGGTGGCATGATGCAGTTTAGAAAATCATTGAAGGCGTGCTCCGCCACCACAGAGGCGTTCATTTGGATGCTTTTGAAAGATGCACCATCGCGGTAGTGCACCCTGGGCCCCTGCGGTGCATCAACGCCATGGAGCATTGCCTACAGCCAATGGGAGCGATGATTGCGGTGGCATGAAGCAGTTTGAAAATCGTAGAAGGCGTGCTCCGCCACCGCGGAGGCGGTCATTGGATGCTTTTGAAAGATGCACCATCGCGGTAGCGCACCCCGGCCCCTGCGGTGCATCACCACCATGGAGCATTGACAACAGCCAATGGGAGCGATGATTGCAGTGGCATGAAGCAGTTTTGAAAATCGCTGAAGGCGTGCCCCGCCACCGCGGAGGCGGTCATTGGATCATTTTGAAAGAGGCAGACCTGGACAACCAATTGGTCTAGCTTGGAACGACCCCAGGGGGCTATAAATCTGTGGGAGTGAGCCTCATATTTCCACTGCTCACTGAGCCTGCTACCTGGAACCCTCTCCTGCTGCTGCCTCCAGAGTCTGCTGCCTGGGACCCTCTCCTGCTGCTGCCTCTAGAGCCGCTGCCTGGGACCCTCTCCTACTGCTGCCTCCAGAGCCTACTGCCTGGGAACCTCTCCTGCTGCTGCCTCCAGAGCCTGCTGCCTGGAACCCTCACCACCCACTTCCACCACAGGTGTTCCATGTCCACAGGGATGGCAAGGACAGAGAAGATCCGTGCCAGTCCATTCACAAGCGAGGAGCTGGAAGTCCTGGTGGACGAGGTGCTCGCACAGTACCCAAGGCATTATGTTGCCCCCAATGTTGTGGTAAGTCATCGTAAAGGGAGGTGTAGGGCAGGGGGGGCAGACATATAGTTGTACTGCTGCAGTATGTGCCTGAGGGTGTGGGGTAGTGTCATACACTGACAATCATGCTGTCTTCAGGGCAAAGGAGTGTATGTGTCCCTGCCTGCAGTTGTATCTCTGAGTGGAGTGTGTTACATTTCAGCCATACAGAGCCACAGGATGTTGGACATGCAGGTGCCAGGACAGTAATTGCTCGGCTGATTGTCTCTGTGTGCCCCTGTTGTCCGACTCAGTGTGAACAGAGAGGCTATGCCCAGTGCCCACCCACCAAGACGAGATCACATCACTGCACTTACGGTGTACTTACTATTGTTCATTCACACTGAAATAAAAATATGCACCATCTCAGCCTGGTATAATTGCACACGACCACACTTGTGTAGATGAATATTTTGTTGGTGAGTCCATGTACCCCGATGCCACACATATGACATACACATATGTTCACAGGACATGCTCATTGAATGCTGCCCAGTCATGCACACAGTGATTCTACGCACAGACACAGGTCGATATATGATGTATGTAGTGGCCAGACATGCATAGGACTGGAGATGTGTGCAAGCCACAGAGGGGGTTCAGTGCAGTCATCGTGCATGTGTGTGAGATTATCAGGGACCCTGTACACCTTCATAAATGCATGCAATCACATCTGCTTGGCCCATGCAGAGTGCCCTTGTGAGGTGTACCCCAGTTTGGGATGAAGGGAGATTACATTTGATAATGAACCTGTGTCTTGCTACTGTACTGATAGATGTTGGTACATGACACCGTGTCACGGATCATTTCCTCTTGTTTTCTCCCATGCCTACAGCTCAAGGTACACCAGTGTAAGGCAGTATGGAGGGCCATTGCAGCAAAGGTGCGAGCCCTGGGGGTATCTAAGCGACGACGGACTCACTGCCACAAGAGGTGGGACGACATCAGCCGGCTGGCAAAGAACGTGGCAGAGATGACCTTGGGGCTGCTACCTAACCTGGGCATTTGGCACGGTGCAGGTTGACACAACTGATGGGCCGCATCTTGGCAGAGACTCATCCTAAGCTGGATGCACGTCTGAAGGAGCATCCGCAGCAAGGCAGGGGTGAGTATTTGGGGAGGGTGACTTTGGCTGGGAGTGGATGCATGTGTACAGGGCATGTGGCAGAGGTGGCCCATGTGATGTTTATGGGGTGGTGCTGTGCTGTGTCATGTGAGTGGCTGCTGGGATGGGTGCTAGTGTCATGCTTTGTGCCAAACTGGCCGTACAAATGTGATCCTCCCTGCTGTGCATTCCCACAGCCAGATGTGTTAGGATCTACATGGTCATTCAGCATTGGGATAGTGTGGGGAATCTATTACGGGATGAACAGCAGTGTCCACTAACTGGGATTGACTTCATGTATGCCTACTTTGCATTCACCATGATCGTTGAGGCCCACACATCTTACACCAATGTGCCTCAGAGTACCACATGGTGTTTGGTATGGGCAACTTGCCGTTGTGGACTGTCATGTCCTAATAGGTGTGTGAGTTGTCCCCTCCTGTTCCCTCAAGGTCTGTCAGTGGTAATAAGTGGGGTGCCCACATCATGTCCCTAGGTGTGTGGGCAGAGCAAGTTGTGTGTCTGCTACACTTCATCCATGGGCAGAGTGTTGTGCTGTGTGGCCTTAACTTGACTCAGTCATGGCAGATATTCAGGGTTACAGGCACTGTTGTGGTCTATGTAGTGTGTTGCTGCAATGTGCTTGCAGGGTACGGTGGTCACCATGTTGATTTGGGCATCTCCTGTACTGCATTGATTGAATTGCTTTGTCCTGTTGTAGACACTAACCCAATCCTGCATCTCTCTCTCATGCAGAATCACCAGTGGACATGGAGGAACAGGAGCCGGAAACCAGTGGGGGCGAGAGTAGCACTACAGCAGCACAGGAGCCCAGTGACACAGAGCTCACCAGCGCATCAGAGGGGGACCGGAGTATGCAGGAGGAATCCCTGCCTGAGACACAAAGTACTACATCATCTGATGCCAGCGGTGATGCATCCATGTTGGCAGGCACAGGGAATGGGGACTCTGCATCATCTTCTACCACACAGCGGACAGTGGCCAGCCTCCCATCCACTTCCTCTGGTGCTGCCCATGTCCGTGTCAGTAATAGGAGACGAGTTAGATTCACACCTGGCACCGCTGAGCCTGCACCTGTCCCCCCTGCTGCCCTCAGTGCTGAGTCTGTAGAGCTCCTGTGCCAGCTTTGTGTGGGCCTGGCAGCTCTGCTCAATGCCTTCAGTGACCATGACAAAAAATTAGGTTAGGTGATTGCCTACATGGAGGGCATACACTCTGACGTGGGTGGGCTACACTGTACAGTCCAGGATTTGTCATCCCCAGTGACGTCTGCCCTTCAACAGGCATATACTCCCATTCCTGCTCCAGTGCCTTGTCCTCCCCCCAGTCTGTGGCCACATCGGATGATAGTGATCACGGTTCCCATGCATCACAGTCACGATACAGCACAAGAAGCACCCAGCAGAAACAACCCAAGTGGGCCGCCCACAGACACCATCCCCACAAAAGAGCAGAGCCATCCGAGAATGCAAAGACAAGAGCCCATCAGGGAAGAGCAAGGCCGAAAAAGCAATGAAGCAGACATCAGGCTCACATGCCTCAGAGGCATCACCAGCGAAGGACTTTCCTGTCCCTAAAACTTGACGCAGAGCTAGGCGTGGAGTGTCTATGCCCACTGAGGAGGTGTTGTATGGCAAGGGTACACCTAGGAAGGGCTCAGGGCCACATTCCCCCACCACATCAACTCCAATTCCAAGCCCAGTGAAGCAGGTGAAGGAGGGCACTGTAGGGGCTACCCCTGCAAACAGGCAAAGGAGGGCACTGTAAGGGGGACACCAGGCAAACAGGGGAAGGAGGGCACTGTAGGGGGTACACCTGGCAAACAGGGGATGGTGGTCCAGAGGCGTAGCCAGACAAAGTGTTCTGCACGATCCAGCACGTCACCAGAGGGAGTGCCAGTGTCTGCACCTGATGCGGGTCTGTTGGTGTGTGTGCCTGTTGTGTCATCACCAGTTCCCATTGACCCCAGTACAGGGAAGGCATTTCAAATTCCTAAGAAGTAGAAAGGCACCCCTCAAACCTCTACCACCCACACTGTGTCAGAGGTCTGTATGACTCCATCTCCACGTGCCACTACACCACCTGGTCCAAACAGCCCTCCAGCTTGCCAAGCCACTGATAGCCCTACATCACCTGGGCCTCTCTCTCCCCAGTCAAGTGGTCCTGCTGTCCCCGACTCACAGCCAGCTCCAAGTCTGACTGCCAGCCAAGAGTAAGTGGTAGTCCCCCTCACACACCTGTCTCTCATACTGGTGTGCTAGTCCTGCCCATTGTTTACCACATGGGTGTGTTGCTGGCCATGGAAGGGTACAGTCAAGCACACTCACTGTGCAGCTTCTCATGTCCTGTCTCTGCACTTTGCCCTGTCCACTGGCCTTGTCATTCACTGCTGTTCTGGCCTTGCCTGTGCAGCTTTTCATGTCCTGACTCTGCACTTTGCCATGCCCACTGGCCTTGTCATTCACTGCTGTTCTGGCCTTGCCTGTGCAGCTTCTCATGTCCTGTCCTTGTACTTTGCCATGCCCACTGGCCCTGTTGCTCTGCTGTGTTAGACTCTACCCTGTGCAGCCTCTCATGTACTTGATGTGCACCCTGCCATGCCCACTGGCCCTGTTGCTCTGCTGTGTTGGACTCTACCCTGTGCAGCCTCTCATGTACTTGCTGTGCACCCTGCCATGGACACTGGCCCTGTTGCTCTGCTGTGTTGGACTCTACCCTTTGCGGCCTCTCGTGTACTTGCTGTGCACCCTGCCATGGACATTGGCCCTGTTGCTCTGCTGTGTTGGACTCTACCCTGTGCAGCCTCTCATGTACTTGCTGTGCACCCTGCCATGGACACTGTCCTTCCTGTTTTGGAGTTTGCCTATGCAGATTATCTTGCATATGATCAGCATTTTGTGCCTTGCTCTTGTCTACTGTTGTTCTACTGTCACATCTATGCAATATGTGAATAAAGACAGTTACTCCTGTTGTCTGTTTTGTCAGTGTCCTTGCTGATCAAAGTTTGTTTGGTTGGTGCATTTGGTTGCCTGTCCCCCATGCTCTATGTGTCACTTAAACATTGCCATGCTCTTTGCCCGCATCACATTTTTATACAGGGGTGACAGGGTCTTCAGTCCATGCAGACACTGATACTAGTATATCTGTGATGGCTATTTTACCTGTCATGCAGTTCTCTTTTTAGTGGTTTGCTATTGTTTGATACATTGATCAAATGCCAGGTTGGGGGACACTGCCAGCACAGGGTGGGATGCTGTGCACAGGTTTGCATGCAGGCTGGGCAATGTCATCATATATGTGTGTTATTCCTTTATGTGTGCCCAGCTGTGTATGTATATGGTCATCTTGTGCTGGCCCTTAGTCCTGGTCCCATGGCCTACATGAGATGTGTGCTCTTGGGTAGTCAAGAGGTGTGCAGTGTGAAGGGTGTGACTTTGTAGGGGGTGTGGATGTGTGTGTGCCCCTGGATTGTGAAAGACACACATGTGTCAGCGAGGAGTTGTGTGCCTGTTGTTTGGATTATTCTGCCCCGTGGATATGGTTGTATGCACATGTCTGTTGTGCACTGTGCAGCCTGTTGGTATGTCCATGATGTTCTTTCTGACTCGTTCTTGTTGTTTTAGTCACTTATGAGTGTGCAAAGTGTGTGACTTGCACATCAGTGTTGTGTTTGTTTGATCATCCATGTGTCTTGAGTGTGTTTGTGTAGAGTGTGTAGCCCTGCAGCTCCACACTGCCATTGTGGTTGTGTTTCTCATGCATTGCAGGCACATGGTGCCTTTTATCCTCCTGTATGGCATGGTGTGTGTGGTTTAATGCCATCCCCTATGTGTGCCACTTATGCCTACCCATTGTGGGTCTGCACTCCCTCTATTTGTGTATGGTACACCATTTACATGTCTACTACTGACATGCAAGTCAGTTCACTTTGATGTCAGCTGTCCCCTTGGTTTAGATGTGTGGGTGCCTCCCCATCACTTCATTTGTGACACTGTGCTTTGTGGCGCAGTTCTTGGGCCAAGAGTGGTGTTCCACTCTGGACATTGCCCCAATGGTTTATGTGTGATGTTCTTGTGCTGTTATGTTATGTTATGCATGATGGAGTCATGCAGACCTCTGACACAGTGTGGGTGTGTGCTGCCCAGTGCTCTGATCAAGATAGTTCTGCTCTTGTATCACAGAGTGGTGCATCTGTTGTTGTTATGTTGGATATATGTGTGTTGGCTGGTATTGCTTCACTTCCTGAGTGTGCTGTTGTGTTTGTACTGTGCTGATTTGTGTTGTGTGTGTTGATGTTGTGTCAGTCATGTCTGTGTGTGACTGTTCTGCTTGGTGTGCACACACTGCTTGTTGTGCCTACAGTGCTGTGTGTATGTGGCCTTGGCATTGCCTGATGTGTATCCCCTGATGTCCTGTGGTGTTTGTTCATTTTTGATTTCATGTGCATCTGTGGTTTGTTTCATGTGGCAGTGTAGTTTTGTGATGGTGCACGTCTTGTGTGATTTGTTGTATGTTGTGTGTGTTTTGTTCCTGAGTGATAAGGTTGTGCACTCCTGTTGTGTCTGTGCTCCCATTGCCTTTCCACAGTATGGCTGACAGGGTATGTCTGTTTCTGATGGGGTTCTGTGTGTGTTTCTGTAGTGTTTGTGTTTTGTTTTTGGGCAGGCATCTGTTCAGGCATCCCTGTGTGTGTGTTATGTTTGTGGCTACACCCAGGGTGTGTGTTTGTTTGTGTGTGTATGTACTGGCAAGTATTGGCAGCCTTCAGTGTGTGTGGCACTGGTGGTGTGTGTTCCTTGTCAGCCACTCCTGCAGAGGCTGTCTCCCTGGTTGTTTGTTGTGTGGTGCAGGGTGTGGATTGAGCTTGCTTGTCGCTATGCTTGTTGCTGTGCATGGGGGTGCCCAGGATGGGCACCTGGCCTGTGACTTTATGGGGTGTGTTGATGTGTGTTTGGGGGTGGTGTGTCCCTGTGGTCTTTGTGCCCTGCCCATGCCTTGGACTGGCCCAGCCTTCTGCATTGTGCGCATGTGTTGACTGCTGCGGTGACGTGACCGGGACGTTGCTGCAAGTTTGCGGTCGATGTGTGTCCAGGATGCAGTGGGGTGACTTGGTGGCAGCTGGGTCATGTGTGAGTGTCCTTGTGGTTGTGTTGTTGCCCCCAGCAGGGTGTCTGTTGTGGATTTGGACCCTATGTCAGCCCGTGTGTTGTGTGTTGTATTTGTGTAGTTGTGTACCTGCGGCGTCCTCCTCAGCGGCCCATTAGATGATAGTGCTGTAGCAGGTACAGCACTGGATACACATGTAGAGCTGGGTCCATGGCGGTCGTAACCGGGTGGTGTGGACCGGGTCTCTGCTATAGCGCTCCGCTGTCGAGTTTCCGCCGTCTCTGGTTGGGTGGTGTCTCCGCTGTGGTGCGTCTGCCTGTTTGGGCATCCTAATTTGTGGAGCGGGCGGACGTCATTCTGCAGGGTGGAGAGTCTCCATGGGCTCCCACCGCTGCGGTGGTGGGTGCGCTTTGATGGCGGTGCGCGTCGCTCCGCGGCGGACGGGATTTGACCTATGTTTTGCAATACTAATATGGCGGACATGTTTCCCGCTGCTCGCAGGCGGAAAAAGGCATTTTTCCACCCCGCCAGCACCACTGTGGTGCCACCGCCCGCCATCCTAATGGACCCCTTACTGTTTCATTAGAGGATTCCTGTAAGTGTTATATTGGAACCTTAGCCAATTTCTCAGTCAATGTATTTCTACTATGTCATCACTAATAATGTGTTTGTATTTTCATCGTAGAGTCTGGGGCAGTGAGTTTGTGAAATGTATGTGGAATCTATAAGCAGACTCTCACACAGATCTAGGCTCTCCTTCCAACACTCCTACCCCCACTTTCATCTCCTTTCTTCAATTCCTCGCCCTCTTTCTATGCTCGGCTCATTGTCTGCTCCATATACAGGATGTAAAGTGAGTCCCACTTCATTACGGGCCAGAGAAGGCCAATCACCTATTTTGTTAGTCCTACAGCAACCCCAGTGTCTCACAGCCTCATGACCTCTCCCTGCTTGAATGCATCATCTCACCTAGCTCTCTCTGTGTCTCACCAAGCACAAAAATAACTAGGCGCACTCACTCTCCTCTTACTTGATCCCACAGCGCACTCACTCTCCTCTTACTGGATCCCACACAACATACTCAGTCTCCACCTGCAGATCCACCGCAGAGCAATCAGAGCACCTCCTCTCTGTCTTCAAGCAGTGGGGCACATGCGGTAGGGACTCAAGGTTTACCTTACCAGTATAATTATATGGGGAGTTTTCAACTTGGTTTTTATCATAATCCGATTCATCAAAGCCACATTACTGGCTAAAAATCAATATAAAAATTCATTAAGAAGCATCTGTACATCTTGAAAAAAAAAGGGAAAGCAATGTTTCCAGATAATAAGCAATACACCTATAAAATCTCTCAATATGCCATGGCTGCTAGACTAGATTACTTCTTGACCACTGCAAGATTCATTTTATAGAGGTTAGTCCAGCTATCCTCCCCGATCACTGCAGTATAGTAATGGATGTTAAATTAGTAAGATTTTCAATGGAACAAAGACTACAATGGGGAGGTTTAAACCATACGTACAGCCCTTATAGCATTAAGAACGATTCTTATGCAAGGCCTAACAGTGCAAAAGTGCATATAGTATGGCACTTTTTAAAGTGGTTCTGTGAAGGAAATGCATTTCTTGAAAAGCATCAGAAAAATCTAATGTACTGAAATGTTATAAATTATCTACTACTCAAACTAGCAGGAGTCAGGGTGAGCCACATTATGCCCTGAGGGATGTGGTCCCCGAGGCCGTAAAGGCTCAGAGATGGGGTCCATGTAGATCCCCTTATAAAAAGAAAACAGCCCGAATGGGGGCCCTGGGACCTGCAAAGGTTTGGGGAGGAGTGCCATACGTAGAATAAAAGATATGCATGGAAATTAAACTGGTCTACTATGAGATAGAACAGCTGTGCTTAGTTATCAGTAGTACATCGAAATGAGGGGAGCTTGGCCCAGAATGTTAGCATGGCACACAAAAAGTAAAAAAGCAAAAGATAAAATTAGAAGCATCAAACAACTAAATGGCTGCATTATTTCAACAGTTTTTCTCAGAATTGTATGGAAAAATTTAAGGGCATATTATCAAGCAGGGCGTTAAAATTATCGCCGTTTTAGCAGCAGAAATCTGCCGCTAAAGTGGCGATAATGGGCTTGATAATATGCCCTGGAAAATTCCAATAGAAGCCCATGTTCACACCAGAACATGGGTTGCTATTGGAATTCACAAGGCCATATTATGAAGCCCAATATTGCCTCTATTATGGCAGATTTCTGCCGCTAAACGGCAATAATTTTTAACACCCTGCTTGATAGTATGCCCCTAAAGTAGGAAGAAATCCACTTGTTTAATCATAGGCTTCCAACAGCCCACATAAATTGCTAGTCTTAAATCTTCTACATGTATGCAAGAGGTTGATCTGATATTAAATATTTACTTGGATGAAAGGCACATGGGTGAAATGGTCTGTTGAGTGAGATATATAAAGCTTTTTTCATTTTAACTTCCAAACCATATGAGATTTACAACCATAAATGGAATACATCAGAATATACTGTACTTTTATAGACAGGCTGTTACCTGTTTTTCTGTAGCCTGGGAAAAGTTAGTACATTGTACTTCTGGGGAGCTGGAGGCAGCATTGCCCACCGCTCCCTTAGTCACGGTAGAGAGACCTGGTTACCATCACTAATGCCCGGTGCCTGCCAGTGAACCGGGGCTCACTCAGACTCTGGCTTCTTTCTGGTGTTCATGCGCATGCGCATGCGCATGCGAAACACAGTGATTCTGGCAACAGCCAAATCAGATAATGCTGTAACGATCCAGTGTACTACACAGTACACACATGCACTAGGTGAGCCCCAGACCCAGGGAGACATTTGTGCTTCTGTTAGGGGTGGACAGTGGGGGCAAACCCTGCCACTTAGTGGAATCAGAGTTTTTGCCAACTCCGAGCTCCCAGCAAAGTGCAAAGTAGGCAAAACTCCGCTGGAGGAGCAGAGTTCACTGCCCACCCCTAATTAGAAAACTGTGGGGACAGGAGCATGGACTCAGACAATGAAGGCCGCAAGGAAACATTAGCAAAGGCAGCACAGTGTGAACAACTATTACTCCACAAAGTCTTTTATGCATCTACCTGTAGCCATTTATGATAATTCCTGCCCGAGGCCTAGTAAATTAATTGATGCTTGGATGTATTAATGGCTTGGGTAATCGGGATAGGGGATTGGTGTCTCAATAAAAAGAAAAACAATAAAATTCAGTTAAAAAGAAATTGTTTTTGTTGATGTGAATTGTCTCACAAAGTCTCCATAATTGGGAACATGCACTAGTTATGTAACCTTAACTCCCAACAATGTAAGCAAATGTGAGGGTGGAATGCCTATGTGATGACTGTATGGATGATAATGAATAGAATACGAAATAGATTGTGCTAAATATTTTCATTATATATTTCCACTATTTTTACAATATTTTCGAATATTTCTCTTCAGTGAACATTATATCTTACACATGCATGTTTAACAGGATAGTGCCTTAAGATTAATGATGTTTTTAGAATGATATTGTACCCTTACTGTTATCAAATAAGGGCTAACTGTCTAATGATCCTATAAAGCCATTGAGGGGTTTTCATTACAAGATAATACACAAGCTTAGACTTCTCACTTCAACTTAAGAAATTAATTTCCTCTCATGTCATCTCAACAAGAAACTTCTTGCTTCTAGGTGACGTTAACGTCCACAGTGAAAACACCGTAAATCAGGATGCCTTCACGCTCCTGGCAGATTTAACGACACACGATTTAAGTAAGATCAACGACGGATACTCTCACTCAGATAGTCACACGTTGGATCTTATTTTTACTAACTCTCCTTATATTTTCTGTAGAGCTCCCTGTACACTTACATGGATGGATCATTCACTAATAGAGTTTAAAATCAGTGGTCCTAGGGTACACCACGTCTCCACCACAACCCTTAACTTGCGCATACAGCGGGATAAAATCATGCCTGCCCACTTCCGGTATATAATTTCAGGACTCCAGAACCCTGACTCAGACAATGTAGAGGAATGCCTGGCCTGCTATAATTCTATAATTTAAACCACCATTGATCACCAGCCCCCTGAAGCAATGTCCTAGCTCAGCTAAATGCCCTCAGACAGAATGGTTCTCCCCCATCCTTCGGATAGAAAAGAGTTGCTGCAAAAAACTGGAACGACACTGGCACCTTTCCCATGATGCAAAGGATAAAGAAAGATATAAAACCACATTGGCTCAATATAATACAAATATAAAAACAGCTCGCAAAGCCAATATTGCTCTGCAACTTGATCAGGCAGGGAATGGCCCCAAAACCCTTTACCAGATCTTAAAATCCTTCACTAACCGATGGTGGGCAATAATGAAGAAGCTCCCTCCCAAGCTCTATGTGACAAAATAGCAACTCACTTTACTAAGAAAATTAAATTGATCTACAACAAAATCACCTCAGTAGGAAGCTCTCAGCTAGATCCCACAGTTTCCTCACGCTTACGCCCGGTAATGTAGAGTCCTTACTAAACATTGTAAAATCAGGCTCCCCGCTGGATATTATCCAGACTGAGACCACTTCACTGCTCTCCCAACAGCTAGCCACCCCAATTTGCTCAATCCTCAATTGCTCGATGAGAGAGGGTCATCTCCCCTCTGAATGGAAGGCGGCACAAATAAATTAATCCCCATCTGTAAGAATTTTAAGGTCCCCATGGATGATCTATCCAAATATTGTCCAATTGAACAGATTTCAAGTAGTCCAGAACACCGTGGCTCACCTGGTCTCCAATGCTCCCCCCGAACTGCCTCCCGCCCTCTTTTGCAACAACTGCATTAGCTTCTTGTGCAGAAGCAGATCAGATTCAAGATCTGTTGTATTGTGCACAAATCCCTGAATGGCAAAGAGTCCAGCTACCTGGCAGATACATTTATTAAGTATCTGCCATCTCTACTCGTTGTTCCACGTTACAAAAAATCATGCCTCGGTAGTAAAGCCTTCTTCCACCTAGCCCCCCTTCTATTGGAACCAACTTCCCATCCATCTGTTGCAATGCCCAGATCACTTACAGTTCAGAAAGTTCCTCAAAACTGCACTGTTTTAATTTGTTCCTCTTCTTTGGCCTGCTGTAGCAGTTCCATAGTGCAGAGATGCCCCTTGGGGGGTTATTCAGGTGCTTTAGAAACCAATAAATGTCAAATGCAATCGTTCTTAAATTTTCGAGAGTTAGAGCTATTAGTGTTGTAAATGACAATGTCTTTTACCCATGTGTTTTGCTTTGGAGTGGGGGTGTGGTTTGGAGTGGAACTATGTGGGTTGAATTGGAATTGTTAGTTGTGGAATTGTGTGGGTTGGAATTGCGTGTAGTGTATTTGTGTAGTGGAAATTTGTGGCATGGTGAATACTGAGGGGTGGGAACTGCACAGAATAGATAGAAAGGAAGATAGAGAGGGATCGGTAGTTTGTCCACAAACTGGTGGCCAATTTACACTAGAATTGGAACTGTGGGGAGGGATGTGGGAGAGGGCAGTAACACAGAGAAGTGTTGGGTGGGAGCAGAAAGGAAGCATCATGCGAGCTGAGAAGCCGAGGCAAAAGTAAACGTAGTGCATCAAAACTAACTAAATGGCCAAACGTGAACTGATCTATCTAATAGGGTCAGTTTCCCGGGCAGGAACAAAACAACCAAAAAGGCAAAACAAATGTAAAGTATTTACCATATTTACCAAAGAAGCCAAAGGAATTTCGAAAGGCAGACCAAGGTATGAATGAAAGTGATGGGCATGTGATGGATTTGGTTACAGTAGATACAGTATGTCGAGAGACACAGTAGCAACTGCTATCGGACATGAGTCGTGTGGTTGGAGGATAAGAAAAGAAAAAAGCACTTACCTGGGAATTCCCGGCTGCCACATCTCCTCCTCTTGATCTTCCTTCTTCCTGTCTCCAATTTCGTCAGCTGGAAGCAGCAGGAAGCACCGGGACTCCCAGACTCCCCTAACCGGATGTATGTCAGTACAACGCGATCTTTTAGATCGCGGTACTTAACAACGCTGCCATTACAACGCAAGTCGTTACAACGACTTGCGTTGGAGGGCGCGGATTGTGGAATATTATAATTTTATATTCCAACACCAGTCCACATAACAGTAGGGAAGTGTTGGAACGTAAAATGACAATATTCCTTAACCAACAGCGCCATCCAGCGCAAGTCGTGGTAACGACTTGCGTTGTAATGGCAGCGTTGTTAAGGTAGTGCGGTGTAAACACCGCATTGTAAATGATGTTCCCCCCCTAACCCATTCACAATGCTGCAATGCAGCACTGTGATTGGTGTGAGCGCTGTGGTTTGGTGCTCAGATAGGGACTGGGAGGCTGTTAATGTTTCCCACCAGACTGTGCATCACAGGCCCAAGATGGCCGACCAAACAGTCATGCGCACTTACAGAGTGCCACCACTCCTCCCCCTCCTTTGGCCAGCCCCGCCCCGAATGAAACAGAGCCACTGACTGCAACAGGAAAAAAAAATGAAAATAACAATACATTATTATAATTTTTTCTTTTTTTAGCAGTGAGGCGACGCTCCTCCGCCTTAGTGGAGGAGCCGCCACTGGAGAGACAGCACACGCTGTAGATAAATGGCTAAGTGGTTTTAACATCTCACCAGAATTAAGAAAGCTTATTATTATTTGAATTTAACATAATAGGTCTCCCTTTGGTTGAGATCTGACACTCAAGGTCTGGCATCATTCCTGTTTTGAAAATACCACTTTTTGTTCAGTGTATTATATGCTGACATACACACAGATGAGCACACAAACACACATATCGGTATATGCACACACATGAGCTGTGAGAAATGAGGCACAGGCAGGTAAACTTTAAAAAAAACACATAATCCCTATTAAAAACATCTTTTATGTAATAGACCAACAACCTTGTGGTCTATTGTTAAATACTGTCTGTTATTAAATAGTGAGGGCCAAATGTACAATGCATTTAGCTGGTTGCAAATGGCCCATCAGGCTCGGCAAAAAACGTTTAATTTTTCTATGAACAACCCCTATTTTGTGAACCAGTAACCTATCACCGACTCGCACAATAGAGTTTACGAGTCACTATTAGGAAGGAACGTGCCAAGGGCGTTCACAGAGTGTTGAACAATTGTCTTGCTAACAGAAAGCGGTCGCAAAACAATCACAGATGCCAACTACTTCAAGTAGGCAGTAACCTAGTTGCCCTTCCCCTTTGTGAATGGGAGTGAAAAATATTTTTTAGGAGCAGGCAGTGGTCCCTTGGACCACATCTGCCTACCCTTAAAGTATTCGAAACGCATTCCATTTTTCTTTAAGGAAAACGGGGTGTATTTAAAAAAAGCAAAGTTGCTTTATTAAAAAGCAAACACAGACATGGTGGTCTACTCTCTTCAGCAGGCCACCATCATTGTGTTATTGCCTACTCCCAATAGGTCACAAATTGTGATTTACCTCATGAATATTGATACGGCAGGTCCCTTGCGACCCATTTGAGAATCACTAATGTGTCTGAGACACATTAGTACATTTCATTTTGCGAGTCTCTAATTGCGAGCTGTATAAAATCGCAATTAGAGACTCGCAAAATGAAACGGTTATACATCTGGCACCACATGCGCTGTGTTGTTTTTTAGGACTTGCACACAAAAAAAGTTGCCTTCTGTTAAAAGTCAAATCAAATATTATTCTGGTGATCAATGTGTTAGGAATTCTCCTTTAATGTAAACCAGGAACCTGAAGGCCACTCTGAGTAAACCACATTTCTCACTTGAACATTAGACATCACTAGCATGCTCACAGAAAGATAAGATAAATATAATTACTGTTCTTTTGTATTCATGGTCACATTATGCTGTTCAAATCTTTGTCTCCCGTACAAACAGGCAATGATACACATCAAGCAAGTCTTTTCATGGCTCATTGAGCAACGTTAATTGACCTCCATGGCACAATTTCATTTTCCTCCTGCCATTCAAGGGCATGTATTAAAGACACAGACAGCTATTTTCACAATTTGGACAGACACTTGGAAATCTCTAATGGTTGTCCCTTTTGCTAGTAGGCGAGTGTGCACCCCAGCAGAAAGCAAACACCTTTAGAATAAGCACCTTGCCTTCTAGCCAGAACAGTCCCTGCAACTACGGTCTTTTTTTACGACATGGAAGCACAAAGTGGTCACAAAATGACAAAACTGCTTCATCATCCAAGTCTATCCAAGTTAACACATAATGACATCTGCCAACAGGACTAGGGCAGTACGGATGAACTGTATCCAGAAGTTCAAAAGTTATTAAACAATAACATGAATATAACATTTGATTATAAAGGCCATTTGTGTTGGGCACTAACCACTATAATGGAGCAGCAATCAGCAATTGTGATATGGGATAAAGTACCCCCTGCATACATTATAAGGTTATTGCAAATTACTGAGGCGTTCCATAACCATATAGAGGAATGAGGCAGAAGGCCGAGTTCCTTTAGAGGGTTATGGAACTTCGAGATGACTTGCAATATCATTAGCATGTACGAAATGAAGGGGCATATTATCAAGAAACGGCGTTAAAATTATTGCCGCTTTAGCTAAAGCGGCGATAATGGACTTGATAATATGTCGTTGTGAATTCCCATAGAAGCCCATGTTCTGGTGTGAACATGGGCTTCTATTGGAATTCTCAAGGGCATATTATCAAGCCCATTATCGCCGACTTAGCGGCAGTTTCCTGCCGCTAAAGCAGAGATAATTTTAATGCCCTTCTTGATAATATGCCCCAGAGTGCTTTATTTTTACAACACAAAATCACACCATCACCTTTCTCACAACAACTTAAAATCCTTGGTGCATGGTCTTTCAATATGAAAGAGAGATCATGTTGGCAAACATGAAGAATAAAAATAGAATCTCTAGTGCAAAATGAAACACATCAAAAAAGTTGTTATATATTTGTTACAAAAAGATATTAGAAATCAGTTATTAAAAATCAAGGGGTAGAATCATAAAGAAAGAGTAGAATTACCTAAGAAGTGCAAAACTTAACATGTTCTCATAAATATCTCCTTTCTGCTTGTCACTGTACCACTAGAAAAACAGAGCAGAAGAAAGAAAATCCATGTTTTGTTTTCGTTCAGTAAACAACTGCTTTAATTATGCTCCATGACCTGACCTGCATTTTTGCTTGGCCCCTGGCTCTGGCAGCAGGCACTATCATGCCAGAGCTCAACTGTAAAAATGTATTGCAGCCGAGTTCTGAAGTCATTTCTTTGTAATCAGGGACTAGGTGCATCACAAATTGCCAATTATAAAGAAGGTAGAGACAGGTATTTATACAGGGCTTGGGGAATCCCATGCATTGTACAGAAATTATAGACAAGATTTTATACAGGTATTGCAGGATCCCATGTATTATAAGGTTATATAATACATGGGGGCCTTCAATATTTGTCACAAATGTCCCTTCTTTAATTTCCTGATAATGCATGAGATTATGCAATCCCTGTATAAAAATGTCTTTAATTTCATTGATATTGGCACATGATGCTCTCTGTCACCTAACATAAATAAATGACATAGCCACTTAACTGTAATAACTTATTACAGATAAATTTCGATGTCACAATACCTGTTACCCGAGCCAGCAGCTGAGAGGAAAGACAGGTCAGGGAGCATAATTAAAGCAGCGACTTAAAAAACGAAAAATGAAACAGGCTTTTCTTTCTTTTGCTTTGTTTCTCTAGTTGTACAGTAGCAACCAGAAACAGGACATTTTTATGGAAACATGTTCTTTTTTTGCAGTCCGTAGGTCATTATAGAAAAGTCAGAATCTTTTTGCATGTTTCTACATTTTGCGAGTGCTTTAAAAAAAAAAAACAGACTTGTATTAAACTGATACTAATATTTTTTGCAACAAATATCTAATGCCTTTTTTTTATGTGTTTAATTTTGCAAACAGGTTATCTCTTTCATATGAAAGAGCTACTCACCAAGGATTTAAGTGGTTCATGGAAAAGGTGATGTGTGACCATATATTATAAGGAATTAGGTACCCCCTGTGATTCATGATAAGGATATTGCCAGTCACTTAGGAATTGCATAACATTATAAAGAACTGGCCTTATGCCTCATCCCCCTATATGGTCATGAAATTCCTCTGTGACTTTCAATATCCTGATTATGCACAGCAGGTCGTATTTTATCAAATATATTACAGGAAACCAGCAGCAGCTTCTCTATTAAGGCGGAGGAGCGTTGCCCCTGCTGCAACTGCAGCAAAAGTGAAAAATAAAATCGTAATAAAAATGAATGTATTACCATTTTTATTTTCAAGCTGGCAGCCAAGCCGAGTCTGAGGACATGGCCATTGCTGATGATTGCCAGCAGGAAGGTGTAGTGGGCTCTTCAGTTTAAAGTGCACATGTCTTGAGATGGCCAGCCCAACATGCACACTTTAAACCTCTCCACCGAGCTGTTTTAGGCAGCTTGGTGTAGCGCAGGCACATGCCCAAGTAAATAAAGGTGAGAGCCTGCCCCTTCCAACCAATGCTGGTGCTTCTCTCATGCTGATTAATATTATTAACAGCAAGAAAGCAGGGTCTGGGTTGGTAGATGACCCAGGGAGCCTGCCTTCGTAACCACAGACCTGGACTGCCATGAAGGAGATGAATGCTGAAGCAGTGGGCAAATACACTGTTGTGGGTAAGAACATGAAAGAACATAAGCCAAATCCAGTAAACATATGAAGAAGGTTTATTGAAGACTATAAGTCTTCAAGTGGAGCCCAATCTCTTGGGTCCTTCCAGCTCGGAGATCCTGCTGACGACTGACAAGGTAACTGACAACCTTTGTCAGCAGGAGCACAGAACATGGATTGACACTGAGAAGATGCACTTTGGAAGATATACATAGAGGGGAATTAAAAATGCATATAATCATGTGGAATGAAGAATTCAGTATAAGAACACACATGAATACATAGAATGTAGAATACCACACATTTCCCCCCTTTATAACGAAAAATAATAAGTTAATAAACAATCAAATAAATTATGGGTAATGATCCCCAAACCTAAACTATACAGAAAAATCTTACAAAGATCCAGGATTTTTTTTATAATCTACCACTTCTGGCAGTAAATTCCTCCTTAACTTTATCCGCATCATTAGAACCATTACTTGTGCCCATTGCATTTTCCAAGGAAACTTCATTGTTGCTTTTAGAAACACTTACAGTGATGTAATTAATTGTGGCACTGGGGCTGAGAATATGAAGGGCAATTGCTCTTCCAAAAGTTACTCATGTGTGGTAAGTACAACCTTCTCTCTTGTTGAAATTTGTCTCTTATGATGGAGTTTTGAAAATCAGTTAACAGAACCAAATATATTTTTGCCCACCATAACCCATCCTCCAACTGGACAGAAGAATGTGCCACTTTGGACACTTTATACGAGCCATTAAATTAAAAATCAACTTTAGATTTCTTGTGTCTCATATCCTTTAACATACCCCATGCACTCACACAGATTTTCTTTACACCAATACATTTCCCAGAATCGTGATATGTCTTCATTTTTTCTTCAGCCTCCTTGACTTTGAGTTCCATTTCCTTCGAATTTACAATTCCCTCAGAGTCACAGGAAGACTTGTCCTGTAACCAACTAGTACACAGCCATGTGCAAGAATGCCTGCCTCACAACAAGGTGAACGGGGATACAGCTGTAGAGTTGTGGGGTGTGTTGTGATACACCCACACTCCATTTTATTTCAACTCACATGTCAAGGCAGTTGAAATACCTTCATTTAGCAAACTCATGACCCTCTCAACTGCTCCATTAGTTTGTGGTGAATATAAGACTATGGGCCAGATGTAGGTAATTTTCATTTACCGATTCTTAAATACCGACTCATACCGAATCGGTATTTCAGAATCGGAAAATGAGATGTAGATAAAAATTCGGTAAAAATTACCGAATCGGAATCACTCGGTAACTGAAATCGGTATTTACCGAATCGGTACATACCGACTCGGTAAAATCCGAATCGGTAAAATCCATACATTCCAACGGGCCCATGGCCCATAGGAATGAATGTGTATTACCGATTCGGTAAATACCGATTCGGTAAATACTGAGTCGGATATTTGAAACTGACAAACATGTGAGCCTGTGAACCAATCAGCAACTCCAACCACACCCAATCCCAAAGGTACTGGGGAATCAACCAATCAGAATCAAGCACCCCTCCCCAGTACCTGGGACTGGCCACGCCCATGCAGGTGCAGAAACCAACAGTCAGGTGAGTCCATCAAGCGCACCACCTGGATTGACATACAAGGCAAGGTAAATGCCATTGGTGTCACCCACCGCGAAATAGATGATTTGAAAAAACGGTGGTATGATCTCCGCATCATCACCAAGAGGGAACTAGCTGCCCACCGCAAGGAATCTACTGCAACAGGGGGAGGAAGCAACCGAGCCCCACGACTCACAGACATAGAGGAGCTGGTGGAATCCACCCTTGAGCCCGAATCCATCCACGGCATCGGGGACGCTGACAGCTCTGCAAGAGCTGCAAAGAAACAAGGTAAGATGCAAGTACATTGTCATTAACCCATTTACCTATTCCCCCCACACACTCTGTGTGCCTACATCATACTCCAGAACAGGTTTTACCAATGTCCTGCAATGCATCATGGGAAATGTAGTCATGGGTAGATACCTTTAAGCAGTCAGCATGCCATGCAGCAAGGGAAGCAACAGACTACTAGCATTGGCTAATGAGAGACAGGCAAATGTGCTATAGTAGTGTGTTTAATCAGGAGACACAGGTGAACCACTCCACTGACACAATGTCCATATCTGTCCACAGGGGAGTCATCGCGCAGCGCAGCAAAGGATAGGGAGAAGAGGAGGGAAGAAGCTGGACCCAGCACAGGACACGGAGGGAAGGACAAAGAGCAGGCAGCCAAGTCACCTGAGGCGCCAACACCACCACAGCCACAGTCCCCTCTGTTATTTGGGAGTTAGGAGTCTGGAGCGGCTGCACAGTCCCCCACCCCCACAACTCCATCCCCAGTGCTGGGAAGGGCAAGGCGCCTTGATGTGCCCCCTCCCCGCATACTGGAAACATCCGAGGAGGAAGAGGATGAGGGTGACATGGCCATCAACCCACAGGAATCAGCCGACGCTGAGCAGCTGCCCACTCCCAGAGCTGTGCGGGCCAGTGTCCAAGGACGAAGGCCACGGGAGGCTGATGATGTGCGTGTCGATCAGGGGGTCTTCTGCGGACTGGAGGCCACCATGGTCAAAGTACAGCGCCTGCAGGCGAGAGCAATGATGGGGGTTCAGAGGCAGGCACGCACAACCAACAACAAGCTTGATGAAATAGGCAAGGGCATTGGAGACATTTCCGAGAGCATGCAGTCAATGGCATCTGGCATTTCCGACATCACACAGTGCATGACTGTCCTGTGCGACAAGTTGGACAGGGACCATTTGGAGAGACGCAAGGCTCGTGTCGATGTGCGGCAGCAGACAAAAGACCTGAACAGATTTGCTACTGCAACCACCGTGCTGTGCAGACGGTCAGTGGCAATGCAGGATGCCATTGTGCAGTGCTGCACCAATTTATCAGTGGGAATGGCCAGAGTGACCTCTGCAATGGAGCTCATGCTCGCACAACAGACTGCCTCTCAAGGTGACACATGTGTGGGGGAAAGTGAGGGGTCCACCAGCAGGAGTGGCGCAAGCACTCCAGTACAAGAGGTACGTAGGAGCGGCAGGTGTCATGCAACTGAGACAGGCCACAACGAGAACATTGACACACAGCCACAGCAGTCCCACCCTGTGGTCCGTGGCCGTAAATATTGACTATACCCTCCACCCAAGGAACAGGTCACGGTGGTGTTAACCGTGACAACACAGTAATGGACATTTATATTTCTTCTAACCAATGTGGGGTATCATTGCACTTGCGTAGTGATAATTAAACTACGTACGTCATGACCTTTGCCTGTCTGTGTCTCATTACTCACTCAGAAATATTGCTGTGTGACCTCTGCCCATCTCAGTCTCCCATCTGTAGCCGCTGCTGCTACTGTACCATGGGGCTCTGCCAGTTCTGTGTCATCATCAATGTCCTCATGATGTGTGATCTCCACCTCTGTGCCTTCCTTGGTGGCGAGATTGTGTAACATTGCACAGGTCGCAATGATTTTGCAGCACAGGATTGGGGTGTACTGGCGTGCCCCTCCACTCTTGTGGAGGCAGCGAAACCTGCTCTTTAGGAGTCCAAATGTGCGCTCCACAACGTTGTGTGTAGATCTGTGAGCCACATTGTACCGCCTTTCGCTCCTGGTGGATGGGTTGAGGTAGGGGGTGAGCACAAAGGGCCGCAGGGCATATGCACTGTCGCCTAGGGGGGAGAAAGAATGACATTTATTGCATGTACATGATGCATTGTTCTGCTATGAGTGTCATGGTGTGTCAATGCGATTTACCTAGCAGGTATCCGTTTCCAAATTCTCCATCAAGTAGGCGTGTGTATATTCCACTATTCTGGAATATGTACGAATCATGGGTACTTCCAGGGAACTTCGCTACGATGTCTGTGATGATGTTCCCAGTATTGCATATGACCTGTACGTTGATGGAGTGCGTTGACTTGCGGTTTCTGTATATGTGTTCTGTGGCTGCAGGTGGACAGAGTGGTACGTGGGAGCCATCAATGCAGCCTATCACGTGAGGGAAGTGTGCCAGTTGATAGAAATCGGTCTTGGTTTTTGCTAGTTCCGCTGGTGTATCAGGGAATGAAATGTAATGCTCCATCCTCTGCATCATGGCGTCAAGGAACCTCCTGAAGAAGCGGGACAGGCAGCTCTGGGACACACCACCCACTGCAGCTATCCCACTCTGGTAGCTCCCGGAGGCAAGCAGGTGTAAGCTACACAGCACCTGCACATGGGGTGGGATGGGGTGGGCCCTGGGTGTTGGGTGCTCCAGGAGTGGGTGTAGGTCCCTGATCAAGTCCTGGATGGTTTGGGGATGTAGCCTGTACCTCTGGAGTATTTCAGGCTCTGTCAGTTGGAACAGTGTTATCCTCTGCCTGTACACTTGTTCCTCCCTTTGCCATTCTCTCTCTTCTGCTGCCTGTAGTCTTTGCCGCCTTGCAATGACGTAGAAAGCCGCCATTATGGTTCCACAGGTGCATTTTGGGACTCTTTTTATGGCCTTCACCTGGTTACCACCTGCATTCAATCCATGGTAAATACCGACTCATAAATACCGAATTTCCGGGAATTCTGTATTTTTGAGCTTTCCTACATCTCCATGGCCATTTATTACCGTTTCTTATTTACCGATTCGGAAAATAAGAAATCGGTAAATATGAATTCGGTATATTCCGCCTCGGTAAAAATACCGACTCATATTTACCGAGTCGGAATTTTATCGACTCATATTTACCGAGTCGGAATTTTACCGACTCATATTTTCCGAATCGGTAAATAAAATGCTCCTACATCTCATTTCATGGATACCGGTCGGTAACGGACGAAATTACTGATTTTTGGCCGTTACCGACCGGTATTTGGCGACCTACATCTGGCCCTATATGTTCATGTTTAATGCCCTTATCCTTTAAGATTGTTTCCATCCTATCAGAAACCAACTGGACGCCATTATCCATGGCCAACTCATCAGGATAATCTTCTAAAGTGAAAATCTACTCCAAGAAGTGAATAAATACTTGTGTAGACATTTCATCCACAAAATCATAATTAAGGATTACAGTTTTCTGTTTTTACTGATTTTTGCAGATAAATACAGAAAACAATGTGTTTCCAGTCTGTATTTATTTTTAAAAGCCGAAAAAAATCCAATAAATGATGCTTCGTGTGGGTGACTCTCCATGCTGTCTTTCGTGCTTTTAAGAACAACAGCTCAGCAAAAAGACATCATGGGAAGTGAAAAAACAGGTTCAGATTTCCCTAAACACAGCCGTATGTTAACATATATATGTATTATAATGCTGAAATTTACCTGTGGGTGTAATGTTTCACTATATTTGCTTAATTTTTTCTAAAATGCGACAGGTATTAAAGAATAAGCATATGTTTATCAGTTAAATAAATGTGGAAATATACCATTTTTTTATTCCATTTATTCTCAAAACACAAAATAAATATGGAACAATACCAATCAGATGGCCCAAAAATAAATATGGATAAATACAGACGGAAATGTTAAAAAAAAAAAATACCATAAAACCCGGAGCCCTACTCCTAATTCATCCACTTGGAATAATAATCTGTGATCACAAGAAAAATACTTTGACATGTCAGATCGCGCTGAAACAGGTCCAGCAAACTCAACCCCAACTTACTCCACTGTCACGAGGCAATGGTGTGGTACTCAGAGGGATATCAATAAGCTTCCAATGTTTGTTAGACATGATGCATCTTAGCTGACAAACGCGTCCACATCCTCATCCATGTATGCCCACCAAAAGTAACACCATAAAGTGTTTTTTGTGGTTGTGGTCCTCACGTGCCCCCTGTGAACCAACATAATAATTTTAGATCTTAACCTTTTGGAAACCACAAATTTTCCGGCCCTCAATAAATTTCCAGTCTCTACTGCGAGCTGGTCGGCCTTTTGGCAGAACCAGTATATCTCACCCTTAGAATGTTTAACATGAGGCCATCCTTATTGTATGAACTGTAAGACTTTCACTAATACTTCATCTTCTTTACACACACCATTCCATTCTTGTTCAGCTACAAATCCTTGACATTTGTCTATCACATCCATGCTTGCTTGTCTATCCAGACATAGGAAGTCTGGATAGACAATCAGCTCCTGCATGTGTGCTACTTGGTATGTACTTGACATCGAAATTATACTCGTGTAGTTTAGAAAGGATTCTTATAAGTCTGGATGAAGCAGATGACATTCCTTTGGCTCCCGATAAATACATCAGAGAATTATGATCAGTGTACGCTGTAAAGTGCGTACCCCATGCATATGTTTCTAAACTTTTCTATAGCCCTTGCACATGTTAGAGCTTCACTTTCAATGATGCTGTATGTTATTTTGTAACTGACAGTATCCTGAATGCAAAAGCTACCTAACACTCTGCACTGTCAATGTGCTGACACAAAACTGCACCCAGTCCAACAGCACTAGTGTCCTCTGTGATGACATATTTATGACCTCTAACATAGTTTTTTTATGCAGGAACTTTGGGTAACAACTCTTTAATGACCAGAAATAAGTTTTCCTCTTATACTTATAAGCTCTAAACAGAGTGATAAAAGTTGTCAGGACCTGTGAGTCAACTTTCAGCTGTTCTTGGTTGTAAGCCACTTTTAGATCAATATCACTAAAGACTTTTGCCCCCTCCAAAATGGTCAAAAGCTCATTAATCTTCAGAAGTGGATAACAATCCACTAAAATGCTTTTATTAAGCAAAAGCAAGTCCACACATAAAAGGATTTGTCCATTTTTCTTTTTGGCTATGACAATCACACTGACCCATTCAGCTGCATTAATAGGGTCAATGAGTTTGTCTTTAACTAGTTGATTCAAATGTTTCCTTAAATCATCCCTTACAAAACAGGGAACATCCCATACTTTGTGTTTGTTAGGCACTGCTCCTTTTATTAAAATGATTTCACATTCAAACGCCTTATCTGTACCAATACCTTCAGAGAATACAGTAGGATATTTTGCTAAAATTTGATCGACACTTTCAGGTTTCTTTTCTACTAAGATCACGGAAATGGTGGTGTCTGGTCTTAACACTATTCAAAATCTTCCCTGATCTATCTTCCCATGATATCCCGACCGTTGGCAGATACATAGATTTTTGTGAAAATCTCTCTGCCAAAACATTTTAGGACCTCTTAAAAAAAACAATGGTTTTCATGTCTGCTTCCCTATAGGCAATGGCTCTTATATCTGTTTTTTAAGCAATTTATTTAAAATAGAAATGGTGAAGTCCAAATACTGTAGTACAATGGGGAAGCAAAGTTAAACATAGGATGAAGATAAGTTACTGGTTAGTGTCACGTCCCTTAGATATATTCGTATCTCAAGAACAAAGATGAAGTCTTCAATATAAAGGTTAATTTGGCAAGTGGGGCATGGAAAGCGTCCTCAACAAAACTGGGTGTATTGTAATTAAATACTCCAGTCCCAAGTAAAGTGAAAAGAGAGCGCCCCCAAAATGCAGAACTATGTAGGCAAAAGTTATGCAAACCCCATCGGTAGTAAACTGAGAATAACAACGAACCACCCACGCATGATAACGCGGCAAAGAATTACAGTATTTGGACTTCACCATTTCTTGACCCAGTGATATTACAGTACTTGGGGTTATCCTTACATACCTATATAGTGCTTGGACATATTGAAGTTACTTGGACCTTTCATCTTAGCCTTGAACAAGTCTGAAAATACCAACTTTGTACAGAAGAAACACGTGTTGGCTGCCTTTTACGCTTGAACTTGAATAAGAAAATAAAGAAAATTACATGTACCAACACTTCCATCGGGTCACCTTGTCTTGATACAACTGAAGATTTGTTAACTCATCATATTTGACATCGCAATTCTGATTCTATATACAGTCCTTAATGGATAGGATATTATAACAATTTTGATTTGGTTGTGCTGTATTGACTATTTTAAATACATTTAGTTCCGGTAGATCCTTTGGATCTGCTTTAGTCACTTTTGGTAGTAAGTGACATTAGTCTTCTTAGCACCCATGCTGGAATTACAGCTATATGTGTATTAGTTGCCCCTTACTCTAGACTTTTTCACTCATGCTTGTTGCTTTGAGGTGCGGCAATCCCCAAATTGGGCACACCACTACCAACTTGGTTTAATCTGTTTTTTAAGCATGTCACTGTTCCAGTCCAACTTGAACGATGCTTCACATAGCATAGTTACTGGTGATCCTAAATCCACCATCATTCTAACATCCACATCCCCGATTTTGACTTCACAGAAAGCCCCATTGCATTTGGCAATTTAATTAACTCCTTATCCTGGTCACGACCTTGCACACTGACTTCTGGTATTTATGCTTTCATACTCATGAACATAATTGCGTTCTATTTCAGGAACACAATTTACTCTAATCATTTGTCCACTTTTGCAAACTTTCATAACCTTCACACCCCACTTTCTTTGCATTTGCTACATGTTTTCCCTTGTGCTGGACAACTGGCACTGTTCCCCAAATGACTATTCGACCCACACCTACAACATGCATTTGTCATAATAACTCTGTTGGGCTTCTATGACTCTCCTGTATATTATTCATGGCATTCACACTCATGTTATCAGAATTACCAGTTGTACCAGCGGCCACACTGCTTGTGCAGAACGTTCTATACCTTTTGCAAACGTTACTGTCTCTTCTATGGTAGGCTTAGTGCAACAAATAAGGCGCTCTTAACATTTTTTGAGTAACAGTTCAGTACAATCTGAATCATACGTTCTGGATAAAATTCTAAGTGCAGCATCATATTGTTCTATATTTTCATCGGAAGTCTGTTTTCTTGAATAAAAATTAAATCTTTCTAAAACAATTCTTGGTTGTACAGTAAAATGTCGAGCCTGTTTTTTTCTGCCTCCACACATACATTCCAGTTGTCAGCATCCCCTGACGCCTCCCCCAGGTTGTTAAACTTCTGGCCGATTATCAAATACCTTTTGTCCCTCAGTGACCAAGCAATTGTATAAAATGGCTAATTTCCGAGCTGAACTGTAACCAACCCCCTCGATGGCTACCAAATAATTTTTCCATTCAAGTTTTGGTTTTCCTCGATTTTTTTAGGAATTTGGAGGTTGTTTTACATTACATCCTCCTGACATGCTCACAACATTAATATAGGCGAGCTCAGTAGCCAAATACAGGATCATTAGATGGAGAAAAAAAAGTCAGAGTGTAAATAGCCATGGCAAAGCAAAAGGTACCCTGACTTTATGCAGTTAATGTAGAGTTGTCCCAAGAGTAAACACTTCAATTACTCCATATTCCTGAAAATCAGTTTTCACACGCTGCTCTGAAGCCACTTCCATGAAATTTCTCTGATGCCTCTTCAGATTATTCCACTTCCTGGATTCCAAGATGACGGCACGCTGAATGAATGCATAATGACGAAATAATGCGTAAGCTCGCCTGATGGTCGCCTCAGTCAAGGATCATACAGATGCCTGGCAGCCAAGTAACAGAAACTCTGATGCTTTTGAGGAAAACACCTGTGGCCATCTACTGGTACCCTCCTGCACAGTCAAATAACAACAGTGATGGGTTGTTACCACCGAATGAAATATGATACTTTGTACCATCCAGATGAAGAAAATACTTCCTCTCCTTTCGTGTGTAGGCGATCTGTGGCCAGCTTCCACATGGTGGCTGTAAATGGGCTCCAAAATGCTCAAAATGAACTAAGAACCATCTCGATGTCAAAATGTTGTGGGTAAACACACGAAAGATCATAAGCCAAATCCAATAAAAATATGAAGAAGGTTTATTGAAGACTACAAGTCATCAAGCGGAGACCATCCTCAAGCGCCCTTCCTTCTCTGCGATCTTGCTAGCAACTGACAAGTTAACTGACACTTTTTATCAGCAGGAGCACAGATCATGGAATGACACTCAAAAGATGCACTTGCAAATATACACATAGCATGGAGAAAAGCATGCGTACACATCATGTGGACTGAAGAATTCAGCATAAGAACACACATGAATACATTGAATGTAGAATACCACATGCACTTCTTATTTTTTGTTTAAACGTTAATTTTGACTCACTGAGAGGCACAGTGAGAAATGTGCAAGGCCTTCAGCCTCAACTTTAGGGCTTTCAATTGTGGTCTGTTATAAGCACTGTTTAAAACAGACCGTGATTGAGAACGTTGGTGTTGAGCCTAAGGGCACTGCTGATTTCTTTCAATGCCTGTCAGTGGGTCAAAATATTCACCCCACCACTTTCATGCCTCAGCAGCCGCCTCTTGTAACATCTCTAGTCATGAAATAGTTGCAGTTTCGAGATCACAATGCATGTTGCCAAAGCCAGCAGCCAAGGTGAAAGGCAGGTCACTGGGCATATGTAAAGTCCCAGTTTAACAAGAAAACATGAATTGGCTTTTCCTTTGTCTGATATATTTTCCTAAAAAGACAAATTGATAAGCAGAAAGGGGATGTTTATTGCAAAATGTTAATTTGTTTCCATGCTAATGGTTAATGCAGGAAAATTTAGAATCGCTGCATTTTTCTACACAATCTGAGCCACGGCAGTTTTCACCAGATTTATATTAAATTCAATAAAATTACTAACTGCTTTTTGGAGCATTTAATTTCACAGTACGAATTCTGCATTTATGCTTCTTGTCTTCATTGATCATCAAATACCAAGTATCCACATATTTGAGCTGGTTGTGGAAAGGGTAAAAGCATGACCATGTATTATAAGGGATAACATACCCCTGGTTTACTTTATAAAATTATTGTAAGCTGCCTCAGAGTGCCATACCTGCATAAAGGAACTCAGCTTTGGCCTTTTTGCTCCATATAGTTGTGGAGCTCCTTGGTGTTTTCCAATATCAATGTAATGTATTGCATGGGGTACTTTATCACATTTATCATTTTTTATATTATATTTATATGTTTCATAATTTAATATACTATAAATCTTGTGCGGCATTATACAGCGTGAGAAAAAATGAAAACCACTCATGCAACCAACAGCAAAAAACAGAGCAGTATTCGTGATTTATGACTCATGCCTTTTTTGGGTTTCGCCTGCCGAAAGGCTGCGCTCTGCGCAGCTTTTCAGCGCAGGTGAAATCCTTTGTTGACTATAAGGACTTCTGGAACGTCCCCCGGCTCTCATTGGCTAGCTCCATAAATGGAGGCTAGCCATTGAGTGCCGGATCTGTCCGTCAAGGCCGGACCAGATTCGGGGGCGTTCCTGAGATTTTTTCCCTGGGCGGAGTTACGTTTTTTCCCGTTCCCTCCCCTTTCACTGAAAGTGATTTCAGATGCGCTGTCCATTCCCGCCCCCTCCGTGTGCCTTTCCGCCCCCCCCCCTCGCTGTCCTGTGCACGTTTCCCGCCCCCTCCCGCCGTCCGTGTCCCCTCCCGCTGTATTTCAGATGCGCTGTCCATTCCCGCCCCCTCCGTGTGCCTTTCCGCCCCCCCACTTGCTGTCCTGTGCACGTTTCCCGCCCCCTCCCGCCGTCCGTGTCCCCTCCCGCCCCCTCCCGCCGTCCGTGTCCCCTCCCGCCGTCCGTGTCCTCTCCCTTCAAGAATGCTTCGAAGGGCTCAGGTGCCGCGGCGTCAGGCAAGTCAGCAGAGTCCTGTGGGGCAAGGGAGGGGAAACGGGGGTTAGGGTGAAGCACCGTTGGCATGGTGCGTGGGAGAGAAGGCCGGAAGTCCCGCCCCCGCCCGGAGACGCATGGAGCCCCGGAGGAGAAGTGCTGGATGGTGCGGGGCTCCCGTGTGCTGAGGGAGCCCCGGGGGAAGAGACGGCAGGAGCGGAGTTGTGTTCCTCCAGCTGACGGAAGTCCCGCCCGGAGACGCATGGAGCCCCGGAGGAGAAGTGCTGGATGGTGCGGGGCTCCCGTGTGCTGAGGGAGCCCCGGGGGAAGAGACGGCAGAGGCGGAGTTGTGTTCCGGCATCCATCTTTGAGACGGTGGGCTCAGTCCTTTTGGGAGCCAAAGTCAGCGAGACCATCCGCAAAGGGTTGATTGATGTCGAAATGTACAACACCACCCAAGAGCTACTGATGGCAGGATCTGTGAGTGCCATGTTTGGTAAGTTTGTTTCTGTCAAGCTTTTAAGTGTATGCCCAAATGTGCTTTTTGAATTGAGCCAACATTAAGCTCCCGAGTCTGAGATTCGTTCCCCCAAAAAATCTCCACGTAATCCTTTGATTTAGCATCACAAAATAGGAACTCTTTTTGACAGTTGTCCATAAAGCCCATCTATCAGTTTTTAAGCACTTGCGTCCTTTGTCCAACACTCAATTAAAGTTAAGCCTGTATGTCAATTGTATGACTTTGCTATGGCATGGAAACTGCTGCACAAACAAAATCCACTTTACTTTCTGCTACTTTGAAAAGGTATCTAAGGAGGTCGCTGCCTCCGGGGTGCCGAGGGGTGCGTAGGGTGCCTGCATTGACTTACTAAGCATATCATTCAGGCGGTGTGTCCCCAGTCTCAATAGACTGCTGGTGTGTGTGTGTCCCTTATGGTGTCATCTCAGCTGAGACTGCAGACACCTCCCGCGCATTCTGAGTGGGGCCCCGGGGCCCTCTGCAGCAGGCTGTGTGTCCGCAGTCTCAATAGACTGCTGGTGTGTGTGGTGTGTGTCTCTTATTCTTCTCTTTGCTTCTCTCTTCCTCCATCATTCGACCCCCTCCACATTTCTCTCACCAGTGTGTTTTTCTCGCCGGTTCTTTCCTTCCCTCATCCATTCCATTGCCCTCCCGATGTTGCTGTCTCACTTTGCCCCTTTCTCTCTCTCCCTGCTTTGTACGCTTCTCTTTTCTGTGCCTCGCCCTCGTTTCTCTGCTCCCCGTCTCCCTGCCTGTCACCCTCCGTAACGTGCCTCTCCCTCCTCATGCCTCACTCTTACCCTCTTCACTGCCCTCTCCCCCTCTACTCTCTGTGCCCCCCCCCCCCCCCGCAGGCACCCCTCGTTTTCCTCTCTCACTGCCTGTTTACTGCCTCTCGCTTTCTCGGTCTCGCCCTGCTCTCTGCCTCTCCCTGACTCTTTTCTCTGCCTCTCCAAACTGTCCCCTGTGCACCCTCTGCCTCTTTCTCTCTTTCCACTCCACCTCACGTCCCTCTCTTTCTTTAAATCCAGTGTTGTCTGAGTTTCCTCCAGTCTCCCCTTTGAATTTAATGACCCATAAATGCCTACTTTCTCTGCCTTTCCCGTTCTCTCCCCTCCTTGCTGTCCTTTCTTCCTCTGCCCCCTCGTCTGTTTCTTCCTCCCCGGCCCTCTTCACTGTTTCTCTCCCTCTCCGTGCCTCTCCCTCTCTCCGTGCCTCTCTGTGCCTCTCCCTCTCTCCGTGCCTCTCTGCGCCTCTCCCTCGCTGTGCCTTCCCTCTCTTTGCCTCTCTCTGTCCAGGCTTTCTCCCTTGCCCCATTCCCGTCACAGCTGGCCAACTCGACTGCGCGGTTTGATCTTCAACGGGCTGGCCGTGACCTCAGTGGTCGTGACATCTCTGGCCTGCTGTGTTCTCTAGCTCCGTGACCTCAGACGCCAGCAGCCCCGTTGCGGTGGTGATCAGAATGCCACCTACAGACAGGTTTGTGGCCGTTGTGGAGGGTTTTGCTGGACTTCACTTTCGGGTTGTAGAAGCAGGACCCTCCCATCAGAGGCCGCTCCGCCCGATCACAGATCATACCAGCGAGTGGTCACACTGAGAAGAAGAACCCGGAGGAGTGTGCAGGTACGGGCGTGAGTGCAGCAGCGTGTGACTGTTGGATGAAGTAATCAGAGCAGAGAAATAGCCTTCTCTGGGGGTGGGGGCAAGAAGTAAATCGTGTAGGATGGGCCTTTAGTGGGATGAAAAAAACTGGGGGTCTCTCCAAAGGGCATGACCAATATAATTAAGGACGTGGCTTAAAAACATGTAAACTAAAAGTCTGTGCTTAATAGTATAGTGTGCCGCTCGGCCTGTATTTTGCTGTTTCTGTCATTACATCCAGATATATATAAAAGTAACATATCTACAACAAGTCGAGACTATTGACTTTGTCAATAGTCGTTAGTTGCATAAGATAAATAAGCAGCAACTATGGGTTGCATATAATATTGGAAAAGCTTTGACTTAAAGCCCTGGTGACACAAGACCATGACCAAGACAATGTTGCTGCTCCTTCGTTTCAAAAAGAGAAGGGAAATCCAGAGAGAAAATTACTCTCTTTAAAGGATTCCCCTTCCCCTACACCCCTCACCTGGCATGTCCTCATGCCGTAACTTCTCCACTAGTGAGAAGTGAACAGTGTGAGCACGCGCATATCAATGCTCTGCTATTGCCATTGTAAATGATTGCAGAGTGATTGCAGAGTGCTAGGGAGTGCTAGGGAGTGCAGAGTGACTAGGGAGTGCTAGAGAGTGCAGAGTGACTGCAGAGTGCTAGGGAGTGCAGAGTGACTAGGGAGTGCTAGGGAGTGCAGAGTGACTAGGGAGTGCAGAGTGACTAGGGAGTGCAGAGTGACTAGGGAGTGCGAGGGAGTGCAGAGTGCGAGGGAGTGCAGAGTGACTAGGGAGTGCAGAGTGACTAGGGAGTGCAGAGTGCTAGGGAGTGCAGAGTGCTAGGGAGTGCAGAGTGACTGCAGAGATTAAGCTAATGGCAATGTAAATGACAATGCCATTTATTTATCTGTTTTCAAAACCAACACATAAATACACATTTTGTCATTTACAATGCCAATAGCTCTAACTTTTCCAAAGGCGAAACCATTGCATTGTAAATGCTTGTCTCTTCTTTGAGTTGACGTTGTCTTTCAGGTCACTGGCTAGAATGAGATGTGTGGCACAGTAGATTATGCAAGCCTTTGATATAGGACTCAGAGCAAAAGTGATAGAACCTTTGATAGGTGACCCGTAGCATGCCTAATAATGGTAAGAATATTAAGTAGGCAGGATTTTGGCAATGAAGAGAATAAGGAAGCACATACGTCTTGAATTTAGTACTTAAGTAAGTGGAGCCTTTTCTATGTAAAACTCTAAAAATGTGGCAAGGGGATTTAAAGATGAATATTTTGTCCACTGGCAGCCAGTGTAAGCTGGTTAGAGATGAAGAGGCAGAAGAGTAATGTGGAAGACCCAGAGCAAATGTTGCTACACCATTTTGTAACCTCTGCAATGTTTTTGTGATTCCCAAGGACAAACCTAGGAACATGGAGTTTTAGTAATCCAGGAGAATTATTTTAATAGCCTGGATCATGACTCGATGTGTACCTCTAGGCAAAAATGGTAAGATCATCCTAGCTATCCTCAGCAGGTTAAACAATGTGGAAGCTAGATGGTTACCCTGCACCACTAGTGACAGTTCTGGCTCCAAATCAAAGTCTAGGAATTGCAGTAACCAGAGAGACAGGTCAAGAAGGGGGGCAGAAGTCAATCAGAAAAGGGTGTGTCTATTGAGAATGATCTATCCAAAGTACCTCAGTTTTATTGGAGTTAAATTTAAATATGTTATTTTGAAGCTCGGATGAAACAATTGAACAACCCAGAGAGTCCGCCTCCCCCCATTCCGATCCGCGGCCACCGAAGTCATCTGCGGCGTACCCCAAGGATCCTCGCTCAGCCCCACCCTCTTCAACGTCTACATGAGCCCCTCGCAGCCATCACACGCCAACACAACCTAAACATCATTTCCTACGCTGACGACACCCAGCTGATTCTCTCCCTCACCAACGACCCCGCCACCGCCAGAGCCAGCCTCCAGGAAGGAATGAAAGACGTCGCAGAGAGGATGAAGACCAGCCGCCTGAAACTGAACTCAGACAAGACGGAAGTCCTCATCCTGGGATCATCCCCTCCGCCTGGGACGACTCCTGGTGGCCCCCTGCCCTGGGCACCGCCCCCAAGCCAACGGACAATGCACGCAACCTGGGCTTCATCCTGGACTCCTCCCTCACGATGACCAAACAAGTCAACGCCGTCTCGTCATCCTGCTTCAACACCCTGCGCATGCTCCGAAAGCAGGAAGACGGTCACCCAGGCCCTCGTCACCAGCCGACTGGACTACGGGAACACCCTCTACGCGGGAACCACAGCCAAACTCCAGAGAAGACTCCAGCGCATACAGAACGCCTCCGCACGACTCATCCTGGACATCCCCCGCCACAGCCACATCTCTGCCCACCTGAGAGACCTGCACTGGCTCCCCGTCATCAAGAGAATCACGTTCAGACTCCTCACCCACGCACACAAGGCTCTCCACGACTTGGGCCCCAAGTACCTCAACAAACGCCTCACATTCTACACACCCACCCGCCAGCTCCACTCGACCAGCCTCGCCCTCGCCACCGTCCCACGCATGCGCAGGGCCACCGCCGGAGGAAGATCCTTCTCCTACCTGGCGGCCAAGACATGGAACTCCCACCTACGACTGACCCAGGACCATCTCTCCTTCAGGAAACAACTCAAGACCTGGCTATTCGAGCAGTAGCGGATCTCTCCCCTCCCAGCGCCTTGAGACCCTAGCGGGTGAGTAGCGCACTTTATAAATTTGCCTGATTGATTGATTGATTGATTGGTGATCAGGTGGGTATTGTTTGAATAGCCATCTTAGAAAACCCTCATTCACGTGTAAGCTGTACGTATGGTATATCTTGGTTCTCCGCCCGGAGGGTAACGTGGCAAGCAGCATCATTGGGTCTTTGGGGCCGATTACGATGGTGGGCGGACAAAGTCCGCCCGCCATCTTTGGTGCAAAAGGGACCGCCCGCCATAGGTGCGGCGGTTGCGCAAAACGGATTAGGATGCGCCAAACACACTGGCGGGCGCATCCTGTATTTTAACATTGCGGCGGGTAACAGCACCCGCCACAGTGTTAAAAAACATGTTTTGCATATGCATGTACAACATGACATACACCGTGGGGTGCCAGCCACCTTGTACATGCATATGTAGGGGGGTACCATAGGTACCCCCCACGTGCAGCACCCCAACCCCCCCCACCCCCTGGGGACCCGCAACGGGTCCCCAAAGGCATTCTCTGCCTGTCTTTTTGCGGCAGCAACACCACCGCAAAAGACAGGCATCATAATGCCTACGGCGGTGCCTGTACGACACCGACTCCATTGCCCCAAAGTACCTCAAGGTGGACGGAAAACGCCCGCCTTGCGGGATCACGGCAGACGGAAAGACCGTCCGCCATGGTACCTTTCCCATTCCCACCACCATCCTAATTTGGCGGTGGAAATATTCAGGGTGTTGGTGGGAAATCCGCGACTGCCGGGCCGGCGGTCCTCACCGCCGGCCCGGCTGTCGTGGATTTCCTGCCATCGTAATCGGCCCCTTTGTTATGCTTTCCTCCACCTGGAGGAAGACCAACTGGTTTTTGTAGGAGTGATCAGAAATGGTGAGGGTGAAAGTGAAGTGCGTTTAAAATTACTTCCATCTACCAATCTTGGTTTTATTATGTTGAGGATGGGGTAAGGCTAAAAGAAAGGTGGTGTGCATATACAAGGGCTACTGTTCTATAGCACCTACTTAAAAAAGTAGGTGGTCAACATGTTTCAGTTCATGAGTGCCCAATCGGGTCTGTGGGCTTTCTTCAGGACCAAGTGTTTGCATGCGACTATTTCGTGACATGCGTCGGTAAATAATGCACTTACCCCTCTTCTTAGGTGCGCCTGTTAGCACACTGGCAGGTTATAGATGAGTTGTGTCTATAACTAGAATGGGGAAAAAAGGGGACTGTGAAGACAGAAAACACTGGAGAATACAACATTTGCTGATCTATTGCGATCTCATTCTGTTAAAAGGGATGCTATTAGTTAACTTATTCATAACTATAATGCTCATTAATGCTCTGAAAGTTCATTAGGGAAAGATGTGAATACACTTCATGATGTTGTAAATGGCAGTACAAAGGTGCAGCAGGAAATTAAGTATGTGTGTCACTTTGGGTAATGAGCGCATGTGGTAAGTAAGCCAAAGTGATAGGTGAAAACAAAAGCGTTAATCATTGCAGTCGGCATGTACAGTAATAAGTGAAGTACAAGCGCCGCTTGGGAACTCATGAGCTGAAACATGTCAACTACCCATGTTTTTAAGTAGGTGCTATAGAACAGTAGCCTTCTATATGCGCACCACCTTTCTTTTAGCCTACCCCATCCTCAACATTATAAAACCAAGATTGATAGATAGAATAAATTTTAAACACACTTCACTTTCACCCTCACCATTTCTGATCACTACTGCAAATACCAATTAGTCTCCCTCCAGGTGCAGGAAGGCATAAGAAAGGCCCGATGATGATGCTTTTCATGTAATCCTCCGGGCGGAGAACCAAGATATACCACACTTACGGCTTACACTTGAATGAGGGTTTTCTAAGACGGTTAGAACTCAAGACCCTGGTTATTTTACAGGACGAGTGGTTTATTCTCCTTTGATTACATATCTATCAGATGGAAGTTGAATGAATCTCAGCTTCTCTCTCCCTCGCTTGTAAACAAAATTATTGCTTGAATAGTTCATACAGCTGAGGCCAAAAGATTTAACTACCTGAGCCCATGAGCGATTGTAGATATAATAGAGGGTTGGACTTAAGGTAGACCCCTGAGGCATGTGTTGATATGTAGTGACTTATATTCTGACAAGAACGGAGGCAGATGGAAAACTTGATATCTTTTTTCCAGGTAGGACTTGCACATCCAACAGGCCCTCCCACTGATTCCAATCTCCAGCAGTCTAGTTAACTAGATGAAATGTGATATGTAGTCAGGTCTAACAGAACAATTGCTGTAAGTACTACCCTGCCTGCCAACATAAGAAGATTATTCAGCAAGGACAGCAGAGCTGTCTCAGTGCTAAGAGATGATAGAAAAACAAACTTTACCAGGTTCAGAATCAGCGGTGGCTCCTCCGCCATGGCGGAGAAGCGTCACACCCCCCTGCTGTCAGCACTTGAAAAAATCTAAAATAAAACGATAATAAAACGGGTTTAAAACCCATTTTACTATCGTTTTATTTAGCTTGGGTTGGCGCTTAGGGCGGGCCATGGTTACCATCAGCTGGAGGGGAGTTGTGGGCTGTACCTACACTGCGCATGTGGTTTTCGGCTGGCGGCCAAAAAACACAAACGCAGTGACCCCTTTCCAACCCCAGCTGCATTGCTGGGGTTGGAGAAAGCAGGCACAGACTCCCAGTCTGTCCTGGAGCGCACATCATTAGAACCCAGGCCAATCCTGAAGCTACTCTCTTTTGAGAGCAGCTTCAGGATTGGCCACAGGGAAGGCTGGGCTGTGCCTGCCTGCAGCTGCGCAGAGGAGTGGAAAAGCAAGACGCCATGCTGGAGGGCAGCAGGTAAGTTTTCTTTTTTTCTTTTTTTTGTATTTGTTGACCCTCCCCCCTCCCTGCCTTTGTTGTACATTTTTTCTTTCTTTCCGTTGTCCCCCGTTAACCCCCTCCCCATGCCCCACCCTGCCTCTTTTCCCCAATACCATCCCTTCTGTTCAGAATCTGATCTAGCTCATAAAACCAGAGAAAACTGGTTCAAATGTTTCTCTAAGATCTTTATGGGGAAAGGCAGCAGAGATAGTGGCCTGTAATCGGAGAGGACATCTGGATTTGTTTTTTTAAGCAGAGGTACTATCAGTGCCTTTTTCCACTGTCATGGAACAAGCCATTTGCAGGTGTTTTAATTAGGAATAAAAATAAGTTTCATTACAAGGAAGATTCATTAAAAAGGCCTCAATAATGCCACTGATGTTCATTATAATTTCCTACCTAATTAGTAGACATTAACACATATGGTAAAGGATTGATCTTGACAAAAGTGGGTGGCAAGATTCTGTAAATAGTTAACGTACATTTCAAGTTAAGGCAGCATAGGCCATCTAGAATTTATATTGAATAATATTAATGTGAACAGACAACTCTCCTCATACTTAAAAGCACATCCTATGCTTCATTCCTCTCAATCTGGGTTTCACCCGCTCATAGTACAGAAGCCACTCTTGCTGCGGTAGTCAATTCATTCAGTGTCTCCTTGGATGCAGGTACACCCATGATGTTGGTCCTGCTCGATCTGTCAGCAGCATTTGATACCATGTCCCATCCCATCCTGATCTAACGTATTTTTGAGAAAGGAATACACTGTACTGTACTGAACTGATTAAAAGACTTCCTTAAGGACAGAACTCAAAAATCAAGCTGGGTCCTTTCCAAACTAAGACTGAGGGGCATATTACCAATGTTAAGCGATATTTATCGCTAACGATGCTTAGCAACGAATTTTTTAACGCTAAGCATCGCCAGAAATTATCGCAGATAAACCTTGGTATTACCAAGGTTTATCGCAAATGCGATAAAAAACGGCCGCAATGCATGAATATCGCTGAAAAGTCAGCGATATTCATGCATTACCGAGCTAATGCTCTTAGCCATGTTATTCACCTCCCATTGGATAACATGGCTAAGAACTGCTCAGGGCAGGTGTTAGCTTTTGGAGATATTCACGCTTAGCGCGAATATCTCCAAAAGTTGGTAATAGGAGATAGCGATGTTAGCGACTGTTTCCAGTCGCTAACATCTTGGCACGCCCACTTTGCATGTCATTAGTGATAAATATCACTGACATGCAAAGTGGGGCCCAAGATCGTCGCTATCTCCTACTAGCTGTCACTAACTGGTGTTAGCGACAGCTAGGTAATAGGGAGATAATTTTATCTCCGCTTTCTTGGCTTTTAAAGCCAAAAAAGCGGAGATAAACCCCCTTGATAATATGCCCCTCTGTTCCTAGGAAGGGGAGTGCCTCAGGGCTCAGCTTTGAGCCCCACACTTTTTAATATCTATGTCTTCCCTCTGACTCAGCAGGTCAAGACTTTCAGTTTTGAAATACTCTCATACACTGAAGAACACACATTTGATTATTGCACTGGGACCTGAGGTAGAGAATGTAAAACCTGTTTCATCACATGTATGAGAAACATTGCCAAGTGGATATCCTCAAACTGTCTTCAGTTGAACGGGGAGAAGACAGAGATTGTATTGTTTGGAAAAGCACAGTCTCTATGGACAGTGGATTGGTGGACAACGGAACTTGGTCTGGCACCATGCCCAAAAAATACAGTAAGAAACTTCTGCGCTCTGATAGATAACAAACTATCGACGAAAGAGCAAGTCACTGCCTCTTGTTTTGGGATAATGCGCCTTCTTAAGAAAATATTCCATTGGCTCCCGGTGTCCTCCCGGAAGACCCTAGTCCAGGCATTTATAATTAGTCGCCTGGACTATGGCAATGTGCTACTTGTAGCATCCAACAAATCTCTTATATCTAAACTACAGGTAGTACAGAACACGGCAGCCCGGCTGGTAAATAAACAGCCGCCAGGCACTCCATCTGTCCCCCTCCTTAGGTCCCTGCACTGGCTGCCTATAAAGAAAAGAGCACTTTTTAAACAACTCTGTCTGACCTTTAAAGCAAGGTAAGGAAGGGGTCCCCATTATCTGCAGGACAGACTAGTTTCCTATGGCCCTCAAAGAAACCTTAGATCCAGCAATCAGCTTCTGCTTCAACCACAGCGTATTCGAACTTTAAAATATGGTGGTCGCTGGTTTTCATACCTCGCCCCTTTCCAATGGAACCAGCTACGCTTTTATGTCAGGGACTGCACCAAGTTTTCAAGTTTCAAAAAACATCTGAAGGCCTGGCTCTTTTTATGGCACAGAACGGCTGTCTGGCTATCAAGCGCCGAGATGCCCTTCCGAGGACGAGTCGTGCGCTAAACTAAATTCCAAACATAAACATAATAATAAAAAGAACGTGAGCATGTTAATGTCCTCGCTTGAAGGAATTACCTCCAACGGTGGGACTTATACAACGGTTTGGAAGCTGACACACAATAGCTTCTCATTGCATTGTTTTTAGTGATTAGAAACCCCATTTCAACTTGCACAGCAATTTTAACTTCCTTTACTATAATTACACCACTGAAAGTGACATAACACAGCCTTCTACCACAGTGACAGCACAGGCAGTGCACCACAAATCTTTTCAGAAGCAGATAAAATGCAGGTATAGACTTTGAGGAAATAGAGAGGCATTGCGGTTGCAACATTTGGACCGATAATCTTTACACATGTCAATAGTTACGGTGCCACTGAAGGCCTGCCCCTCAGTTCCTTGCTGGTTCTTGAGAGTTAAGGTGTTATACCAAAGTAGTGTTTATCACTAGAGAGGCGGCGCCCTGCCAAAGGGAACAAAGCCCTACTAAACAGTAGAGAAAACACGATTTCCCTTTTGTAATATAGTAAAGTGTCACAATGTAGAACTTTCAAACCAGTCCTCCAACCAGTCACACTACTTAAAATATCACCCGGTCAGAGATAGAGCATTCAAAGGTTATTTGTTTCGTTGCACGGAAGGGCTCGGTTGTCACAAAAAACGTCTAGCCTCTCATTTCTATAGGGAATAGCAAAACAATTCTATGCACATAGGTGGGGCTGCTTAAAACGTTATTTTCCTGTAGAGCGTACAAGGTTAAATCAAGGTTAAAATATAATCACATTACAATTCAATAAAAATGTATTACAATCTTGTTAAAATCCGACGCAAAGCAATCACTTTTATAGACATCACACAATAAATAACAAAATATATAAAATACAGTAAACCCGATCTATACAATTGCAAAAGAATGCCTGTTATGTCTCTTGATCCAACTCTAAACATCAAGTTGTAATTCAGGTAAGTGTTGTAATCATTTAATTCCCTGAATTCTTGTGGTTGAATTCAATTATATTATTTTTTGATGTCTATAAAAGTGATTGCTTTGCGTCGGATTTTAACAACATTGTAATAAATTTGTATTGAATTGCTATATCTCTGACGGAGTGATAGTTTAAGTAGTGTGACTGGTTGGAGTATCATACAACCTGGGTGAATGACGTTTGAAAGTTCTACATTGTGACACCTTACTATATTACCAAAGGGAAAAACGTGTTTTCTCTCCTGTTATACCAAAGTAGAAAGCACCTAGACCACTGCTCTTGAGAACGTCAGACTCATCAATAGGTCCTACATCTGCCTGGTTCCTTCGGGAATATCACTTTATTCAGGCATCACTCTCTGCGTGTTTTGGCATTTGACCAAATTTAAGGAAGGACCAGCATTCTCTGACCTATGTGAGAGCCTAATCTCCATACAACATTCTGTCCAATTTCCATCTGATTACCATTCTGTGTGCTATATAACTAGGCTGCTTGAGAACACTAGGGTAAGACAACTTCAATGTTATCTCTATGCTCACAGTGATTTATTTTAATGTCAGTCAAGGTTTATATACAGCCGTGGTATGGAGATCACACTTCTGAGAATCTGGGAGAACACTATCTGCTTTTAGTGGTGTTGGATTTCTCTGTAGGGTTTGGCAATATGGACCACTCCGTCTTCAACAAAAAATGGCCACAATGCTTCACAACAGTGTTAGTTCTGGTCTGTTCTAGAGCTTAGGTTTGAGTTAAAATAGGGTATTATGTGTCAGAGAGAATCTTGACTTTATGTGGAGTTCTCAAATGGTCCCCATTATCTCCAAACGTATTGAATATCTGTTTGACTCGTCATTTTGAAATCATTGGGAATTTCCAGCTTGTCTCAGGCAGCAGACTGTTAATCTCTAGATAAGGTGTCTTCTCCCATCAAATCGTTCAGTCCCTTTAAGCATACCTCAGAGCAGTGAGAGGGGTCGATGTTGAGAGATCTTTCACAAGCAGATAGCTCCAAAAGCGAAATCTTTCTCTTTGGAATAAAAAGTAGAGCCACTCTTTAGTCTATTATCCCTTCTACTCATTTTGATCTTAAACCCCTGACATCAAAATAGTTATGAATCTGGGTGAAACTTTCGGCACAGGTGCTTTCCTTTCCTGTGAGAAACAACTGCAGTGGATGGTGCCACGGTTACTTTTTGCCTGGACAAGGGTAATTTCCATTATTCATGTGCTCCTGACTGACACCCTTTAGGTACGCTGCTTATGCCACATTTAAATAGGTACAGGAGACCTCACTCACCTGCCTCATCCCTAAAGTAGCACATTGTATGCTTTCTCTGGTGCTACAAAGCCCTGAAAAGTTTATTCTGACAGTTTCATCCTTTATAGAGTGTTCTAGGCCTTAGGGCCACTTGGTTAGCTTTCACCACTGTTAAACGCCTACTTGAATGAGACGCTTGAATTCCAGAAATCAGGAATATCGGAGGTTCCCCGTGGCAAGAAACTCTTCTGGCCAGTGTGTGCTGCAAATGTGCCTTCAGTCAGTCAGACGCAGGGGAGGATCACTCAATCAATGGTTGAGGCGCTCAGGGGATCATTGAAGTCAGAACTGTGACTCCCCTGTGGCCTGTAAATAATGTCCCTCTGTTACCTAGGTAACATTCACACCACCATTGCACCCATGCCACCATGTAAAGGATGTATCATTGTTTTAGAACAGTCACATTTAAAATGCCCCCCCCGCTCCTTTTTTGCCTCCTTTGTTCCTTCTTCTTTCTCTGTTTTTCCGCTCACGTATATCCCATGCTCCATGTAAATATATATATTTTTTTTATATACTCAATAAAAAATTACAGAACAAAAAAAAAATGGCGACTTTGAGCTGAAAAGCCTTCAATGCTTCTACAAGCCTTTGAGTCCTTCATCTCGCAATATACCACGTTATTCATTTAAATGCATGTCTGTGACCATCGAAAGGTTATAGATTGCATCCAAACATATTTCCAACCATTGACGATGCAGTGTGACATCACAATATCACGCACACAATCGTCCTTCAATAATTTCATGGCCTGAATATCGACTCCCCCAATAGCATGAAGGTGAGTATAGGCAGCTCATTATAGATGTGCCATACTTTTACTTCACATATATGTAGCTTGGTAATATGCATGTTATCAATGTACGTGGATGTGGAGTTATGAATAGTAAAACACACACACACATGTACCTGCACAGTATTCCTGTAGGTGATTGTCTCCGATGTTGTAGAACATTTTTGTGTTTTTGACGCGTTTGACATTTTTGTACCGGTATTCTGACATACAACCCACACTCCTGACGGTATGGCCCCTCCTCTGTGCCACGGGCTGGGGCTGTGGTCGCTCCAATTTGACCTTCCCGCGTCCACGCCAGATGCTCAGGTGCTCGCTCGCGAGACCCGGCAGGGCTTCCGTCCACCTTGTGGATGTTGCGTGATCCGTGCAGGATTCGCTCTGCCGCATCCATCGATCCTTTTAAGATGTGTCTCGGGGCGTATTTATCTGATCGAGCTTTTAATTGTATATAGCAGCTGTACTTTGTCTTGGCAGGTTGTTGCCATCATTTATTGATTGTTCCGCGCTTTGAACAGCTCGGTCGAGAAATGTGTTTTATCAGCATAATGAAGCCGAACCTGAACTTAATCTGTAAGTGTAGAAGAGTCAGGTTAACCCATCAGTGGGATGGCAGCCGAGTCCTCACCTGCCAAGCACGGATAAAGTCCTCGTTCAGCGCTTAGATAGCGTCAGCTTTCATTCAAAAGGCTCAGATTTCGGCTTTTAAGTTTCTATACAAGGGTTGGTCGGCCATTTTAGGAATGAATGGAGACAGTTTTATCTCTCTTGAGCTGTATACGTGCTGTGACAGCTGCACAAAAACAGTGTGGCAGTAACAGAACCACTGACACAGGATGTGTGCGCACAGCATGTGCTATGTAATGTGGGTCAGGTGCACGGTAAAGCCGTGGCATCAACACACACCTTTGACCAGCACGGTATATGCTGCCTGTGCCAGGTGCACGGGAACAGTGTGGCATTAGGAGAAACACCTTCACCTGGCCTATTGGAACAATATGTGCTATTTGCATGGCTTTACATGGAAATATGCAAGTGCCGGTACTCACTGTCTAGAGTATCTGTTTGCTTCTGAAAAGTGCCGGCACTCTACCATTAAATATATTGTAACAATGCTGAGAAGTGCATGTACTCTCTCTTTCCAATTGAAGAAGTGCAGTTACCCAGTACCAGAGAGCACCTGCCCATTTAAAGCACTGGCTATTTGTATCAGAGGACAGAACACATGTGTCACCCAGCAGCGCTTGGGGGCAGGGTTGTTTGGGGAGTTACCCCCCCTCCCCCCCAATAAATGTGATGTAGTTGGGTAGAGGTGCTTCTAGTTGGGTATTGTGGGGTGTGTCTGCAGGATTTCACTGGGGTTTTTGCATACACAGAAAAAAAATCACATAAACTCTTACCCTCTCTTTTTTCAAAGTCCTCAAAAATGTTGGTTATTTTACAAAATACTGCGTTTTCCCTCACTTAGTACTGCTATCGCTCCGCATTTCTCTTATTTTCCACGACCCCCAACCCCATCGCATGCCCCCTGCTTGTCCCGCAATGTATTCTAACTGTATGCCAGCGTAATTGTTAGAAAGTCTGAACCTCCCCCTCCCCCAATCTTACTGACCAAGCTAGGCCCCTGGTGGCAGCAGCAGAACCGCCTACACGTTGAATGTGGGAACAGTGCGGCCTACCAATGCTAGGCAGAAACACACTGACTGTGACAGCCTACACATTGTGCATGAGAAGAGAGTGTACCTGTAAGAAGTAAACAGAAAAGTTGACAACAGCAGAAGTGCGTCAACAGACTGAACCGAAAACGTCAAGACTTGCAGAAAAGAAGGGTGGCTGTTGCAACATAAAGGGCACAAGGTGTACCTAGGGAGTATAGTGTGTCAAAGGCAGTATTACTACCACCAGGTGTTCAGAAATATAATGAGAGGGGCAGAGATAAATGCACCTGAATTACTCAAGCAGCATGACAAAATCAGTTTTATCTGCAGCAAGTGTATGAAAACAGTGTGGCAGTAACACTCTATCACTCGCGCCAGGAACCGTGTTGTGATGTGTGCACTTTTCTGATGTGCACCTGTGTACATGGCTCAGCGCCAGGCCGTGGACCCCTTCAAAAAGGAAATTGCGCAGTTAGCAGCATCCGGGTTCTCCTGCTCTTTTCAAAAGTTAGCACAAGCACGAGCTCCGAAGACCAGGCGGGCTCAAAGGGCTTCAGACGTTCAGAGCAATCACTTGCGATGCCTCTGGTGAATGACGGCCTCTATCACAGAAAGACACATGCAAAATGCTGCCAATGTCTTAATAAAAGTCACATAAACAATCCATTCAATAAATACAGTAGAAAGAGATAAGACCGGAAAAAAATCGGTGATATAAGCCGGCTGCTATGACTGCTTTAGTCAAGGAAAACCCCTTCCATGTGCATCCGCAGAAATTTTTCTGGGGGGGGGGGGCTAACCTGGCAAACGAAGGGGCGTGGCTAATGTTAATCAATAGGGGCGGGGCTAAAATAGCAGACAATCAGGATGGGTAATGCTCAGGCTAAGCAAAGAAAAAAAAGTGGTGAATTCTGCATTTGAAAACTGGACAGCAATTAGAGCACACTTATAAACCCTAATATTACCCCCCTGGCCCCTTAAAACTCATACATTCCCTGATCCCTAAAATTAGCCCCCTGGCACCCCAAAACCCATAACCCATACCCGTCCTGACCCCTAAAATTGTCCCCCTGGGACCCCAAAACCCATACCCGCCCTGAACCCTAAAATGTCCCCCCCTTGCAACCCAAAACACATACCCACCCTCGACCCTAAAATTAACCCCCTGGTACCCCAAAACCCATACCCACCCTGAACCCTAAAATTACCCCTGTCCCCCAAAAACTCATACCCGCCCTGTACCCTAACATTACCCCTGGCACCCCAAAACCCATGCCTGCCCTAAACCCTTTATAGGAATAACAGGAGAAAACCCATATACCTCGTTGGTATGGGTGTATCATGTAGACAAAAACAATTCCCAACAGGTATTATGTAGAGACAGTTTCAATTGTGTATGCCTTAAGCATTACAAAGAACAGAAGCAAGGAGTCAATTGATTTAGGAAAGGGTGGTATTATTCACCAAGGAAACAGAAAGGAACATTTCTTTCATATGCAATTACAGTTTAAACAGCACTGTAAAGATCAGATCTTGTGACAACCCAGTGGCACTTGGTGCAAGGTGCTATATACAGTTTAGTGAGGTGAGAGTGCAAGTGCTTTAAAAACAGCATTAGCGGCGCATTAGACAAAGTATATACATCAGTTAAAACTCCAAAAAACACAAGTTACAGTCACTTGGAAAAACAATTATTTCTTATAGGAGCTTTAAGCGCGATATGCGTCATATAATTCAGGCTGTATGGTCGACGGCGTTTCGATCCCCTTTGGTCGGGATCGTCATCAGGACAGGGTTGTCGATAGGTACAGTGAATGAGGCCAAGCAAAGATGCGTGGCTGGCGGCACTCCGAGGCAATTTTGACCGAGTGCTGATCGCGGCTTGTCGTAGGACGGCTCGCGTAGTTAGGCAGCGTCTGAGGAAATCAGGGAACAGAAGGCAAAGGCTCATCTGGCGTTGCGGCTCACGGCAGTAAATGCCGCAACGCCAGACCAAGCAAGGTTGATGGTTTACAACGACAGGAATCCATACGGAGTGGAAGATGTACAGAGCGAATTAAAACGCTGCTGAGTGTACCGCGAAGTATGCTGGATCACGGTTCCAACCGGTGATATCAACACAGCATAAATATACGAGGCCCGCGAAGAACAATAACTCTCTGTGCAGCAAAAGAAAACAGCGCAGGAGTTTGAAATTCCAGTGCGAGTACGGAGGACATCTCCAACAAAACTCAGAAATTAGAAAAAAAAAAAAAGAAACCTCCACGTTTCCAACACCAATAGAGGTCCACAGTTACAGCAAAAGGACCCAAGGAGCCATAAGCTTCGTTACATACATTGGACCCGCGGGACCGCGTTGCCCATAGATTAAGATTACCCCCAACGAAAGCGCCCTGAAGAGAATCTGTCATTCATCTTCAGATTCGAAACGCGTCGGCACTTAAAGAAAGGGAACAGGAATTCATTTCTGATCATATTACTAATTGTTTTTGATCTTCCCCTTGCAATAATCGGGTTGCTTTTTCTTGTTTTCATTCTCTGGTAATCACAAGTGAGAAACATTGCACAAAGAATTAATATTTGTGAATACGTAGCTTTTGTAAAAGAAGATTGTGCAATAATTGTTTATATTTGTATATATGTTTGTCGGTTAATTGTTGTAAATATGTATAAATGTGGTTCATAAGTACCTTTCTCTTCCATGAAAAAACAAATTTGATAAAAAATTTAAACAGGTTTAAATAAAATACCTGCACGAGCAGAAGAATTCCTTTGTTTGTGCTTTTCTTAAAAATTCTTTATCTAACTATTTCCGTGGGGGCTAGCAAATTCTTTATTGTTCAAATTCTGTTTTTAAAGCACTTGCACTCTCACCTCACTAAACTGTATATAGCACCTTGCACCAAGTGCCACTGGGTTGTCACAAGATCTGATCTTTACAGTGCTGTTTAAACTGTAATTGCATATGAAAGAAATTTTCCTTTCTGTTTCCTTGGTGAATAATACCACCCTTTCCTAAATCAATTGACTCCTTGCTTCTGTTCTTTGTAATGCTTAAGGCATACACAATTGAAACTGTCTCTACATAATACCTGTTGGGAATTGTTTTTGTCTACATGCCCTAAACCCTAACATTTCCCCTGGCACCCCAAAACTCATACCCACCTTGAACCCTAAAATAACACTGCCACCCCAAAACCCATACCCACCCTGAACCCTAAAATTACACCACTGGCATCCCAAAAGCTCAACGCTACGGGGCAGATTTACAAGCCCCTTGCGCCACTTTTGCGTCACTTTTAACATAGGAAAAGTGACGCAAAAGTGGCCCAAGGGGCTAGTAAATCTGCCCCTACAAGCTTACAATACATTTGCATATCCGGAGGGGACTGTCCTTGACGTTTCCATGCATGTAAATCTAAAACACCGCAACCTAGATATGCAGCCAGTAGGTAATGTTGGTGATGCTGTAGAATGCATTAAAGTTACTGGAACTTACTTAAAAACTGCTGCCTGCTCTTCTGATACTATTCAGTGGCGTCAGGCTGATCCACAGCATTGTCGTCCTGGCATCCAGCCCCTCCCGAAGGTCTCACTTTCTAGATAGGTGTATGTCAAATGTCTCCTGGATTCTCCTTGCCTGGGTCTCTCCCGAAGGTCTCACTATCTAGATAGGTGTATGTCAAATGTCTCCATGATTCTCCTTGCCTGGGCCTCCTCTGCTTCCTCATCAGTGCCCTTGAATGCAAAAAGAGATAGATCCATGGCCCTGTTCACCATTCATCTGGTGAGCAGTGACGTGGATGTGTATTCCATACAAGTGCACAGACAGCAAGGTGAAAGGGATGGCAGTGTAGGTGACACTTTCCTATGTAAAGTAATTCCTGCTGGCGTCATAGCCCAGGGTGTGCTGTCTGTGACTAGAATGGAATACACATCTATACAAGTGCACAGACAGCAACCCTGGGCTATGATGCCAGCAGAAATTGCTGTACAAAAGAAAAGCGTATTCTGCACTGGCCATCCCTTTCCCTCTGCTGTGCACATCTTCCCACTCCCACGACGAGGCAGCTAGAAGTGGTGATTTGTCATTCTGAGGGGTGTGAATTTTATAAGAATGTGTGTGCCTGTCTGAGACAGCTTCCCGACACAGCACACACACTCAGCCTCACCCGAGTACTTCACACAGGTCTTTAAATGACCATTTACTTGGTAATGAGGGTTTGTTGTGTTTTCACCCCTCCTTAGAGTCCCTGCATCTCCACTCTGCACATGGCTTTGGCTGTATGAATTAGCCCCCCTCCCGAAATTTGAGGGAGATGAGTTGACGTGAGGTTTAAAAGAGGGGTGAACGAGGGATTGACGACGCAGAGTGGTGACCGTGATGGGACAGACTTTTAATGCAGTTTCCTTTTCAAATGGGTTTATTGTACAAATCTAATTTGACAGACTAGCAGACAGCAAATGCTGCTGCCTTTTCATGGTGTCTGAAAGTTTTTTTCTGGAAGTTGGGTCGACGAGCTGATCGGGTTCTTTTCTTCCTTCATGTGGTGGTGATGAGTGGGTTGCAGGGCGCCTGCACTTGTCACCTCTGACAAGTAGCCCCCTGCTTCCATATGAACTCCGAGGATCACTGCCCCGCCCCCCAACCACCGGCATCTGGAGGGGTCGCCGTGAAGTCTAGGGTGACCAACTGGGATGGGTTCAAATTCAGGACAGTGAGCGTAAAAATTCAGGACAAAGGGTCAAAATTCGGGACAAAAATTCACGACACAAGGTCAAAATTCAGGACAAACGGTAAGGTTTACAGACACATCAGAGAAGGTTGCACAATGTTATATAAGTAAGTAAATTGACAACCACTAAAGTACAATTGAAAATAAGTTTATATTAGGTTGAGACAATTGTGAACTTCATGGGTAGTCAGTATACGCGCAGCTTTAAGCAAATGTGCAGGTCTTTTTGTGGTAACAAAACCACCTCCACCTTTCCAGCTCCCAGAGAAAACACCTGATGCCCGGTCCGGCCAGTCTGGCCTTGATACCACCCTCCAATGGCGCCCCTCATCTTCACATAGACCCTCTCTCATGTTCAAAAAGGAAATTGCGCAGTTAGCAGCATCCGGGTTCTCCTGCTCTTTTCAAAAGTTAGCACAAGCACGAGCTCCGAAGACCAGGCGGGCTCAAAGGGCTTCAGACGTTCAGAGCAATCACTTGCGATGCCTCTGGTGAATGACGGCCTCTATCACAGAAAGACACATGCAAAATGCTGCCAATGTCTTAATAAAAGTCACATAAACAATCCATTCAATAAATACAGTAGAAAGAGATAAGACCGGAAAAAAATTGGTGATATAAGCCGGCTGCTATGACTGCTTTAGTCAAGGAAAACCCCTTCCATGTGCATCCGGAGAAATTTTTCTACGGGGGGGGGCGAACCTGGCAAACGAAGGGGCGTGGCTAATGTTAATCAATAGGAGCGGGGTTAAAATGGCAGACAATCAGGATCGGGTAATGCTCAGGCCAAGCAAAGAAAAAAAGTGGTGAATTCTGCATTTGAAAACTGGACAACAATTAGAGCACACTTATAACCCCTAATATTACCCCCCTGGCCCCTTAAAACTCATACATTCGCTGATCCCTAAAATTAGCCCCCTGGCACCCCAAAACCCATAATCCATACCCGTCCTGACCCCTAAAATTGTCCCCCTGGCACCCTAAAACCCATACCCGGCCTGAACCCTAAAATGGCCCCCCCTTGCAACCCAAAACACAAACCCACCCTCAACCCTAAAATTACCCCCCTGGTACCCCAAAACCCATACCCACCCTGAACCCTAAAATTACCCCTGTCCCCCAAAAACTCATACCCGCCCTGTACCCTAACATTACCCCTGGCACCCCAAAACCCATGCCTGCCCTGAACCCTAACATTTCCCCTGGCACCTCAAAACTCATACCCACCTTGAACCCTAAAATTATCACTGCCACCCCAAAATCCATACCCACCTTGAACCCTAAAATTACACCACTGGCATCCCAAAAGCTGAAAGCTACGGGGCAGATTTACAAGCCCCTTGCACACTTTTGCGTCACTTTTAACATGGGAAAAGTGACGCAAAAGTGGCCCAAGGGGCTTGTAAATCTGCCCCTACAAGCTTACAATACATTTGCATATCCAGAGGGGACTGTCCTCCTTGACGTTTCCATGCATGTAAATCTAAAACACCGTAACCTAAATATGCAGCCAGTAGGTAATGTTGGTGATGCTGTAGAATGCATTAAAGTTACTGGAACTTACTTAAAAACTGCTGCCTGCTCTTCTGATACTATTCAGTGGCGTCGGGCTGATCCGCAGCATTGTCATCCTGGCATCCAGCCCCTCCCGAAGGTCTCACTTTCTAAATAGGAGTATGTCAAATGTCTCCTGGATTCTCCTTGCCTGGGCCTCTCCCGAAGGTCTCACTTTCTAGATAGGTGTATGTCAAATGTCTCATGGATTCTCCTTGCCTGGGCTTCCTCTGCTTCCTCATCAGTGCCCTTGGATGCAAAAAGAGATAGATCCATGGCCCTGTTCACCATTCATCTGGTGAGCAGTGCCGTGGATGTGTATTTCATACAAGTGCACAGACAGCAAGGTGAAAGGGATGGCAGTTAAGGTGACACTTTCCTATGTAAAGTAATTCCTGCTGGCGTCATAGCCCAGGGTGTGCTGTCTGTGACTAGTATGGAATACACATCTATACAAGTGCACAGACAGCAAACCCTGGGCTATGATGCCAGCCGAAATTGCTGTACAAAAGAAAAGCGTCATCTGCACTGGCCATCCCTTTCCCTCTGCTGTGCACATCTTCCAACTCCCACGACGAGGCAGCTAGAAGTGGTGATTTGTCATTCTGAGGGGTGTGAATTTTATAAGAATGTGTGTGCCTGTCTGAGACAGCTTCCCGGCACAGCACACACACTCAGCCTCACCCGAGTACTTCACACAGGTCTTTAAATGACCATTTACTTGGTAATGAGGCTTTGTTGTGTTTTCACCCCTACTTAGAGTCCATGTATCTCCACTCTGCACATGGCTTTGGCTGGATGAATTAGCCCCCCTCCCGAAATTTGAGGGAGATGAGTTGACGTGAGGTTCAAAAGAGGGGTGAACGAGGGATTGACGATGCAGAGTGGTGACCGTGATAGGACAGACTTTTAATGCAGTTTCCTTTTCAAATGGGTTTATTGTACAAATCTAATTTGACAGACTAGCAAACAGCAAATGCTGCTGCCTTTTCATGGTGTCTGAAAGTTTTTTCTGGAAGTTGGGTCGAGGAGCTGATCGGGTTCTTTTCTTCCTTCATGTGGTGGTGATGAGTGGGTTGCAGGGTGCCTGCACTTGTCACCTCTGACAAGTAGCCCCCTGCTTCCATATGAACTCCGAGGATCACTGACCCGCCCCCCAACCACGGCATCTGGAGGGGTCGCCGTGAAGTCTAGGGTGACCAACTGGGATGGGTTCAAATTCAGGACAGTGAGCGTAAAAATTCAGGACAAAGGGTCAAAATTCAGGACCAAAATTCACGACACAAGGTCAAAATTCAGGACAAACGGTAAGGTTTACAGACACATCAGAGAAGGTTGCACAATATTATATAAGTAAGTAAATTGACAACAACTCAAGTACAAGTGAAAATAAGTTTCTATTAGGTTGAGACAATTGTGCACTTCATGATTAGTCAGTATACGCGCAGCTTTAAGCAAATGTGTAGGTCTTTTTGTGGTAACAAAACCACCTCCACCTTTCCAGCTCCCAGAGAAAACACCTGATGCCCGGTCCGGCCAGTCTGGCCTTGATACCACCCTCCAATGGCGCCCCTCATCTTCACATAGACCCTCTCTCATGTGTATCTAATTTCTTCTGTAGTGCTACTCATCCCAAGTATGTGGGGCAGAGTTTTGGAGTGCGTTACAACACACACATATTATATAGAGACAATCACTCATATAAATAGGAAAGTCAATGTATAGGAAATGTTGCTTAAGATAATGGGGCTTACAATGTGTAATCATACTTTCATCCATCATTCAGTCTTTCACCATTCATTCTGTCCTTCCATCTGTGTGCCCAACAATGTCCATATTCATCCATTTACAAACCTATCCATCACGTTTCCTTCCATCCATCATTTCACTTATCTATCCCTCAATCCACGCTTTTACTCATCCATCATCCATCCATTAACCCTTTCACCCTATCCATCAATACACTCATCCATCCACTCTTCCACCCATCCATCCATTAACTCATCCATCCACCCATTCACCCGTTCAGTCATCCATTTACTCATCCCCCTTCCTCTTTCAATTCCCCTTTCAATTAGCCATCCATTCTTCCATCCACCCACCCATCCATCTACTCATCCACTCATGAATCCATCCATTGAACTTATCATTCATCCATGCTTTCACTCATCCATCCACCCTTTCACTCCTTCACTCATCGATCCATCCTTTTGTCCATCTACCCGCCCTTTCACCCACTCATCCAGCTTTACATCCACCCTTTCACTCATCCATCCATCCATCATTTCACTCATCTAACCAGCCATCCACCCACCCATCCCTTCACTTACTTACTCACTCACCTTTTCACATTAATTATGAGACCCATCAAGAACTCCACCCTCGCTGTAGTTCCTAAAGCAAGGGGTGGGGTGGAGCAGGGTTCACTATGCCCCTGCACATAGGCAATCTGAAAAAGTGGAAGGCATGAGTGTCATGCATGATGCACAGTGCCTTGACTTAGGGCGACTGTGACATGGTGTTGTTCCCAGAGCTTTAAGTGGGATGAAAAAACTGGGGGGATCTCTCCAAAAGGGTGTTTGATGTAGTAAAATGTGTGGCTTAAAACACATAAGCTAAAAATCTGTGCTAAATATAAGGTGCCACCAGACTGATATTTTATAATGTGCCGCCAGACTGATATGGAGATTGGAGTGGAATGCAGGGCGTCTAAGATGGGATGAACAAAAAGGCACGGCCCGTGTAGGGCGTTACACCGGGCGGTGATGTCAGGCAGGGAAGGGGCAGGGTGGGGGGTTGTAAAATGCGGGATATGGACGATTTCAGGAAAAAATAAATAAAACGAATTTCGTTCCGTGCGCTGCATCGCCAAAAGTGATGCAGCGCGCGCGCAGCAAAATTCGTTTTTTTTCTTCGGGACTTACCTGAAATCATCCATATCCCGCATTTTACAACCCCCACCCTGACCCTCCCCCACCTGACATCACCGCCCGGTGTAACGTCCTACACTGCCGTGCCTGTGAACAAACAACAACGTCTTGTTAACATAGTCACATCAGGGCCACATGAACCCCCGCCCCACATGCCCAAACCCGCAAATAACACAAGGACACAAATGTTAGGTTTGGGTAAAAATTGCTGCAGGTTTATTACATACAACATATGTAATGACGGTGGGTTAGCTTACGGGCGATCCTAGGGCAGGCCGCATTCTCGCTACCTGCCCGCCTGTTGAGCCAAACAACACAGTGGCGAACCACCCAACTGTTGTACAAATACCATAATTATACTGACACGCCCATTTACTGGGCGTGACTAGGCAAACCCCCGGTTGCACAGGCCCACAACCGCCCGAAGGACTACTGGGGCGCCGACACGGATTCCTGCACCTCCCATGAGGTTCCAGGTTAGGCTCTGAGGTTATGCTCTGGCACCCCTATGTGCCCGCTGACGTCCAGCGTTTGCACCTCTCTTCTTCCGGATCGCCCAGTAACTCCGCCTGCAACGAAAAAGAAACATATTAAAAGCTCCCCCCGGAGCCCCCTCAAGCCGACACTCTGGGTTCGAGGAAGGGCGGGAAAAGAGTGTCCCAACATGGAACAGCGACGTCCGGGGCGGCAAAGAGGCCTCCCCAGCAGGGCAGAGGTCTGATGAACTCCAGACGGCTCCTCCCCACCGCCCCGGACGTGCATCACTACCAGTCTCCACCAACCAGGGGAGACTGCCTCAGGAGAGGAACTACTGCGTCATGCGGGGGCGGGACAGCCCTCCGTGACTAGGAGCCCGCCCTCCTGATGGCCACTGCGTGGCCTCGGGCAGGCGCATAGTCACATCAGGGCCACATGAACCCCCGCCCCACATGCCCAAACCCGCAAATAACACAAGGACACAAATGTTAGGTTTGGGTAAAAATTGCTGCAGGTTTATTACATACAACATATGTAATGACGGTGGGTTAGCTTACGGGCGATCCTAGGGCAGGCCGCATTCTCGCTACCTGCCCGCCTGTTGAGCCAAACAACACAGTGGCGAACCACCCAACTGTTGTACAAATACCATAATTATACTGACACGCCCATTTACTGGGCGTGACTAGGCAAACCCCCGGTTGCACAGGCCCACAACCGCCCGAAGGACTACTGGGGCGCCGACACGGATTCCTGCACCTCCCATGAGGTTCCAGGTTAGGCTCTGAGGTTATGCTCTGGCACCCCTATGTGCCCGCTGACGTCCAGCGTTTGCACCTCTCTTCTTCCGGATCGCCCAGTAACTCCGCCACAGCCCGTGAGGTGGTTCCCGCTGCCGCACGGGCCCCCCACCATTATTACTGCTCTTTACCTGCAACCTACACCTAGAATTGCTACCTCCAGACAGAGGAGGAACAGGGCAACGCCCAAGGCGTGGGGTGCTACCATCAGGCACCAATAAACCTGTCCTACAACCCCTCAGGGAAACTAAAGGGATAGGAAGGGGCCCCTACCACAGAGGCCCTCAGTAACATGAAATAGGCTGTCCAGCGCAAGCCGTTGGGACACCACCATATCCCTTCCCACAGAGCGTCAGAAAACTGCGCCATGGAGTCACAGATACATCTGAATTACTGTCTTCATAATCCAGCAGGGAGAGTAATTGTGCTCACTGACACGAGGGAATAGGAGGGCACCGGACATACTATAGAACTTGGACGAGTCCCAGATAATGGATAATCCGGGTTCCCAGGCCAAACAGCCGGCATCCCCTGCCCTCTAGGTTTTAGGCTGGAAGCAGCTTCAGACATACCGTTAAGTTAGCTAGACTGAAGGCCGACTTGGGTTTTGGGCTGGTAAGCAGCATCGGCCATGATACCATAAGTTAACTAGTCTGTAAGCCACCTACAACCACCTCCCGGGGAGAACTGCGCCTGCAACGGGGAGCCCCCTAAGCTCCAGACCTGCGCCGGGATATGCCTGGAGAAATAAAAGCCACTCAGGCACCCATTGGCATAACCCCTACAGAATACAGAAGTCTATTGCAGTATGCAAATGTATATATTGGAATAACTAGCGACGTGGTCTAACAAGTGAAAACAGAAAAAACCACGGGGACGGCCGATAACACATGCCCCCCAGTCCGGCCTGCCGGCTGCCAGTCTATCCTACCACAGGGATAGCTTGTCCTAAGTTAACTAGGACCCCCCCCCCCCAGGGATAGGGAACCGACACCGGGGGGGGGGGGGGCACCGGGTAAGATACCAGATAGAACATTCTCTAAAGGACTTCTAGGGACCCACCTCAACGATTATAGACAGTCCGGGCTCGGGCTGTGGTAGCCACGGATGTTCTCCTTATACCTGAATTGATTGTTACACTAAGGCTGCAGACCGCGGGTGGGCTGCCAACAGGTACCCGAGCCTAAGATGAAAGATAGACAGCAGGACCAAAGGAAGGAGGGAAATGACTATTGACATACGACCTTCCCTATTCATGGTAGAGCAACACATGTGCTGTTATCAGGAGTGTACAGGTAGTATTTCTCAATTTTACGTGTTTGCCATTATTGCAGTGCTCCCTATGTACCAGTGTGTGGTACTCTTTGTTGCCAGCCACGCCACTTCTCTGAACGCACTGTTTGCTATTTCCCACGTGTTTATCTTTGCACTTACACTTTCTCACGTGTTTAGCTTGCACTTACACCAGCGCTAACATTGCCAACGTCCCGTATGTTCTAATGCCCTGGTGTCTATTGCGTGCTATACCTATTGCCTCCACACTGGGTGGCAAGTTTGCCGACCAGCATGGCACAAGCGCTTGTGCTGCACTCCCTTCATCTGCCCAAAATACCAGGGGGGGGTACTATCAACTCCCGGAGTTTTTAGCATTTTTGATAACCCTAGTCAGAATACAACACTCAGAAAATCGCTTTCAGGTTCTGGCCAGAAGAAGCCCAAGAATGGCCACACCACTAAAATTGCCTGGCAAGAAAACATGTCTAACAGGGACGATTTAGTTGGGAGAAGGTTTATTCTGAATGAGATATCATAGGGGAAGAGTCTAGAATGTAGATCCATTCCGAATTCTCCGGTGTGCCACAGCACTAAGCCTGGTGATGGCTACAGCAGATTTGATAAGTGTGAGGCGCACAATACATACCCACCCACCCACTCACAAAGTACAGTCTGGGTAGCTGGGACATGCCAGGAGGAGGTGTCTGGCCACAATTTAGTATATTATCGTAGCAAGAAATTGTTGGTTAGCATGTAAACAAAACATTTGGGAACAGTACATCTTTACTGGCGCTAACAGACTACAGGGCACGCCAAGGCAGTCCCATATGGCCTTGGCTTATTTAACATGAACGCTCACTCGTGTAACATGAAACTTAACTGACGCAGGGGAGTTTACGCCAATCCACATCCTACCAAGTGCCGGCTGCTATGTGAGACATTTTATAATTTGAGTGTAATTATGAGTGACAATTCAATAGCTCACAGTGCTGCTTTCTCGTGAAAACGAGGGGAAAAACAGTTGCTCCACAAGGGCTCGAAATTAGCGGCTCAAATGACTTGTGCCCTAGCGCATACACTGTTTGTAGGCTTGTATATTCACACCTCATTCACACCCATACATAATATGTATTGTACCTGTAAAACAATTGAACCCCTAGTATTTAAAATAATAGCAAGCCTCCTGTATAACTTCCTGGAGTAAATACGGGGACCTATACATAGCTGACAGTTTGAGACTAAGTATGTGTGGCATATCCATTCATTTTACGTGTGACATATGATGTCTAATATCTAGCACTTCGCCGCATGTTAGAAAAAGGACTGAAAAGAGATCAGCCGTAGAGCCTATCAGTATGATGACCACCTCTTGTGTGGTGAATGGGACCAAGTTATAACGAAAGTGCTTCGAAAATAATAATAACATAAAACTATACTGGATTTCCTTTAAGATTACCTGCGGGTCAGATACAAGGCAGAACTATCGAATTAAAGTAGTCGTGCCTTGCCAAAGCGTCAGGTTACTTTCCGAAACATGGCCCGGCGTGCAGCATTATCTATAACTGCAAATGCCTTGTTTTCTTTGAGCAGGAATCGCAAGGTGTGGGTGCGGGGAGCAAGCCTAATAGAGTAGTTGGTGTGTCATAGGCACTGTTACCGGAAAGATATGGGTCCCAGGATAGAGATAGAATGAAAATTACAGCCATGATCAAATACAACAATAAGGAGGAGACAGGCGTCCTCGGTGCCACTGCACCCGCTGCCGCTACGCTCTTGTTTGCCTGTCTCAGTGAGGGAGTCTCTTCATATAAAAACAGGAATGGGTTTATTCTCAAATCCTGTCCAGCCTCCAGCTATAATATTATTAAACCAGTTCTATCACATGCTATGCTGATGACATACTCCCACCCACACCGTTGTAGATAACTACCTGCAAAGCTGATCAGTTCCCGTATGGTTAGAGGGTTACTTTCCATTTTTATTCCTGATAATAGCAGAAAGAACACAGCACTAATCTCTGTCATACATGGGGCTTAAGGTAATGTATTATTAGGAATAGAAGCAGGGCTCGACTGAAGGATCGCTTTTAATAAGTGTATAATGAACCACTCGCACCCTCCATCGCCAGAGAAACTGTCCTGCTAAACTCAAGATGACGCTGGTCGAATATCCAATATTTATCTTGGGTGATATGATCGTAGGCATGTCATTTGCCACCAAAATGCCACACATTGTAATGGAATGGTTAGACAACTTATAGTAAGATACCATTGGGACAGGAAGTTGCGCATTAGCCTCGACTTCCCCCTATGCCGGGCTCCCAAACCGGACCAAATTGGCGTACAGGGGGGTCAATGAATTTGAAAATATTCTTAACTGCCCATCCTACAAGATGAACAATACTGATGACGTTTAAGGCTTGTGCACTCGCACCTGTTCATAGAGACTTATAGGGAAGGCACAACCGATGCAGGGTGAAATTACAAAGAAGTAACATGAATCAAGGGTTAGCACCGCACGGCTGGTCCCCATTCAAATCGTATAGTGCCCTTCCTTATAAATAGCTTGTCAATTTCATAATAGGGGTACATGTGAACACACCAGAATAGTTATTTCAGCCTACCAGAATTACCTACTTAAGTATCTGTGCAACCCTTTCAGTTTGGGGCCCGGGCCTCTAGGTTTGTGCTTGTCTGCTAGGCTGACATGGCTACTCTACACCCCTCATTTTCCGGGCTAGCGGCATCTAAAAATTCCGATTTAGGTAAGAGGCCTAAATATTTGAGGCTAGTACTGGGAACTGAGCTAGGGGACTTGCTCCCATGGGGGGGAAAGATGTGTCTTTGGAATACCATGATGCTACCTCTAAAAATGACGGACAATATTGAGCATTTCTTTAACCACAGGCAACACCCATCAAAAACATATCCAAACACGCCGAAGATTTCATAAAGACATATCATTCTCCCACCCACAGCCAAGGCTTGATACAGCCGCGGTACACACCAACGTGCTTCGTTAAGGAATAAATAATTTAGCCAGAAGACCATCTACGTATCCGGCACAGGTAAGAACTAGTGGTCCCGGACGTCGTTCCTAACAACTGCAATTACTCAAACCATAAACATACCGTAATGTCAACCTGCACGCACGAGAGGCTGAAGAAGGAACTTGTGTATGGATTAGACGCGTGAATCAGCAGATGTGAGAATACAAAGACTTGGATGCGCGATGAAGGTGTAGACCAAGAAGTTTACAGAGATTCAGACTGCCCCTTTGAGATGATATATTTTTTCGCTCTCCAAAACCTTCACAGCAAAATTCTAAAGACTGCGGGCGAGTCCATTTTTTAACAGGGTGGCGTAATTAGACATTCATCCGTACATATATCTCGTGCAAAAGAATTAAGCAAGTGCAGGTACACAAACTACTGAGTACCCGAATGCTCCTTAGAGGTGCGGCAGTCTCCCTTAAATGATTTGCAGCAGTACTGAACTTGCAGGTAACTCCCTTTCAAATCACACGACGTTAATGTACTCTGCACGAGACAATACCAACCCATAATCACTGCTTGTATATGACAATATAAATGAGGTGAGACTTAATGTAACAGAAGCCAGATGACAAAATTCGCGCTGTACTTGCAAAGGAAGGAGACTAAACATGACTATGACCCCATCTGATAATACTACCTAGCAGGAGGCCTGATGCAACGAATCGGATACCTGAGGCCCCCTCAACACCACACCCTCCTGTTTGCCAGCATACATACCTCACAAGGAGTGGTTGCAGGAGCTGCCTGGTCAGCGCGGCGCCGGGAGTTCGCAAAAGGGGGCGCGGGGGGGGCGAACAAAGGGGCGGAGTCTGAAATAAGAATGGCAAAATTAGGTATAGAAGCCCACACCAGAAGTGCTGCGTGGGTCGGAAGCAACAGTCACATGCTTAAGAAGCTGAACCTCGTGACTAACACCGCAAGTCATAGAGAACCCGGCTGCATCGCAAGCCAGGCGGAGCGAAAAGGAAACATAATGGGGGAGGGAGGACCCGAACACAGTATCCTCTTAACCATGCATTCCACGGAAATGTCCGTCAAAATTGTCCTCACTTACTCACATGCGCCGATATCGAAGAACCGTGACCCAAATTCACCGCCAACAGGCGCCATACACGTCTTGCGCCGGTCAAAGGAAACAAACCACCACCAAAAATAGCCGCACTGGACGCCATTACCCTTAAGCGCCGGACATCACACCATGGTGTCCCTAAAATGGCCGCACCCTTCAGCCATTACACACGTGCACCAGGATAGTAGTAAGCAACTGCAAGGAACCAGGACCATCCCCACGCTTGCCCATATATGCATGTATATTAACAAACCACACTGCGTTATAGAATCGCGCCGTTCTTAGTCGTTGGGAGACTGGTGACCCAAGTGTCAGCACAACAAACCTACAACAGACATGCCGCGAAAGGCCCGAGGATGGCCGACACCCAACAATGGTAAGACTGAATGATGTGCTCGGAGTGAATACACCGATGTCGCAGAATTTTAAATATACCCATAATGCGAGTAATAAACTGAATTAGCGCCGCGGTCGGAAGCATGCCACAAGCAACCACAGCCGCCGCGTTATGGATCCGAATAGCCCGGGGTTAGTGCAATGAAAATGACTCCATGCCTCTTACAACCGCCCCTACGTGACAAGTCCCGGGCCGCAACCACAACATGCCGAAGATGACTCAGTTTCCCCCGGGGCGGAAATCAGCATAGAACTGGCGACGCCCGCCTGTGAACACCTCGCACCAAGATACCCGCGGAGCTGCGCTCAGCACAATACGACACCACCCGTGCTCCAGCCGAACTCCCGACAACTTGCCCCACAATAAAGATGACCGCAACCCATATGCGCAATACTTATTGCCCCCAGAAGTGCGAACCCGCCCGACGCACCCGCTGCTCTACCCAGGATGCGCTTGAACCCGCTTGAGCCGCGACGTGACAATACCACCGGCAGCAAAGGCCTCCACGCCCACGGGACGAGACCAGCCGACTCCCCCGGCAGCTACCGCACCTGCAGGAGACCCCTACTGCCATCACACCAAGCACACCCGTTACTTGCGCGCAAACCAGCCACTCAGAAAGTGCCACGATTCAACAGAGTCAAGCTGAGGTAGCGGTATGAATCTATCCCCCGCGCCCGGGTGCTGCTTTGTTCGCGCCCCCTCACAGACTTCAAACCTCGGGACCTGCTGTTCTCCCGCCGCGTAAAAAGGGGGGGGGGGCGCAATGCAAACTGGTGTATCCCGCAATAAACAACGCCGGGCAAGACTCACCGCACCGGAAGACGCCAACAAACACGACGCCAGACCATCGAGGTGCCCCCATGGGACCTCGGCACTGAAGGAGACCTCCAGCCGACAGGAAAAGAGAGTCCCTCTCGAGGACACTACCACGCGTCGAGGCAAAAAGAGTGTCCCAACATGGAACAGCGACGTCCGGGGCGGCAAAGAGGCCTCCCCAGCAGGGCAGAGGTCTGATGAACTCCAGACGGCTCCTCCCCACCGCCCCGGACGTGCATCACTACCAGTCTCCACCAACCAGGGGAGACTGCCTCAGGAGAGGAACTACTGCGTCATGCGGGGGCGGGACAGCCCTCCGTGACTAGGAGCCCGCCCTCCTGATGGCCACTGCGTGGCCTCGGGCAGGCGCAGGTAAATAGTCTTCTACAGACCTGTGAAGTACTTGGGAGGAGGCAGGGGGGAGGAGAGAGGGGTTGGGGGATGAAGCCCATTGAGCCCAACGGGCGTTGCACGCCGGTGTGTGTGGAACTGCTGAACTATATTAGGTTTCCATTGGAGAAGGGAGAGTAGCTTGCCTGTTTTCCCTCATCCTACCGCTTTTCGTCTGTACATATATTGCCATTTTTTTCCTGGCGAAATGTTTAGGAAAATTGACATGTGGGGTAATCCTGATTCGGTGGGTAGATCAGGAAGAATCGGGAACTCCCCAATTATACTCATAATTGAAGGCCGGGCGCAAAACAACAGTAGCAAATCCCTCCTCGGTGAATGGGAGTGCCTCACAGTCAAAATTGCATTTTACCTACAGCACTAAACACCCACGCACCGTCCATATGTCCTTGACTGTACCCAGTATGCTAAGTACGTACGGCTATGACTATCAGCGGTACTTTAGGGAAACTGGCAAACAATGTAGATTGCACCGGTTTCCCTGCTGCAGAGCACGCAATTTGCAGAAGTTTGAGAGGAGTTGTTCTGCTGCTTTGTAATGTTTTCTGGGCTCTCAGCCCTTCATTTGCTTACAAGTGTTGGCATCTCGTGTCACCGGATAAAACAGAGTAATTCATCAAAAGGCACCTTGTCTTAAAGTGCACGGCGATGTGTCAGATTCCACAGCATTCAGCATCCAAACGTGATGTGACATAATGAATCGCGAATTGGAAAAAAACATTCTTTTTTAACCGAAGCAGTCACAATCGATCCACAAGGTGACACAGTATGTCAGTTTGATGCAAATTTCTTGTGCTGCCCGTGACAGAAGTCACATTTTCCACCGCCGCAGCCCACACTGTAGATGAGCATGCAAAGTACGGCAGGCTGTGCCAGGAATATTTTGAAATGTTTAAACAAATTATCCAGTTTCAATTCTCGAAATATGGCAGTGAATTCTGCATACAGATGTCAGTTACATTTTTTCAGCCAAGGTGAACGAGTCATGTCCATTTCAAAGATTCAGTTGCAGCATGAGTCATTTAGCATAGTTTTATGCTTACACAAATTAGTGAAAGTCGTATTCTTCGCTTTGTCGATGTTGACATTCACAGGTAGGCGTTTTCTTCTAATACTCTCTGCAACTTCGCAAATCGTTTTTTTAAACTCTAAAAGCTGTGCAAAAAATGGTTCTTGCGCTGCAGTGGGAATATTCTTACTGCCACCCAGGGCAGGGAGTGGGCACTCATCAGCTGCTTACTTTTGTCAATGTCTGGTTGTGAAATGTATATATTGTGGGCAACTTTCAGGGGCTTGCAGGCCCCCTTTGCTTACCATAGGTTGGCTTTTCTTTCATTCTTATTTGCTCGCTTTCTGTTGGCTGTCTTTCCTTGTTTAAGCGGTACATTCTGTGTTTGATCCTTCTTTGGAGCTAATTTAACGTCTAGTCAGGGGTAGTAAGAACTGTATACCATTGTTTGGATTGGTTGGTTTCTATGCTTCTTCTGCATGAGAGTTTACATGTTTTCCAGCTGTCTCGCTCATGTGCTTCTCTCCTCTCACATTTCTCCTTCAAGCCCATGTACTTCTCTTGCTAGCACTCATGTTGCTCTCTTTCACCTGTGTGCTTCTCTGTCCTTGCTCCACATTGCTCTTTTCCACCCGTATGTTTCTTCCTTCGCCCATGTAATCGCCTCGTGTAATCTCAGGGAGGGTGGGGGCGGCAGAGTTGTTTTTTGGTCTCGCCGATGCAGCACGCATGTGCTGCATAGGAGACCTTTAGCCATCGCTCTGCTGTTTTTGGAAGCACATCCTCGTTCGTGCTTGTGTCGGCATCCACCTTGGGGAAGCGCGCAGGAGCGCGCCACAAGCACGAGTATGTGTTTCCAAAAACAGCAGACTGCCCATGCGCGCGCACCACTGCCGGACTTGTTCTCTTTCACATCATTGTGTCACTATCCACTCCCCTCCACCCCCCACTGTTGCTAAGCTCCCCCTCCTGTTCTCTTGTGTTCCCTCTCCAACCTGTTCCCACCATTCTGTCCTCAGAATCATGCCTTTCTTTCTCCTCTCTTTCCCTGTTCTCTTTTCCCTTCATCTCTACATCTGGCTATAAGTCAAATGCTTTGTACATCTGTCTGCCTGGACCCTTTCTTTTTCTCTCGTCTCTCTTTAATTTCAAGAAATGTAATTGAGTTTATAACAAAAAATCAAAGCACATGCATATATCGAGGCCATGAATTATTCAGAATACGTAAGCATACACAGACCTTTGTTTATATTATAAACACCCTACTGACATACATATGTACGTGCTTAGTGTGCAACTGAGGGATGCAGGCGAACAACACTTCCAATTTGTCAACTAGTGAAAAATAGCCACATTTCGGCAAATTACAAAATTATCACATTTCGATTTATATTTTGTGGAGGGTTTTTATAGAGCACGGGTGCAGATCTCCTCCTATTCCAAAGCACTATTGGTGATGATAAAAACTGAGCTGAATAGTTCAATCACAAGAAGAGAAGTGTGTCCGACATTCTTCAATCGCAACCCTTGACCCCTTCATATTTCACTTGAAAACTAGCCTGTAGGACTCAGTTTTCCTAGGTTTCCTGTTCTGTTTGTGGCTTTATTCAGATCTAAAGTTAGGAGTAAGGGCATTTCACAGTATGGGTCCTGGTTCTCTCAAGAATCTGCGTTTGATTTTCAACTCCTTGGTAGATACTTGAATTACCAGATGCATGTACACTGAAGAAATATTTTTTGTTTCAGGCTGTTCAGAAGGTCATGAATGCCCTTGGGCCAAAAACTTAATGCGGGGACCACTGGACACTTCTTAAATTTGTGCTAGGTTTATTAAGCACTTGTTTCTTAGCATTAAAAATAATGACCTACAGGAAAAGAGAAACAAGCATTGGCAAAGCCAATAGGTCTCGTCTTTGGGATCTTATAACTGTTTATCCATGCAACAGTTGATATTGATGCACAAAGGATATTGTGTCGCATTACTAAATACATATAAGGCCCCAAAGGCGAGACCTATTGGCTATGCCAATGCTTGTTTTAAAGGGAGGCAGGGTTTTAGGTCTTAGGGCGGGGAAGAGGTAGGGGTATTTTATTGGCATGGTGGGGATACGTTTTAGGGCTCATGGTGGGGGCTCTGGAGTCAGGGTAGTTTTTGGTAGAGGTTAGGGTTTCAGACCTCTGAGCAGGGGGAGGGGTAGTTTTAAGGGGAGGGGTAGTTTTAAAGGCAGGTCAGTTTTATGGCTCAGGGGGCTGAGGTAGGGGGTATAGGATTTTAAGGATTAGGGTGGGGAGGGGGCAGAGGGGTCATGGTAGTGGTAACTTACCATGCATATCCCTTTAGCACACAGCCCTTTACAACAAAATTCATTGTAAAGGCATGCGTGTTAAAGGCATGCGTGGTAAAGGAACGCATAGTTAAGATGCATTCACTGTTAGGACCACTTTGTAGTGGCACGCATGGTTCAGCCATGCGTGCTTCTGTCATACAACTTCACACTGGCTTCCGTGTTGCTTCCCCCTCACCAGCTGTGTTGCTTCCAATAACCAAGCAGAGCTACCCAAATGTGTAAACAATAATCCACCCAGCATCCACGCCTCTAAACTTGTGAGCGAGGAAGACAAGAGTTTCGCTTTCTTGGCAGGGTTGATCTGGTGTGCAGGGCAATAATTAAATATTTCAAAAGTGACTGAGTGGCAGATTTACAAAGAAGTCATGCAACACAACACAGCAAGAGATCAAGAAGCAGCTCCTCCATAAGAGGGGAGGAGCATCGCCGGCTAAAACAATACCCCACAACAGCGGAAAAATTAATTTGGTAATAAAGTTTATTTATTACCACTTAATTTTTCAGCAACCCGTCCTGAAGGGATGGTCAAGACGGGGTGACATGGGGCAATTGCTGCTGATTGGCAGCAGGGAGTTGTGCACTTATGTTTAAAGTGCTCATGTCCCTTTTGCCGGCTGTCTTGCGACGGCCAGCCAGACATGCGCATTTTAAACTTCTCTAACCTAGCTGTCTTAGCCAGCTGGGTTAGAAAAAGCACAGGCCTCCAGTGCTCTGTTGAGCGCTGAGAGCGGCCACTCCCTCTGATCCTGACGCTTCTCTCACAGTATGAGAGCAGTGCCAGAATTGGGTAGTGCAGTTTCCTGGGTCCAGAGCTTCCAGGACCGAAGACACACGAGCGAGGTGGCTGTTGTGTGACAAGTCACCAAGGTAAGTGTATTTAAAAAAATTATTTTAATGCCGCCCATATTTTGCCCGTCCCACCGCCACATGTGAGTCACCACTGAAAACAACTTGCTGTGCTGCGTGACAGGGAGCAACAGAAATGCGCGATAAATAATGAGTTATAATGCATTTCTGCTCTCTCCCTGCACTGGCACACTGTGTTCTGCCTAGCGCCAATGCAGGCACCCTTGTGCCATGATGCAAGGGTTCCTGCGTTACAGACAGAATTGTTTTTTGTGCATGAAGGCATACCTCACTGTACAAAAACAATGCTTTGAGGTATTTTCCTCTTTTGACTTGTCCTGCAGAATGCAACATATGTTGAAAGAGGAAATAATGAGGAGAAATAAAGACATTTCTCCTAGTTACACCTCACTTGGGAAGGTTACCATTTTGATGCAATGCCAGGTTTACTGACCTTAGTAAATCTGGGATTGCATCAACGTTCATGGATGGACAGATGGGAACACCCATGCTCTGCCTGTGGAATGCCTTCTCAAAGCAAAGTAATACAAGGCACCCATTTGTGCTGCCTTGTGCTACTCTGGATTTACTAAACCACACAGAGCCATGCAAGGTGGCTTTGCGTGGCTTAGTAAATCCCACTTCAGTGCTTGTGTTGCCTTGCATGACACAAATGCATGCGAGCCCTTAGTGCATCTGACCCTGATTCTCTGTCTCTCCATAATATAATAAAATATATGATACTTTAAGAATGGGAAGATTCTGAAAAGGTAAATTGCCCAAGATTTCTTTCCAAAATATACCCCATAGAAGGCTTTGAAGAAGTTATCTCCAGACTCCCAAAATCTCCGGACGGCACTTTATATGTTTTATAGTAAGGATAGACTTGATAGGGAGTGCAGAAAATCAGCTGTAGTCACTTTTATGTCTATTGAGAATACTTATTATCAGTTGGCCAGCTATTTCACCTAATCTATAGGCCGTTGGGAGAAGGGACTTATTTTCCGTCTAAAGGATGGCACAAAGAAATGTTTTACTTTGTTTCCGTCTTGGCTTTCATGCTAACCTAGTTCTTTTGCCATGCCCGTGTGATGGCCAGAGTGGGCAAACTACACTACATTTTTTATTCTTCTGTAAGTTTTATATTCAGTATGCCAAACGGTTCTTAATACCTTTCTATAAAAATCATTCACCTGTTAACTTTGTAGCAGCATATAGGATTATCGTTAATTTGGAAGATGATGAATTGGTATTTCGTGTTGGCGCTTTCCTGAAAACTGCTCTGCACGCCCGCAACACGATGTACACTTTATGAATAATGTTTTATCCTATTTGTCTTATATATTGGTTTTATGATTATCGTGATTTTGTGCATTTTATGTGCTGTAATGAGATTTGTTTTTTTTAGGGATATGTTTTTTTCCAAATAAAGTAATTGAATTGAATTGAATTGACGCCCAAAGTCAATATGATTCTTGCCAGTATGGCATCATCTTCCTCTCTACCCTGTGTAAAAGCCTTCTTCCAAATGCCATTGAGAAATAGGGGAGTCTTTATTTGAGAGGATTTAGACAGTATTGAATTTCGCTTGAAAGGATGAACCATATACAGCTTATGCATTAGGCCTGAGTGATGAACTCCGTTCCATTCGCGGAGTTTGCAGAGTTTTTCACACTCCGCACACACGGAGCTTGCAGAGTTCTGAAAAATTAAGCTCTATTGTTTTGTCATCGCTTGTGCTTGCCAATGGTAAGCTGGTGAGTGCAAATATGGAAAATCCAACACAAGACCACTACCCACGGGGATTTCTCAACACGGGCGATCGCAGATGGTCACTACTCTTTGCATTAAGAAACCTTCTGTTCGAGTTGAGGAAGCTGACGCTCAAGTAGAACTTCTACTAGAGGGGCAGAAAGAAGCAGCGCCCTCTTGCACTGCTCTTGATGCTGTTTTGAACTGATTTTACTGCGTGGGACAAACACTCGGTGCTAAATATCTGTGTGAATGATGCAAGGTTACTCGTGTCTTGGCTAACATGGAATTATTGGCTCATTTTCTTACGGATACCACTTTTTGATGCATTATGATGCACCAACAGTGACAGGAGCTCCAATAGCAGGAAGGAGATAGTTGTGGCTTAAACTTTGCAAGACTGACGAAACCCAAAAGACATTGATCAATCACCTTCCATTTGTAGGACACACTGTCTTGTTCAGAGCTCAGTTACAGGGTGCTGAACACCCAGAAATAGCGGAAGATGTTCCAGCATGCCGGAAATTCATTCTTTAGAAAAAACATATACATACTTTCAAAATAGACGTCCGTTTCATGGTTGTGCCTGAGCCTGGAGGGGGTGGCCATGCCTGAAAAAATCCTGTCACAACCATTTAAATTATAGCAACCAAACACAAAGTCTTGTCTATATGGATAGAGAAGTAGGAGGAAGAATAATACATTTCTATCCTCAATGGGAAAAACTAACATCCGATGAAGGAGATCTAAAGTTAATGAAAAAATGGGTCTTATGTTGAGTTTGCAATTCCACCTCTGTGCAAATGGTTCTGAACTACTCCAATTCTGAAGCATGAAGTAAAGAGACATGCTATGCTATAGAGAATACAAACTCTCCGAAAAAGGTAGCAGTAATTCACATTCCACAAAAGTAAAGAGGATTTTAGATGTACTCAATAAGCTTCTTAGTACCAAGTTTAGATGGAACATACAGACCAGTTCTGGACTTGAAATATTTTTGCAAATTGATCCACAGCTCCACATACAGAATGGTAGAGCTGCAGACCATAATGGCTTTGATTTTGCAGGATGATTACTGGATATCTTTAGATTTCTAGAGTGCATATGTTCATGTTCCAATCCATGTGGACAAAGAGCAATACCTCAAATATTGATTGGAGAAGCTCATTATAAGTTCAGACCCCTCTGGACCAGCCTCGCAACATTCTTAATAATATTCACAAATGCATTATTTTGTCACTTCTTTAAAATTGCAAGACATACACATATTCCCCTTGCTTGATAAATGGCTGATTTCTGGTTCTTCTTTTTAAAACATCGAGTCTAGTATAATAGATGATATGGCAACGTCTCAATTTATTGGGATCAATTACAATTTGAATAAAATCAAGCTTAGAGCCAACTCAACAGGCATATCTAACACGTGCCTTGTTCCACACACAGCAGGGAAAGCATTCCTCCCAGAACAATGACTTAAGACTGCAAAAGCAATTGTCAGCTCTGCTATCTCAACGTCTGGCAACAGAAAATAATTGCCTTATATTCCAGGGTCCAATGGCAGCAGCAATGTGGTTGTTTCCCTGTGCTTGTCTTCATATCAAACCGCTTATGCATCACATCCTAAGTCTTTGGTCCCCCATATATATCAAGATTACAATCTCATTATTATTTTATCACAAGATATAAAACAACAGCTCCACAAGTGGTTGGCTTAAGGAAACATCCAGAAAGGAATCTGTTTCCACTACCAAACTCCTGTGATAGTAACAACAGATGACAGAACCTTGAACTCGAAGATGACTTTGGACACATTAGAGATAAGTCAAGAATGATCCCCTGCAGAAGAAACCTATTCCTACAATGGAGGAAATTGATGACCACTGAAAAAGCTCTGCAATTCTTTGCTCTTCACACAGAAGGGAAGTTGGTGTTGGTCAGAACTGACTATCGGAGAGGTGGAGTAAGCAGCCATGGGCAGTGGATACATTAGCGAGTCCAAGGCTGAAGTGAATTGTTTACATGTACCCTCATATCCCCACCTCCTCCTGAGGGTAGAACAGAAGATGCAAGAGCAGAATCAGTGATCTTAATAGCTCCATTTTGGCATTGCATCTGTTGTTGCTCTTACTCAAGTGGTTAACTGTACTACATTGTTACTGTTTTCCAATAGATCCCTTGCATCTCAGATGTCCAGATACTTCACAGACTTATCTACAAAGTCTAATTCTAATGACTTGGAAGTTGAGAGGTTTGGCCTAGAGAACCTGGGTTGCTCAAGGGAAGTAGTAGTTGATATTTAGGCTTAAAGAAAACCTTTCATGTTACTAACTTATAGAAAGCATTTAGCAAACTTCAAAACATGCTCCAACAGTAATAATCTGGTTGCAATCCCTTCAGAATTCTTTTCTTCTTGAAAGAGGGATTTGTTAAAGGCTTTTCACTGGTTACTATTTCTGTTCAGTTGAAAGCAGTATTGGTCCTTATGGAATCCTTAGGCGTCATATCTCAAATTGTTCTTTTGGCTTCTAGGCTCCGTAAGAGTTTCAGCTTTAAAAAACTGGTAATCCCTAATCAAGTAGCCTCCTGGAATGTCTAAACAGTATTAGAGGTCTTCAAAAAGGACCATATGACTCAATAAGAAAACATTATGACTAATTTGAGGCTCTTGGCTAAAGGTGTCTTCTGGAAAGCAATAGCATCAGGCAGAAGGGTAGGTGAGTTAGGCACCTTTGTGGTTTCGTACCCATACCTCAGAATATTCCTTCATAAAGTTGTGTTTAAGCCAGGCTTGAAATGTGGACCCAAACTTCAAAAGCAATTTCACTTATTACAAAAAATTGCCTCCTCTTTTTTTGGAGAAGGGTTCCCATATTTGATTTCTGCATCTCTAGATATAAAGAGGGCACTGTTAGCCTTCTTGCAAAAGGTGAATGTGGGAAGGTGGGTTATTTGTAGAGGTAAGTATGCACTGACCACTAGCACTATGGCCACCAATGCAATATAAGGTCCAGTCAAGGTCTCAATACATTAGCTCTGTTCTCAACCCTTAGTAGTTGGCTGTGAGCAGGCTGGCTTAACTCAGGAGACAGGTATATAAACCATTTAAAATACACCAATACATTCAATAAGTAAGACACAGCAAACAATACAAATCTCACGCCAGTTAATAAAAATAGAACATATTTTTATCTTTAAAGTAGCACCAAAATGACATAAATCCTTTCTAGGGAACAGGATACATGCATTTTTAAAGAGGAAACACTTTGTGGTGCTTAAAAACATATAGCACCAAATAAGAACATCTCGTCGCGCTTGACTGGGACAAAGTCAAAGTTATGGTGCTCACCCTGATGGAGCCCTGGTCTGATACACTAAGAGGGAGGCCACAGTCAAATTGTTACCTTCAGAATTAGAAACCTGTTTGGAGGATTTTCTCTTGATGTCCTGGAGTCCCCTCCAGTAGGCCAATTTCAATACAACATCATTGGATTGCTTATCTGCAAGGCCACAGTCAAATCTTAGAAGTCTGGAACACCTGAGCTTTTAGTGGGATGAACCTGAAATCCAAGCCAGGTCACAGTTGAAGGTAGCTGGCTTGACTCTATTGACAACAAGTCGGTCCCTTTATGGAGATTTTTCCAAAAGTTGTTGCAAACTTCTCCCAACTTCTGGAACTTCTTTACGAAGTTCCCCTTGAGGGTTAAAAGTGTCCAAAACACACATCCAAGGGTCTGGAAGCTCTGAGATGGTCCATGGCAGTGTGGGACTGCAATTGCCACAATGCACCTGGCCAAATCCTTAAACATCCACTGGCCGCACTCCAGGCTGGGGACTTCTTGAGGGAGATGGTGCAGGAAAGTTCTTTTAACCTGTTGCTTTCAGGGAGTCCATTCGTTAATCCTTTTTGAAGCTAGGCAAAGTCCTTGGGGCTGTAGTTCAAAGTGTGCAGCAGGAGCAGTCCTTCAGATTGCAATCCTTTGGCGTGCAGACCAGGGTTCCAGCATGGCAGTCCTTCTTCTCCTTGTACTGTCAGGCAGCAGATCTTAATTGCTATGCAGCTCTCACATATTTATTTAATGATCCAGGGGGAGACGCAGGGGGGACTGTCCAACGAGGTGCAGGGTGCCACACAAAAGCATAACAGCATCATCCAAAGTGTGGAATATTCTTGTCCCACAAAGCACTGCTGTTACAATTCAATATGGAAAATTCCTCTCCAGGAGAGGAAGACCTGGCTAAACCAGCCTACTAGTGTGGCTCATTTCCGTTAACACCTACCCACCAGACATTCTGCAAATTCCATTCCTGGGTCTGCCATCTGTCTGGGGGGTACAGGAAGTGGGGATAAGCATGGCATTCCTTAATGTCCTGCTTCTTTGAAGCCCAGTTTGATTTGCCCAGCCCCTTTCTGGCCTGTTCTCTTAAGCTGCAGCCACTCCCCCATCAAATAACCTCTGTCCCTCTGCAGGTCACGTATCACCTCATCAAAGGAGCTTGGCTAAGCCTTTTAAGGGTGACAAAGCTAGAGACGCAGCTAGAAGGCTGGATTTGGGCTCATGGGATATTATTTTCAGTACTAGTTATGATAAATTCAAAAGAGGCAAGCTGTTGAATTTATCGTTATCAATCTTTTAATTCTTTGAATGACATTTTAGCTCCTTTCTAGCAATATGTACACTTAAATAAAATGTTCCCATGTTCGCCTATAAAGAAAAGTATCTACAATGGGTAAAAACAAAATTGGCAATTTTTCCCCTCACCAGGGCATATAAAACATATTTTATAATGCCCCTGTTCATAGTTATATGGCACCCCACCCCTGGGGCACCCAGGGAGACCATAGGGGTGACTTATGTAATTATAAGGTAGATTACCACTTTTGAACTACCTTTAATTCCAAAGTTGAATATGCATATATTTAATTTTGAAGACAGTCTACAAAGCAGGGCTGCCTTTAAAAATCACAGCAGGCAACTCAGCAGTACACACTCCACTGCAGGAAATGTTCTGGGCCTCTAAACCACCTTTCCCTATTTTATACTAGGGTCTTATAGGTAGTTTGATCCCCCCTTGCCTTTTAATATACTAGGGACTTGCAGGGGTCTGTCATTGTCAATTGTAATTATACCTAATTGCCATGTACCCTTTTCATCAGAGCACTGTCCCTGGGCCTGGTTAGCAGAGCCCAGGGCAAAGTCAGAATCAGTTACCACCAGTATCAGTTAAAACATTTGGGTGAATAGGCCAAAAAGGATGACTTTCTAACAACAAAGAGATCAACTTAAGGCAACTATCATTACTTATGGATCAGGATGAAAAGATAAAAAAAATTCCACCACAACGCTAAGTAGATGGCAATTCAAGAAGTTCCAGTAGATTTAGAGGGTTGTTCGACTAGAGCAGTGTCAACTTCATGGGCAGAGATGATTGGAATCTCCTTGCAAAAGATATGCATGGTGACTATGTGGTAGTAGCCAAGTACATTTATAAAAAACTACAGGTTAGAATTAGGTAGGGATGTATTACATTTTGCTTCTGTGGTTTTTCAAACTTCAATGAAGTAATGACTTCATTTTGTTGGTTTTATGACTCTGGGCACTTTCCAATGCTGGTCAGGGAAACTGGTCTCCCCTTGCGCAGCTCCATCTTTGCGTCTCTGCTCCTAGCACCTCTCTGGTTCCAGGTAGGTGTTGAAGGCCCTCCTCCACCCGCAGGCTCCTACCTGCGCCTCCTCCCTGGTGGTTCTTTGGGAGAGACTTGTTCTTCTGCTGGTCCACTCTGCCAGCCTTTCTGTTTGGTTTTCGGCTTGTTTCTGTTTTTTGTCTATTAGTGTTTTCTGTTTTTGTTTATCTGTGCCTTTCTGTGTTTGGCAATCTGTCTGTTTGTGCCATTTTTCTGTTGCTACTTTCACCGTTTTGCTTTTTATTTTTCTCTGTTTGGCTTTTCGCACCCTTTTCCTGCCACTGCTGCCCCCGCGGCCCCTCCCACCAACGTGTTCCCACCTCCCAGCTGCTCTCCCTCCCCGACCCCTACTTAATGGCAGTTGCTGCGCAACAGAGTGAGCAAGACCTCTGACCTACTGGTCAGGAAAACTGATCTCTCCTCACGCAGCTCTGTCGTTGCATCTCTGCCCACATTACCTCTCTGCTTCCAGGTAGGTGTTCGAGGCCCTTCTCCACCCGGAGGCTCCTGCCTCCACCTCATCCCTGGTGGTCCAGTGGGAAAGCCTTGCTCTTCTGCAGGTCCGCTCTGCCAGCCTTCCAGTTTGTTTTTCCGCTTGTTTCTGTTTTTTCTATTAGTGCAATTCTGATTTTGTTCATCTGTGCCTTTTTGTTTTTAGCTATCTGTCTGTCTGTGCCATTTTTCTGTTGCTGCTTTAACTGTATTGCTCTTTATTTTCCCTGTTTACATTTTTGCTAACTTTTCCCACCACTGATGCCAATGTGGCCTCTACCCACCTGTGTGTTCCCGCCTCTCAGCTTCTCTCCCTCCCCCAACCCCCTACTGTTCTCGGCCGCTCCACTGGCACACTGAAAGCGCGCCAAAGGCAAGCCCATCTGCACCCATCTGTGCCCATTCGTGACCTAACTGTGACCAGCGCCAGGGACCCTTGTCCTCCGACCCCCTGCCACTACGACTCAGCAACTCTCCATGCATTCAACCCTGGGTGCAACAACAACTGCCAGCCCTCGATGCCAAGCACCACCCAAGGCCCGTTTTCCTGCTGACACTGCTGCTGTACCTCCACACACCTCCGGACCTTGACAGCCACTGCCAACCCAACGGACACCAGCGCACCCAAAGCCCTGAGCTGCATCCTCCTCAATATACGCTCCCTACACAGTCATGCAGAAGAAATCTGGGACCTCCTCTATACCCTATTGCCCAACGTCACCTTCCTCAGAGAGACCAGAAACAATGCCAGCTCTGCACCTGACAACGCACCCGCCATCCATGACGCATACAAGATCCAGAGAAAAGACTGCCCCAACCACACTGGAGGAGGACTCACCATTGTCCACCAAGGCTCCCTCTGACTGGCAACCTCCCTCTTGAACAACTCCGCCACTCCATGGAACACATCCACTTCCAGATCCAGGTCAACCCCAAAACAATTCTATGCAGAATTTTCACCTACAGGCCACACGGACTCTCGCCCCCTTCACCAACACAATTGCTGACCACATCGCACCCCACGCCCTCGCCTCCACGGACTACATACTCCTTTGGAGACCTGAATTTCCACTTCGACAACCTCAGTGACCCCCAACTCCACCGCCCTCCTAGACAACCTCGCCAACATCGGACTGAAGCAACTCATCACCACCCCCACCCACAAGGCAGGACACAACTTCGATCCCATCATCGCTGGAGGACTCAATCTTCACCTCAGTCATACCACGCAGCCCCTCTAGATGGACCACCATTGTGTCCACTTCTCCTTCTTGAAAGAACCCACCACACACAAGCCGATGCCACGCCCCATGCAGAAACTGGAACAAGATCACCGAAGAGCACCTCACCGCCACCCTTAGCTGCACTCATCCCCCACCATGACCGGCACTGCAGCCAACGAACTCCGCAAATGTATTGGCGACTGAATAATCACACTTGAACCCCTCCAGTGCTCTGACAGACAACACTCCACCAAAGCCACTTGGTTCACCACAGACCTCCGAGAATCCAAGCGTTCATGCTGACGACTCAAGAAAGCTTGGAGGAACAGCAAAACTCTGGAAGCATGCACCACCTTTGGGACTGCCACAATAGCACACCACCCACTCATCAAAGCTATGAAGAGGAACTTCATCCAGAATAGAATATTCTCCAACTCCCCCAACTCCAAGGAACTCTTCAACATCATCCAAGAATTCACCAGACCCCCCAGCAAAACCTCCAATGTTCCTCCCTCCTAGGACGTCTGCAACAAACTCGTCTCCTTCTTCCACCACAAGATCAGGGCACTCTACGACAACTTCGACGAACAGAACTAAGGCTCTGACCCAGCTCCTTCCACCAGCAACTCCACTCAGCCAACCATCCTCAGCTGGACCACTGTCACCACAGAAGACACCACAAAGACAATGAGGAGCATACACTCCGGAGCACCCACTGACTCCTGCCCGCACACATCATTCACAGAGCCGCCTCTGCCATCGTACCAGAATTATGATGGACAATCAACTGCACCCTCGAAACTGATACGTTCCCCGATGATTGAAAATGCACAGAAGTCAAACCCCTCCTCAAGAAGCCCATTGCAAAAGCCAAATTCACCGAGAAGATCATCAACATCCAGCTAAGGAACTTCATAAAATCCATCAACATCCTTGCCACATCTTAATCCGGCTTCTGCAGCAACCACAGCACCAAGACCACCCTCCTAGCCATCATGGACAACATCCACACACTGCTCGACCTCGACCTAGGCCACACTGCAGCCCTCATTCTTCTAGACCTAGACTGGATTAGCTCTTTCCTCGCCAGCTGAACTCAAAGAATCACCCACAGAGATCAGACGCAGTGCACCCCAAGGATCCTCCCTCAATCCCACACTCTTTAACATCAACATGGCACCCCTTGCAACCAATGTCAGGAAACACAGACTCAGCATAGTGCCCTTCGCTGATGACACTCAGCTCATCCTCTCTTTCACCAAGGAACTCAACATCACCAGGCACAACTTCCAGGAAGGAATGAAGGACGTCGCAACCTGGATGAGCAGCAGCTGCCTGTAGCTCAACTCGGAGAAAATGGAAGTCCCCATCCTCAGATCCACCCCCTCCACGTGGGAAGACACCTAGTGGCCACCTGCCTAGGGACCACACCCAGAACCTCGGCATCATACTTGACTCCTGCCTCAACATGAACCGATAGATCAACGCTGTATAATCCACGTGATTCAACACCCTTCGCACACTCAGCAAGACCTTCAAATGGATCCCCCAAAACCCAGGAAAACCGTCACCCTAGCACTCATCACTAGCAGGCCTGCTACAGAAACGCCCTCTATGCTGGAATCATCAAATCTCTACTCCACAAACTCCAGACCATACAGAACCCCGCAGCCAGACTCATCCTCAGCATCCCACATCAAGACCACATCACTCAGTCCTACAAGACCTCCACTGGCTCCCTGTCGGAAAAACCATGACCTTCAAGCTGCTCACACACGTCCCCAAGAGATAACTTTGATCCGCTGACCTAGCCTTGGCTAAAATACCCACATCCACAGAGCCAAAGTGGAGGCAGATCCTTCTCCTACATCGCGGCCAAGACCTGGAACTAACTCCCCCTCAGCATCAGACAAAACCCACACTGCAAGCATTCAGCAAGAGCCTCAAGACCTGGCTTTTCGAATGAGCTGTCCAAACCCCCTCATCAATGCCTTGAGACCTTCACGGGTGAGTAGTGCGCTCTACAAATCCCTGATTGATTAATCGATTGAAAGTGCATATGTTCTCTCTGTAAATTGTATTTATGGATTGGCGATTCCTTGATTGGCTTCTTTGATTTACTACTAAGCCCCTAGTACAGTGCAATGTGTGTGCCCTGGGTCTGTAAATAAAATGCTGCTAGTGGGCCTCCTGTACTGAATGTGCCACCCACACAAGCAGTCTTTTAAAGGTGTCTCAGACTTGCCACTGCAGTGTCTGTATGCAGTCTCTACTGCAATGTCGACCATGCAAGTACACCCACTTGCCAGGCCCTAACCTTCCCTTTTATTACTTTGTGAGTCACCCCTAAGATGGGCCCAAAGTACCACTGTGGACAGTGTGCAGTGTATGTGCAAGATAGGACATGTACTGGTGTGTGTGATATGTCCTGATAGTGAAATACAGTGTATTTCGTGTTTCACTTTGGGAAGCCAATCTGTCCCATGCATGTGTTCTGCCGTTCCTGAATGAGTCAGGGCTGGGCTGAATTGACCTGGGCTGTATTTAAAGTAGTGTGAGGAGACTCCCTGCACCGGAATAGGCCTTGTCTGCTTTACCCAGTGCTATCTCCAACTCCTGCCAGGAAGTTGTGTCAGAGAGGACAGAACTGGTCTTGACTGGGCACTGAGCATCTCTGCCCCCAAGAGAACAAAGAGAAATGCCGTACAAATATTGGGGCCCAGAACTTTAGATTACTTCTGGATTTAAGAGGAACCTCTGCCTAGAAGAAGGCTGGGAAAGCTGAAGTAGAAGTACTGCCCCTTTACTCTATGCTGTGTGGGGGTGGGTTGCAGTGGCTATTTCTGTAAAGCAGAGGACCATCCTGTATCCTGTTTAAAGAATAATTCCAAGGGCTTGGTGTAGAGCTTGCCTCCTGTTCTGAATTCTCAGGGACACAAAGACTTAATTACCTCTATCCTCCTGCACCTGTAACTGCTGTTTCAGCGCCACAGAGGGGAATAGCAACACCGGCGCGCAACGCTGCGACCTGCAACAAAGTCGTGGGCACCTCTCATGAAGTGCACAATGCACCGCCCAACTTGCACCGCAACCCCGATGCATGCCGACACTGCACGTACTGACTCTGATGCCATCACCGAGGCTGCTGCCTGCACTGGAGCCGAGGGCACTCTCCGTGACGCTCACAACACACCGCCGACTCGAACCACAGCCCCGACCTCACTGATGCTGGTGCTCCATCGCTGCAGTGTTGATATCTGATGTGAGTGACCTCCTGAATCCATCGACCCGCAGTGTTGTAAGGAACCGAAGCATCAAAGCCACCGCAACGTCACCTCTCTGGCAACAGTAAGGAACCAACGCCTCACCTCTCCTGCATCAATCAATCAATCAATCAATTAATCAGAGCATTTGTAGAGCGCACCCTTGAGGGTTCCAAGGTGCTGAGGGGAGGGGGGGGGGGGTGCTGCTACTGCTCGAAGAGCCAGGTCTTGAGGAGTCTTCTGAAGGTGAGTAGGTCTTGGGTCTGCCGGAGGTGGGTGGGGAGGGTGTTCCAGGTCTTGACGGCGAGGTAGGAGAAAGATCTGCCGCCGAAGGTCGTTCGTTGGATGTCGGGGATGGTGGTGAGGGCAGGCCGACGGAGCGGAGCTGGCGGGTGGGGTTGTAGAAGCTAAGTCTGCTGTTCAGGTAGGCTGGTCCGGCGTTGTGGAGAGCTTTGTGTGCGTGGTTGAGGAGCTTGAAGGTGATCGTCTTGTCGATGGGGAGCCAGTGTAGGTCTCTCAGGTGGGGGGAGATGTGGTTGCGGCGGGGGACGTTGAGGGTCAGTCGGGCGGAGGTGTTTTGGATGCGTTGTAGTCGACGCAGATGTTTGGCTGGGATTCCTGCAGAGTGCTTTGCTGTAGTCCAGCCTACTGCTGACGAGGGCCTGTGTCACTGTTCTTCTACTTTCGGTGGGGATCCACTTGTAGTTCCTGCGGAGCATGCAGAGGGTGTTGAAGCAGGAGGAGGAGACGGCACTGACCTGCTTAGACATGGAGAGGGAGGAGTCGAGGATGAATCCTAGGTTGCGTGCGTGGTCGGTGGGTGTCGGCGCTGTTCCAGGTGTGGTCAGCCACCAGGAGTCGTTCCAGGCTGAGAGGGTGGTTCCGAGTATGAGGACCTCCGTCTTGTCCGAGTTCAGCTTCAGACGGCTGCTCCTCATTCAGTCAGCGACAGCCTTCATTTCCTCCTGGAGGTTGGTTTTGGCGGTGTACGGGTCTTTGGTGAGGGAGAGGATGAGCTGAGTGTTGTCGGCATGGGAGATGATGTTGAGGTCGTGTTGACGGGCCACTTGTGCGAGGGGGCCATGTAGATGTTGAACAGTGTCGGGCTGAGGGATGAGCCTTGGGGGATGCCGCATATGATGTTGGTGGCTTCAGGTCGGAAGGGCGGGAGCCGGACGCTCTGGGTTCTGCCAGGGAGGAAGGACGTGGTTCAGTCGAGGGCCTTCTCTTGGATCCCGGCTTCTTGGAGGCGTGTCTTCAGAGTGTGGTGGCAGACCAAGTCGAAGGCGGCTGACAGGTACAGGAGGATGAGGGCTGAAATGTTGCCGTTGTCTAATTGGCGCCTGATGTTGTCTGTGGCGGCGATGATGGCTGTCTCGGTGCTGTGGTTACGTCTGAATCCAGACTGGGAGGGGTCTAGGATGTTGTTGTCTTCGAGGTGGTGGGCCAGTTGTATGTTGACAATTTTTTTCGATGACCTTCGCCGGGAACGGGAGTAGGGAGATGGGCCGGAAGTTTTTGAGGTCCTTGGTGTCTGCCTTGGGCTTCTTAAGGAGGGTGCTGATTTCAGCGTGTTTCCAGCTTTCCAGGAATCTCACTGTTTCGAAGGAGGAGTTGATGGCCTTTTGTAGTTGGGATGCAATGATTGCGTCTGCTTTGTTGAATTCGTGGTGAGGGCACAGGTCTGACGGAGCTCCTGAGTGGATGGAGTTCATGATCTTGGTTTTTTCGTCGTCGTTGACGTTGACCCAGGAGGTTAGTCGGATGGTGTGGGTGGTGCTCGCAGGGGGGGTGGGTTCTGGCGTAGTCGAGGTAGTTGTGATGTTGAAGCTGTCATGGATGTCAGCGATCTTGTGGTGGGAGAGGTGGCCAGCGAGTCGCACAGTTCTTGTGAGGGCGGGATGTCATTGGTGTTGACGCTGAGGTTGGAGAGTTCCTTCACGATGCTGAAGAGCTCTTTGCTATTGTGTGCGTTGTTCTCCAGATGGTTTGTGAAGGAGGATCTCTTGGCTAGGCTGATGAGGTGGTGATGTCTGCGGGTGGCATCCTTGAGGGCTGCGTGGCTGTTCGGTGTGCGTTCGTGGAGCCTTTTCTTTTCAAGTCTCCGGCATGCGCGTTTGGAGGTCTGGAGCTCGTCGGTAAATTAGGTGGCTTTCCTGCTGGTGTGACTGTTAGAGGGTTTCTTGAGTGGTGCGAGGGTGTTGGCGCAGTCGTTGATCTATGTTCTGAGGGTGCGGGCGGCGGCGTCTGGGTCTGTGTGGTTGGTAGGTGGGTTCTGGGCGAGGGTGGTGGACAGCTGGTCTTCGGTAACTTTGCTCAAGCAGCGGCAGGGTAGCAGTTGGGTGCGGTGGTGCATGGTTGGTTTCTTGAAGGTGAAGTGGATGCAGCGGTGGTCGGTCCAGTGGAGCTCGGTGGTGTGATGGTAGGCAATGTGGGTGCTCGTGGAGAAGATGGGGTCCAGTGTGTGTCCAGCGGCGTGGGTGGGTGCAGTTACGAGTTGTCTGAGGCCGAGGTTGGCGAGGTTGTCGATCAGGGTGGCAGAGTTGGCGTCGTTGTTGTTCTCGAGGTGGAAGTTCAGGTCCCCGAGGAGTATGTAGTCCATGGAGGCCAGTGTGTGGGTGCTGGTGAGGTCAGCGATGGAGTCGCTGAATTGTGCCCAGGGTCCGGGGGGGGGCTGTAGATATGTATTTCTCTGAGGGTGGTGTTGGGGTCGGTGTGGATCTGGAAGTGCAGGTGTTCGGCCGTGTTGAGGGTGTCGTCTGAGTCGGTGGTGACCTTGATGGAGGACTTGTGGACGATGGCTATTCCTCCTCCGCTTTCGTTGGTGCGGTCCTTGCGGGAGATCTTGTAGCCGTCCGGTATGGCTATCGCAATGTCGGGCACCGAGGAGTCGTTCCACCAGGTCTCGGTCAGGAAGGCGACGTCTGGGGTGGAGGAGTCAAGCAGGTCCCAGAGTTCGAAGGCGTGTTTGCCAGCAGAGCGGGTGTTGAGGATTATGCAGCGGAGGTGGTTGGGTCCAGGCCTAGGGTGTTTGGTAGTTCTGTCGCAGGTAAAGTTGCAGGTGTGGCAGGAGAAGGGTCAGTGGGTGCGCTTCGGGGCAGCCTGGAAGCAGTAAGGAACCGATTCCTCACCTCCCCTGTGGTCATAAGGAACCAGAGCCAATGAAGCATCATCTCCCTGACCCCCTGCACTGTCTTTGTTTTCGTTTGCCACGGTACTGTTCTTTGGGGTCGATGTGACTCCGGGCCTGACGCCGCCCACCTCACGGTGGGCACCATACTGTGGGATTTCCATCTGTCACCACACCGTAATAGCCCCAGGTGGAGCTATTTGTTGCTACAGGCCTTATTTTGGTGAATTACCTATTTTTGGTGATATCTTGATATTTGTATTGTAGACTTTTGTTGTTTTGGTCTTGTTGTGTTCAGATAAAGATTTCCTATTTTTCTAAACTGGTTTTGTGTCCATTTGTAGTGTCTTCACTGTATTACTGAATGTGTGCACAAATGCTTTACACACTGCTTCGGAGAAAAGCCTGGCTGCTTGTGCCAAGCAGGTGTTTTCTAAGGTCATAACTCCCTTACCCTGACTAGAAGGAAGGGTCCCTACTTGGACAAAGGTGCAAACCATTGCCAACTAGAGACCCCCATTTCTAACATGGCATATTTATTTTTGACTGAATAAATTATCAGTAACATAGTCAGTGCCAGTGTCTTTATTCTTTTACACATCGTCATTAAGTTATGACTGGGACGAGGTGTATCGCTGAAGGGGTAATGAGCCTCTTACTTGCCAGTAATCTTCGTTATCTTGAGGATAGGTACTTCTTGTCCCAATGTACAACACTCACCCCAACCTTGTTTTTGACACATACTGTTAATTTAGCTTTTCATCAACAGGATGCCAGGGTGGGACAAAGGAGCCTTTTTACTGTTCACTGAAGCAAACATATGATTTATTTTAGTATGATGGAAATTCAAAGGGGCTTGTAACAATACCTATTTTGAGGATGGGACTGCCTCAAAAAGTTACCAATGCGACAAGGAGCACCTACCCTCAGGGTAATGATGATTATCCGTACGTAATAGTGTAGTGTGTTTATCTAGGTACCTGAATCGATATGCCTATTATTTGCCCTTGTCCGGTTATAAATCAATAATATCCCTACAACGGCATAGAAACCCTTTTCATAATTCAGTCATAGCGCATGCTGTCATATTAAGCAAGCCTATTCCTCCAGCCCCCTAGAAAGCACACCAAGTTCTTTAACAAATCCAAGCCTCCAGCAACCTGGGAAATCCCCGCTGCTTTGTTTTGATTTCTTCCGAGAACTCCTGTAAAGCACTGTAAGAACGACCAGTTCTTAGTGACATCTTTATTGACGTCTTATGTCCAGCCTTACGTCAAACCAGGCACCTTTCAGGTATAAATATACCAACATTGCCTTAAGCAAACACACGGTGGTAATCCTGGAACAGAGCAGCTATCTACTTCCGAAGAGCCCAGCTGATGCGAGAGCCCACGGACGCTGCCCCTCCCTTTTGACGCGCTGAGAAAGACGCTGTCTTTTCTCCTGCCGAGAAATCCAGCCTCCGGCGTTTCCAGCCTACCCTTGCGGGTGACTGGGATACCGAGTCCTGAGAGAGAGATACCAGCCCTCCTGCCTTCTAATACCCAGGTACTGAACTGACTAATCCCTTACAGAGAATTCTTGAGTCACATTCTTGGCAAAACAAACTTAACTTAAACTGCTACTTACTTACTCCTTCCCACGTATTAGGCTTAGGTCAGGTACACCGGGGTAGGCGTAGTTAGAAACACCAGTTGAGTACGATTAGTCAATGTATATATGTATGTATCTATTTTATCCATTTTAAAGTATCATATGGCTAAGAAACCATATCAATGCTTTTACAGTATTATTTCATAATCCTGCTTTTCCTGTATGCACTTTACTTAAATATAAGTATTGCAATTGTAGCAATTCATTTCTCTTGTATGAGGAAAGAGACTGCTCAATAAATAACACCTTTTATTGAAAACGCCCGTCTCTCTTTTTCGCTGCAATCTGGTGAAACTAAGTACGCACCTTTGACTGAGTGAAATAGCTGTCTTTTGTTTTCACACGACTCTAGAGATATACTCTTATTCAGGGAGAGCAACGTTGTCATGTTTTATGGTTGTCAGAAACTAAATCCCTTCTTGTCTATCCAGGGAGGTTAAACTCCTCCTCGCTTATTCGAGAAAGTTTCTAGTGAACTCTGAGCTAGCTGGCAAAAAACTTAAGTCTAATATAGTCAGTAGAGACCTAGTTAACCTCAGTCCTACGTCTACACTACTGAAGATATTATTCCAATGCGCAGAGCCTATTGGGACTATAGGAACTACACTACATGGCGCCCAACGTTTGGTAAGGCGATAAATCTAACGCAAGACGTTAGAGTAACTCAGTCGTGCTTTTTCACACAGACCCTTTCTCCCGTAAATACTCCAAAGACGTCTGGAGTGGGTAAAAGGTTAAAATCCGCCGGAACTTAGTAGAAAGAGATTTCTATGTATAGTTTTTGGTTTATTCAACGTTGAAGGATACAGTGTTCCAAAATATTGTGCACCTAATCTTTGTTTCCTTGAAAACTGGATCTGCAACAAAAACCTTCCTGTCAGTAAAATGTCAGACGGTGAAGGAGATAGGGAGACAGCTAGAATAGCAGCTCAACTCCTAGCGGAAGACACAAGTCTCCTACAGCAAGACCCGGACGCAATACTCATCCCGGTCAACATAAGAAAAACTATAACTCTTAAACTAATAGAGAATGGACTAACATTGAGAGGTGGTACAGTCATATTCGTAATTGAGGCACATGAATATCGGCAGACAGAGGTATTCTATTCATGGATAAACTTTCCAGCAGCAAACGCTGTCACACATGAGTTCCACTATTACAAAGTAGAGGAACGCTCGGAAGAGTACACTCCTTTCGAGGAGGTGGAAATCCCATTAAAATACCAAGAGCACCTGCTCTGGTTCAAAGGCGCCCTAAAACATAATACTCACATCACCAGGCTCCGTCCACTAGGTAGACCAGGAGCAACGTGGCCGGTTCTAGCCAGCTACACACCACATCCCGACATCGAAAAAATGTCAATACCAGAACTTTTGGTACAGTTAAAACAACTGATTAAAATACATAGACAACTGGTCCAATATGTAATGCGGACTACAACAGTCCAACCAGCTATTAACATTCCACAGCTGACCCCTCATCAGGGGAATACAAATAAAATAACACCACAGAACATACAGTCATGTCTGGGTAAAAAACCCGCGAAACGGGAACAAATTCCATTCTGGTTAGCACAAAAAATCACTCAAATAGAGGCAGTATTTCCAGATACTACCCTTACTGAGAAACACAGAATTCTGACTATCTGCCTTCCAATGGGGATCACACCACATGTGGAGGACTGTGACACTTGGGGCACAGTCTTTGCTTCCATTTAGACAAAAACACATGGTGTTCCGTCCATGGCGGTAATACCCGATGTGCTAAGACAGATTCAAAATGAATACGGTCCAGAACCTGCTTTAACTCTGGGTATGAAATTACTGGAAAGACTTCAAGAAGGTCTCAGCTTTATTATTATCTAACATAAAAGGAGAAGCAACATCTGTGGTGATCCGCCAGAAATTGAAAGAAACAGATATAGCAGAACAACCATTTGAACTTGCCAGAATCATAGAAAAATCCTATGAAGAACTAGGAAGAGATAGTTTGGGTGGGAAACCAGTAAACCCCCAACTAACTGAAAATCCTGAAAAGATATTTATTAAAAATAATTTAAACACTCCAAAAAAGAGCTGGGATGGAAATAAACAATCCACTCCCAAAGAAGAAAGATTCCAGCCCAGAGGAAAGTCTCCTCGGTGGAGAGAAAGACCTCCGGACCAAGGACACAGGTCTCCCCAGAGGGAGCCCGCTGAGAAAATATACAACCCTAGAAATAGGGATAATTTGAAGAAACCTGATAGATATCAAGATATTTATACACGTCCCTCTCGATCTTTTCAGACTTCCTCGCAGAAATTGGAAAGAAGAGGACGGTCAGAACACAGGGAAGAGCACGTCAAGTCCAAAGACAAGGAACCTGCTCATCAAAGTAAAAAATTACAATTTCCAAAAAAGGAGGTAGCCAGTATTAAAATAATCAAACATGCCGAAGATCCTGAGGACACAGCTGAAAAACGGAGAGTGGGCTCAGACAATGCTAGACAGCGCAGCAGAAGTGAGCATAGCTCGCAAGATCCTGATGAATCATCTGGAGACAGTGGACACGAATGAATACATTCAGGTGGAAACTGCAGATACCAGAGTTAGCAAACCTCATACCAGAGTTAGCACACCTCATAAAATATACGAAATAACATTACGTATAGAGGGAGATAAGACTAGGAAAATAAGGGGTCTATTTTGGGATAACCTCTCAAAAGGCTATGACATCCTTTTAGCTGAAAAAGACTGGCCACCGGAGTTTGTCAGGGAGTGCCCTCATGACGAAGAAATGATTATGCCTGCCTTCTCAAATCACATTTCGATACATAAAAAGTATACACTTGCAAGAAAGTGGGCAGTAGCCCAAGCTCCTGCATTATATAAAAACCATGTTGGATGGGATGAGGACTCTCCTCCTCACAAAATCCAGTTAAAATGTCAACCAACTGCACAGAGGCAGTACCCAATTAAGCAAGAAGCTAAAAAACAGGTCAGGGAGATCTTAGATCATCTTGAATACCAGGGGGTGATTGAAACTTGCACCTCACAAATGAGCAATCCTTTGTTTAGGATATGAATTATCAAGTGAAGGCAAAAGCCTGGCAGACAATTTCTTAGAGAAATGTGCTGTAATCCAAGCACCAAGAACGCTGAGAAACTTACAATCAATTCTAGGTTTCCTGAATTTCGGAAGAACTTACATTCTAAATTATGCAGAGAGGGTTAAACCTCTCTATGAACTAATAAAACCAGATTTTAAAATAATCAATTGGACTCAAAAACGCACAGAAATTTTGAGATCATTGCAAACAGACATGTTAGCTAAAACAAAATTGCAAACACGCGATAACACACGCAACCTTGTAATCCGAGTCATCACAGGAAGATGTGGATTCACGTACCTAACCTCTAATGAGGGAGAAAAGGTACCAATAGCATACAAATCACATTTGTACACAGAAGCTAAAAAAACATTCAGTATTAAGGAAAACATTGTTCATGCGGTTCAAACAGCTGTAGCAAAAGAAAGAGACCAAGCTGATGGCAGACAGATTACTGTTAGAACAGCAGAATCAGCCTTTGAGGCATTAACAAGCCCATGTAATTTACCTACTGTGGCACTAAATCCAAAATGGATACAATGGGAAAATTCTCTTGCTACAGACAAAGTGAAATACTATTTTGACCCGGAAATGAAAAAATTAAAAAATCTAGAATATGAAAGAGAATATCCTTTGCCAATCGACATTTTGCCCATACAACAGTACGCCTGTGTAATATATACAGACGGACATGCACAACCCTTAGTTTGGGGAAAACAAGCCTATAACGCCACATGCGAGATTGTTAAATACGTGTGGCGCGGAGGTAAATTGAGACCTCTGGTAACAAAATCACACTCTGTAGAAAACAATTCAGATAAACAAACTGAAGGAATGGCGTTAAAAATGGCACTAGATAATGCCGATCGCGAATTCCCGACACTAATAGTGTGCGATTCATATTACTGCGTCAAATCATACAATAACGACTTGCAGAACTGGGTTCAAAACGGTTACAAAGATGACACAGGTGCCACAATAAAGCAAAAATCGCTTTGGGAACAGGTAGTTCTTTTACAGAAAGAACTACCAAAGACTCACGTGATACATTCATTGAGTCATGAACGTGATGGCGTTCACGTTTCAGGGAATTCATTGGCTGAGACAGCCACAGCGGAAGCAACTAAGCCGGCTTCCATAGCTACAAAAAAAGCGTTCCGGAAAATAGGTAGACGGGGAAACGATGCTGGCGGTAAAAACGTCATCAAAAGGTGACTGTGCAGCACTACCCGTCAACTATCCACTCAATTATACATACGTAATCGATGCAAACTCCGTTCCTTTTGCTCAAATCCCTGGAGTGGGGGATAGAGTAATTCCAAACACGAACAGGAGAAACTTATTAATAGCAGACTCACATATGGGTGAGGGTCTAAGACACCTTAAGATTAAGGAATCACTGAAAGAATTACAATCAATATACTGGTGGCCAGGAATGAGCCTGCAAAACTACAAATTTGCATTTTACTGTCAAAACTGCAACAGAGACCGCAGTGGCGAACTGCCCGGAGTATTGCCAGGACCCTTCTTTTAGATAGAATAAGAATATCAATACAAAAACCCAGAAAAAATGCGTCCCATTATTATTATTAAAGAGACTAGTTTCACTTAAAATGTAGACCCCAGCTCTCGGCTGACGTCTGAACTGTTATAAAAGATTTGCGAGTCTATAGCAGCATAGACAAAATTGGCATGCTACATTCTGACCAGGGTCCTGCTTTTAGCTCTTGAGCTTATTGGGAGGCCATGACCAGCATGGGCATTGCATTGCGGGAATCTTATCACTTCCTTCCTGAGGGAAATGGGATGGTGGAAAGAAAAAACCGAGACATAAAGCAATCTATAACGGCAAAGGTATTAGGTTCGGGGGTTGGGTGGGTCAAACATTTAATAAGTGTCCAACGTAGTCTTAACAATCTGCCAAGAAATTCTCTAAAAGGTTTCAGTCCGTACGAACTATTGTTCGGGACTAGAATGCATATCCAGGACCTCGATAGTCAGACTTCAGTGGTAGAAGGAAAATGCTTTGATATCAAAGATCGTTTGGCTATTTTACAGGACTTAAATGAAACAAGAAAAGACCTGAGCAACATAAAGTTGAAACAACAGCCAAAAGCCACTGAAGAGAAACCACCTGTCCCAGCAAGGCCTGTCTGGATTCCAAAGATTGGGGATCAGGTCAGAGAGAAGATCGCGGTGAAGAAGGAATTTGGGCCTTCTTACAGAAAAGCAGTACCTGTCTTAGCTGTCAACGGAACAAGATCAGTTGTACTACCGCCCCTTGCTGGTAAAAAAGAGAACCGAGTTGTATCCATTGACCTGGTTAAACCACAATCATGTGGCCAATAATAAGTAGTAGGCCCAGTGGACTCCCAAGAAATAGCAGAACACCAAAGTTTGCTACAAATCGAGAGGTTCAAACTGAGAGACTAATCACATTTGATAAACCTACAGTGAATCAACAAGGACTATGCAACAAAGCCATGGAACTTATACCTCTTGAAACCCAAATTGCAACAATTCGTCAAGAAACACCTGTCTACAACCATGTAGCCACAGACTATGCTAAGGAAACAAAGAAAAATCCAGAAGCAATTCCAATAATTGACAGAACTGCATCAGGCTACTTCATCAATGTCGATGACTTTTCTGAGGATCCGAGCGAACCTGAGGAACAGCCAACAACAACAAAAACTTTTAAAGACAAAACTAAAGAACTCTTTCATCAACTACAAGAAACTTATCTGATTTCCCCATGGATTGAATTTTGGGTGGTGCTAGGTGTACTTTTCCTCCTGCTTTGGCTCATCATGGTGCTATGCTTGGGACACTTCATTGAGGGCAAATATGTTACAATGGACACGGCAAGCCAGAAAATCAACCTGGTCCTAAAGCCACCCAAGTCTTCACACATCGAGAAAAGAGAACTTTCTTCAGTAAACTTCACAGCCAATCCAATACCCGGTGGGGTAGCATGGGACAAAACAGATTACGATATATATGGCCCGGTCGAGCTCTTGAAGTATCCTCATCAATTTAAGGTTTCATTAAGTGACTTTGTAAAACCGAGTATATTCTCTGATGAATGGGACTTTGAAAGTATTAATGATATGATGTCAGACTTAGTTATGTCAGCAAAATTTACAGAACATGATTATTTACAAGGTTCATCGAATTATGATCAGATGTACTGCTACAACCATTATGGTAACCATTATTAGCATAAATCTGTTCAACCTAGAAATGTTTTAAATTATAATCAATAGGAACTACACTTCATTGTGCAACTCCACCAAAAGGTAGTTCAAAAACATTTTATGAGAAATTCCCATACTTCTCAGGGTTTAACACAAGTGAAGCAGAAACGTTTTATTTCAAATTGTTAAATAAGACAGGAATGAAAACCATGCTGACGAATACAAAATTAATCTATTCAGAATCATTTTTTGAAAAAATGAATACATTTGGTTTTGATTTTTGGAAAAACAACATTGAGACAAAAACCATCTGGGGTACTAAAGATTGGCAAGTCCAAGGTATAGAATCATTATTCAGAGCCTGCATGATCCCAGAACAAATTATATTTTTGAATGACACAATTCAACAAACAACCTGTCTTGGCCTAGCCAAAATTAAAGACTTAAACAAACCGTCTATTCCAAAGCCAACACCTGACAGTAATAGCACTACAGATGCTGAGATAGACGTATCCCATATTTTAAACCAAAACAGAACACATCCTGATTGGAAGAAATGGTTGATCTGGCCCACAGACACAAATAACTGTCAAGATAGATTCCTGAACAAAATACAGGGGTTCAAATTGACCAGGCCAGACCCTAGATACTCCCAGCGACAACATCCAGGGATAGTAACAACATACAGTGTAGGAAAACTCTGCCTTGAATGGCTACATACATACACACTGGCAGAAATTAAGCAACACTTAACTTTACTTAAAGAAGGTGCTGACTTGCGCGATTTCATATTGGGACCACGCAAACAGCGTCAAAAACGTTTCATAGCGGCCTCTATATATGCAGCTTATAACGAAGCTTGGAAAGTAACTCAAATTAAAACAGCAGAGACAATACTGGAAATTGACCATATTAATTTGGAAAAATCACTTTCTGTTGTGGACAATGGGTTAATGACTTTGTCTTCCAGAATATATTCACTGGACAGTATTGTATCATCAGCAATCGATATAATAGAACATGACATGCTAATGTTACAACATGGTCAGTCCCAATTGCGTTCTATTGTACAGCTTGGCTGGACATTACAAAATCTGCGTTCAGGCTACGTGCCTTGGCGTTTAATCAACACAACGCCATTATTCTCTATCTTTAACCTTACTGATATACAAATCAGCTTGGCTCAAAAGGGAGCGGAATATACAATTCTGAGCATTGAAAAACTTGAGATATTACCATTGACAATGTCAGAATGACCTGTCATTGAATGGATAATACACGGGATAATAACTATTCCGATAACGACTTCCCAATTTCGATACTGCCAACAGTATATACAGGCAGGCCAGTATGAAAGGTTGGGTAAAGGATACATCAAGTCATCATGGAAATTACCTTACACCCACACATGTTATAGTGAAAAAGGACAGAATGTATTTCTTAGTGGTGATAATTGTGAAAAATCACTAAGTGGTATACTTCTGTGTCAGGGCATAAATTTGCATGGGGCCTGTGAGGGGACTTCAAATAACCTTTCATGTCACCAGCTTGGCACACCCGCAACTCGAATAGAGACATTCTTTAGACGGCTTTCTAACGGGAGCTACATTCTAATTGTGGACCACAGATGTTGTGGCCTGGTGCCAGGAAAAGCTTATCTCGTAAGTGTAACGTCCAGGGTCACTTGCTGTGAGCAAGTATTGTATCCCAACGACACTCCAGACAGGGAGGGAAAAATTTGTCCCAGTCTGAAAATCTCTTCTATTCGAATTGATACTTTAAGCAGAATGAAGTCTGTTCTTCTACAGACGCCAGTGCACTTGACGTCATCAAAAGAAACGTATGATCTCCAAGTTGCAAGGACAACGGCAGAGATACATAACCTTTTATCAACAAATTGCCCCCTACACTTCGCAGAAATGCTGAACGAAATTTTAAACATTTCTGATACGAATGGTATTGCGAGTGTATTTAAGACAATTTTTTCGGGACTGTTGACACCTTTCAAAGCAGTCCTGGGCATCTTTCCTAATTTTGTCCATTCACTCTTTGGCGGCCTTCCACTCCTGTTGGGACTCGTAGCAGGCATTTTATTTTCGATACTCCTGCTTCGTTATGGCAAGCCATGTCACAGACAAGACTCCAGCAACAATGGAAGATACGATCCTAGCTATACGCTATCGGGACCGCATAACTAAAGTCCTTGGATTAGCCCGGCTAAGAGATCTGAATATGACCTGGTTTCTTTCATTCAGACCCATATGGCAGAACTGTATCTTACTTGTGTTAAGATGTATGCTGTGCGGAGAAGAATGCGTGTTAGACGTCTGTCTCACACTACTATCAGAAGTACCTTTGGATACAGATACTTTTCTAAGTCCAGTAAAGGCTCATGCATCGTGTTGTCCCCAGCGGTTACCCATCTTGATGACAGCATTCGTTGAGACTTCACCACTGCGATTGAAGGGTAGTGAAGTGCAAGATGAGAACAGCATCAACCAGGTACGACCTTCTGTGAGCACTGCTGATCCTGTAATCGATGATAGCAATCATTCTCACGACTGCACAATTGCGGCATTTTCCAACTTGGTCGAACTTTCACCTGAAGCGGTAAACTGCTTTTTTGAAAGTCTGTCTGATATGATGTTCTCCCCTGAACAAAAAGAATAAACTTTTAAGCAAACGAGCACTCAGCGTTCCCTGAACTCTGAATTTGTCCTTCAGCTTTGAAAAACAAAAGCTTCTGAAAATATTTGGAACTGTTTTGACTTCTTCCCTTGAAAAACGAAATTATTTTTCCCCGATTCCAAAATATTTACTTTTTTTTGGCACTCATCCTCTGCTTAAAGTAGAACTATTCTTAGAGAACAGAGATTCTATTTTTAGGAACTCTAGAGACAATATATTACCTCAGCCTCTAGCATATTTACAAAAGATTGTATTTATATGTGATGGAATGGTCTCGCACTTTTCTTTTCTGTATTAAGAGCCATTTCATGTGTAATTTTCGCAAATCATTCATGCTGATATATATGTGCATCCTTTTTAATGATTGATTACACTGCTTGAAAGCGTACAGTACCTATACTCATTTTTCGTGTATTTCGCATATGCCATTTCAGATGCTAAATAATGTATTTTGGGGTGGATCGGTATACACATGCTCTGTTAGATATGTTTACTATTGCTTAGTTTAGTAATTATGGACATGAATTCGTGGAGTGGGTGTAGTGTGTTTATCTAGGTACCTGAATCGATATTCCTATTATTTGCCCTTGTCCGGTTATAAATCAATAATATCCCTACAACGGCATAGAAACCCTTTTCATAATTCAGTCATAGCGCATGCTGTCACATTAAGCAAGCCTATTCCTCCAGCCCCCTAGAAAGCACACCAAGTTCTTAAACAAATCCAAGCCTCCAGCAACCTGGGAAATCCCCGCTGCTTTGTTTTGATTTTGTCCGAGAACTCCTGTAAAGCACTGTAAGAACGACCAGTTCTTAGTGACATCTTTATTGACGTCTTATGTCCAGCCTCACATCCAACCCGGCACCTTTCAGGTATAAATATACCAACGTTGCCTTAAGCAAACACACGGTGGTAATCCTGGAGCAGAGCAGCTATCTACTTCCGAAGAGCCCAGCTGATGCGAGAGCCCACGGACGCTGCCCCTCCCTTTTGACGCGCTGAGAAAGACGCTGTCTTTTCTCCTGCCGAGAAATCCAGCCTCCGCTTGCGGGTGACTGGGATACCGAGTCCTGAGAGAGAGATACCAGCCCTCCTGCCTTCTAATACCCAGGTACTGAACTGACTAAACCCTTACAGAGAATTCTTGAGTCAGATTCTTGGCAAAACAAACTTAACTTAAACTGCTACTTACTTACTCCTTCCCACGTATTAGGCTTAGGTCAGGTACACCGGTGTAGGTGTAGTTAGAAGCACCAGTTGAGTATGATTAGTCAATGTATATATGTATGTATCTATTTTATCCATTTTAAAGTATCATATGGCTAAGAAACCATATCAATGCTTTTACAGTATTATTTCATAATCCTGTATGCACTTTACTTAAGTATTGCAATTGTAGCAATTCATTTCTCTTGTATGAGGAAAGAGACTGCTCAATAAATAACACCTTTTTTTGAAAACGCCCGTCTCTCTTTTTCTCTGCAATCTGGTGAAACTAAGTACGCACCTTTGACTGAGTGAAATAGCTGTCTTTTGTTTTCACAGGACTCTAGAGATATACTCTTATTCAGGGAGAGCAAAGTTGTCATGTTTTATGGTTGTCAGAAACTAAATCCCTTCTTGTCTATGCAGGGAGGTTAAACTCCTCCTCACTTATTCTTTTTTTAAAATTTTTTTTTTTATTACAAGCAGTAGGTAGACAAAATACATTGGTACATTAGTTTCTTCATAATTAGACATATATTCGCAAACAATTTACAGAATCCAAGAGACAACCCTAGACAATAGAATGCTACAGTGATAATGGAAAAATAACCAATATTGTACTTCAAAATTTACACCTCTCAATATAATACAATAATAATATAATAAGAGAAATATCATTGTCATTACCGTGCTTAAAATAATGATTCCAAAACATATTAGATTACCTGATATATAAACAACTGGTAATAAGCAGCATCAGGAATAATATTATTATACCGTTCATAAAGTGCTAATGCAAAAAGAAGAAAGACCGACGCTTGAAAGTGCTAATGTTATTATGTGCAAAATTTGGCCTATATAAAGTGACTAATGCAATCAAGTGCCGGTGTATCATAGCACCATAATATTGCTATACCGTTCATAAAGTGCTAATGCAAGAAATAGAAAGACCGACGCTTGGAAGTACTATTGTTATTATGTGCAAAATTTGGCCTATATAAAGTGACTAATGCAATAAAGTGCCAGTGTATAGAAGCACAAATAGTAATACATTTCATGAAGTATAAATAAAATAACATACAAACAATTTTATATGATAAAAGTGCTTTGCGATTTGATATAGCACAATAGATGGATACTTATATTTCCTCAGATGTAAATGTAATACCATCTTACAGTTAGCTATAATATAAAACAATCACATTCCTTTTAATAGTTCAAGCTTATTAAAATATTTCCAATTCCTTTCAAATCTTGCAATCGCACCCACTCTACCTGCATAGGCTTTCTCAAAATTATATGTTCTTCTCATTTTATTAACCCACTTAACATGGCATGGACTCACCGTAGATTTCCAATTTTGCAAAATCAGGGACCGTGCCACGGCAGTAGAAACAAAAATAAACACTTCTTCTGATTCATTGAACCCATTCCTGTCTTTGCTAATGCCAAAAAGTGCCACTTCCGCTTCTGGAAGAAGAATTTTCCCAGTTGCCATCTCCAAATCTGCGAAAATCTCCTTCCAGAAGGGTTCTAACTTTGGACATGAAAAAAAAATATGATACCAACCACCCTGTCCCCTGGTTTTACATCTAAAACATTTATTCTCACATTCAGGGAACATTTTTTGTAGGGCTTCCGGGGTGTAATATGCCAGCCAGCGAGAAAGGAAAGACATTCTCTTATAATTAGCTGCACGAAGTGCTCTGTTCCCTAAATAACATATTGTCTCCCAGTCTTTATCTGACAATACACAATGTAATGTGAGACTTATTTTCTCAAGATGGTTGATTATTATATTAGATGAACCCGAAGGGGGTAACTTTTTGTACCAAAATCCAATACCCTTATGTTTCTCCCCATATAACGCTGTTAACAAAGCATTGGGTGTTGTGTCAAGACTTCCTACTACTTTTCTAATAAAATAGCTCAATTGCAAATATTGAAAAAACATGAGACGCCTCGGATGCGTTCTATCTCTAACCATTTGCCAGCTAATTATCGTATTTTGAGTGAGAAGATGCCTTATTTCACAGAATCCAGCCGATTCCCATTCTGTTAGATGGCTTGAAGAAATCCTAAGACCCATTTTAGCACATTCTGAAAGTTTCAAATAAATAGATCCATCTGAACCATGTTTTTTAAATAGAAGCCGTAATCTTGACGAATACCCCACCAGTGTCTTATATCGTGTTCTCTATGGAAGCTTTGCAGTTTTTAAGAAGATAAAAATTTGAGAGTCTGATTCCTCAAGCATTCTATTAAAAAAAAGTTGTCTCTTGTCTGTCTAGCCTTTAATAATCCTGCCATTATATCGAGAAAAGCTGCTTCATAATATGTATGAAAATGAGGAAGAGCAAGCCCACCTTGGTTAACAGGAAGTTGTATTACCGGGAGTTTGACTCTATTGGCCTTTTTATTCCAAATAAATCTTCTCATCATGGATTCTAGTTCATTAAAAAAGTCCATATTCACTTTGATTGGGATATTGCTAAACAAAAATAAAAGCAGAGGTAATATGTTCATCTTTATCAATGCCACTCTGCCAATCAATGATAGGGGCAATATATCCCATTGTTCTAAAAGGCTCCTGATTTTATTCTTTGTTTTTATATAATTCAATTGAAAAAGTTCTTGATAGTCACTGGTCACATAAATCCCTAAATATCTTATTGGGTCCCTCTTTTCTGCTTGAAGCTGGAGATCTGGCGGAAGAAAGTCTAAATTTGAATTTAAAATAAGAACTTCCGTTTTCTTCTCGTTAATTTTATAGCCCCCTATCTTCTCGTATTCATGAAGCTCTTTCATAAGATGTAATATATTTTCTTTATCAGGAGCCATATAAAGGATAATGTCGTCGGCAAATAATTTTAACTTCGACATTCCAGCAATAGGAGAAGATATTGCATCATTATTTCTTATTTTTGTTACCAGGGGTTCGATAAAAAAGGTGAAAAGCAGGGGGGATAAGGGGCAACCTTGCCTAGTGCCCCGGTTTATTTTAATCTTCCCTGCTTGCTTGGCATTTATTATCACCTGGGCTGATGCCCCTTCATAAATATTTTTTAGCATATTAATAATAGGGGCGGGGAATCCAAAATAACCCAAGGAAAAAACTAACGTTGACCAGTTGACTAAATCAAATGCTTTTTCTGCATCAATCATAAGAATGCATGCATAAATTGAATTAGTATTAAAATAATCTAGTGCCTGTAGTAAATATTCTGTATTGGCAGCCATATAGCGTCCGGCTATGAAACCCGTTTGATCTTGATGTATCACCTCCTGGGCGGCCAGCACAAATCTTTGAGCCCAAATTTTCATAAAAACCTTATAGTCAGAATTTAATAGACTAATTGGTCTATAGGAATTTACGTCCTCCGGATTCTTACCTTTCTTATCAAAACTAATAATTCTGGACTCTTAAAACTCTGTGGGGACCCTACCACCTAGTCTAATATAATTAAATAAATGTTTCAAGGGATCCTCCAATTCCTTCAGAAAAACCTTATAGAATTCGATTGGGAATCCATCAATCCCCGAGGCCTTTGCTCCCGCTGTGGTTTTTAAACTGTTCTGCATTGCCAGATGACTTATATCGCAGCCTATTTGATTAAATCTGAATTTGGAGATTTTGGGGATATTCAGGTTGTCAAAATATTCTCTGATTAATGATTCCTCCACTTGAATATCGGTAGAGTATATTCTCTCATAATGATCAAGGAATATTTTCGCGATTCCCTCACTTCTAGTATCTATTTCGCCTGATGGATCTTGGATTTTAAAAATGATGGAAGATTCTTGTTTTTTCCTAATCGAATTTGCCAGCAGCTTACCCATGAGTTGACTATCTTCATATAGCTTTTGTTGGAAGGCTTTTGAACTGTTGGTCTCTTCCAGGATGAAGAAGTCCCTAAGCAATGCTTTAGCTTGTTCCCATTTGTTTAATTTTTGATTCAGTTTCAAAGCATACTCATTTTCTGCAGCGCACTGAAGGGCAGATGTTTTTCTTTTTCGGTCGTTAGCTTTGTTGCAAGAAAATGCTATAATCTGTCCCCGGGCTGCTGCTTTGAATGCCCCCCATACTGCAAAAGGCTCTGCAGAGTCCTTATTTACTAGGAAAAATTCCCTTATCCAATCTTTAAAACCCTCAACCCATGTCGTATTCTGTAAAAGGGTGCGATCCAGCTGCCACCTAGGTCGCTCCCCTGTCGTGCCCTCTAGTATTAATTCAACCTCAACCCTCCCATGATCTGAAAATGGATTACAACCTATCGATGCGTTGGAAATTTGGAGCGATCTTGAGGATAGAAAGAAATCTATTCTAGAGGCGGTATGAAACCTATTAGAATAGCACGTGTAAGATTCTAGGTTGGGGTTTAGGGAACGCCAGGAGTCCCGCAATTGATATTCTGACATAAAAGCCTCTAACACCCCTTTTGTCTTTGGTTTTAGTTGTTTCTTGTTCTTATTAGAGGTGTCTTTCTTTAAATCCTGGATATAATTAAAATCACCTCGTACTATAATTTGTCCAGCAGTACTCCTTAGAATTTCACTAATTTCAGTCAGGGCCGAGGTGTCATCAAAAATCGGTCCATAATAATTTACAAAATTAAATACCTTTCCCAACAATTTCACTGCAACCCAAAGCCATCTCCCTTTGGAGTCTCTTTGTGTTTGCAAAATCTCCCAGGGTAATTTCCTTGAGAAATAAATAGCAACACCCCTCTGGGCGACCCCAGCTGAGGAAAAAAAACCATGGGAAAAATACCTAGGAAGAAACAACTTTGGGGAGTTCGATTTCAAGTGTGTCTCCTGGAGGAAGACCACGTGGGGTTTAAAAGCAATTGCCCATTTCAAAAGTGCTCCATATTTCTGCTTATTTAGCAGCCCATTCGCGTTAATGGACAGGATATTACATAAGTCAAATCTTATTGACAAGGCTATGACGTTCTAAACCTCTTCTGTACCAATCAATGTTAAGAATAGAAAACCTACTGATCTTGTATTTTCTTACTGCATTCATCCCCCCCACCAAAGACCCCCCCAGGGATGCGGGAACCCCCTTCCTGTCCACGCTGCCCACATCCCACCCCTTCTTTCTTCTTCGGGTGTCTTCTTGTTACACCCTGGTGTGACCCTTGACCCAGGAACCCCCGCCTGAATTTTTCCACACTCTCATTTTTTCCTCATATTCGACATACGATTAAACCAAACCATTAAGCCTAGGCCCTTGTTGATATTTCATTTAGAAGGGTCTGAGCCTCCTTTAAATCAGTAAATAGAATTTTTTTTCCCTTAACGAGAACCTTCAACTTTGATTGCTGTGCAATCGAGGCCTGGGCACCATTAACTTTGAATAACTGCAGCAACTTTACAAACTCTTTCCTTCTTTTAGCTGCAGTTGCTGTCATATCCGAGAAGATCCTACATTTTGTAGTTTCGGAAACCGAAAACTGGCGTTGCTGATATGCCTTAGAGAGTATCCGTTCCCTAATTCTAAAGTCCGCAAAATTTAGTAGGATAGTTCTAGGAAATGGAGAGTTCGCAAAATGTTGAGCCGGTACTCTGTGGGCCCTTGTTATCGTCAAGTCTCCTTCAAAATCTGGCAAAACTACTTTCTGTATAAAAGAGTTAACCCATTGCACTGTATCGGATCCTTCTGTTCCTTCAGGAACCCCTACAATCCTCAGGTTAGATCGACGGGAGTGGTTCTCCAACTCCTCACGCTTGTTCTCCATTGTAATCCTCTTTTTGATGGCTTCTTTAGTCTCTCCTGAAACCAGATTCATCTGATCTTCAAGGACGGCAATCCTAGACTCAGCTTCCGAGACCCTGTTGGGGAGCGCCAATGTTAACTCCTCCAGCTTATCTATTCTAACGTGAATAGCAGCAAGTTCCGTACGCTGATTAATTTTGATTTCACGGATCTCATCGAGAATTAGGTTCAGCATCTCTCGAATATCTAGCTGGAATTTCACCTCAGATCTTGCTTCCTTATCGGGAAGACTAGAATCGAGTCCTAAAATTCCTTCGCTCCCGGGAGTTGTATCATGTATACACACCCCATCTTGTGCCACTTCATTTATTACATTTACTACAGAGAGCTGAGTTTGAGGCGGAGATGCTGTCATGTCAGGGCCCTTAGATAACCCATTAGAGGCTGGGGGATCCAAAGTAAGAGAGACCGAAAGGAGTTGCGATGAATTAGGAAGGGGAGATTTCGGAGTTGTTTTTTTTGCAAACAATGGAAAATCTCTCACCTCTTTTCCTCCCGTCCCACTGTTTCTCCTCTCTTCTACCACTTGAGGTGCTGTTGTTGCCAATGCTGGTGTGGAATTAAGAGTTTGCGGTTGGATTTCCATTTCCGCCTGTGGTTGTGCAAGTACATCTGCTGAATTGATATCACTCATCTTGTCTCCCTCCACTACTGCTTCTTGCTGTTCGTTAAGCTGTAGGGGGGTAGAGGAGGAGGGCGACTCATCATCTGTAGATTCAGGTGTTGTATCATCTGTTACAAGGCACCCCGCCCCCTCCCTATTGGGGTCTTTATTTTTCTCACAAGCCGCTTTTCGTGCAGCTTTTTTAGCCTGAGCCAGAGCGAGACGAGTTTTAGCTCTCTGTCGGGCAGCCGCTTCCACTTTGCTGAGCCTAACCGTGTCGTCGTCCTTCAAAAGTTTTCCCATTCTTTTAAAGAGGTATACTCCCCCTTATTTTTTTGTAAAAGTTCTTGTGTAGGTTTTTTTTTTTTTAAAGAAAGTTTTTAAAGCTCCAATGAATTCAGGAACCCCCAGCGAGTTTTTTTTTTAGGTGTATAATCACTTCAACACAGGGAGTCACCCTCCAGTTAAACCTCCATGGAAAAATCAGTCAGCTAGGACAGCCTAGCACAATTAGCTCCATGTCTGTATCTGTATCTGCTCCTTATAAGCCCGCTCGCCACCACCTCAAAAAATGCAGCAGATCAGTTGACAAACTCCGTGTCAGGCCCACAATTACTGACACGCACACGCTCACCTCAGAAAGAAAGAAACAGATGAGCGATATGTCCGGTATGTCCAAACACGGCCAAGCTGCCCGAGCTCCTGTCTGTCTGGCGGGCGGGTCGAATCAGGAACCGCAGTGGTGGCGAGTTGTCATCTCTCTGCGCATTTTCTGAAGATCTCCGGATTTCACCGCACTGCGCCGCATTTACACAAGCACAAGCAATCTGAGGTTCCCTTACGACTTGAGCTCCGTGGTCTTACTGCAGCAGCAACAGCAGCGTCTCGGCGTTCTCCAAAATCGTAATCGCCATTACAGAGGCGGAGTCATGGGTCGAGGATCACGGGAAACTAGGCAGAGGCGTGGAACTCTGCAGTCATCTCCACGACTCTAGAGATATACTCTTATTCAGGGAGAGCAACGTTGTCATGTTTTATGGTTGTCAGAAACTAAATCCCTTCTTGTCTATCCAGGGAGGTTAAACTCCTCCTCGCTTATTCGAGAAAGTTTCTAGTGAACTCTGAGCTAGCTGGCAAAAAACTTAAGTCTAACATAGTCAGTAGAGACCTAGTTAACCTCAGTCGCACGTCTACACTACTGAAGATATTATTCCAATGCGCAGAGCCTATTGGGACTATAGGAACTACACTACAATAGGTTAGTTTCCAATGTTCATCTGAGGAAGAACTAAGTAAAGGGAGGCAGTCCGTAAAACTGTGGAAGATCTAAAGTGCTTTACTTTCCTTAGGATAGAGAGGTGAGAGAAACAGGACTTAAATAGTGAAGATATACAAGATATAAAGCTGAGATTAGTATTCAAAGGCTCAGAGACCTAACGAAAGGCACCAAGAGTGTAGAGACACCAACAACAGACAATACAGAAAATCAGTTCTAGACTAAAGCGTGAGATTAGAAAGAAGTCAAACGAAACTTAATTTATTGTGGGATTTGGTTTTAACATTTAAAAAGATATTCAACCTTTGGCATTGCCAAAACAGTCTCTTAAGTGCCAAATTGAGTTTTTTACGACACACAAAGATATGAGTTTTTTTCTCTATATTGGTAGATTCAATATTAAGTGCAATTGGGGATGCATTATAATAGGGCATAGATAGAGACATCTATCCTTCGAAAGCATACAGCTGACTTATTTGCCACTTAGCAATGTGATGTCATATAATGTAGGATATACATTTTCAGTGAGGTACACTTAAATCATTATTTTGCAGTGGTACAAGGGACGCTCGCAATTCTGCATAAATTAGAGGAAACATCGCTCTAGATCCTCTACCTACAGCCCATACCTTTCCATATAATGCAGTGCTGCCCAGGGCTACTCTATTGCTGCTAGTGAAGCATGTGCCAGAATTATCATGTAACCTCTTCAAGTGATCTATGGTCTAAGGTGTCACTCCTCTGCTACTCCATATGAACCCGATGTACTCTATATCACAGGAGCAGAAATCGAGGAGGATTTTTGGAAAAAGTAGTAAAGATACCAGAGAGCCAGCAGATGCTGAAATCATTTGCCTTCCTCCTTAAAGCTAAATGACAACATTCACATGATGTTTCAACACTGGAAAATCCCCCGTGGATAATCTAGTGTGGCTAATTGACATTTTTTTCCCTTTAAGTTGCCATTGCTAGAGCCAAGGGTAGGGATGTAACTTGGTCAGTAAGATTGGGGGGGTGAAATTCAGATTTCCCAACAATCGCGCTGGCATATAATGTTAAATTACATTATACAATAAGCAAAGGCTTGAGGGACTAAAGGTGCAGTGGAAAGGGAGAAGAATGTGGATTGGCAGGGGTACTAAGTGAGAGAAAACACAATGGGGCATATTATCAAGGGGGTTTATCTCCGCTTTTTTGGCTTTAAAAGCCAAGAAAGCGGAGATAAAATTATCTCCCTATTACCTAGCTGTCGCTAACACCAGTTAGCGACAGCTAGTAGGAGATAGCGACCATCTTGGGCCCCACTTTGCATGTCAGTGATATTTATCACTAATGACATGCAAAGTGGGCGTGCCAAGATGTTAGCGACTGGAAACAGTCTCTAACATCGCTATCTCCTATTACCAACTTTTGGAGATATTTGCGCTAAGCGCGAATATCTCCAAAAGCTAACACCTGTCCTGAGCAGTTCTTAGCCATGTTATCCAATGGGAGGTGGATAACATGGCTAAGAGCATTAGCTCGGTAATGCATGAATATCGCTGACTTTTCAGCGATATTCATGCATTGCGGCTGTTTTTTTTATCGCATTTGCGATAAACCTTGGTAATACCAAGGTTTATCTGCGATAAAAATCGCAGCAGCTCAGCGATAAAATTTTGTCTCTAACCAAGCAATAGCGATAATTATCGCTATTGCTTGGTAATATGCCCCAATATTTTGTAAAATAACCAACATTCTCAAAGACTTTCAAAACAGAGAGTGAGAAAGTGTGTGTGCTTTTGTCCGTGTGTGTGTAAAAATTCCTGTTGAAATCTGAAAGAAACCTCACAATATCCACCTGAAAGGCCCTGTACCAAACTATTTACCAGAAAATACATTTATTTACGATGCTATGCCCCTGGCTAAGGGGCCTTAACCTACCAAAGGGAATTGAATAGAAATTCTTTCTAGCAGCAGCTCCTCCGTTAAGGCGGAGGAGCGTTGCCCCACTGCTCTCTTAGCAGTGCACACAGGAAAAATAAAATGAAAATAAACCAATTTTAATATCATTTTATTTTTCATAGCTATCACTGAGCCGAAAATTGGGGGAGAGGCCATCCTGATGGAGAATCAGCAACAGGGAGGAGTAGTGGAGGATACTAAGCGCGCATGTCTGTTTGGTGGGCAGGTGGAGAACATGCACAGGCTCCCAGTCCCTCTCTGAGTGCCAAACCAGGCCTCTCAGACCAATCCTGGCACTGCTGTGTGCAGGTAACAGCATTAAATCCAACAAGATATCCACAGGTCTAATGAGCCTAAACAAGCCCTCAGCAGAAGCAAACAATTTAAAACGGTAATCCACAAAAATACTTAACAAAGAAAAGCCTTAAAAAGAACGGATTCCCATCAATCACCGAAGTGACATGCTTCATCATCTGGGATCTCCTCCTGGTTGCAAACCGAGTGCAGCCAAGGGCTACAACCCCCTCTCAGAGATGGAGAGCTCAGGGATGTTTTCAAACAGATCTAGAATTACTAGAGGACCTAAAAACCAGGTCATAAGGTTGTATTTGTTCGAAGCTTGAGTTATTAATTTCAGCCGAGGCGGGTAGTTGGAGTACCTGCCGAGCGGTGACGTGGGGAGGGGGAGGGCAGGGTGGGGGGTAGCAATGTATGGATTACGGACTTTAACAGGTAAGTAAACATAAAAATAAGTAAAACAAATTTCGTTGCTTGCACTGCATCACCAAATGCGATGCAGTGCGTGCAAAGAAATTTGTTTAATTTATTTATATGTTTACTTACCTGTTAAAGTCTGTAATCCATACATTACTACCCCCAACCCTGCCCCTCCCCTCCCCATGTCACCGCCCGGCCGGTACTCCACTACTGGCCGCGGCTGAAATTAATAACTCAAGCTTGGAACAAATACAACCTTATGACCTGGTTTCTAGGTCCTCTGTGAATTGCATAGTGCTGATGGCACCTTCAAGAGAAAAAAGTAGTGATGTTAAGAAAACAGAAAAAAGTCTAGTGCTGATGCTTAATGTTAGTATAAAATGTGTTCCAAAAAATTGACCAGCATTGTGAGTATCTAAACAGTATGCAGCTTGCTGACATATCCTCAATTATGCTTACCCCTAATTCACGAGGAAAGAACATCACCTCACCTGGCATTTGCTCAGGAAATGAGACCTCGCTCTATAAAAAGGAAGAAATGGCAAGGAGTGATGTAAAGAACATAAAGCTTTGCAGCATGCAACCTATGATGTCCAAATTTCCTCCACATTTAACAATCAGTTCCGAAGTATGTGCAATTCTCAGCAGAACACATGGGCGTGACACTGGCAAGAATATAGAAATACAACAAACAGGCAGTTTCTCAGATGCAATTCTATCTTGACAAGCTTATCCTATTGCTACCCTTTAACAAGGGTTTAGAACAGCTAACAGAAAGGAAAGCTAGGAAACAAAACTAGAATGTATGTGGTGTGTCAAAAACAAATCTATAAGGGTCATACTTCACATTGCAGAGTGTAGGTATTTTTGTTGAGTGTGTAGTATTTTTCACGATGACAATGATAATAGAGCTGTCATAATGACACTGGTACAAAGTAACTGTGTCATTCTTAATTGGCTTAGTGCGTATGTGATAACCCGAATGTTCAAGCCAAGTACATAATATCACATTTAAACATATGTATTTCAAAGATTGTAATAGGTGACACATCAATGTTTGATACAAGAATATTTTCCCTTCTAAATGGCAACTTAAAGTCCTACAGCGATATTGGGCATATCAGCTGCTCAGACGAATCACCATATATCTCCCAAGTATAACAGGGACTTTGATGTGTAACAAAGAGAATCGAATTAATGTGAAAACATGTACTTTCTTGATTACCGCTCAGTACTCTTGTACAGCCAGTTTGGTGCTCAGAAGGTTTGTTTGCTTAGGCACAGTGGTGATGAAAACAGTGCAAAATGTGCCTAGTTCAAGAAACAAACATAAAAACACATAAGAAAACATAAAAAGCGCGGGGAGAGAAACAGTAGCACTCCCATGGCTGCACACCATGAACTGTGTTCGAGGAAAGGTAGAAAACGCTCTAAAAAGACTACACTGAGCAGAGGCACTCACCTGTACGTCGGTACCTCAGGCCGCTTCTGAGCCGAAATGGGAGGTAACTGATGGCAGGGGAACCTCAGCTTTTATGTTAAGAAAATGCTCTACAGGTGAAATCGGTTTGCAGCGTTGTAGCGCTGACTGAAGAAGTCATCCAAAAGGACACATTATCCCATGGCATCATAGGAAGTGTGGTTTTCCCAGCGCGATTAGCCCATGTCCTGGTTGAGCTTGGTTGCCGGAAGCTAAAATAAATGGTATAGAGTTTCCGCGCCATATGACAAAAATATTGTCAATATAGCGCTTCCACAAACGAATGGAATCGTAGAAGGGATTTGTTTTCGTTAATACTGCTCTTGCTCAAAAGCATGGACGTACAAGTTCACCAAGCTTGGCGCGAAAACACTTCCCATGCTCGTCCCAGAGATTTGGAGGTAGATAGTGTCTACATACTTCTTGAAAAAATTCTCTTTCATGGCTAACTTAGCACAGGCCATGATAAATTCTACTGGAGATATCGAGTGAAAGTCTCTATTCGCCAGAAGTATGCTAATGGTGTCCAGGGTCTCATCTTGGGGGATGGATGTGTATAACTACTCGACATCAAACGAGACTTGAAAATCAATATCCATGTTGAACCCCACTTGAGGTAACAGTCTGAGGATATCCTAAGTGTACTGCAAGTAAGTGGGCATCTCTTTCACTATGGCTCTAAGGAAGTGGTCCACAAAAGTGGACAATGGTTCAAGAATGGTACCCAGGCCTGATATAATCAGCCGTCTAGGTGGTGGTCTCTGTGGTTTATACACTTTAGCAGTACATAAAAGTACGGCATCACAAGATGTGGGGGTGTCAAGAAAGTAGCCTATTGAGCAGTAATGGAATGGAATTGGATTTATAAAGCGTGTGGCTACCCGTAGGTGTCCCAGCGCTAATCCAGCCTTCGTTAGACGCTTCTTGTACCCTATTCGAGATTTCACATTTAATCTTCTCCGTAGGATCTGTTTTAAGATGGCGGTAAGACCTTCTGTCTTCCAATTGGCGAAGACATTCAGCGCGATATGTTGTGGTGTTTAGAATCACAATGGCGCCACCTTTATCTGCCGGCTTGATGGTAATCTTGTCATCTATTGTCAGGGTACGTAGTGCCTGTTGTTCTTTCTTTGGCAGATTATTGAAATGTTGGTTCTCACTGGCACACAGAGCGGTTACTTCATCCGTTACAGCCTTCTCAAAAGTTAAAATTTGAGCTGGCATAGTGTGAACTGGTGGGTTGAAGGTGGAGCATTATTTTAAACCAGTATTGATGTCTTCAGTCATTGAGGATGTTTTTCCTTCTTTGTCTAAAGTGTAAATGTATCTTGCGAAAGAACTTAGCCAGCTCACACGGAATTTGAAATGGGTCTCCACTGTAAGTAGATTCAAATTCTAGACCTCTGTTGAGTACCGATTTTTCATCAGGTGTCCGAGTGCGGCTACTAAGTTTGACTACTAGGTTGCTTCTGCACTGGTCCCTGGTTGTTGAGGGGCCTATGTTTTGCTGCAGGTGTTCCTGGAAGACGGTGGGGAGCTCCAGTGCACCTGGACCTGTTGATTTCTCCGTATTCTTCTGGAGCGCCCGAGGCCAGACCCTAAAAAAGGTTGTTTCGTAAAAAACTGAGGGTTGGGAGGAAAAGGTCCTACTTGAGGCTGAAACTGAGTAGGGGCCCGCCATTGTTGATTCTGTGGAGTTGATGCACCATTTCTTCAATTCAACCTGTTGTTTCTCTCTCAACCTCTGTTTGATTGTCTGCTGGTGGTTGATGAGTCTGAGTCACTCGATCTCTCTTCTGCACCAGAGGACGAGTAGTTGGATCCATACCGTCGTCCTTTTCTGTGGAATTCCGTCGGAATGTAATTATCCTTTGTGTACGGATACACTTTTTCGTGTGAGAAACATACCAAATCTTTTTTAAATGTCTCTATTTTAGTCATCACAAAAGAATCTTTAAAATCCTTTTTGGTTTTGTTGACTTCTTCTGCATTCTATTTGAATATGGTGGCAGAAATGGTACTCCTTATCTGAGACTCAAGTACCTGTATCTCAATGAGGATGGCATCTGCTACCCGCTTGGCCATGCTTAAAATTAAAATAAGCCAATTGCGCGTGCATCGCCACACGATGAGTGACCAGTCCTTCAAGAGAGCCTTAGCTTTAAGAAATAACCTTGGCGCGATGGTGACAATCAAGCCAGTTGGGGCACAATTACCACAGAGATATTTCGTCATAATGGCCCCATGGATCAAAGTACGAGATAGTGTAGCCCATTCATCTCCATTCTTGGTCACGGTATTAGATATCATATCTATGATGCTGGGAGTGGTGAGAATAGCCTGAAGTGTTGCGTCATCAAAAGCTAAACCAGTGAGCTCATCCATGTTGAAAGTACTGCCATTTTCGAGCACAGACCATTGGACTAATCTAAAGAGCTAAGAACAGGACGTTTGCATCAATCTGAAACATGCGATGTAGAAAAGACCCGTAGCCACAGCTGCTCAAGAACAAAACTAACACACAGTGATAGTGGGTCTAAGGGAACGCACTAAAAAGACTAAACTGAGCATAGGCACTCACCTGTCCATTGGTAGCTCGGGTCGCTTCTGAGCTGAAATGGGAGGAAACCGACAGCAGGAGACCCTCAGCCTTTATGTTAAGAAAATGCTCTACAGGTGAAATCGGTTTGCAGCATTGTAGCGCTAATTGATGACATCATCCAAAAGGACACATTATCCCATGGCACCATGGGAAGTGTGGTTTTCCACCCGTGAATAGCGCATTTCCTGATTGAGCTCCGTTGCCGGAAGCCAAAATAGATGGTATAACCCTTGAAGGTATATAAACATTAAACATCTGTTGGATCTTAGGAGATTCTAGTAATTCTAGATCTGTTTGAAACATCCCTGAGCTCCCCCTCTCAGTGAGGGGGTTGTAGCCCTTGTCTGCACTAGGTTTGCAACCAGGAGGAGATCCCAGATGATGAAGCATGTCACTTTGGTGAGTGATGGGAATCCTACCTTTTTTAAGGATTTTCTTTGTTAAGTATTTTTGTGGATTACAGATTTAAGGTCTTTGCTTATGATGAGGGCTTGTTTAGGCTCATTAGACCCGTGGATATCTTGTTGTATTTATAGTTATTTGTGGAGAATATATCCATGCTTGGTCTTTAAAGGTTCCCTTAGACCCCCTATCACTGTGTGTTAGTTCAGATAATGGCATTGCCAGCATGAGAGCAGCATCCTGATTGGTGTTGGGGTGTCTGGGAGCCTGTGCATTTGACTGCTGGAAGTCGACAGGAGCAGAGGCGGAGAAGACCACTGAGGCAGCAGCAAACAGGTAACATTTGTTCCCTATTCCTCCCCCCTGTGCTACAATCCTGACTGCCCCCCCAGTTTGCCTTCACAGTAGCCGCCCCTGAGTGTTTCCAAAAAGCCCATAGGTCCTGGAGAGCCTGTTTCTGGCACTAGACTCTATCCATCTCACAGCTATAGGTGTCATGAGCAGTGGTCTGATTTACTACTCACATACACTGTTCACCATTGGAGACATTACCTAGAGCAGAGGTAGAACTCTGAGAGAACTTGCTGATGTTGACTTCATATGTCAACCCCCTCATAGCCTTAGAAGCATGCAGCAGAGGCTCAAGGGAATTGTCTTTGTTAGACCTGGCATCCTTGGCGTGGGTTACCCCTGTATTTTTGCCTTTGCCTCATGTGTGTTGGACTCCAGTTGTGCAGGTCTAGATGCTTTGGACACTTTGCCACTGCTGTTCAGTGCCAAAGTGCAAGTGCTCCTTCTGTAAATTGTTGCCTTGGATTAGTGGTTCAATAATTGACCTGTTTAATTTACTTCTAAGACCCTGGTACAGTGCACTATGTGTGCCAAGGGCCTGTAAACCAAATGCTGCTAATGAGCTTGTAGCACTGGTTGTGCCACCCACACAGGCAGCTTTGCAAAATGATCCCAGGCCTGCCATTGCAGTGGCTGTGTGCCGTCTAGTACTGCCACATCGACCTGGCAAGTGCACCCACTTGCCAGGCCCTATACATCCCTTTTTTAAACTTGTGAGTCACCCTAAGTTAGGCCCATGGTACCCCTGTGGGCAGGGTGCAGCGTGTGTGAATGGTAGGACATGCCCTAATGTATGTTGCATGTCCTGATAGTGAAATATTGCCAATTTCATTTTCACTAATGAAAGGCTATCTTGCCCATAGGATAGAATGGGAGTTTATTTAAAACATCTTATAAATACAACTTTCCATGGGAATAAGATGGGAAGGTAACGTTCAGTATGCCTGAACTATCTATGCTGCATCTTTTAGTAAGGATGATTTTTACATTCTGGGTTTGAAAATACCACTTTTAGAAGTAGGTATTTGCTTGCTTAGCCATCCAGTGTGCCTCTGCTCGGTTTGTATATTGACTGTCTGTATTTGGAGTGACAGGGCCTGGGGATGTGCATTCTGTTCAGACAGCCACTTGGGGGGGTGTGTGTCCTGCATTTTCAGGGTGAGTCAGGGCTGGGCCGAATAGATCTGGGCTGCATTCAGAGTATGGAGAGGAGATTCCTTTCACACCTGACTGGGTCTGCTCTGCCTTGGTTGGACAATGCTGTCTCCACCTCCTGCCTGGCAGCTGCCCCAGAGAGGACAGAACTGGTTTTGGCTGGGCAAAGAGCTTCTCTGCCACCGGAGAACAAAGGAATTTGTGCTATAAAAAGTTGTACTCTTGACGTTTAGACCAATTTTGAACTTCAAGAGGAACCTCTGTCAAGGAGAAGAGCTGGGAAAAGCTGGGAGGAGGAGTACTGCCCTTTCCTGTGTGGTGCCTGGGGTTGGCCTGCAGTAGCTGTTCTGCCAAAGACAGTACTTGTGTGTGTATCCTGCTTGACAAAGTGTCTCCAACGGCTTTATGTAGAGCTTGCCCACTGTTCAAAATGTCTCAGGTAATGCAAAGACTTCACCATTCTTCTGGGCACCATCTCTGGAACTGCTGGTTTCAGTCGCCACAGAAGAAAAGAGCAGCCAACTCTGTCACCAAGTCCGTTGCTGATTCTGTGTCTTGAAGGCATCGCAGAAGGCACCGGCGCACTTAACTTTCTTCTCACCGACACCGCTAGGTGACCTTCAGTGAGCCGTTGCTTGCACCGTGTCCCATGAGCACTGCACTCCGCACCGCCTCGCTTCACTCTGCCCGAACTTCTCCGACACCGTCGCTGCCCAACACAAACATCAACCGGCTCCATTGCCAGCATCGTGACCTGCCAGCAATGCATCAGGCACTGCCTCAGTTCGCATCATACGACTTGGTCTCACCAACGCTGTTGGTCTACCGTTACCGAGCCGCTGCCTGCACCATGCCGTGAGGGCACCACACGCTGCACTACTTCCACTTCACATCGCTACCGCAACGGTTTGTCCTGATCGACTCGTACAAACTGGATCGGCCTCAACAAGAAAGGTACTGTCTATGAGTCTGTTGATGCTTTAGCTGGCTCGTACCGACACGGTCAGCTGGATATGTTAGACTGTTGTTTTCAGCATTGCTGTAGCCCCGGACAGAGCTACTGACTCAGAAGAACTGTCTTTTTCAGCTATTCTTGCAAATCAAAGGTTCTCTTGCAAAGTAACTATTTTCACTGTATTGTATGTTGGATTTTTGTCTTATTTGGTCTTGTTGGTTTAGATAAAGTTTTGCCTGTTTTTTCTAAACTGGTGTGGTAGCTATTTCTGGTGTTTTCACTGTGTTACTGTATGCATGCACAAATGCTTTACACCCTGCCTTTGAGATAAGCGTGTTCCAAACTACACAGGGGGTGAGCAGGGGTTATTTTAGAAGTGTATTCCCCTTACCCTGACTAGGAAGAAGGGTCCCTATTTGGACAAAGGTGCAAACCATTGCCAACTAGAGACCCCCATTTCTAACAGTCTGGAATAAAACTGGACAAATGATTTTCCAATTAGTGACAGGAAGCAGTGAGATGACAAGGCATGCTGATGCTCACTGTATCAATTACCATGTAATATAGATCCCTGCAGTCTGGAAGTGACCACATAAAAGTATGCCAAGATATGTAATTAAAATGATGCTTTCAGGTGTTCCCTAAATATTTTATTCTATGACATTTGAAGTTATTTGTTTGAGTTTTTCAAGGTTATGGTGAAGTCACTGTTGTTTTATGTAAAACATATTTTCTGTGATTTTGACACTTGCATGCATTTATTAATTACATTGTCCTTGCACTTTTACAGTTGCTTACGTCAACCACGTGCATCAGTTCTCTTCTAGCACTAAAACAAAGCAAACAGCGCCAGGATTTGTGTGCTTTACAAATGCACATAGTAACAGATAGGCAAGCATTTTTTTGTAGCACTTGAATTTTTTTTGCGCATTTATTTAGCGCTGAGTATGTTTCTTTCATCTAAAATTTACGAAAATATGAATTTCACTCTAAAATGTAGCACAAATACCAGATTCGCATTTCGTGTAATTTCACATCCTTTTCCAAAATTTAAAGATTATGCAAAAGAAAATCAGCACATTTTGCCGACCCCTGAAATTATTTTTAGTCAAATTGCACAATGTGCTAAACGTATTCCCCTCCAAAATTAGATGTCCTGTTCAGTTCATTGCATCCATTACGTTATTATTACAAAACGCTTTCGTATTGACATCAGAGAAAAAAGATATCTCAATGTCCAACACACGTTTTAATTAAAACCTGAAATGAAAACATGGTACTGGAGAGCTGATTTATCAAGCACCCAAGCTTGACAACAGTCAATGTATATCAATACTAATTCAAACATGCAAAATCAAGATGCACAGAAGAAACCTGCAAAACATGTTGGAGTATAAGAATTAAAATAGTATGATTTTTTGACAAAACTTGCAAATAGTGTTTGCTAGAAATTCTAGATATCTTTATATCCCTAAATATTTTATTTTGAACCTCAAACCAGCAAGCACTACTTAACTCCTCAAGGCATTGGGGGGCATATTATCAAGGAGGTTTATCTCCGCTTTTTTGGCTTTAAAAGCCAAGAAAGCCGAGATAAAATTATCTCCCTATTACCTAGCTGTCGCTAACACCAGTTAGCGACAGCTAGTAGGAGATAGCGACCATATTGGGTCCCACTTTGCATGTCAGTGATATTTATCACTAATGACATGCAAAGTGGGCGTGCCAAGATGTTAGCGACTGGAAACAGTCGCTAACATCGCTATCTCCTATTACACACTTGTGGAGATATTCGCGCTAAGCGCGAATATCTCCAAAAGCTAACACCTGCCCTGAGCAGTTCTTAGCCATGTTATCCAATGGGAGGTGGATAACATGGCTAAGAGCATTAGCTCGGTAATGCATGAATATCGCTGACTTTTCAGCGATATTCATGCATTGCGGCCGTTTTTTATCACATTTGCGATAAACCTTGGTAATACCAAGGTTTATCTGCAATAAAAATCGCCGCAGCTCAGCGGTAAAATTTTGTCTCTAACCAAGCAATAGCGATAATTATCGCTATTGCTTGGTAATATGCCCCAGGATTTCTATGTACATTGTTTTAATGTCTGTGCTTGATTTTATAGAAGAGGGCTGGGTGTGAGATAAAGGAGCTTAACTTCCAGCCACGGGCTGTGCAGGTAAGAGCGGTGGGGCAGGGTGGGGGGAATATCTAGAGACGACAATGAGGGAAAATTAAGTATTCATTTAATTTTCCCTCATGGTCATCTGTTGAAATCCCGCCCACCTCTAGCCCCAAGGCTCTTACCTGCACAGGCTGCGGCTGTTTATTCGTGACTTTCAGTTCTGACGCATTCACTTTTTTCCATTCAATACAACGTGCTTATAAAGATATTTTAAGAAAATTATATATCATCCGATTTACATGTTCAGAATACAATACTTTTTACTTTCTAAGAATATGAATAGTATTCTTAAAACATTTAATGAAAGAATATAACAAAACTACTGCTAGAGATGAGGAGACATTGATGGAGCGAGTTTCAGAAATGTATTCATTTCTGCTCGTGAAGTTATACTTCCATAAACAATTAATAATATTAATAATAATGTGTGTTGTGTGTTTACTAATTCAACCTAGATTAAAGTTGCATACACGAACAAGCGGGAATAATATTATGTGCTATATGTTGCAGCAAGTACGTTTTTAAAATAATTTACTAACCTTGTTTGTTTGTCTATTTTCTTGTCAATATTAATTGCAGCTGTTTAATTAATGGCATGTGCTTATTTTATGTATGCTTTTGTCTACGTGGTATCTTTTTTTTATATAGGTATGCGGAGAATCCTGCTGGACTAAATGAAAAATGGTAGATATAAATGCTGCTTTATTTGTTTGCTTTTGCTAGGTAATATAGACTAAATGGGTTAATCATTAGCAATGATGGGTGGGTAACAGAACGAATTTCATTTCTTGCATTAATTATTCTTTTATGTTTGTTTATATACTAGTTAACAAGAAAAGCATTTTTGAGGCCTAGTGCATTCGTGATTGAGAGAAAATTCTGTTCGGAGAAAAGCAAGAGTCCAAATGTGGTCGCATCCCCTGCCAAAAATTATTAACGCGATGAAAAATGAAACGTGATGAGCTGACTGTTCTTTAGTCAAGCAAGGCCAAGGCCAGGAACCGGCAGAGGAGTATGACAAGCTGAACTCTGTTAAAATAATGTTGCAAACTGGAGGAAGCTTCGCAAATCGAAAAATAAAGGACAATGGACTCTAAGAAAGAGATGGAACTAAGGTTCAGAAGACGTAATGACATGATGGCATGTCACTTGACAGCCAATCAGACTTTGACTTGAGCAGAAAAATATACGTTTTCATAGATTAGTTTAGCGTAGAAAGGTATAAAAACCCTTCTCCCGGGAAAGAGGCTGCTGCTTCTTGCTGACCTTTTGATGGGAGTATCAGGCTGTTGGACTTCTCTTGGAGCACGTAAGAGACTCTTTAGGCCTTAAAGAATTTTACCCTTTATCCTTTAATATAGCAAGAGTAGTCAGGAACTTAGAATTTTAATGATGCTAAACTGCTATTTTCTATTTGAATTTTGCTTTTGAAATTTACTTAAAACTGTCATTACCATTTGCAAAGTCTTTAATAAAAATGCTTTAATAAAAGATTCTAATGCACTTTCTAAATATTAGCTAATAAAAACATTCTTTGAGAAAACAAGCTGGCCTTGTTATTTCATGAGTTTAGGTTACTAATAGCAGATCTTTTCGCCATAGTGGCTTAATTAATCGTAGGGGTTTAATGAAGCATGATGAAATCGTTTTACTGCAGTTGTATATAATTGTATATAATTTGTGAATAGGTTAATTAGGTCAGATGATTCAGTCGGTCAAAATATGTCATGTTAGTTTATGGGCCTTACGAATAATTTGTGATAAATGGTAGGAATTGTGAAGTTGGGTAGCGTTGCTTATGGCATATTTTCTATAGGCCGCTGGATCAATTTCCTGGTAGCAGAATTGATGGTTGCTATGGTAACCAACATGTTATATGGTAGTTACATAGGATCGATGTCTAACATATGTTGAGTTCGTTCACTTTCGTTACGTGTAGTCAAAAGGGTTTTTCCTGCAGTGTGAAAAATCCTAGTTGTACTGGTACAGAGTAGTGTGACAAGAGTGGAGTTACACAGTGCATTTGATCTGTTTCAGAATAGTGGTATTAATATATATCACAAGTGTTGTGGTCGTACAACATGTGTTAAGGATTTAGGTGTGCCAGATTGAGTGTATGTTTAGTGAGGATTATCTATGAAATTTTAGCTCTGAGTATAGGGACAAAGAGCCCGATCTAAAACTCACTGTGAAAAGAATAATAGAATATATTCGAGCTTGTGTGAAGGGTAGGATAACATCATTTATTTTGCTAACGATTCAGGATTTTTATGGCTGGTTAAAGTCCTGCCAGGATTTTCGCGTGCATGTAGTTAGGGTAAAATTTCCGTTTGAAAGTGTGTAAATGATTCTGTAATTCCGTTCGAGTCAAACTTTGAATTGCTACTTTATGTGCATTCAGAGGGAAATGAGTTCGTTATTACCTGATTGAAGGGTAGAGTAAAAATTTACTTTACCGACGAATGTATATTCTGTGAGAATAGCGTCGTCTATTCCACGCAAAAGAATTCTTGTATGTTTGTAAATTCTGTCACTTTATTTTAGAGAAACAGACAAATGGTTTGTTCTTTTTGTCGTTATTAATTGAGTTTTCATTGAAAAAGTGTTCTTAAAATGGCGCTGTGAAAAGTTTTTGTGAAGGAGGAGTGAGCGCTGGGAGTGAGACGCGAGAAACCGCAGCGGCTGTGTACGTCACACGTCCGCGCTGTGATTGGGTAGCATACGTCACAGCTTGTATTTTGATTGGCTCACGTGATTTTGACAAACTAGACACTGATTGGCTTTTGTGGAAAGCTCCGTTCTTACTGGTTGAGCAAAGTAGTGACGTAGCTCGAACCTCATTGGTCTGTTGGTGTGTTTCGCGCACGGATTGGCTGAGTTTGCGGAACATACAGGAAGTGTTTACGAACATTTCAATTAAGCGGATTTAATTTAAAAATGAGTTATTTCTACAAAAAAGTAGAGAAAAAGCCTACGTTGTTTCAAAGATTTAAAATTTTTATTTTACCCGATAAGAAAATTGAAACACGAGGTGGAAAATTACTTCATAAATACAAAACACCTGCAGCGAATATGGAAGGTGAATATGGTTATCATACCTGCCTATGGTTTGATGTTTGGAAAAATTACACTAAAGATGACGGAGTTTCAGCTTGGCCAGAAAATGGTTCCTTTAATATGAGGATTTTGAGAAACTTAAGAGAAAGAATGACAGCTCTTATTCCAAAGCCTAGACCAACACAATTTGAGGCATTAGTTGAAGGGAGGATGAGATGTTTCAACTTCAGAAGGAAGCAAATGGCTTAATTAGACCTCCTAAAACACCTATTTACAAACGAGAAACACATGAGGATAGGATGCGTATATGGAGACAAGCAGACATGTGTGAAGGTCTTTATATAATAAGAGAAATGGTTTCTGGAATACCAGGTGAAAAGAGTACTCAAAGGATTAATAATGCTGTTGTAGAAAGTGAATCTGAAGATGCAGTTTTAGAAGAAATGTATACTACAAATAAAAAACAGACCCCATTAAAAACAGCTTGTTCATGGTCTACTCCGATGATTTCTCCAGGAACTACACCAAGTGCACCTCCTTTAGATGAAAAATTACCCAGAATGTACCCGAATAATTCAGAATCTTTTGAAACTCAATCTAGTGTCTATGATGAGAGTAGAAATTTTTCCGAAATCCCAATGAGAAGAGAAACTCCTAGAAATTCAATGGGAACTGGGAGAGATGAGGAAGTTGCAAATGCATCAGAATATTTACGATCAAAAGAGGAATTAATTTGACAGTTATCAAAGGGCATGGAAGCGGTGACAGTTCCAGTAACGATTGGTCCTGTCCAACCTGTTTTTGATAAAGGAGAAATTAAACAGCCAGGTCTGACAATTCCATTAAATGCAGAAATTCAGAAAGTAGCTGAAAAGTTTTATTCGGAATTAACTGAAATACTTAGAGAGAAAACAAAAATGCCTGATTTAACTTTTAATCAAGGTTCATTAAACAGAACACCAATGGGTGCAGAGTCAGATACTGAATCATCAGAGAAAACTGAGTCTACTTCTAAACTTGATGTGGCAAAATTGAAAGCAGATTTAGAAGAGTTAATAATTGGCACAATTGGCCCTGACAGTTTGAAGTATTATAGAGATGATGAACTTCTGTTCATCAGCAAAAGCATTCAGTGGAAAACTAAAAACAAATATGATCAGTTGGAGGAATTAGCTGCTGAATTGAATTTTGATTTGAGTAAACAAAAGAATTTTGGAAAACATACAGATTAGATTTTACTGAGAAAGACATTGCGATCTTTAATACAATGGGAAGAATCATGCACATAAAAGAGCTGATTGTGTACATCAAAAGATTAGGTGATCTAAGTAAATGGAGAGTGAAGGTTAGAAAAACTATTTAGACAACTTCCAATGAGAGAAATCGCTGGTGGTGGATATGTTCATGTCCCATGGTCAAGACAGGATATTCTGCTTTATACAAATGATTTTCCTCGGCTGAGAGAAAAGCCTGTGGAATGGTATTGACACAGGTAGATAGATTCATCAAGGTTTTGAAAGTTCTGTGGATTGATCTTAATGGATTCTTTGACATAGTTGTCCCATCAGATCTTTGGACTGAATGTAAAATTGCTGTAAGTTGGCCAAAAGTGGAACCAGAGCGAATTAAAGAGACAGGTGCTCCAGCATCTGAGGTCATGGATCTATATGACAAAGTGATTTACTGGTTGAAAAAGAAAATTGCCCCAAAGGAAGTTGATTGGGTAAAAATAGACAGAACGAATCAGGAACCAAAAGAGTCAGTTCATTCATTCTATGAAAGATTACTATTGGTTTTTAAGCAGTATAGTGGATATGAAAAATTAGATGAAAAAGATATGAGCCATTTTATTTACAGATTTGTTTATGGTCTTAGACCAAAAATTGGAGAACTGATCAGAAATAATATTGTCGGATGGCAGTCAAATTCAGTTGATGATATTTTGAGAAAGGCAAAATACTGCAGTGATGAATTGGAAGTAAAACAAAAGAAATTAAAAGAAAAGGCAATGTGGGCACAGGTAAAAGTAGCAGAACATCAAATTGCAAGTCTTGAGAATCAAAATGTAAATTTTGTTCAGAATCAAAACCAAAATCAGAGTCAGGGAAAGTTTAAAAATAATTTCAACAAGCCAAAATGTAATGTTAACATTGAGGAATTAAAACAGAAGTTACCTTGTTTTAATTGCGGCGAAATTGGACACTGGAAGCGTGAGTGTAAAAACCTGCCCAGAAATTTTAAAAATACAACATTAAATCCAAAGATGCAGAATGATGTAAATCTGCAGCAACAACTACAGCGACAGTTGAACGACTTGAGTCTTCAGCAACAGCTACAGCGACAGTTAGTACATCAGCAAAGTCAGATTCCACAGCCTCCTCTTCCAAACTGCGGGGGTGGTCAGAGGTATAACCAAAGTACAGGATTCAGCGGAGGTGAACAGGTAATAAGAGCTCAAAGACCGAATGTGCAAAATGCATCAGGACAATTTTTGATAACAGGAAACCAAGGAAGTGATTCTGATGACTATTTCTGACGGTGCCCAAGAGAGGAGGAAGAGTGTGTAATTGGAGCCACTCTTGAGGTTGACCAGTCTGGTCCATATGTAAATGGAAAAGTGAATGATGTAGAAATCACTTTTCTTGTGGACACTGGTGCTACCCGTTCTACTGTTAGATCAGTGGAAATTGAAAACCTGCCTCTCTCTGGGGATTCCATCCAAGTATTCGGTGTAAGTAATCAGCAAAATAAAACAGATCTGACAGAACCTGTGAAGGTAGAAATTGGCAACTTCAAGGACAAACACAAGTTTGTAGTTTGCAACAGCAGTCCAGTAAATTTGTTGGGGAGAGATATATTGTGCAAGATGAATTGCAGAATATATTGCTCACCAGAAGGAATTGAATTACAAACAATGGAGGAAGATGGGTTATACAGATTAACTATGTTAATGGTTGAAGTAGAAGAAGCAGGATTATTTCCTGTATTTGATAAAGAAAACTTACCTGAAGAATTAAAGGAAACAGTCAAAGCTGAAATTTGGGATTTAACAGGAAATGAAATGGGTCTAATGAAACATGTGGATCCAGTTAAAATAATTGTGAAACAGGGAATAGATTTTCCAAACATTCCTCAGTACAAAATAAAAACCGAAACAATTGAGGGTGTCATTCCTGTGATTAAAAAATTCATTAAACAAGGTGTTTTAAAAGAAATTAAGAGTAGTCCTTGTAACTCACCGATTATGGGGATCAAAAAATCAAATGGAACGTACAGAATTGTTCAGGATTTGAGAAAGATTAACCAAATTGTTGTTCCTTGTTGTCCAGTTGTTCCAAATCCTGCAGTCATTCTTTATCAGATTCCACATGATGCAGAGTGGTATACTGTCATTGATCTTTGCAATGCATTCTTTACTGTTCCATTGCATCCAGAGAGTCAAGAAATTTTTGCTTTTAGATTCCAGAGTAGGACCCTCGCATGGTGTAGAATTCCTCATGGGTATACAGAGAGTCCTTCTATCTTCAATGAGTTGTTAAAGAAATCTTTGGAGGATCTAGATTTACCGGGTCGATCAACTTTGGTACAGTATATTGACGACCTTCTAGTGGCAGCCAAAACAAGAGAAAACTGTGTTACAGATACAATTACTCTTTTGAATCATTTGGCAGATGAGGGACATAAAGTATCTCTTGCAAAATTGCAGTTTTGCAAACAAGAAGTAAAATATCTTGGCCATAGAATTGCAAAAGGAATCAGACAGGTTACAATTGAGAGAATCAAAATGATTCAGGGAATGCAACCTCCAAAAACACAAAGACAAGTCAGAATGTTTCTGGGAATGGTTAGTTACTGTCGTCAATGGATTAGTGGATTTTCAGTAATTGCAAAACCACCGCAGAGATTAACAAAATCAGATATAAAAGATCCAATTGCCCTTACTGAAATTGAGTTGGAAGGTTTTGAAAAATTAAAAAGAAGCTTGTGTGAAGCTCCAGCTTTGGGCATGCCAGACTACGAGAAAGATTTTGAACTGTATTGTAGTGAAAGGGAAGGATGTGCATTGTCTGAGTTAATACAGAGACATGGAAATCTGAGAAAACCTATTGCCTATTTCTCAGCAGTACTTGATCCAGTTGCAAAGGCATTACCAGGTTGTTTAAAAGCAGTTGCAGCAACTAGTGTGAGCCTTGAACAGAGTGAGGGAATTATAATGGGATTTCCTGTAAAAGTCTATGTTCCCCATTCAGTTGAGATTCTCCTTACAAGGAGTAAAACACAACATCTAACAAGCAATAGACTCACTAAGTATGAGAAAATAATTCTGGGATCAGATAATGTTTCAATAGCAAGATGTGTGAATTTAAATCCTCCCACATTGTTGCCTGATGGTACAATAACTGAAATAGGAAATAAAAATGAAGCAGATCATGAATGCTTGGATATTCTAGAATACTGTACCAAGCCAAGGCAAGACATTAAAGATGTACCTTTGCCTATTTCAGATCATGTCTACTTTGTAGATGGTTCTTGTCTGAGATCAGAAGGAGGTGTTTTAAGATCAGCTTACTCAGTCTGCACAGTTGCAGATGTTGTGGAAGCATCATGTCTTGAAGGAATTCGTTCAGCACAAGTAGCTGAATTGATTGCTTTAATTCGTGCATGTGAAATAGCGAAGAGCTTGAGAATAACAATAATAACTGATAGCCAATATGGGTATGGAGTTGTACATGATTATGGACAGCTCTGGTCTCAGAGAGGATACATGACATCAGCAGGTTCACCTATTAAAAATGCAAAATTTATCAAAAGATTGATTCATGGCATACAGTTGCCTAAAGAAATTGCAGTAGTAAAATGTGCTGCTCATCAGAAGGGTGACGATTTTATCACCAAAGGAAATGCTTATGCAGATGAAATTGCTAAGTATTGTGCAAGAAACAATTTTGCACTTAATCTAGAAAAAGTCAATGAACATGATTTGAATTCATTAATGCTAACATCAGTAGTTGAGACATGGCAGGAAGTCAAAGATTTACAAGATGAAGCGGATGATGAGGAAAAAGATACATGGTTAAAGGCAGAATGTAGACAACGAGATGTAGATGGAGTTTGGACTTACAAAGATGGAAGGATAGTTTTACCAAATTGTATGATTGCTGACATGGCAAGAATGTACCATGGTCCAGGTCATATTGGAAGAGATTTAATGATTAGGCTTTTCAAAGAAACTTGGTTTAATACCAAATTTAGAACGATTGCAGAATCTCTCTGTCAGAGATGTTTGACTTGCCAACAAATGAACCCAAATAGAAAGACAGTTGTGGGAACAGGAACAATAGGACGGGAGGGTGGTCATTTCACCAGGTTACAGATGGATTTCATTGAAATGCCCAAACACAATAAGCTACAATATGTTTTGGTAATTGTCTGTTTGTTTTCAAGATGGGTAGAAGCATTCCCCACACGTCACAGTGATTCAATCACTGTAGCAAAGTTACTTTTAAGAGAGATTATACCAAGATACGGATTCCCTGTGACTATTGAGAGTGATAGAGGAGGACATTTTGATAACAGACTGTTGAAATTGATTTGTGAAGCCCTACATATTGAGCAGAAGTTACACTGTGCATACAGACCAGAGGCATCTGGAGTTGTAGAGCAAATAAATGGAACTATCAAAAACAGAATAGGAAAAATGTGTCTAGCTATAGGTATAAAGTGGACAGATGCTCTTCCACTTGTTTTGATGACTCTAAGAAGTACACCAGATAAAAAGACAGGTTTAAGTCCACATGATATACTCATGGGCAGAGTCATGAGACAAGCATTTATACCAGTGGGAAAACTGTTGAGCATTAATGACAGTGCAATTTTGGAATACTGTAAGAAGTTATCTGACGTCGTAACTTCTGTGTCTAATCAGGTGGGAACTGAAGTACAGTCAAGAGACAAAGTGCAAACACATGATTTGAGACCTGGAGATTGGGTGAGAACAAAAGTTTACCGAAGAAGGAACTGTCTAGTGCCGAGGTAGCAGAAACCGAGACAGGTTATACTGGTGACATCAAATGCAGTAAAGTGTAGAGGAATAAAAAGGTGGATTCATCCTAGTCATACTATTGCTATACCTACACCTGAAAACTCTGATGAAGAAAGTGATACAACGGATGATTCAGATTCTGAAGAAGAAACTGAAGTAAATCTAGATTTTGAAGATCGACAAGAAGGTCGACATCTGGAGAATACATCTGTAAATGGAGATTTGACTGAAAAAGATTTAGAAGTCATTGTTGTGGACTCTGAGGATGATGAAGATCTGCTAAGAAAAGAAATAGCAGAAGAATCTGGAAAAGAAGCTGAAGAAACAAAGGAATCTGATCAGATTGTGATTCAAGACCAGGAGAGTATTGAAAAGCAGAAAAGAAGCTCTGAAAGCAGGAACAAGAAGTCTGAAGCTGGGAAGTTGAAGGTAGTTGAAGAAGAAGACGAATTACCGAGTACCAGTGAAAAAAGTAAAGTTCCTAACGGAGTGAAGCTGCCGAGTAAAGAAGTACCTGAGTCAAGAATTGAAATTTCTGACAGTGACTCTGGAGAAAGTGATGAAGATTATCAAATAAGCAGATTGAGAAAGAGATCTTGGAGAAACGAATTGAATGTGACTGAGCCAAAGAAGAAAATTCTAAGAAAGGGTGATATTTGGCCAGGTGAAAATGGAGGACTGAGATATAGATTGATAAACAAATCAAAAGAACAAGTGAATGAGATTACTAGTCAGGGGGACCCTGAAAAGAAAGCAGAGGTGGGAAAGAAAATAGAAATTGTCTCTAGAAAAACAAAGAGAATTTTGAGACCAAATCAAAAATATAAGTCTCCGGAATGGGCTTATATAATTATCCCACCTGTAGTTGAAATACATAGTAGCAGTCAGGAAGAAATTGAGGACTACAGTGACAATGATTGAAGTACTAATTTGTTAGAATTTAGGTTTCTGTTTTTGGCATAAGGCTGAAGAAATTGTGTTAGGTGACACAAGGTCGAAGAAATTGTGTTTAGCTGGAGAATAATTTGTGACGTAAGGTCGAAGAAAAGTTGTTAGAGGATTTAAAAAAATATATATATATATTTTAAAAAGGGGGGTGTTTAGAAATTTAGAATTTTAGGTTTTACATTTAGACATATTTTAAAATTTTTGTTTTCTTTTTCTGTGACAAGGCTAGTAAAAAAAAATGCCTTTAGAACGTTGTACTTCGAAATGTTCCATTTTTAAAAATTGCTGCAAGATGACTCTGATGTGTGTGCTCATATTAATTCTGCTCTGGTTAATTTTAGCTGTCATCATTCCTTTCGGGATCGATAAGGAGATGTACAAAGTCAATATGACAAGTAAAGCTTCAGTCAGTCAAAACAAACATAGTGTAACAGACAAAGCTAACAAGGTTATTGATCACAGACCAGAGGCTCATCAAGACAGGTCTGTTAGTGATTTTTCTAGTAATACCTTTTCAAGACTTTTAGGTGAATATGTTAAGGTTATGGGTGTCAAAGATTGTTACATCTGCGTAAAGTTGCCTGCTTCTGTTTCTGAAGGAGTAACATACAATATGCTTCCTCTTACTTATGGCATGACTTGCAGTGTGTTAGCTAGCTTATTTTATCAGACTGGTTGTTTGGAGTATTACTATTCCAATTATGATGCGATTTTTGCTAATCTTAAAATAGAAAAGGCTTTAAATAAACATAAACAAGCTAAACAGATGAGGGAATTCTTTTTAGTTACTAATGAACTTACTTATGAGTATGCTTACATAAATAATTTAACCTGCAAATTGAGAACTGAAGAAAAGTCTTTCCTGAATCTTGTTGAGGAGAGAAGGGCAATTTATAAAAGAAATGAGATGGTTAAACAGACTAAATCCAAGTTTTGGCAGAAGGCGGATGAAACATTTAATGGCAAATCTTTTGATAATGTTGCAATTCACATAGACAAACCAATTAGTGGCAACCTTTGCATTAGAAGAGATAATACACTTTTTGATAACTATTTTGTGGGAGCTAGCAATTGTGAAGACACTTATCAACTCATGGGGGGTTGGGGATTCAAAGGTGGAAAAGACCCAATTTTTCCTGGAATTTATTTTGTCTGTGGAGACAAAGCCTTTGGTATGGGACGTGTTTTGTTGGTCTTGTGTTTCCAAAGATATTTCACGTTGATAGAAATACAGAAGGTTCATTTGAAATCAATAATCATGTAAACAGATACAAAAGAGAAAGTTTCTCAGAAATTTTGGGAGACATTTTTGAGGCAGTAATACCTTTAGTAGGTATTACCCTAAATGCAGGTAGAATCAGAAAATTATCCACAATAGTTGACAGATTGTCAACTGACACAGCTGGTGGTTTCCAATTAGTGGATACCGAGGTTATTGCAATCAGATCGATGGTGAGGCAGAATCGCCTTGCTCTAGACATACTCTTAGCAAAAGAGGGAGGAGTCTGTGGCATTTTACATGTCCAGCATTGCTGTACATATATCCCAGACGAAAGTAGAAACATTGAAATGTACATTAAGAACATCACAAAGATGCATTCGGAAATAGTTCCATTAGAAGAAGATGATTTTTCAGAACGTCTTTCCAAAAGATTTCAGGCTATTAAAACCTGGTTTCAAGAAATTGGTGGTTCAGTTCTTGGCAAGATTCTAACACCTTTGATTGTAATAATTTTTGTGATAGTTTTGATTAAGATCAGTTGCATGTTACACAAGAGAAGAGGTACATGAAAGAAAAGAGAAGAATTTACAAAATCAGAAAGGAACAAGAGAGAGAGATAGAGCTGGAGGAGTTTCGTAGAGCTCAATATGATAGTTGTAAAGACACAGCTGAAACAAGTCTTTAGAAATACTAACACAGCGAAATCAAATCATGTTCATTCAAGATAAAATTTGTTAAATTTTGGGTGTGGTGTGGTGATTTGGAAATCACCAGATGAGGGAGTTGATGGAGCGAGTTTCAGAAATTTATTCATTTCAGCTCGTGAAGTTATACTTCCATAAATAATTAATAATATTAATAATAATGTGTGTTGTGTGTTTATTAATTCAACCTAGATTAAAGTTGCATACACGAACACGCGGGAATAATATTATGTGCTATATGTTGCAGCAAATACGTTTTTAAAATAATTTACTAACCTTGTTTGTTTGTCTATTTTCTTGTCAATATTAATTGCAGCTGTTTAATTAATGGCATGTGCATATTTTATGTATGCTTTTGTCTACGTGGTATCTTTTATTTTATATAGGTATGCGGAGAATCCTGCTGGACTAAATGAAAAATGGTAGATATAAATGCTGCTTTATTTGTTTGCTTTTGCTAGGTAATATAGACTAAATGGGTTAATCATTAGCAATGATGGGTGGGTAACAGACCGAATTTCATTTCTTGCATTAATTATTCTTTTATGTTTGTTTATATACTAGTTAACGAGAAAAGCATTTTTGAGGCCTAGTGCATTCGTGATTGAGAGAAAATTCTGTTCGGAGAAAAGCAAGAGTCCAAATGTGGTCGCATCCCCTGCCAAAAATTATTAACGCGATGAAAAATGAAACGTGATGAGCTGACTGTTCTTTAGTCAAGCAAGGCCAAGGCCAGGAACCGGCAGAGGAGTATGACAAGCTGAGGAAGCTATGAACTCTGTTAAAATAATGTTGCAAACTGGAGGAAGCTTCGCAAATCGAAAAATAAAGGACAATGGACTCTAAGAAAGAGACGGAACTAAGGTTCAGAAGACGTAATGACATGATGGCATGTCACTTGACAGTCAATCAGACTTTGACTTGAGCAGAAAAATATAAGTTTTCATAGATTAGTTTAGCGTAGAAAGGTATAAAAACCCTTCTCCCGGGAAAGAGGCTGCTGCTTCTTGCTGACCTTTTGATGGGAGTATCAGGCTGTTGGACTTCTCTTGGAGCACGTAAGAGACTCTTTAGGCCTTAAAGAATTTTACCCTTTATCCTTTAATATAGCAAGAGTAGTCAGGAACTTAGAATTTTAATGATGCTAAACTGCTATTTTCTATTTGAATTTTGCTTTTGAAATTTACTTAAAACTGTCATTACCATTTGCAAAGTCTTTAATAAAAATGCTTTGTTTTGTAAATGACAAAGCCCTTTATGTTTTTAAAATGAAAACAAAAATAAAAGGCATTGTTATTTGCAATTGTAATAGCTCCAACTTTCCTACTGCGATACCTATTGGCAACGCCAGTGCTTGTTAAGGTTTAGGGATTGGTAAAAGTAAAGGGAGGTAAGGGTCATTTTAGGGCTATGGGGTGGGCAGTAGTAAAGGAAGGTAAGGGTAATTGAACGGTTTAGGAGTGGGCAGTGGTAAAGAGAGGCGAGGGTAATTTTAAGGTTCAGGATTGGGTAGTTAAAAAAAGGAGGTATGGGGAACTTCAGGCTTTAGGGGCAGGTAGTGGTAAGATGAGGTTGGGAGTAAATGAAAAAAATGATAATTGGGGGAACCCCGTCAAAAAAGAAAATATTAACCTACAACTACATATATGTATATATGTTTTACTTACCTTACATATGCGTGCAAAAGGCATGCGTGGTTATGTCATGCATTCAACTGAAAAGACCTGTCTGTCATCAGCCTTCCTGAAGTAGCAATCAGGCAAAGATAAAGGAGCAGACCCTGCCGTGAAACTTCCTCACATTTAACAACAGAAACCTCTGACTCACACCCTCTTCCTACCGTTAATGAAATGACGGTGTTCAGGACGTCTGATCAGGGTTCCCCTGCTAAGAATTCCTCACAGAATGTCTATCTAAAGATAGTCCTGTCTCAAACCTCCAACACTTCAGTATCTTGATCTTCTATTTTCAGCACCAGGAATGCAGGCAATACACTTCCACTGTCTGTGAAAGTTGTATCCCATTCTCCATTTTGTGTCTGATTAAACTAGAGGCTATTCAAAATGAATCCCACTGGTCCTAGCAATCAGACTCTCCCTAGAACACAGAGTTTTGATACCATGTGGATGTTGCAATATGGTGGTGTTTACTGCACCAGGATGTGACTTAATCTATGGTATCTGCTTGACGGTTCACATGATGTACCGTGCTCTTCTGCTATGGGTTGCAAAACAATTTTAGAAGGCAATCATAGAACAACCAAACAGAACAGCGTGGCCGCACTTGACCAATTAAACATTTGGGGCATACTCCATAAAAAGAACAGTATTTATGGTTTATAGGTTTCTCTTTCTTTTGCATACACTGGCAAGTTACGACGACGAGCCTCACTGATGGCAGAGAGCAGTATTACAATAAAAACAAGAGCAGGAATAAGATCGGAAGCAGGGATTACTGAGAACAGAGATGGTACTGGGGGTTGGAGGCTGAGTTGGTAATGGAAAGTCTTGCATTCATAGATGTTTTTGGAACTCCGTTGTGCTAAGGAGAGGGGGTGGTGGGGTTCTTAAAGCTATCCTAGGTGTCCAATTCATTGGGGGGAGGGGTGGCAGGGGGTTGAAACTAATTTGTTCTAGATGCCCGGGCAGAGAGCGGGTCATCCGGATTTTAAAGCGTAGGAATGCAGGCTGTGCAATACGAAACAAAGGCGGGCGGTCGCCTTGATTAAAGATTAACCATGGCGACGATGAATGGGTCTGAATGCGTAGTGTGAAGTACAGCATATTCATTGATTAGAGCAATGAGTGCTACATGTCATACACAAACTGTAGCTGCTACTTGGGGAAACGGAGCAAAGGCAAGTGCCAGGAGTATCACGTCATGCAGAACAAAACAAATGCGTGCGGCCCCCATGCTTAAAGATATAAAGCATGGGTTGCCGCGCTTGGTCAGGCCTTTAATCCTGGAATGCATATTAACTCGGACAGTGCTAATTAAAGTACATCAATTAGGAAATGTGGGACATAAGGCAGACATTTTACCTTTCCGCTTGTAGGAATGCTGCACCGGGCAAAATGAAAGAAAGGCGCGCAGTCGCCTTGATTAAATGTAAATCAGTCTGAATGTGTAGTGCGAAGTACAGCGCATTCCTTGATTAGAGCAAGGAGAGCTGCATGTCATAAACAAACTGCTACTCGGGGAAGCAGAGCAATGTCACAGTTTGTAAACCACTGTCCGCACAAAGGAGAAAATATGGCAAGAGGCTCTCGGTTTTGTGCTTGGCGCTCTGCCCCATTGCTGCCATACTTAACAAGCTGGATTTGTATTTAAAACCGAGTTAAGCAGAGGGGATGAGTCTGCCGGCATAAACGCAATCGATTTCATGGTAGGGGGTGGGGGGAGTTGAGGTTTAAGAGCGGCGCCTGATTCGAAGCGGGCACGGAGGGGGTTACAGAAGGGGGGTGGGGAGGGGGTCAGTTACATCGAAGGGGTAAAGTACCGGATTGAAGGTTAGACATTTAAAATGAAAGGGGAGAGGGGAACGGGGGTGGGGTAACCAACGATGGGCTATGCAACTAGAGAGGGTGTCAAATAACAAGGGAGAGAACAACACGAGTGGTGGGGGAACACACGCACGGAGACAAAGTGAAAAAAAAACCAACACGTACCTGATAAATGCAGAGCAGCCGGGAAACTGAAAGTACGGCCGGCCTGCGGCCGGCCATGAATAATTAGGGGAGGAGAAGCCCTTTGATGTGCTGTGCTGCGTGAATGCGCGTGCTTGTTGGCTCACGTGATTCACGTGAACTTCAAGAAAACCGCAGCAGAAAGCCCTTGGTTTGACGAGGATTTTGGCTACTTGAATTCTCGATCCCTCAATGCGCTTGCGCGCATTGTAGGTCACGAGACCTAAAAACATTCTTTGAGAAAACAAGCTGGCCTTGTTATTTCATGAGTTTAGGTTACTAATAGCAGATCTTTTCGCCATAGTGGCTTAATTAATCGTAGGGGTTTAATGAAGCATGATGAAATCGTTTTACTGCAGTTGTATATAATTGTATATAATTTGTGAATAGGTTAATTAGGTCACATGATTCAGTCGGTCAAAATATGTCATGTTAGTTTATGGGCCTTACGAATAATTTGTGCTAAATGGTAGGAATTGTGAAGTTGGGTAGCGTTGCTTATGGCATATTTTCTATAGGCCGCTGGATCAACATCACCCAGGAACTCCAAGACGACCTGGCCTGTAGCACCAATGCCTGTCTGCTATCCAAGACCAGTGTGCCCTGCAAGGAAGAGGAAGCGAGGTCCAATGGGAAGCTCTGTCTAGTGGACTCCCGTAGCAAGGTGTGAGGAGACGGCAGCTGCACCGATTGGGTTGGTGCCCATGTGCTGGACAATGTTGTCGATCCCCGTATGAGACAGGTCACTGTGAATTGAGATGTGTGCATCGCTGTGCCAATCAGGCCGGGCCCGTGGGTAGTGAAGAGCTGCTACCCCATATGCCAGAAGGGGTCACCACAAGAAGATTAATGTGCTGTGATGGGCATAGCTTTTGTGAGGTGGTGAGCCACAACCCCATATGCCAGGAGGAGGCACCAATGAGGACTTTGCTGTACAAAATGGGCCAGAGTCCATGTACAGAGACCCGTATACCAGAGGGTTCTCCGTATACCAGAGGGTTCTCCGGAAGCAACCAGATGTATGATCTATTCAAGGCCCCCCCCACGTCAGAGAAGCAAAGTCACCGTGGGAGTACCTGTGCACCATCATCAAGGCGAGGGACCTGCTTCTGAATCAAGGCCTCTTCCCACTTCCCCCACTGTGGGACAGATCAGACACTTACACTGCAAGGGAGAGCTGCAGAGAACCTCCGGTAAATACAGTGGTATGACCACATGTGAGGAACTCTGCACCCGCTGAGTGCAGCCCACATGGGCCAGGTGCAGCAAACTCACCTGTTTCAGTTACTACTGGTCCAAGCACCAGTGAATGGGGCGCCCTTAGGAAATCCAGATGCTGCAAGTCTGCAGGTGGAGGTAAGATGATTTTGGGCCACTTGGGCCTAGGTGAACTTGCTTTCTTGCTAGTGGTGCACTGCTGGATCACTGTTGATTTTAAAATAGAATCATAGTGGACTCTTTAGACTCAGACTACTAGTGTTAGTTGCCCTGAATGTTGACTATAGTGAATGGGGAATAACCACTTTCACTATGGGTGGGAAGGAGTAGGATCCGGGGGATAGCCTAAAGATACCTGTTGCAGGTAAAAGAAGTCCAGGTGCCCGATTCACAGAAAAAACACTACAAAATCCTACACTTACTACCATTTTGGTATTCACAGAGGGCACTTACTCATTTTGGTATTCACAGAAGGTACTTTACTCAAATTTGGTATTCACAGAATACACCTACTCATACTAACTTTATGTCCGCACTCGGGTCGAAGATTCCTGCCCGGTGGTGGAATCTCCACCACTGGCCGGAATCTCCACCACCAGCCAGAATTTCCAACTCCGGGCCGGAATCTCCACCATCGGGCCGGAATCTCCACCTCCAGGCCGGAATCTCCACCACCAGGCTGGAATCTCCACCACCGGGCCGGAATCTCTGTGAATACCAAAATGGTAGTAAGTTTAGGATTTTGTAGTAAGTTAGTTCTGTGAATCGGCCCCAGATGTAGCCAGGTAGTAAGGTATAACAAGGTGATTTATTGAATCCAGTTACAGATGATAAAGATGGTAAGTATAATAGATAGATAGCCCCACCTGCCTCCTTGCTGCTCAACCTGCACACATCAACTGACGCTCAGCACATCACATGGCACTCATGCATTCCATGACATCACCAAACATTCCAACACTCATCCTGGCTGAGCAGT